>NW_027362137.1:0-710000 GCF_039654945.1 Dendrobates tinctorius | reverse complement strand
TGTCCGTACACACTGTATACACACACAGACTACACACACTGTCCGTACACACTGTATACACACAGACTACATACACTGTCCGTACACACTGTATACACACAGACTACACACACTGTCCGTACACACTGTATACACACAGACTACATACACTGTCCGTACACACTGTATACACACACAGACTACATACAATGTCCGTACACACTGTATACACACACAGACTACACACACTGTCCGTACACACTGTATACACAGACTACATACACTGTCCGTACACACTGTATACACACACAGACTACACACACTGTCCGTACACACTGTATACACACAGACTACATACACTGTCCGTACACACTGTATACACACACAGACTACATACAATGTCCGTACACACTATATACACACAGACTACATACACTGTCCGTACACACTATATACACACACACAGACTACACACACTGTCCGTACACACTGTATACACACACAGACTACACACACTGTCCGTACACACTGTATACACACACAGACTACACACACTGTCCGTACACACTGTATACACACAGACTACATACACTGTCCGTACACACACACAGACTACATACACTGTCCGTACACATTATATACAATGTCCGTACACACTATATACACACACAGACTACACACACTGTCCGTACACACTATATACACACACAGACTACATACACTGTCCGTACACACTATATACACACAGACTACATACAATGTCCGTACACACTATATACACACAGACTACATACAATGTCCGTACACACTGTATACACACACAGACTACATACACTGTCCGTACACACTGTATACACACACAGACTACACACACTGTCCGTACACACTGTATACACACACAGACTACACACACTGTCCGTACACACTGTATACACACAGACTACATACACTGTCCGTACACACTGTATACACACACAGACTACATACAATGTCCGTACACACTATATACACACACAGACTACATACACTGTCCGTACACACTATATACACACACAGACTACAATGTCCGTACACACTATATACACACACAGACTACATACAATGTCCGTACACACTATATACACACACAGACTACATACACTGTCCGTACACACTGTATACACACACAGACTACATACAATGTCCGTACACACTATATACACACACAGACTACATACACTGTCCGTACACACTATATACACACACAGACTACATACACTGTCCGTACACACTATATACACACACAGACTACATACAATGTCCGTACACACTATATACACACACAGACTACATACAATGTCCGTACACATTATATACACACACAGACTACATACACTGTCCGTACACACACATAGACTACACACACTGTCCGTACACACTATATACACACACTGTCCGTACACATTATATACACACACAGACTACACACACTGTCCGTACACACTATATACACACCATACACACACACTGTCCGTACACACTATATACATACCATACACACACACTGTCCGTACACACTATATACACACACTGTCCGTACACACTATATACATACCATACACACACACACTGTCCGTACACACTATATACATACCATACACACACACTGTCCGTACACACTATATACATACCATACACACACACTGTCCGTACACACACACTGTCTGTACACACTATATACATACCATACACACACACTGTCCGTACACACACACTGTCTGTACACACTATATACATACCATACACACACACTGTCCGTACACACACACACTGTCTGTACACACTATATACATACCATATACACACACTGTCCGTACACACTATATACATACCATACACACTGTCCGTACACACTATATACACACACAGACTACATACAATGTCCGTACACACTATATACACACACAGACTACACACACTGTCCGTACACACTATATACACACACAGACTACACACACTGTCCGTACACACTATATACACACACAGACTACATACACTGTCCGTACACACTATATACACACAGACTACATACAATGTCCGTACACAGTGTATACACACACACAGACTACATACACTGTCCGTACACACTGTATACACACACAGACTACACACACTGTCCGTACACACTGTATACACACACAGACTACACACACTGTCCGTACACACTGTATACACACAGACTACATACACTGTCCGTACACACTGTATACACACACAGACTACATACACTGTCCGTACACACTGTATACACACACAGACTACACACACTGTCCGTACACACTGTATACACACACAGACTACACACACTGTCCGTACACACTGTATACACACACAGACTACACACACTGTCCGTACACACTGTATACACACAGACTACATACACTGTCCGTACACACTGTATACACACACTGTCCGTACACATTATATACACACAGACTACACACACTGTCCGTACACACTATATACACACACAGACTACATACACTGTCCGTACACACTATATACACACACAGACTACATACACTGTCCGTACACACTATATACACACACACAGACTACATACACTGTCCGTACACACTATATACACACACTGTCCGTACACATTATATACACACAGACTACACACACTGTCCGTACACACTGTATACACACACAGACTACATACACTGTCCGTACACACTGTATACACACACAGACTACACACACTGTCCGTACACACTATATACACACACAGACTACATACAATGTCCGTACACACTGTATACACACACAGACTACATACACTGTCCGTACACACTGTATACACACACAGACTACATACACTGTCCGTACACACTGTATACACACACAGACTACATACACTGTCCGTACACACTATATACACACACAGACTACATACACTGTCCGTACACATTATATACACACAGACTACATACACTGTCCGTACACACTGTATACACACACAGACTACACACACTGTCCGTACACATTATATACACACAGACTACATACACTGTCCGTACACACTGTATACACACACAGACTACACACACTGTCCGTACACACTATATACACACAGACTACATACACTGTCCGTACACATTATATACACACACAGACTACATACACTGTCCGTACACACTATATACACACACAGACTACACAAACTGTCCGTACACACTATATACACACAGACTACATACACTGTCCGTACACACTATATACACACAGACTACATACAATGTCCGTACACACTGTATACACACACAGACTACATACACTGTCCGTACACACTGTATACACACACAGACTACACACACTGTCCGTACACACTGTATACACACAGACTACATACACTGTCCGTACACACTGTATACACACAGACTACACACACTGTCCGTACACACTGTATACACACAGACTACATACACTGTCCGTACACACTGTATACACACACAGACTACATACAATGTCCGTACACACTGTATACACACACAGACTACACACACTGTCCGTACACACTGTATACACACAGACTACATACACTGTCCGTACACACTGTATACACACACAGACTACACACACTGTCCGTACACACTGTATACACACAGACTACATACACTGTCCGTACACACTGTATACACACACAGACTACATACAATGTCCGTACACACTATATACACACAGACTACATACACTGTCCGTACACACTATATACACACACACAGACTACACACACTGTCCGTACACACTGTATACACACACAGACTACACACACTGTCCGTACACACTGTATACACACACAGACTACACACACTGTCCGTACACACTGTATACACACAGACTACATACACTGTCCGTACACACACACAGACTACATACACTGTCCGTACACATTATATACACACACAGACTACATACAATGTCCGTACACACTATATACACACACAGACTACACACACTGTCCGTACACACTATATACACACACAGACTACATACACTGTCCGTACACACTATATACACACAGACTACATACAATGTCCGTACACACTATATACACACACAGACTACATACACTGTCCGTACACACTGTATACACACACAGACTACACACACTGTCCGTACACACTGTATACACACACAGACTACACACACTGTCCGTACACACTGTATACACACAGACTACATACACTGTCCGTACACACTGTATACACACACAGACTACATACAATGTCCGTACACACTATATACACACACAGACTACATACACTGTCCGTACACACTATATACACACACAGACTACAATGTCCGTACACACTATATACACACACAGACTACATACAATGTCCGTACACACTATATACACACACAGACTACATACACTGTCCGTACACACTGTATACACACACAGACTACATACAATGTCCGTACACACTATATACACACACAGACTACATACACTGTCCGTACACACTATATACACACACAGACTACATACACTGTCCGTACACACTATATACACACACAGACTACATACAATGTCCGTACACACTATATACACACACAGACTACATACAATGTCCGTACACACTATATACACACACAGACTACATACACTGTCCGTACACACACATAGACTACACACACTGTCCGTACACACTATATACACACACTGTCCGTACACATTATATACACACACAGACTACACACACTGTCCGTACACACTATATACACACCATACACACACACTGTCCGTACACACTATATACATACCATACACACACACTGTCCGTACACACTATATACATACCATACACACACACTGTCCGTACACACTATATACATACCATACACACACACTGTCCGTACACACACACTGTCTGTACACACTATATACATACCATACACACACACTGTCCGTACACACACACTGTCTGTACACACTATATACATACCATACACACACACTGTCCGTACACACACACACTGTCTGTACACACTATATACATACCATATACACACACTGTCCGTACACACTATATACATACCATACACACTGTCCGTACACACTATATACACACACAGACTACATACAATGTCCGTACACACTATATACACACACAGACTACACACACTGTCCGTACACACTATATACACACACAGACTACATACACTGTCCGTACACACTATATACACACACAGACTACATACACTGTCCGTACACACTATATACACACAGACTACATACAATGTCCGTACACAGTGTATACACACACAGACTACATACACTGTCCGTACACACTGTATACACACACAGACTACACACACTGTCCGTACACACTGTATACACACACAGACTACACACACTGTCCGTACACACTGTATACACACAGACTACATACACTGTCCGTACACACTGTATACACACACAGACTACATACACTGTCCGTACACACTGTATACACACACAGACTACACACACTGTCCGTACACACTGTATACACACACAGACTACACACACTGTCCGTACACACTGTATACACACACAGACTACACACACTGTCCGTACACACTGTATACACACACAGACTACACACACTGTCCGTACACACTGTATACACACAGACTACATACACTGTCCGTACACACTGTATACACACACAGACTACATACACTGTCCGTACACACTATATACACACACAGACTACATACACTGTCCGTACACACTATATACACACACAGACTACATACACTGTCCGTACACACTATATACACACACAGACTACATACAATGTCCGTACACACTATATACACACACAGACTACATACAATGTCCGTACACACTATATACACACACAGACTACATACAATGTCCGTACACACTATATACACACACAGACTACATACACTGTCCGTACACACACATAGACTACACACACTGTCCGTACACACTATATACACACACTGTCCGTACACATTATATACACACACAGACTACACACACTGTCCGTACACACTATATACATACCATACACACACACTGTCCGTACACACTATATACATACCATACACACACACTTACCGTACACACTATATACACACACTGTCCGTACACACTATATACATACCATACACACACACTGTCCGTACACACTATATACATACCATACACACACACTGTCCGTACACACTATATACATACCATACACACACACTGTCCGTACACACTATATACATACCATACACACACACTGTCCGTACACACTATATACATACCATACATACACACTGTCCGTACACACTATATACATACCATACATACACACTGTCTGTACACACTATATACATACCATACATACACACTGTCCGTACACACTATATACACACACAGACTACATACACTGTCCGTACACACTATATACACACACAGACTACATACACTGTCCGTACACACTATATACATACCATACACACACACTGTCTGTACACACTATATACATACCATACACACACACTGTCCGTACACACTATATACATACCATACACACACACACTGTCTGTACACACACACTGTCTGTACACGTTCTACACACACACACACACACACACACACACACTGGTCGTACACACCACATACACACATGGCTGCTGGATGTCCTATGTGATGTAGACCTACAGTAATGACCTCGTACATGAAGGCCGTGGCAGGGCTGGGTTTAGTGAGAGCAGCTGAAGCGCTGGACAGGAGAGCTGCTCACCAGATCTCCACTCCTGGGTGTGGGTCACACTGTGAAATGGGGCCTGGTAGTCTGACACACGGTCTGTGGGGGTGCAGAGCGCAGGATTGCCATGGTATGGACTGTTAACCTTATGTCTCACTTTACGCCGGGCTGTACTCAGGGTTTCCTGTGATGCGATTTATGAGGAGTGAAATTAACCAGCCGGACTTTTAAATAGAAACATTTCCCATGATGCCTCATCCTGCCCCCGAGTAGCAGCATTACAGTATCTACATACACAACACGCAATATGCACACGCGCACTCGCCTTCATATGTACAAGTGTTATTAATTTATTTTCATCAATTAAGAAAACACAAAATAAATGAAGAGAAATGTAAATCCGCCATTAGTATTCAGTGAGCGCCCGTCACGGTCATCACTTCCCATGGGTCACCTGTCACTTGTACAGTCAGGGATATTGAAGAACTAGATTATGGCCCGATGCTATCACATCGGGAGGATGCGACAGCATCACACCTCTTGCCATGTTAACCCTCAACACACACACACTCCTCTCACCTTTCACCATCTCCACTCACTCTTTCACTCCACATACGACCCCTTCTCTCACTCCGTCTCTCATACTCACGCCGTCATCGCCGCTGCTCCACGATCCCCGACATCTTCTTCCGCCGGCGCCATCCTGGATCCAGACGTTGTCCACGCCGGCGACATGTTCTTGCGGCGACGCCATCTTGAATATCGCGGGATTTCACGAAATCCAAGATGGCGTCGCCGCAAGAACATGTCGGCGGCCTGGAGAACGTCTGGATCCAGGATCACGGCGGCGGAGGAAGATGTCGGGGCAGCGACGATGACGGTGTGAGTATGAGAAACGGAGTGAGAGAATGGAACGTATGTGGAGTGAAAGAGTGAGTGGACGTGAGTGGAGGTGAAAGGTGAGAGGAGTGTGTGTTGAGGCGGTGTGGTGTGTTGAGGGTTAACATGTGCGTGTGTGTGTGTGGTGACGTCACCGGTTACAACTGGACGGAAGTTGTTACAACCGGAAGCTGCTTAGGGCATTTATTATTATAGATTATAGTCGAGTGCATTAGAAACCAATTTACCGAACAGGTGGTAATCAGCAACAAGACACAAGGTAGTTATACTGCATCAGCCAGATAAAACACGAGATTTGTGCTGAAAAGAAATGTCAGCGGGTCTCTGGAATCAGGAGTAAGATGGGGAATATTGGGCTGTAGCATAAGCAGATTGTTCCTGAAGGTCTGGAGAGCGGTACAATAATGAAGGTCGGCAAGAACAGTAACGCATGGAGGATGGTCCGTCTGGTTTGGGGCTGCAGTTCAGCAAATGGAGACGGATACTTTTTAGGATTAATGGTGTCCTCATTGCTGAGAAATCCCAACTGACCCTGACCCATCATGTAACGAGGACAAGGCGTCTGATCGGCTCCAGATTTATTCTGCAGCCGGACAACGGCCCCTGATAACCAGCTAAAGTATGGTAGTATTCTGCTACAGATGGATCTGGATAAGTTGGGAACTTGGGCGGAAAGGTGGCAGATGGGGTTTACCAATGATAAATGTAAGGTTATACACATGGGAAGAAGGAATCACTATCACCATTACACACTGAACGGGAAACCACTGGGGAAATCGGACTTGGGGATCCTAGTTACTGATAAACTTACCTGGAGCAGCCAATGCCACAGGCGGTCACCAGACACTGAGGGGGGGGGCGACAGGCGGTCACCAGACACTGAGGAGGGGGGGGCGACGGGCGGTCACCAGACACTGAGGAGGGGGGGGGGACGACGGGCGGTCACCAGAAACTGAGGAGGGGGGGGCAACGGGCGGTCACCAGACACTGAGGAGGGGGGGGCGAAGGGCGGTCACCCGACACTGAGGAGGGGGGGGGGCGAAGGGCGGTCACCAGACACTAAGGAGGGGGGGGGGGGGTGACGGGCGGTCACCAGACACTGACCTGATTTACATTTCCCTTTTCTTCACTTTGTATGTTGCTAATTGATACAATAAACTATTAACCCCTCGTGTTCTTTGCAGCCTTTTCCCACACCGGCTTAGAAGGTTTGCACATTAGTTGCCACACACTGACACATGAGTAGTGATTAGGGGAGGGGATTATCGGGGGTCTGCCCCCAATCTCAGAATGAAGCCCCCAGTCTATAACCAGTAAGGACTCACCTAGTGTCAGGTAGGTGTCGGATGCTCGGCGCCCCTCCTGGAAGGTGACGGGCAGGAGACGATTGGGAGAGAGGACTCCCTGATGCTGCAGGACTGGAGTAGCGGACTGGGTACTGAGGGGCGCCGTGGGGCATGGGTTAGTGGCGCCCAGCAGTGGATGGAGGCCGGACGGTCTCAGACAATTCTCTAGACTGTTACAAGGGGAAGGTGTGGAGGAAACAAGAATATCTGCAAGAGGAGGGAAATCCATAAGTGCACACAGCAACACGGCCGAAAAGCAGCACAGAGGAATCCAGCCGCTGCCTGGTACCTGGGGTCACGAGGCTGGGACGCCGGCTCCTCAGGATCTTCTCATACAGCAGCCGGCCCTCAAGTAACGAAGCTTCCAGCACTAGAGGAGGACAAGGGGGCGACACAGGAACAGACAGCTCTCCGAGACACAGCAGAGACTGCGACAAGAGCAGAGGAGGCAAGTAAATGGCGGACGCAGGTGCGAGCATATGATCTATGTGTGTGGGAAATATCAGGTCAGATCCCTCACCTGCAGCGTACCACTGAGCTCACAATCGTAATCTGTGCCCGTTGCCCGCTGCTGACACAAGAGGGACAAGCCGGCTGAGGAGGAGGAGGCCTGCAGAGGAGAAGACCGTGGATCAGAAATGCAGCATTGGACATGTCCCACCCCCTCCCCCCTCCAGAGTCCCAACCGTCCCCCTCCAGAGTCCTGACTGCCGCCCCCCAGGGCACTTACCTTCCCACAGGCCAGTGAGGCTTTGGTTTCGGCTACTGGGGACTGTCCAAGCCGCGACCCCTGCAGCCGCTCCACCAGGAGGTAGTAGATGGCGGCATAATGATCATAGGCGTCGTGCTGCAGAGCCTGCGAGAGCAAGACAAGCATCACTCTGGGACTTAGCGCTGCCATGAGGAGTCGCACAGAGCCAGATAGTACAGCCACTCACCTGCAGGGTGCGCTCTCTGTCGATGCCCAGACTCTGCATGATGGCCAGAACTTGTATGCAGGGCTGGGGTGCCAGATGGTTGGAGTGCAGGGTGGGCTCACGGGGGGCTGCACCCTGGAACCAACGGTGCTGTCGAATCTGTGCAATGCTCAGCCGCTTCGCTGGGTCGACCACCAGCATCCGGCGCAGCAGAGACTCACAGTCTGGAGGCGACAGCACAAGAATCAGTTAATGGGGGATAAGGTGGAAAACCATGGAGGGCACATCAACCCCAACCCTCCACTAGGACCAACACGTAAAGGACATGACAGCCGCTACTGTCCACATCAGCCAGCCACTCACCTTGTGACATGTAGTATGGGATTCGAAAGCGGCCATCTAGAACCCTCTGCCGCACAGCCGGGAGGTTCGGTCCATCAAAGGGAAACGATCCACAAAGCAAAACATAAAGGACGACCCCCAAACTCTGAGGAGAGGAAGAGACGTAACTTAAGCCAGCAGCTCCAGAGGGGGCCCAAGCCAGCACCTCCAGAGGGGGCCCAAGCCAGCACCTCCAGAGGGGGCCCAAGCCAGCACCTCCAGAGGGGGCCCAAGCCAGCACCTCCAGAGGGGGCCCAAGCCAGCACCTCCAGGGGGGGGCCCAAGCCAGCAGCTCCAGGGGGGGGCCCAAGCCAGCAGCTCCAGGGGGGGGCCCAAGCCAGCAGCTCCAGGGGGGGGCCCAAGCCAGCAGCTCCAGGGGGGGCCCAAGCCAGCAGCTCCAGGGGGGGGCCCAAGCCAGCAGCTCCAGGGGGGGGCCCAAGCCAGCAGCTCCAGGGGGGGGCCCAAGCCAGCAGCACCAGACGTGGCCCAAGCCAGCAGCACCAGTGGTGGCATGGCGGATGCCAGGATGTGTGTAACAACTTAATATACCAGGTATAGATACACTATATACATAGCACCCAACACCGGGGCAATATCTACGCACCCCCGTATAGCGTACATCACATTCCCGCCAAGTCACGCAGGACTCACCCAGACATCCAGTAGAGGCCCCTCATACTCCTTTCCCTGGAACACTTCTGGGGCAGCATACGGGGGGCTCCCACACCAGGTATTGAGGGGCCGACCCTCAATGTAGAAGTTACCGAATCCAAAATCTGCAGAGAAACATTAAGAGTCTTTGTTACAACCTGTTACCACTTGTGCCATCATCCTCAACGCCCTCTGTCACCAGGGCCCGAGCTACTCCCTCCTCAGGGCCGCCCTCACCAGTCCTGTCCTACCACCTCTTCAGGGCCACCCTCACTAGGCCCCATTCTACCACCACCTCACAGCCACCCCCTCAGCAGGAATAAGCTACCTCCTCCTCAGGGCCACCCTCACCAGGCCGACCGGTTATGAGCTCATTTTCTGCTCCACCAGTTGAGAGTTCTCCTTCCGCTCTCCCTCTGGTGGTGTCAAGAGGTAGTGAGGTTGGTTTAATTGGTAGTGATCTGCCACCTGGTGAGGAGGATAACGATTTGCTCTCTGGAGTATCAGACTGGATATAAGACAGCCGACGCCCTATCCGGGTGCTGGTGATTCAGTCTGCTTCTCAGGTCTTGGACTCAGCTCTGTTCCAGTCTTCTCAAGTTAAGTTTGTTTTTGCTAATGTTCACACTTGCCTTTGTTGGTCAATTCAGTTTTTTGTGTGGTCAGCCAGCCCGGCTGGGCTGTGCTGTGCTGAATTTCCACTCTTATTTATCTGTATTTGCCAATTTGCTTTTTTTTGTCCCTTATTAGATTGGCCTCTTTTTGCTCTGTCTCAGAATATTTCAGAGTGCTGATATAGTGGGAGAAGTCTAGCGACTTCAGGGTTAATTTTGCTATCAGATGTGTTGGACATTATTTTTGGTAGGGTGTTTGGCAGATTGCAGACAGTGTCTTTCCTTTCCTGTCCTTTCTAGTTAGTATGGCCCCATCGTTTGCTCAGCCTATTTTCCTGCCTTTGTATGTGCTTTCATCTTGTTTCACCGTCAATACATGTGGGGGGCTGTCTTTCCTTTGGGGTCTGCTCTGGGGCAGTTAGTTTTCCTCTTTTCCTGCTTTAGGCTTATTTAGCTCTCCGGTTGTGACGAGGCGTCTAGGACCAATGTAGGAACGCTCCACGACTGCTGCTAGTTGCGTGTTAGAATCCGGGTTCTGCAGTCTGCATAGTTACCAACTTCTCTGGTTTTCTAAGACTTAGCTTGTGTTGTTTTTTTTTTCCTCGGCGACCCATTCATAACACCTACCTCCTCTTCAGGGCCATCCTCACCATGGCCAATCCTACCCACTAATCCTCAGGACCACCCTCAGCAGGCCCTGTCCTACCACCTCCTCAGGGCCACCCTCACTAGGACTCATTCTACCACTTCCTCACGGCCACCCTCACCAGGGTTGAGGCTACCTCCTCGTCAGGGCCACCCTCACCAGGGTTGGGGATACCTCCTCGTCAGGGCCACCCTCACCAGGGTTGGGGATACCTCCTCGTCAGGGCCACCCTCACCAGGGTTGGGGATACCTCCTCGTCAGGGCCACCCTCACCAGGGTTGGGGATACCTCCTCGTCAGGGCCACCCTCACCAGGGTTGGGGATACCTCCTCGTCAGGGCCACCCTCACCAGGGTTGGGGATACCTCCTCGTCAGGGCCACCCTCACCAGGGTTGGGGATACCTCCTCGTCAGGGCCACCCTCACCAGGGTTGGGGATACCTCCTCGTCAGGGCCACCCTCACCAGGGTTGGGGATACCTCCTCGTCAGGGCCACCCTCACCAGGGTTGGGGATACCTCCTCGTCAGGGCCACCCTCACCAGGGTTGGCGATACCTCCTCGTCAGGGCCACCCTCACCAGGGTTGGGGATACCTCCTCGTCAGGGCCACCCTCACCGGGGTTGGGGATACCTCCTCGTCAGGGCCACCCTCACCAGGGTTGGGGATACCTCCTCATCAGGGCCACCCTCACCAGGGTTGGGGATACCTCCTCGTCAGGGCCACCCTCACCGGGGTTGGGGATACCTCCTCGTCAGGGCCACCCTCACCAGGGTTGGGGATACCTCCTCGTCAGGGCCACCCTCACCGGGGTTGGGGATACCTCCTCGTCAGGGCCACCCTCACCAAGGTTGGGGCTACCTCCTCGTCAGGGCCACCCTCACCGGGGTTGGGGCTACCTCCTCATCAGGGCCACCCTCACCAAGGTTGGGGCTACCTCCTCGTCAGGGCCACCCTCACCAGGGTTGGGGATACCTCCTCGTCAGGGCCACCCTCACCAGGCTTGAGACTACCTCCACGTCAGGGCCACCCTCACCAGGGTTGAGGCTACCTCCTCATTAGGGCCACCTTCACCAGGGCCTGTTGGTCTCACGGTACCAGCCCGTCCTACCCCCTGGCTCACCAGCCAGCTTGACGTCCATGCCCTCGCTCAGCAGCAGGTTCTCTGTCTTTAGGTCTCGGTGGACAATGTTCTGGGAATGACAATACTCCACAGCGGACAGGATCTGCAGGAATTTGGCTCTGGCTTCCTCCTCAGACAGGCGCCCGCGGACGGTCAGGTAATCTGCAGGACACACCGGGGTCAGACCGTGACATAAAGTAGGTCTGTGCTACCAGCAACACCGGCGCCACACTCACCAAATAACTCCCCATTTTTGGCGTATTCTGTGACGATATAAATCATATCTTTGGTCTCCATCACCTGCAACAAGAGAGAAGAGTAATGGCAGCGAGGGGCGGAGGGCAAGGGGAGCGGCGCAGAGGGAGGGCGAGGGGCAGAGGGAGGGGCGCAGAGGGAGGGCCAAGGGAGCGGCGCAGAGGGAGGGCGAGGGGCAGAGGGAGGGCCAAGGGAGCGGCGAGAGGGAGGGAGAGGGGCTCATCTGAAGACAGAGGGGCACAGTACGTGGGGGAGGTCATGCGAGGCAGCACAGTACGTGGGGGAGGTCATGCGAGGGGCGCAGTACGTGGGGGAGGTCATGCGAGGGGCGCAGTACGTGGGGGAGGTCATGCGAGGGGCGCAGTACGTGGGGGAGGTCATGCGAGGGGCGCAGTACGTGGGGGAGGTCATGCGAGGGGCGCAGTACGTGGGGGAGGTCATGCGAGGGGCGCAGTACGTGGGGGAGGTCATGCGAGGGGCGCAGTACGTGGGGGAGGTCATGCGAGGGGCGCAGTACGTGGGGGAGGTCATGCGAGGGGCACAGTACGTGGGGGAGGTCATGCGAGGGGCGCAGTACGTGGGGGAGGTCATGCGAGGGGCGCAGTACGTGGGGGAGGTCATGCGAGGGGCGCAGTACGTGGGGGAGGTCATGCGAGGGGCGCAGTACGTGGGGGAGGTCATGCGAGGGGCACAGTACATGGGGGAGGTCATGTGAGGATGGTGAGGGGACATACAGCGGTACGCTCCACGTCCCTCACCTGGTAGAGGCGGATGATGTGGGGGTGGCGCAGGCGTTTCATGATCTCGACCTCCCTATACGTCTTCTCCAGGTTGGCGCGGTCCAGTCGCGTTTTATCGATGATCTTAATGGCGACCTGCGAGGAGGAGGAGGGTGAGAGGCCGATGACCCCGCTGCGCCCCTCACACCCGGCCCTTGCACCCCACTACCTGTGTGTTTGTCACTCTGTGCCTCGCCAGTTTCACCACCGCGAAGTTGCCTTTGCCGAGTGTCGCCCCAATGTCGTAAAAGCCGACCCGGAGGGGTCTACGGCCAGCACCCCCCGTCACACGGCCGTCCCCGAGAATCACCATCCTGTAGAGGGAGAAGGAGAGTCAGGGGGTGCTGGAGCCACAACGGGGGGGGGGGCACCGGAGCAAGAACAGGGGGGGAATTGGAGCCAGAACGGGGGGGGCACACTGGAGCCACAATGGTGGGGGTTACTGGAGCGACAACGGGTGGGGGGCACCGGAGCAACAATGGTGGGGGAGTACTAAAGCCACAACTGGGGGGGGCCACCGGAGCAAGAAAGGGGGGGAATTGGAGCCCTAACGGGGGGGGGGGGGGGGAACTGGAGCCACAGGGGGGGGGCACACTGAAGCCACAACGGTGGGGGGGGTACTGGAGCCACGAGGGGTGAACACTGGAGCGACAACGGGTGGGGGGCACCGGAGCAACAATGGTGGGGGAGTACTAGAGCCACAACTGGGGGGGGCCACCGGAGCAAGAGAGGGGGGGGGAATTGGAGCCACGGGGGGGGCACACTGAAGTCACAACGGTGGGGGGGTACTGGAGCCACGAGGGGGGGCACTGGAGCGACAACGGGGGGGGGGGGGGGCACTGGAGCCACAATGGCGGGGGGGGGGGGGGGTAGGGCACTGGAGCCACAATGGTAGGGGGTACTGGATCCAGAACAGGGGGGCCACTGGTGCCACAACCGGGGGGGGCCCTGGAGCCAGAACGGGGGGAGGGGAGATTCGTGGTCTCTGCCTGATGTATGCAGAGGTTTCACTATCTCTCCCTCATGGGGGTCTCCCCTCTCTGTCTCCTTCCCGGGGTCCTCCCCCTCTCTCTCACTACCGGGGGTCTCACCTGTCTGGGGGATCTCCCCTCTCTCACTCCCGGGACATCTCCTCTCTCTCTCACTCTCCCCTCTCACTCCCTCTCGGCGGTCTCACCTGTCTCGGGGGTCTTCCCTCTTTCTCCCTCCTGGGGATCTCACCTGTCTGGGGGTCTCCCCCCTCTCTCTCCCTCCCGGGGGTCTCCCCTCACTCTCTCTCCCACCTGTCCGGAGGTCTCCCCTCTCTGTCTCCTTCCTGGGGGTCTCACCTGTCCGGGGATCTCCCCTCTCTCTCTCCCTCATGGGGGTCACCTGTCCGAGGGTCTCTGAGCTCCCGCTCCTCCTTTCTCTCCCGGGGGTCTCCCCCCTCTCTCCCCCTCCCCCTGGGGGTCTCACCAGTCCGGGGGTCTCCCCTCCGTCTCTCTCAACCTCCCGGGGGTCTCACCTGTCCGGGGTCTACCCTCTCTCCCTCCGGGGGTCTCACCTCCGTCTCTCTCTCCCTCTCGGGGCTCTCACCTGTCCGGGGGTCTCCCCTCCCTCTCACTCTCCCTCCCGGGGCTCTCACCTGTCCGGGGGTCTGCCCTCTCTCTCCCTTTCCCTCCTGGGGGTCTCACCTCTCTCCCCTGTCTTGGGGGTCTCTCCTGTCTCCCTCCGGGGGTCTCACCTGTCCAGGGGTCTCAGCTCCCACTCCTCCTCTCTCTCCTGGTGGTCTCCCCACGGTCTCTCCCTCCCTCCCAGGGGTCTCTCAGCTCCCGCTCCGCCTCTCTCCCCCGGGGGTCTCACCTGTCCGGGGGTCTCCAGCTCCGCTCCTCCTCTCCCTCCTGGGGGTCTCCCCTGTCTAGGGGCCTCTCAGCTCCCGCTCCGCCTCTCTTTCCCAGGGGTCTCCTCCCTCTCTCCCCTGTCTCGGGGGTCTCTCCTGTCTTCCTCCCGGGGGGGGTCTCACCTGTCCGGGGGTGTCTCAGTTCCCGCTCCTTCCCTCTCTCCCAGGGGTCTCCCCCCACTTTCTCTCCCTCCGGGGCTCTCACCTGTCTCGGGGGTCTCTCAGCTCCCGCTCCTCTCCCTCCAGGGCTCTAACCTGTCCGGTGGTCTCTCAGCTCCCGCTCCTCCTCTCTCTCCCGGGGGACATGCCACTCTCTCTCCCTCCAGGGCTCTCCCCTGTCTCGGGGGTCTCTCAGACCCCCGTGAGAGGAGCGGGAGCTCTCACCTGTCCGGGGGTCTCTCTCCCTCTCTCTCCCGGGGGTCTCCCTCTCCCTCCTGGGCTCTCACCTGTCCGGGGGTCTCTCAGCTCCTGCTCCTCCTCTCTCTCCCGGGGGTCTCTCTCCCTCTCACCTGTCTCGGGGGTCTCTCAGCTCCCGCTCCTCTCCCTCCGGGGCTCTCACCTGTCTCGGGGGGTCTCTCAGCTCCCGCTCCTGTCCATCCGGGGCACTCACCTCTCTCGGGGGTCTCTCAGCTCCCGCTCCTCTCCCTCCGTGGCTCTCACCTGTCTCAGGGGTCTCTCAGCTCCCGCTCCTCTCCCTCCGGGGCTCTCACCTGTCCGGGGGTCTCTCAGCTCCCGCTCCTCTCTCTCCCGGGGGTCTCCCCTCTCTCCCCTGTCTCGGGGGTCTCTCAGCTCCCGCTCCTCTCTCTCCGGGGCTCTCACCTGTCTCAGGGGTCTCTCAGCTCCCGCTCCTCTCTCTCCCGGGCTCTCACCTGTCCGGGGGTCTCTCTCTCTCTCTCGGGGGTCTCTCAGCTCCCGCTCCTCTCCCTCCCGGGCTCTCACCTGTCCGAGGGTCTCTCTCTCTCTCTCTCGGGGGTCTCTCAGCTCCCGCTCCTCTCTCTCCCGGGCTCTCACCTGTCCGAGGGTCTCTCTCTCTCTCTCGGGGGTCTCTCAGCTCCCGCTCCTCTCTCTCCCGGGCTCTCACCTGTCCGGGGGTCTCTCTCTCTCTCTCGGGGGTCTCTCAGCTCCCGCTCCTCTCTCTCCCGGGCTCTCACCTGTCCGGGGGTCTCTCTCTCTCTCTCTCTCGGGGGTCTCTCAGCTCCCGCTCCTCTCTCTCCCGGGCTCTCACCTGTCCGGGGGTCTCTCTCTCTCGGGGGTCTCTCAGCTCCCGCTCCTCTCCCTCCCGGGCTCTCACCTGTCCGGGAGTCTCTCTCTCTCTCGGGGGTCTCTCAGCTCCCGCTCCTCTCTCTCCCGGGCTCTCACCTGTCCGAGGGTCTCTCTCTCTCTCTCTCGGGGGTCTCTCAGCTCCCGCTCCTCTCTCTCCCGGGCTCTCACCTGTCCGGGGGTCTCTCTCTCTCTCTCGGGGGTCTCTCAGCTCCCGCTCCTCTCCCTCCCGGGCTCTCACCTGTCCGAGGGTCTCTCTCTCTCTCTCGGGGGTCTCTCAGCTCCCGCTCCTCTCTCTCCCGGGCTCTCACCTGTCCGGGGGTCTCTCTCTCGGGGGTCTCTCAGCTCCCGCTCCTCTCTCCCGGGCTCTCACCTGTCCGAGGGTCTCTCTCTCTCTCTCTCGGGGGTCTCTCAGCTCCCGCTCCTCTCTCTCCCGGGCTCTCACCTGTCCGGGGGTGTCTCTCTCTCTCTCGGGGGTCTCTCAGCTCCCGCTCCTCTCTCTCCCGGGCTCTCACCTGTCCGGGGGTCTCTCTCTCTCGGGGGTCTCTCAGCTCCCGCTCCTCTCCCTCCCGGGCTCTCACCTGTCCGGGAGTCTCTCTCTCTCTCGGGGGTCTCTCAGCTCCCGCTCCTCTCTCTCCCGGGCTCTCACCTGTCCGAGGGTCTCTCTCTCTCTCTCTCGGGGGTCTCTCAGCTCCCGCTCCTCTCTCTCCCGGGCTCTCACCTGTCCGGGGGTCTCTCTCTCTCTCTCGGGGGTCTCTCAGCTCCCGCTCCTCTCCCTCCCGGGCTCTCACCTGTCCGAGGGTCTCTCTCTCTCTCTCGGGGGTCTCTCAGCTCCCGCTCCTCTCTCTCCCGGGCTCTCACCTGTCCGGGGGTGTCTCTCTCTCTCTCGGGGGTCTCTCAGCTCCCGCTCCTCTCTCTCCCGGGCTCTCACCTGTCCGGGGGTCTCTCTCTCTCGGGGGTCTCTCAGCTCCCGCTCCTCTCTCTCCCGGGCTCTCACCTGTCCGGGGGTCTCTCTCTCGGGGGTCTCTCAGCTCCCGCTCCTCTCTCCCGGGCTCTCACCTGTCCGAGGGTCTCTCTCTCTCTCTCGGGGGTCTCTCAGCTCCCGCTCCTCTCTCTCCCGGGCTCTCACCTGTCCGGGGGTGTCTCTCTCTCTCTCGGGGGTCTCTCAGCTCCCGCTCCTCTCCCTCCCGGGCTCTCACCTGTCCGGGGGTCTCTCTCTCTCTCGGGGGTCTCTCAGCTCCCGCTCCTCTCTCTCCCGGGCTCTCACCTGTCCGGGGGTCTCTCTCTCTCTCTCTCTCGGGGGTCTCTCAGCTCCCGCTCCTCTCTCTCCCGGGCTCTCACCTGTCCGGGGGTCTCTCTCTCTCTCGGGGGTCTCTCAGCTCCCGCTCCTCTCTCTCCCGGGCTCTCACCTGTCCGGGGGTCTCTCTCTCTCTCTCGGGGGTCTCTCAGCTCCCGCTCCTCTCTCTCCCGGGCTCTCACCTGTCCGGGGGGGGTCTCTCTCTCTCTCGGGGGTCTCTCAGCTCCCGCTCCTCTCTCTCCCGGGCTCTCACCTGTCCGGGGGTCTCTCTCTCTCTCGGGGGTCTCTCAGCTCCCGCTCCTCTCTCTCCCGGGCTCTCACCTGTCCGGGGGTCTCTCTCTCTCTCGGGGGTCTCTCAGCTCCCGCTCCTCTCTCTCCCGGGCTCTCACCTGTCCGGGGGGGGTCTCTCTCGGGGGTCTCTCAGCTCCCGCTCCTCTCTCTCCCGGGCTCTCACCTGTCCGAGGGTCTCTCTCTCTCTCGGGGGTCTCTCAGCTCCCGCTCCTCTCCCTCCCGGGCTCTCACCTGTCCGGGGGTCTCTCTCTCTCTCTCGGGGGTCTCTCAGCTCCCGCTCCTCTCTCTCCCGGGCTCTCACCTGTCCGGGGGTCTCTCTCTCTCTCTCGGGGGTCTCTCAGCTCCCGCTCCTCTCTCTCCCGGGCTCTCACCTGTCCGGGGGTCTCTCTCTCTCTCTCGGGGGTCTCTCAGCTCCCGCTCCTCTCTCTCCCGGGCTCTCACCTGTCCGAGGGTCTCTCTCTCTCTCTCGGGGGTCTCTCAGCTCCCGCTCCTCTCTCTCCCGGGCTCTCACCTGTCCGAGGGTCTCTCTCTCTCTCTCGGGGGTCTCTCAGCTCCCGCTCCTCTCTCTCCCGGGCTCTCACCTGTCCGGGGGTCTCTCTCTCTCTCGGGGGTCTCTCAGCTCCCGCTCCTCTCTCTCCCGGGCTCTCACCTGTCCGAGGGTCTCTCTCTCTCTCTCGGGGGTCTCTCAGCTCCCGCTCCTCTCTCTCCCGGGCTCTCACCTGTCCGGGGGGTCTCTCAGCTCCCGCTCCTCTCTCTCCCGGGCTCTCACCTGTCCGGGGGTCTCTCTCTCTCTCTCGGGGGTCTCTCAGCTCCCGCTCCTCTCTCTCCCGGGCTCTCACCTGTCCGGGGGTCTCTCTCTCTCTCTCGGGGGTCTCTCAGCTCCCGCTCCTCTCTCTCCCGGGCTCTCACCTGTCCGAGGGTCTCTCTCTCTCTCTCGGGGGTCTCTCAGCTCCCGCTCCTCTCTCTCCCGGGCTCTCACCTGTCCGGGGGTCTCTCTCTCTCTCGGGGGTCTCTCAGCTCCCGCTCCTCTCTCTCCCGGGCTCTCACCTGTCCGAGGGTCTCTCTCTCTCTCTCGGGGGTCTCTCAGCTCCCGCTCCTCTCTCTCCCGGGCTCTCACCTGTCCGGGGGGTCTCTCAGCTCCCGCTCCTCTCTCTCCCGGGCTCTCACCTGTCCGGGGGTCTCTCTCTCTCTCTCTCGGGGGTCTCTCAGCTCCCGCTCCTCTCTCTCCCGGGCTCTCACCTGTCCGGGGGGTCTCTCAGCTCCCGCTCCTCTCTCTCCCGGGCTCTCACCTGTCCGGGGGTCTCTCTCTCTCTCTCGGGGGTCTCTCAGCTCCCGCTCCTCTCTCTCCCGGGCTCTCACCTGTCCGGGGGTCTCTCTCTCTCTCTCGGGGGTCTCTCAGCTCCCGCTCCTCTCTCTCCCGGGCTCTCACCTGTCCGAGGGTCTCTCTCTCTCTCTCGGGGGTCTCTCAGCTCCCGCTCCTCTCTCTCCCGGGCTCTCACCTGTCCGGGGGTCTCTCTCTCTCTCTCCGGGGTCTCTCAGCTCCCGCTCCTCTCTCTCCCGGGCTCTCACCTGTCCGAGGGTCTCTCTCTCTCTCTCGGGGGTCTCTCAGCTCCCGCTCCTCTCTCTCCCGGGCTCTCACCTGTCCGGGGGTCTCTCTCTCTCTCGGGGGTCTCTCAGCTCCCGCTCCTCCTCTCGCTCAGGCTTCTCGCCGGTTTCCCGTCTTCTTTCCCCTGCATCACGTGTTTCTGAGTCTCTTGCTCAATAACTCCGCCCACAGCGCCGTCGCCCCGCCTTATTGACGTCACACTTACGCCATCGGTCAAAGAACTCCGCCCGGTTGCCTGGTGACCGGGGCTCTGACGCGGACATTGATGTCTCTGCTGCCATGGTTACCAAGAGATGACGTAGGAGAACAGCTGGCACTGAACTTGTCGGGTTTCATTTTCCACCAAAAGCGCCTGCGCAGAACAAATGTGACGTCAGAGGAGGAAGAGGACACCTGGCGGCCGGAGAGAGAACTGCAGGAACAGACGGGAGGGGAGATATATATATATACAGGAGGGGAGATATATATATATATACAGGAGGGGGAGATATATATATATACAGGAGGGGGAAATATATATATATATACAGGAGGGGGAGATATATATATACAGGAGGGGAAGATATATATATATACAGGAGGGGGAAATATATATACAGGAGGGGAGATATATATATATATATATACAGGAGGGGGAGATATATATATATATATATACAGGAGGGGAGATATATATATACAGGAGGGGAAATATATATATATATACAGGAGGGGAGATATATATATATACAGGAGGGGAAATATATATATATATACAGGAGGGGAGATATATATATATACAGGAGGGGAAATATATATATATATACAGGAGGGGAGATATATATATACAGGAGGGGAAGATATATATATATACAGGAGGGGAGATATATATATGTATACAGGAGGGGGAAATATATATACAGGAGGGGGAGATATATATATATACAGGAGGGGAGATATATATATATATATATATACAGGAGGGGAGATATATATATATATATATATACAGGAGGGGAGATACAGTGCCTACAAGTAGTATTCAACCCCCTGCAGATTTAGCAGGTTTACACATTCGGAATTAACTTGGCATTGTGACATTTGGACTGTAGATCAGCCTGGAAGTGTGAAATGCACTGCAGCAAAAAAGAATGTTATTTCTTTGTTTTTTTTTTTAAATTGTGAAAAGTTTATTCAGAGGGTCATTTATTATTCAACCCCTCAAACCACCAGAATTCTGTTTGGTTCCCCTAAAGTATTAAGAAGCATTTCAGGCACAAAGAACAATGAGCTTCACATGTTTGGATTAATTATCTCTTTTTCCAGCCTTTTCTGACTATTTAAGACCCTCCCCAAACTTGTGAACAGCACTCATACATGGTCAACATGGGAAAGACAAAGGATCATTCCAAGGCCATCAGAGACAAGATCGTGGAGGGTCACAAGGCTGGCAAGGGGTATAAAACCCTTTCCAAGGAGTTGGGCCTACCTGTCTCCACTGTTGGGAGCATCATCCGGAAGTGGAAGGCTTATGGAACTACTGTTAGCCTTCCACGGCCTGGACCGCCTTTGAAAGTTTCCTCCCGTGCCGAGGCCAGGCTTGTCCAAAGAGTCAAGGCTAACCCAAGGACAACAAGGAAGGAGCTCCGGGAAGATCTCATGGCAGTGGGGACATTGGTTTCAGTCAATACCATAAGTAACGTACTCCACCGCAATGGTCTCCGTTCCAGACGAGTCCATAAGGTACCTTTACTTTCAAAGCGTCATGTCAAGGCTCGTCTACAGTTTGCTCATGATCACTTGGAGGACTCTGAGACAGACTGGTTCAAGGTTCTCTGGTCTGATGAGACCAAGATCGAGATCTTTGGTGCCAACCACACACGTGACGTTTGGAGACTGGATGGCACTGCATACGACCCCAAGAATACCATCCCTACAGCCAAGCATGGTGGTGGCAGCATCATGCTGTGGGGCTGTTTCTCAGCCAAGGGGCCTGGCCATCTGGTCCGCATCCATGGGAAGATGGATAGCAAGGCCTACCTGGAGATTTTGGCCAAGAACCTCCGCTCCTCCATCAAGGATCTTAAGATGGGTCGTCATTTCATCTTCCAACAAGACAACGACCCAAAGCACACAGCCAAGAAAACCAAGGCCTGGTTCAAGAGGCAAAAAATCAAGGTGTTGGAGTGGCCTAGTCAGTCTCCTGACCTTAACCCAATTGAAAACTTGTTGAAGGAGCTCAAGATTAAAGTCCACATGAGACACCCAAAGAACCTAGCTAACTTGGAGAAGATCTGCATGGAGGAGTGGGCCAAGATAACTCCAGAGACCTGTGCCGGCCTGATCAGGTCTTATAAAAGACGATTATTAGCTGTAATTGCAAACAAGGGTTATTCCACAAAATATTAAACCTAGGGGTTGAATAATAATTGACCCACACTTGTATGTTTAAAATTTATTAAAATTTTACTGAGCAACATAACTTTTTGGTTTGTAAGATTTATGCATCTGTTAATAAATCCTGCTCTTGTGTGAAGTTTGAAGGCTCTAACTTATTTGCATCTTATCAAACCTGCTAAATCTGCAGGGGGTTGAATACTACTTGTAGGCACTGTATATATATATATACAGGAGGGGAGATATATATATACAGGAGGGGGAGATATATATATATACAGGAGGGGAGATATATATATATACAGGAGGGGAGATATATATATACAGGAGGGGAGATATATATATACAGGAGGGGAGATATATATATATATATACAGGAGGGGAGATATATATATATATACAGGAGGGGAGATATATATATATACAGGAGGGGAGATATATATATATATATATATATATATACAGGAGGGGAGATATATATATATATATATATACAGGAGGGGAGATATATATATATATATATATAGGAGGGGAGATATATATATATACAGGAGGGGAGATATATATATATACAGGAGGGGATATATATATATATATATATATACAGGAGGGGAGATATATATATATACAGGAGGGGAGATATATATATATATATACAGGAGGGGAGATATATATATATATACAGGAGGGGAGATATATATATATATACAGGAGGGGAGATATATATATATATATATATACAGGAGGGGGAGATATATATATACAGGAGGGGAGATATATATATATACAGGAGGGGAGATATATATATATACAGGAGGGGAGATATATATATATACAGGAGGGGAGATATATATATATATACAGGAGGGGGAAATATATATATATACAGGAGGGGGAAATATATATATATACAGGAGGGGAGATATATATATATATATACAGGAGGGGAGATATATATATATACAGGAGGGGAGATATATATATATACAGGAGGGGAGATATATATATATATACAGGAGGGGAGATTATATATATATATATATATACAGGAGGGGAGAGATATATATATACAGGAGGGGAAATATATATATATAGGAGGGGAGATATATATATATATACAGGAGGGGAGATATATATATATATATACAGGAGGGGAGATATATATATATACAGGAGGGGAGATATATATATATATACAGGAGGGGAGATATATATATATACAGGAGGGGAGATATATATATATATATATATACAGGAGGGGGAGATATATATACAGGAGGGGAGATATATATATACAGGAGGGGGAGATATATATATATATATACAGGAGGGGGAAATATATATATATACAGGAGGGGGAGAGATATATACAGGAGGGGAGATATATATACAGGAGGGGAGATATATATATACAGGAGGGGGAGATATATATATATATACAGGAGGGGAGATATATATATATATATATACAGGAGGGGGAAATATATATATATACAGGAGGGGAGATATATATATACAGGAGGGGGAGATATATATATATACAGGAGGGGGAGATATATATATACAGGAGGGGAGATATATATATACAGGAGGGGAGATATATATATATACAGGAGGGGAGATATATATATACAGGAGGGGAGATATATATATACAGGAGGGGAGATATATATATACAGGAGGGGGAGATATATATATACAGGAGGGGGAGATATATATATATACAGGAGGGGAGATATATATATACAGGAGGGGGAGATATATATATACAGGAGGGGAGATATATATATATACAGGAGGGGGAGATATATATATATATATATATATACAGGAGGGGGAAATATATATATATACAGGAGGGGAGATATATATATATACAGGAGGGGGAGATATATATACAGGAGGGGAGATATATATATACAGGAGGGGAGATATATATATACAGGAGGGGAGATATATATATACAGGAGGGGGAGATATATATATACAGGAGGGGGAGATATATATATACAGGAGGGGAGATATATATATACAGGAGGGGAGATATATATATACAGGAGGGGGAGATATATATATACAGGAGGGGGAGATATATATATACAGGAGGGGAGATATATATATATACAGGAGGGGAGATATATATATATATATATACAGGAGGGGGAAATATATATATATACAGGAGGGGAGATATATATATATACAGGAGGGGGAGATATATATATACAGGAGGGGAGATATATATATACAGGAGGGGAGATATATATATACAGGAGGGGAGATATATATATACAGGAGGGGGAGATATATATATACAGGAGGGGAGATATATATATACAGGAGGGGAGATATATATATACAGGAGGGGGAGATATATATATACAGGAGGGGGAGATATATATATATATACAGGAGGGGAGATATATATATACAGGAGGGGGAGATATATATATATATACAGGAGGGGAGATATATATATACAGGAGGGGGAGATATATATATACAGGAGGGGAGATATATATATACAGGAGGGGGAGATATATATATATACAGGAGGGGAGATATATATATACAGGAGGGGGAGATATATATATACAGGAGGGGAGATATATATATATATACAGGAGGGGAGATATATATATACAGGAGGGGGAGATATATATACAGGAGGGGAGATATATATATACAGGAGGGGGAGATATATATATACAGGAGGGGAGATATATATATATATACAGGAGGGGGAGATATATATATACAGGAGGGGAGATATATATATACAGGAGGGGGAGATATATATATATACAGGAGGGGGAGATATATATATACAGGAGGGGAGATATATATATACAGGAGGGGAGATATATATATATATACAGGAGGGGGAAATATATATATATACAGGAGGGGGAGATATATATATATACAGGAGGGGAGATATATATATATATATACAGGAGGGGGAGATATATATATACAGGAGGGGAGATATATATATACAGGAGGGGAGATATATATATACAGGAGGGGGAGATATATATATACAGGAGGGGGAGATATATATACAGGAGGGGAGATATATATATACAGGAGGGGGAGATGTATATATACAGGAGGGGAGATATATATATATACAGGAGGGGGAGATATATATATATATATATACAGGAGGGGGAAATATATATATATACAGGAGGGGAGATATATATATATATACAGGAGGGGGAGATATATATATATATATATATATATATACAGGAGGGGAGATATATATATACAGGAGGGGAGATATATATATATACAGGAGGGGAGATATATATATATATACAGGAGGGGGAGATATATATATACAGGAGGGGAGATATATATATATACAGGAGGGGGAGATATATATATATACAGGAGGGGAGATATATATATATACAGGAGGGGAGATATATATATATACAGGAGGGGAGATATATATATACAGGAGGGGAGATAAATATATATACAGGAGGGGAGATATATATATACAGGAGGGGGAGATATATATATATATACAGGAGGGGGAGATATATATATATACAGGAGGGGAGATAAATATATATACAGGAGGGGAGATATATATATATACAGGAGGGGAGATATATATATATACAGGAGGGGAGATATATATATATACAGGACGGGAGATAAATATATATACAGGAGGGGAGATATATATATATACAGGAGGGGGAGATATATATATATACAGGAGGGGAGATATATATATACAGGAGGGGGAGATATATATATATATATACAGGAGGGGAGATATATATATACAGGAGGGGAGATATATATATACAGGAGGGGGAGATATATATATACAGGAGGGGAGATATATATATATACAGGAGGGGAGATATATATATACAGGAGGGGGAGATATATATATATACAGGAGGGGAGATATATATATATACAGGAGGGGGAGATATATATATATATACAGGAGGGGGAGATATATATATACAGGAGGGGGAGATATATATATATATATATACAGGAGGGGAGATATATATATACAGGAGGGGGAGATATATATATATACAGGAGGGGGAGATATAATATATACAGGAGGGGACATATATATATATATACAGGAGGGGAGATATATATATATATATACAGGAGGGGAGATATATATACAGTATATACAGGAGGGGAGATATATATATATACAGGAGGGGAGATATATATATATATACAGGAGGGGAGATATATATATATATACAGGATGCGAGATATATATATATATACAGGAGGGGAAATATATATACAGGAGTGGGAGATATATATATACAGGAGGCGAGATATATATATACAGGAGGGGAGATATATATATACAGGAGGGGGAGATATATATATATATATACAGGAAGGGGAGATATATATATACAGGAGGGGAGATATATATATATACAGGAGGGGAAATATATATACAGGAGTGGGAGATATATATATACAGGAGGCGAGATATATATATATACAGGAGGGGAGATATATATATATATACAGGAGGGGGAGATATATATATACAGGAGGCGAGATATATATATATACAGGAGGGGAGATATATATATATACAGGAGGGGGAAATATATATATATACAGGAGGGGGAAATATATATACAGGAGGGGGAGATATATATATATATACAGGAGGGGAGATCTATATATATACAGGAGGAGATATATATATACAGGAGGGGAGATATATATATACAGGAGGGGGAGATATGTATATATATACAGGAGGGGAGATATATATATACAGGAGGGGGAAATATATATATATACAGGAGGGGGAGATATATATATATACAGGAGGGGAGATATATATATATACAGGAGGGGGAGATATATATATATACAGGAGGGGGAGATATATATATATACAGGAGGGGAGATACATATATATACAGGAGGGGGAGATATATATATATATACAGGAGGGGAGATATATATATATACAGGAGGGGAGAGATATATATATATATATATATATATATATATATATACAGGAGGGGGAAATATATATATACAGGAGGGGGAGATATATATATATACAGTGCCTACATGTAGTATTCAACCCCCTGCAGATTTAGCAGGTTTACACATTCGGAATTAACTTGGCATTGTGACATTTGGACTGTAGATCAGCCTGGAAGTGTGAAATGCACTGCAGCAAAAAAGAATGTTATTTCTTTGTTTAATTTTTTTTTAAATTGTGAAAAGTTTATTCAGAGGGTCATTTATTATTCAACCCCTCAAACCACCAGAATTCTGTTTGGTTCCCCTAAAGTATTAAGAAGTATTTCAGGCACAAAGAACAATGAGCTTCACATGTTTGGATTAATTATCTCTTTTTCCAGCCTTTTCTGACTATTTAAGACCCTCCCCAAACTTGTGAACAGCACTCATACATGGTCAACATGGGAAAGACAAAGGATCATTCCAAGGCCATCAGAGACAAGATCGTGGAGGGTCACAAGGCTGGCAAGGGGTATAAAACCCTTTCCAAGGAGTTGGGCCTACCTGTCTCCACTGTTGGGAGCATCATCCGGAAGTGGAAGGCTTATGGAACTACTGTTAGCCTTCCACGGCCTGGACAGCCTTTGAAAGTTTCCTCCCGTGCCGAGGCCAGGCTTGTCCGAAGAGTCAAGGCTAACCCAAGGACAACAAGGAAGGAGCTCCGGGAAGATCTCATGGCAGTGGGGACATTGGTTTCAGTCAATACCATAAGTAACGTACTCCACCGCAATGGTCTCCATTCCAGACGAGCCCGTAATGTACCTTTACTTTCAAAGCGTCATGTCAAGGCTCGTCTACAGTTTGCTCATGATCACTTGGAGGACTCTGAGACAGACTGGTTCAAGGTTCTCTGGTCTGATGAGATCAAGATCGAGATCTTTGGTGCCAACCACACACGTGAAGTTTGGAGACTGTATGGCACTGCATACGACCCCAAGAATACCATCCCTACAGTCAAGCATGGTGGTGGCAGCATCATGCTGTGGGGCTGTTTCTCAGCCAAGGGGCCTGGCCATCTGGTCCGCATCCATGGGAAGATGGATAGCACGGCCTACCTGGAGATTTTGGCCAAGAACCTCCGCTCCTCCATCAAGGATCTTAAGATGGGTCGTCATTTCATCTTCCAACAAGACAACGGCCCAAAGCACACAGCCAAGAAAACCAAGGCCTGGTTCAAGAGGCAAAAAATCAAGGTGTTGGAGTGGCCTAGTCAGTCTCCTGACCTTAACCCAATTGAAAACTTGTGGAAGGAGCTCAAGATTAAAGTCCACATGAGATACCCAAAGAACCTAGATAACTTGGAGAAGATCTGCATGGAGGAGTGGGCCAAGATAACTCCAGAGACCTGTGCCGGCCTGATCAGGTCTTATAAAAGACGATTATTAGCTGTAATTGCAAACAAGGGTTATTCCACAAAATATTAAACCTAGGGGTTGAATAATAATTGACCCACACTTGTATGTTTAAAATGTATTAAAATTTAACTGAGCAACATAACCTTTTGGTTTGTAAGATTTATGCATCTGTTAATAAATCCTGCTCTTGTGTGAAGTTTGAAGGCTCTAACTTATTTGCATCATATCAAACCTGCTAAATCTGCAGGGGGTTGAATACTACTTGTAGGCACTGTATATATATATATACAGGAGGGGGAAATATATATACAGGAGGGGAGATATATATATATACAGGAGGGGAGATATATATATATACAGGAGGGGAGATATATATATATACAGGAGGGGGAGATATATATATACAGGAGGAGATATATATATATATATATACAGGAGGGGGAGATATATATATATATATATATATATATATATATATAGGAGGGGATATATATAGATTCAAGATTCAAGATTCAAAGAAGCTTTATTGGCAGGACTAAATACACATTAGTTTTGCCAAAGCAGGTGTACAGAAGGGAATAGGGATAGGGACTGTAGGGATGTTGGGAAGGGGCTGTAGGAGAGGTGGATGGGGCAGATCCAGGTTGGGGCTATAGAAGTCCATGGCATAGGGAAGGTGGATGGCGGCATGGGGGCAGATCCAGGATGAGGCTATAGAAGTCCATGGCATAGGGAAGGTGGATGGGGGATTGGGGCATATCCAGGGTGGGTGCCATAGAAGTCCATGGCATATCAGAGTTCTCTTTCTCGCAGTCTATGGCATTCGTTCACATATTGCGCTGCTATCTCCACTGCTCTCTCTTCTTCCCCCAGCAGGATGTATGTTTTCTCTTCCTCCTTCATGGTGGTGAAATCCGGGAAGAGATGTGAGAGTCTCCTGAAGTGAGTGTCCCTCACTGCTGAGTACTTGGAGCAGTGTAGCAGGAAGTGGGTCTCATCCTCCAGGGCCTCCTGGTCACAGTGTTGGCACAGTCTTTCCTCCCTGGGCTTGTAGCTCTGCCTGTGTCGGCCGGATTCGATGGCCAGACTGTGGGCACTGAGTCTATACCGGCTCAGGATCTTGCGGTCTTTGGGGTCCGGGAGTTTCTCCAGGTATGGAGCCAGTCTGTAGTCTCTCTGTAGACTCTGGTACATGGTCAGTTTCTGTGAACTGATGATGTCGTTCTTCCAGTCACTTTCGTACCTCTCCTGGCCTTCGTCTACCATCTTCCTGATTCCGGCTTTTGTCAGGTTGTTGTGATTGGTGTTCTGGTCAGGTTGGGTTTGGGTGAGCTGTTCCGAGGGTCCTCGTTTTTCTGTTTCCCCTACATGTGTCAGGGCTTTATGGTGATGGGAGCTTGGATTGCTCCTACGTAGGTGAGCCCGGAATGACAGTGCCCTCTTTAGAACCGTTAAGTGTAGAGGGAATCTGCCCAGCTCGGCCCGGCAAGCACTGTTGGAGGTGCTCCGATGGACTTGGAGAAGGTGCTTGCAGAATTCCAGGTGGAATATTTCTGTTGGGCTTGAATCCCACCTTGACCAGTCTGGGTAGGTGTGAGGACCCCAGACTTCGCTGCCATACAGGAGGATTAGGGCGATGATAGAATCGAAGATTTTTAACCAGACCCTCACTGGTGGCTTTAGATGGTAGAGTTTCCTTCGGATGGCATAGAAGGTTTTGCCTGCCTTGTCTTTCAGGGTCTCTATGGCTTGTTTGAAGCTCCCTGATCGGTGAATCTCTAGGCCCTGATAGGTATATTTGTAAACATCAAAAACATCAAACAGGGCCGGAGCTCAGGAGGAATACTGATCTGGGATAAAGAGGAGCTCCACCAGTACATCAAACCGGTGAAGAGAGGAGGCAGCCACATATGGATCAGGATCAGCAGCTCCATCCTCACCTCTCAGTCTGATGTCTATCTCTGCGCCACCTATATACCACCACCAGAGTCACCCTACTTCAATCCAGACTGCTTCGAGATCTTACAAAGAGAAGCCGCCCACTATCAGGGCCTGGGCAAAGTTCTCATCTTTGGAGACCTCAATGCAAGAACAGGGAGAGAAAACGACTTCCTGACCACGGATTGGAACATCTACATATTTGGAGCAGAGAATAACGGCCAAGACTCAGTAGTCACAGAGAGAAACGTCGACATTAAAGTATAAAGAGGTTCCCAGCAGACCGGAAATACAGCGGATGCTCCACCACTTCTACAACTACGAGTACCAGCCTAAACCAAAGGGAGTGAGTCAAGCTGCAAAAGACCTCAACAATATATTCTATGCAATGGCCAGACTGTCCGACCTTAAAAAAGTCAACTACAAGAGACCAAAAGAAAAACAGATCAACAGATGGTTTGACAGAGAATGTAAAGCCGTACGGAAGACCCTGAGAACAGCCTCAAACAAGAAACACAGAGACCCCAACCACCTGGGTTCTGAGGGAAGCCTATGAAACCATACAAAGGCAGTACAAAACCATCCTCAGGAGGAAGAAGCAGAGTTACATCTCCACCAAACTTAACCAACTCCAAGACGCCCTCCAAGACAACTCCTTCTGGGAACTATGGAACCACATGGGCACAAAAGACAAGAAAAACAACATCCATATCCAAAATGGCAACATCTGGCTCCAGTACTTCAGAGACCTCTATAAAGACATTCCAAAGGAAGAACTAAGCCAAGAACAGGAAAACATAATGGCAAAACTAAAAGCAATGGAGGAAAAAGTAAAAAATTTCCAAAACCCCGTGGATGCACCTATTACATTACAGGAAGTAGCAGAGAGAATCTCTTCCATAACATACAGAAAAGCCGGTGGCCTGGATGGAATCCTACCAGAAATGCTGAAGTACAGCCCACCAGAAATACAGGCCGCAATGGTTAAACTCTTCAATATTGTGCTAAGTGCCGGCTACTTCCCTCCTACCTGGAATCAAGGCCTCATCACACCCATCCACAAGAATGGGGACAGGTATGACCCAGCCAACTACAGAGGAATATGTGTCAGCAGCAACCTGGGAAAACTGTTCAACAGCATCCTGAACAAGAGGATCCTCAGTTTCCTCACCGAGCACAACGTCCTCAGCAAGAGCGAAGCAGGCTTCATGCCAAACCACCGCACTACTGACCGCATCTACACCCTGCACAGCCTCATTCAGAGCCACGTCCACAATACAAAGAACGGGAAGATATACGCCTGTTTCGTGGACTTTAAAAAGGCCTTTGATTCGGTGTGGCATCCAGGCTTATTCCTGAAACTGCTGGAGAGCGGAATAGGAGGAAAGACCTACGATGTTATCAAAAGCTCCAACACCGAGAACCTCTGCAGTGTGAGTGTGAACGGCAGAAGAACGGCTTATTTCCAGCAGAGCCGGGGAGTCAGACAAGGCTGCAGCCTAAGCCCAACGCTCTTCAACATTTACATCAATGAGCTGGCTACCGCTCTGGAATCTTCCACAGCACCAGGTCTCACCCTCCACGACGTGCAGGTGAAATTCCTGCTGTATGCAGATGACTTGCTGCTTCTGTCACCAACCGAGAAAGGCCTCCAAGACAACCTGAAAATCTTAGAGAAATTCAGCTCCACCTGGGCTCTACCGGTCAACCTAAAGAAAACCAACATCATGGTGTTCCAGAAGAGAAAGAGAAAATCAGACCAGCACCCTTCATTTATCCTCAACTGCGCCCTTACAGGAACGGACAAATATACCTATCTGGGCCTAGAGATTCACCGATCAGGGAGCTTCAAACAAGCCATAGAGACCCTGAAAGACAAGGCATGCAAAACCTTCTATGCCATCCGAAGGAAACTCTACCATCTAAAGCCACCAGTGAGGGTCTGGTTAAAAATCTTCGATTCTATCATCGCCCCAATCCTCCTGTATGGCAGCGAAGTCTGGGGTCCTCACACCTACCCAGACTGGTCAAGGTGGGATTCAAGCCCAACAGAAATATTCCACCTGGAATTCTGCAAGCACCTTCTCCAAGTCCATCGGAGCACCTCCAACAGTGCTTGCTGGGCCGAGCTGGGCAGATTCCCTCTACACCTAACGGTTCTAAAGAGTGCACTGTCATTCCGGGCTCACCTACGTAGGAGCAATCCAAGCTCCCATCACCATAAAGCCCTGACACATGTAGGGGAAACAGAAAAACCAGGACCCTCGGAACAGCTCACCCAAACCCAACCTGACCAGAAAACCAATCACAACAACCTGACAAAAGCCGGAATCAGGAAGATGGTAGACGAAGGCCAGGAGAGGTACGTAAGTGACTGGAAGAACGACATCATCAGCTCACAGAAACTGACCATGTACCGGAGTCTACAGAGAGACTACAGACTGGCCCCATACCTGGAGAAACTCCCGGACCCCAAAGACCGCAAGATCCTGAGCCGGTATAGACTCAGTGCCCACAGTCTGGCCATCGAATCCGGCCGACACAGGCAGAGCTACAAGCCCAGGGAGGAAAGAGTATGCCAACACTGTGACCAGGAGGCCCTGGAGGATGAGACCCACTTCCTGCTACACTGCTCCAAGTACTCAGCAGTGAGGGACACTCACTTCAGGAGACTCTCACATCTCTTCCCGGATTTCACCACCATGAAGGAGGAAGAGAAAACATATATCCTGCTGGGGGAAGAAGAGAGAGCAGTGGAGATAGCAGCGCAATATGTGAGCGAATGCCATAGACTGCGAGAAAGAGAACTCTGATATGCCATGGACTTCTATGGCCCCCACCCTGGATATGCCCCAATCCCCCATCCACCTTCCCTATGCCATGGACTTCTATGGCCCCCACCCTGGATCTGCCCCAATCCCCCATCCACCTTCCCTATGCCATGGACTTCTATAGCCTCATCCTGGATCTGCCCCCATCCACCTTCCCTACAGTCCCTATCCCAATTCCCTTCTGTACACCTGCTTTGGCAAAACTAATGTATATTTAGTCCTGCCAATAAAGCTTCTTTGAATCTTGAATCGAGAAATCTATATATATACAGGAGGGGAGATATATATATATATATATATATATATATATAGGAGGGGAGATATATATATATACAGGAGGGGGAGATATATATATACAGGAGGGGAGATATATATATACAGGAGGGGAGATATATATATATAGGAGGGGGAGATATATATATATATACAGGAGGGGGAGATATATATATATATACAGGAGGGGAGATATATATATATACAGGAGGGGAGCTATATATATATATACAGGAGGGGAGATATATATATAGGAGGGAGATATATATATATATACAGGAGGGGAGATATATATATATAGGAGGGGGAGATATATATATATATACAGGAGGGGAGATATATATATATACAGGAGGGGAGCTATATATATACAGGAGGGGAGCTATATATATATATACAGGAGGGGAGATATATATATATACAGGAGGGGAGGTATATATATATATATATATATATATATATATACAGGAGGGGAGATATATATATATACAGGAGGGGAGATATATATATATAGGAGGGGAGATATATATATATATATATATACAGGAGGGGAGATATATATATATATATATAGGAGGGGAGATATATTATATATATATACAGGAGGGGAGATATATATATATATATAGGAGGGGAGCTATATATATATACAGGAGGGGGAGATATATATATATATATATATACACAGGAGGGGAGATATATATATATATACAGGAGGGGAGCTATATATATATACAAGAGAGGAGATATATATATAGGAGGGGGAGATATATATATATATAGGAGGGGGAGATATATATATATATATATATATATATATATATATATACAGGAGGGGAGATATATATATACAGGAGGGGGAGATATATATATATATATATACAGGAGGGGATATATATATATATACAGGAGGGGAGGTATATCTATATACAGGAGGGGGAGATATATATATATATATATATAGGAGGGGATATATATATATATACAGGAGGGGGATATATATATATATATATATATACACAGGAGGGGAGATATATACAGGAGGGGAGATATATATATACAGGAGGGGGAGATATATATATATATATACAGGAGGGGAGATATATATATATATAGGAGGGGAGATATATACAGTCATGGCCAAAAGTATTGACACCCCTGCAATTCTGTCAGATAATACTCAGTTTCTTCCTGAAAATGATTGCAAACACAAATTCTTTGGTATTATTATCTTCATTTAATTTGTCTTAAATGAAAAAACACAAAAAGAATTGTCCTAAAGCCAAATTGGATATAATTCCACACCAAACATAACAAAGAGGGTGGACAAAAGTATTGGCACTGTTCGAAAAATCATGTGATGCTTCTCTAATTTGTGTAATTAACAGCACCTATAACTTACCTGTGGCACCTAACAGGTGTTGGCAATAACTAAATCACACTTGCAGCCAGTTGACATGGATTAAAGTTGACTCAACCTCTGTCCTGTGTCCTTGTGTGTACCACATTGAGCATGGAGAAAAGAAAGAAGAACAAAGAACTGTCTGAGGACTTGAGAAACCAAATTGTGAGGAAGCATGAGCAATCTCAAGGCTACAAGTCCATCTCCAAAGACCTGAATGTTCCTGTGTCTACCGTGCGCAGTGTCATGAAGAAGTGTAAAGCCCATGGCACTGTGGCTAACCTCCCTAGATGTGGCCGGAAAAGAAAAATTGACAAGAGATTTCAACGCAAGATTGTGCGGATGTTGGATAAAGAACCTCTACTAACATCCGAACAAGTTCAAGCTGCCCTGCAGTCCGAGGGTACAACGGTGTCAACCCGTACTATCCGTCGGCATCTGAATGAAAAGGGACTGTATGGTAGGAGACCCAGGAAGACTCCACTTCTTACCCCGAGACATAAAAAAGCCAGGCTGGAGTTTGCCAAAACTTACCTGAAAAAGCCTAAAACATTTTGGAAGAATGTTCTTTGGTCAGATGAGACAAAAGTAGAGCTTTTAGGGCAAAAGCATCAACATAGAGTTTACAGGAGAAAAAAGAGGCATTCAATGAAAAGTACATGGTCCCTACAGTCAAACATGGTGGAGGTTCCCTGATGTTTTGGAGTTGCTTTGCTGCCTCTGGCACTGGACTGCTTGACCGTGTGCATGGCATAATGAAGTCAGAAGACTATCAACAAATTTTGCAGCATAATTTATGGCCCAGTGTGAGAAACCTGGGTCTACCTCAGAGGTCATGGGTCTTCCAGCAGGACAATAACCCAAAACACACTTCAAAAAGCACTAGAAAATGGTTTGCGAGAAAGCACTGGAGACTTCTAAGGTTGCCAGCAATGAGTCCAGACCTGAATCCCATAGAACACCTGTGGAGAGATCTAAAAATGGCAGTTTGGAGAAGGCACCCTTCAAATATCAGGGACCTGGAGTAGTTTGCCAAAGAAGAATGGTCTAAAATTCCAGCAGAGCATTGTAAGAAACTCATTGATGGTTACCGGAAGCGGTTGGTCGCAGTTATTTTGGCTAAAGGTTGTGCAACCAAGCATTAGGCTGAGGGTGCCAATACTTTTGTCCGGCCCATTTTCGGAGTTTTGGGTGAAATGATCAATGTTTTGCTTTTTGCTTCATTCTCTTTTGCGTTTTTTTATTTAAGACAAATTAAATGAAGATAATAATACCAAAGAATTTGTGTTTGCAATCATTTTCAGGAAGAAACTGAATATTATCTGACAGAATTGCAGGGGTGTCAATACTTTTGGCCATGACTGTATATACAGGAGGGGGAGATATATATATATATATATATATATATATATACAGGAGGGGAGAATCAAGCAACCAGAACACAGCACTAACACACTCAGGGGTCACCACACAAAGCCAAGGGCAAAAGTATAACTGACGGGGGATGGGAGCTTCCTGAGGCTATAAGAAGCCTCCCCAGAACCAGGGAGAGGCCATCATAATAGGTCCCAGGTGTGCAAATGAGAGTCTGCACTGAGGTCAGAACTTTAACCCCAGCAGTGCCGGTCACCCAACACTGGTATCATGACAAGTAGCCATTCAAACCCATCTGTGTCAACTTCTGTGCATGTTATCAGATGAGTTAGTGAATCCTGCTTTGAGCAGGGGGTTGGACCAGATGACCCAGGAGGTCCCTTCCAACTCTACCATTCTAGGATTCTATGATTCAAAATCACCAGGGTATGTGACCTTTTGATCAGGGTCATTTGGATGTTTTGGGTTGTCATTATGATTTAAAAAGAGAAAACAAAGTAGTTTGACAATAAATGGCTTCACCCAACCACTAACCATGAGTGGAGAAAAAGGTTTGGTGTTATCATTCATATTCTCTGAAAAAAGGGCAAGAAATCAAGAATTCTGCTGGGGTATGTAAACGTTTGAGCACAACTGTACAAACCAAGCAACAGTCACAGATAACGCCTCCAACTCTCCTCATATGTGCTCCTCTCCCTGCATTAGCCATGCCGCAAATGCTAGCTCTGACAAGGATTTGTAACAAAGCCCAGATTATAAAGGGGAAAGGAGTGACTAACTGAGCTCAGCTGTGAGCACAGGGATTTCCAACATGGCCGATTAACCCCTGTTCTGCCAGAAGAAATAAACACATTTAAAATGAAGAAGTGCTTCTTCTCAGTGCCGGAGTAGGAGCACTCAGACGCTGCGGTCATCTGGCTCCACACTGTTGTGGTTGGCCTGTGAGAGCCAGCAGAAAGGTGAGAGTCTGTCATTTGCACCATTTTGTGTACTTGCTGGGACTGTACTATATGTTAAGGGAAAAAGCAAGAAGTGGTCAGCACTCCGTGTTCCAGTGTGGTGCTCGTGGATGAAGTATAAATGGAAAGGCAAAGAATCCCGGCACTCACGTATTGAGTAATAGTTGTTTTATTGCAATCAAAGCAAATCTACAGAAATTTCAGCTTGTAAAAGGCTGGCATGGGCTGAAACGTCTAGGGATTTGCTTTGATTGCAATGAAGCTTCTACCCAATACGTGAGGGCCTGGATTCTTTGCCTTTAAATATGTATATGTTATTGACTCTTGGTGGTCCAGTAAAGTATTACCCCATTGTGTTACCCTCATCCTATGTTGTCTGAATAGTATTCTGCCCAGACAGAACAAGTACGGTCGTTCAGTGGTACGAGCCCTGGTCCACGCAGTATTTCTAAAGACAGCCGGGACAGCAGACAAGACCACCCACTGACCCTTTTGTCTCTAGAGTATGTATGGTCTGCACTTTGGTGGTGAGGGTGTACGCCTTACTTTGGCAGTCATGGTATTGGTCATTTTTTATGATTTTTATAATTATGATTTATTATTATCTACAGAACAAAGGAAATCATGTAATTTCCCAAAAAAACAGAACAAAAGAAACAGAACAAAAGAAACAGATGTCTCACAGTGAAACCTGGAACTTTCCAAAGGAAGAAATAATAACACTTGCTAGAAACATGACATTGTAGAGTAGTCACATTATGAATGAAGACCATGTTATAATAAAGTCATGACATCACAACTGAAAAACATGACATCATATTGTAATGACATTGCAGTACAGCAGATTTCATTCTTAACATCACAGCTGAGAAACGTGACATCACAACATATGATGTATGGCAAGATATGAAGGCCAAGGAACATGACATCATCTGGTGGTGACATCACAGCAGAGAAATGTGACATCTAACATATGATGTATGGCAAGATATGAAGGCCAATGAACGTGACATCCTCTGGTGATGACATCACAGCTGAGAAATGTGACATCGCAACATATGATGTATGGCAAGATATGAAGGCCAAGGAACATGACATCATCTGGTGTTGACATCACAGCTGAGAAATGTGACATCGCAACATATGATGTATGGCAAGATATGAAGGCCAAGGAACATGACATAATCTGGTGGTGACATCACAGCTGAGAAATGTGACATCGCAACATATGATGTATGGCAAGATATGAAGGCCAAGGAACATGACATAATCTGGTGGTGACATCACAGCTGAGAAATGTGACATCGCAACATATGAATGATGTATGGTACTATTATCAAGGCCAAGGAACATGACATCACATGGTGATGACATCACAGCTGAGATGTGATATTATCTAGTAGTGACATCACAGCAGAGAAACGTAACATCTAACATATTATGTATGGCAAGATATGAAGGCCAAGGAACATGACATCATCTGGTGATGACATCACAGCTGAGAAACGTGACATCTAACATATTATGTATGGCAAGACATGAAGGCCAAGGAACATGACATCGTGTAGTAATGACATAAGTTTAACCCACATTCCATACATATAACTTTATAGTGACTTCATTTGCCTGTAACTGGTAGATGACATGTCGGACACATTAACCCTCCACCATCAGGTCCTTCAATTCCTCCAGTAACTCCACAGCCATTTTCTGCAGCTCTGAGTTGGATGCATGGCACAGCTCTGTGATGTACGGCAGGCACTGATGGACGTCTTCCCATAACATGTGCAGGACATCCGGCTCTAGAACCAAGGACTGGATGAGACGCAGTGCGTGCAAACACACTTCATTATCAGGATCTAGGATGAAGAGACAGGTCATAAGAAATTCCCTATGGATTAACCTTATCTTAGAAGGCAATTAACCTAAAAATTGTAGAGCCTTGAGAAGGAGGGGTGAAGGTGATAACGCCTGTGGTCACATGCAGCAGAACAGGCTCCTCAGGGGCCGTCCCTCAGATGTCCCCAGACTCCATGGAATGTGGGAGCTATTTGACTGCATCTTACAGCAGAGCCAGGAGTTGGGAAAAGCTGAGGACAAACGAGACGAGAATGACTCCAGGCATTCTAAGGGCAGGACATTTATCGGGCCAAGGGCTGACCATTGGGAGGACTTTGACATAATATGTCTAGTCTCGTAGTCCACATATTGGCCACCTAAGGATGACCTCTGGCCACATAACTACACAGTGCCTGGCCCAGACATCCTGAATCATATAAGTTCTCTAATCTCTTCTGATCCCCACTCCACCCAAGTCCTCCACTGAGAATACATCACACAGACCTCCGGGGTCTCTGTTCGAACATCTGCAGTTTCTTGTGCTGCTCAGTGTAGAGATGAGCAAGACTGGTCCATACAGATGAGAGATAATGCTGCTGCCTGAGGAGCATCTACTAAACAACCTTAAGATGGGTGCTCAAATGCTGCGGGTTGTAGTAATGACGCCAGGTTGAGAGTAGTTCGCATCTCTGGTGAGATGTTCTCATCTCTTCTGGATGAACTTTGCTCCATCTGGAGGCACAAGACCTGATCCCGCAATGAGAGAAAAACCACAAACATATGGGCTACAAATCTTGATGCTAGTAACGGAGGCTGCATAGCCGAGAATCCTACAATTCAGGTCCTCTATGTTGTGTCTCATCCTCATTCCATGCAGAGATGATGGTGGTAGTAATGGAGGCCGCGTAGCCTCGGAGAGTCAAACAATTCAGGTCCTCTATCTTGTGTCTCATCCTCATCCTGTGCAGACATGATGATGGTAGTGACCGCAGTCTCGGAGAGTCCTACAATTCAGGTCCTCTATGTTGTGTCTCATCCTCATCCCGTGCAGAGATGATGCTGGTAGTAACGGAGGCCGCGCAGCCTCGGAGAGTCCTACTATTCAGGTCCTCTATGTTGTCTCATCCTCATCCTGTGCAGAGATGGTGGTGGTAGTAACGGAGGCCGCGCAGCCTCGGAGAGTCCTACAATTCAGGTCCTCTATGTTGTGTCATCCTCATCCTGTGCAGAGATGATGGTGGTAGTAACGGAGGCCGCGCAGCCTCGGAGAGTCCTATAATTCAGGTCCTCTATGTTGTCTCATCCTCATCCTGTGCAGAGATGGTGGTGGTAGTAACGGAGGCCGCGCAGCCTCGGAGAGTCCTACAATTCAGGTCCTCTATGTTGTCTCATCCTCATCCTGTGCAGAGAAGATGGTGGTAGTAACGGAGGCCGCGCAGCCTCGGTGAGTCCTACTATTCAGGTCCTCTATGTTGTGTCATCCTCATCCTGTGCAGAGATGGTGGTGGTAGTAACGGAGGCCGCGCAGCCTCGGAGAGTCCTACAATTCAGGTCCTCTATGTTGTCTCATCCTCATCCTGTGTAGAGATGATGGTGGTAGTAACGGAGGCCGCGCAGCCTCAAAGAGTCCTACAATTCAGGTCCTCTATGTTGTGTCATCCTCATACTGTGCAGAGATGGTGGTGGTAGTAACGGAGGCCACGCAGCCTCGGAGAGTCCTACAATTCAGGTTCTCTATGTTGTGTCATCCTCATCCTGTGCAGAGATGGTGGTGGTAGTAACGGAGGCCACGCAACCTCGGGGAGTCCTACAATTCAGGTCCTCTATGTTGTGTCATCCTCATCCTGTGCAGAGATGGTGGTGGTAGTAACGGAGGCCACGCAGCTTCGGAGAGTCCTACAATTCAGGTCCTCTCAATCATAAGCTCTGCTCCTTATCTCTGCCTGCTCCATGACCAGGGAACATGAAGACCGGAGCCTAGAAATGCTCTATTAACCCTTTCCAGTTTCCAGAGCAGAGGCAGCGACCAGATATGAGACGGGTAGACCCAGGCAGTACCTGGACAGGAAAGCTTAGAGAGTAGATGGGGAGGTAGGACATCTCACCGGTCAGAAGCTGCTGCAGCTGAGGCAGAAGTCCCAGGTTCCGACTCATCCACACCAGACCTTCCCGATGAATGGAGACATTGTAGAGCGACATCAAGATGAGGCTGAGGAAAGGAGCAGACATTACCGCCATGTCCAGGGGTGACACTGTGTAACACTACAGTCCACAGTCACTCACACTCTGAGCCGGCCACAGCAACCTGACTCAATCTTTCCAAGGAGCTGGATCCACTTCTCCATTACTTCTCTGCATGAAGACATTATAAAATCACGTCCACAAGACACGGCGGCCACATCTTACAGGAGAGAAGAAAGAAAACAATGAAAGGAGCCAGAAGAAAAATCTCTACTCAAAAACCTGTGTCATCAAGATATCCAGCAACTAACAGCACAGATCCTGTCTGCAGTCACCACTAGGGGGAGCTCCCTGTATACAGAGATACATGATAAGATCCTGTCTGCAGCCACCACTAGGGGGAGCTCCCTGTATACAGAGATACATGATAAGACCCTTTCTGCAGCCACCACTAGGAGGGGCTCCCTGTATACAGAGATACATGATAAGATCCTGTCTGCAGCCACCACTAGGGGGAGCTCCCTGTATACAGAGATACATGATAAGATCCTGTCTGCAGCCACCACTAGGGGGAGCTCCCTGTATACAGAGATACACGATAAGACCCTTTCTGCAGCCACCACTAGCGGGGGCTCCCTGTATACAGAGATACATGCTAAGATCCTGTCTGCAGCCACCACTAGGGGGAGCTCCCTGTATACAGAGATACATGATCAGATCCTGTCTGCAGCCACCACTAAGGGGAGCTCCCTGTATACAGAGCTACATGATAAGATCCTGTCTGCAGTCACCACTAGGGGGAGCTCCCTATATATAGAGATACATGATAAGATCCTGTCTGCAGCCACCACTAGGGGGAGTTCCCTGTATACAGAGATACACGATAAGACCCTTTCTGCAGCCACCACTAGTGGGAGCTCCCTGTATACAGAGATACATGATAAGATCCTGTCAGCAGTCACCACTAGGGGGAGCTCCTTGTATACAGAGCTACATGATAAGATCCTGTCTGCAGCCACCACTAGGGGGAGCTCCCTGTATACAGAGATACATGATCAGATCCTGTCTGCAGTCACCACTAGGGGAAGCTCCCTGTATACAGCGATACCTGATAAGATCCTGTCTGCCGTCACCACTAGGGGGAGCTCCTTGTATACAGAGACACATGATAAGATCCTGTCTGCAGCCACCACTAGGGGGAGCTCCCTGTATACAGAGATACATGATCAGATCCTGTCTGCAGTCACCACAAGGGGAAGATCCCTGTATACAGCGATACCTGATAAGATCCTGTCTGCCGTCACCACTAGGGGGAGCTCCTTGTATACAGAGACACGATAAGATCCTGTCTGCAGCCACCACTAGGGGGAGCTCCCTGTATACAGAGATACAAGATCAGATCCTGTCTGCAGTCACCACTAGGGGAAGCTCCCTGTATACAGAGATACATGATAAGATCCTGTCTGCAGTCACCACTAGGGGGAGCTCCCTGTATGCAGAGATACATGATAAGATCCTGTCAGCAGTCACCACTAGGGGGAGCTCCCTGTATACAGAGATACATGATCAGATCCTGTCTGCAGTCACCACTAAGGGAAGCTCCCTGTATACAGAGATACATGATAAGATCATGTCTGCAGTCACCACTAGGGGGAGCTCCTTGTATACAGAGATACATGATAAGATCCTGTCTGCAGCCACCACTAGGGGGAGCTCCCTGTATACAGAGATACATGATGAGATCCTGTCTGCAGCCACCACTAGGGGGAGCTCCCTGTATACAGAGATACATAAGATCCTGTCTGCAGCCACCACTAGGGGGAGCTCCCTGTATACAGAGATAGATGATGAGATCCTGTCTGTAGCCACCACTAGGGGGAACTCCCTGTATACAGAGATACAGGATGAGATCCTGTCTGCAGCCACCAGTAGGGGGAGTTCCCTGTATACAGAGATACATGAGATCCTGTCTACAGCCACCACTAGGGGGAGCTCCCTGTATACAGAGATACATGATAAGATTCTGTCTGCAGCCTCCACTAGGGGGAGCTCCCTGTATACAGAGATACATGATAAGATTCTGTCTCCAGCCACCACTAGGGGGGAGCTCCCTGTATACAGAGATACATAATAAGATGTACTATTACTGTGGCAAACAGCTGGGGATGCTGTACTCCTCCCGTGGGGAACAGATGGGGGCGCTCTTGTGTTTGAGTGAATTGACACTTTGGCTAGTGCTCATTTGATACAGAAGACCCAGATCTATTCATTGCTGGGTTGTTGGGGATTTCATGCTCTGGACCACCTCAGATCTCACCCGTCATACACATCCACCATGTTTCCAGATTTGAGTAGTGGGACTGGAAAAATGATTACTGTCTCCACCATTACTGAGAGCTCTGATGGAACCATTTGTGACCAAGGCTGGTCAGATACACTCACTTGTGATGGTCCCTGCCAGGCCCAGGACAAAGCGGCTCTCTTCCGTGTCCTCATCTCCGTTCACAGCGAGCGACTCCACAAAGCTGCTGACTGTTTGTCCGGCCAAGGAGAAGAACTCTGCAGACTTATCCTGCCAGAAGAATAAAAGGACAAAGACGTCCACAAAAGGAGACTGGAGAATGGACCCAAGTCCTCCACACACCGTATACTCCCAGAGGAAGAACAGATGAGCCGGGGCAGCAGAGGCTGAAGCAGAACTTCTCACATGGCCTCGATACACAGAAGACGCTGCCCCCATACACAGAACATGCTGCCCCCATCACAGAAGACACTGCCTCCATACACAGAAGACGCTGCCTCCATACACAGAAGGCGCTGCCTCCATCACAGACGATGCGGCCCACATACACAGAAGACGCTGCCCCATACACAGATGGCGTTGTCCCATCACAGAAGACACTTCCCACATACACAAAAGACGCTGTCCCCCTTACACAGAAGACGCGGCCCCCATACACAGAAGACGCGGCCCCCATACACAGAAGACGCGGCCCCCATACACAGAAGACGCGGCTCCCATACACAGAAGACGCGGCCCCCATACACAGAAGACGCGGCCCCCATACACAGAAGACGCGGCTCCCATAGACAGAAGACGCAGCCCCAATACATATAAGACGCTGCCCCATCACAGAAGACGCTTCCCCACATACAGAAGACATGGCCCCCACACACAGAAGAAGCGGCCCCCATAAACAGAAGAAGCAGCCCCCCTGTCATGAACTGGGGGTGTTTGGGTGCCCTAAGTTCGTCAGGGGATTTATTATATCCCACTTTCCAATTCCGGTTTGGAACTTGCAGCTCTCTGGCGCCCCCCTTACCCTCAGGTCAGTCGGGAACTACATCTAGGATAAATAGTCACCAGAAGGGCTGCTGTTGTGAGTTCATTCTCCGGTTCACCAGTTGTGAGTTCCCCTTCTAGACTCTCTCTGGTGGTAACAGGAGGTGGTGAGGCTGATTTGATCGGTGGAGATCTGCCACCTGAGAATGAGGATGACGATTGGACCTCAGAATTCTCAGATTGGATTTAAGACAGCCGACACCCTATTCAGTTGCTGGTGATTCCTTCTGGCTTGCCAGCTTTTGGTTTTCAGCTCTGTTCCAGTCATCTAAAGCTAAGTTTTTTCTGCTAATGTTCACACTTGATTTTGTTGGTCTATTCAGTTTTTTGTGTGGTCAGCCAGCTCCTGCTGGGGGCTGAGCTGAATTTCCACTCTTATTTAGCAGTATTTTGCCAATTGGCTTTTTGTCCCTTACTAGTTCGGTCTCTTTTTGCTCTGTCTCAGAATATTTCAGAGTGCTGATATAGTGGGAGAAGTCTAGTGACTTCAGGGTTAATTTTGCTATCAGAAGTGTTGGACATTATTTTTGTAGGTTTTTTGCAGGTTGCAGACAGTGTCTTTCCTTTCCTTTCCTGTCTAGTTAGTTTGGGCCCCATCATTTGCTCAGCCTATTTTCCTGCCTGTGTTTGTGTTTTCATCTTGTTTCACCGTCAATACATGTGTGGGGGCTATCTATTCCTTTGGGGTCTGCTCTGGGGCAGTGAGTTTTCCCTTCTCTTGCTTTAGGCTTATTTAGTTCTCCGGCCGTGACGAAGCGTCTAGGAACATCGTAGGTACGCTCCTCGGCTGCTGCTAGTTGTGTGGTAGGATCAGGGATCTGCAATCTGCATAGTTACCAACCTCTCTGGTTTTCTGTGACTTAGCTTGTTTTGCTTTTTTTCTCCTCAGGGACCCATTCATAACAGAATCACCAGCCATACCGCAGGTTCTAGGGTACTCAAAAGCAGGAAAAAGTAGTTAAAAAAAAAAGTGTCAGAATTTTTTTTTTTTTTATATATATATATATATATATATATATATATATTTATATATATTTATATTCTTTCCTCTTTTTTCTCTGGGGCCATAGGAGGATTTTTTTTTTTCCTCATGGAGATTAAGCAATTGTCTGAACGTGTGGAGCAGCTTGCTGCTGAAGTGCAGGGAATTTCCACCTACCTCATTCAGTCACATGCTGCTGAACCTAACATCCCTACTCCTGATTTGTTTTCTGGGGATCGGTCTAAATTTCTTAATTTTAAGAATAATTGTAAATTATTTGTGGCCTTGAAGCCTAGTTCATCGGGGAGCTCTGCGCAGCAGGTTAAAATTGTCATCTCCTTGCTGCGCGGCGATCCCCAGGATTGGGCTTTTTCTCTGACACCTGAAAACCCTATTCTGACTAATGTGGATGCATTTTTTCAGGCGTTGGGGTTGTTGTATGATGAACCTAATGCTGTTGATCAAGCTGAGAGAACCCTGTTGGCATTAAACCAGAGTCAGGATTCTGCAGAGTCATACTGTCAAAAGTTCAGAAAGTGGGTGGTCCTTACTACATGGAATGATGGTGCATTGGCAGCTCTCTTTCGGAAGGGTTTATCAGAGACCGTAAAAGATGTTATGGTGGGATTTCCTGTTCCCTCTGGTCTGGATGGCTCTATGTCATTAGCCATTCAAGTTGATCGGTGTTTACGTGAACGTAAAACTACATGGGAGACGCTGCCACCTTTTGAACAAACGTCTGAACCTATGCAATGTGATAGAGTTTTGTCTAGGGCGCAACATCAGGAGTTTAGAAAGCGTAATAAGCTGTGTTTTTTTCTGTGGAGACGTCTCTCATACTATTTCTGTCTGCCCAAAACGAGAGAAACGTTTTGCACACACATTTGCTGTGGGCAGTATACAACCTAAATTCCTTTTGGCAATTACTCTGATCTGCTCCTTGTCCACATTTTCCACTAAGGCTTTTGTGGATTCAGGAGCAGCTCTGAATCTGATGGATTTGGACTTTGCTAAACGTTGTGGTTTTTCCATGACGCCTCTGCAGACGCCTATTCCTTTGAGGGGTATTGATGCTACTCCTTTGGCGGAGAATAAACCTCAGTTTTGGACCCAGGTGATAATGCGAGTTGCCCCAGACCACCAGGAAAATTGTAAATTTTTGGTGCTGCATAATTTGCATGATACTATTGTTCTGGGTTTTCCTTGGTTGCAAACTCATAACCCAGTTTTGGATTGGAGATCTGTGTCTGTGGTGAGTTGGGGTTGTCAGTGTGTTCTTAGGGACGCTCGTGTTTTCTCCACCTCTCCTCAGTCTCATAATATTTCTGATTATCTGGCTGATTTTTCTGATGTATTTAGTGAGAGTAAGTCTGCGTCTTTGCCTCCTCATAGGAGTTATGACTGTGCAATTGAGTTGATGCCTGGATGTAAAATTCCTAAGGGTCGGCTTTTCAACTTATCTGTACCCGAACATGATGCTATGCGATCCTATATTAAGGAGTCGTTGGAGAAGGGTCATATTAGACCATCCTCGTCACCTTTAGGTGCTGTTTTTTTTGTGGCCAAGAAAGATGGTTCATTAAGACGGTGTATTATCATTCCCTTAACAAGATGACGGTTAAATATCAGTACCCGTTACCTCTGATGTCTGATTTATTCTCCAGAGTTAAGAGTGCCTGCTGGTTTACTAAGCTTGACCTCAGGGGGGCGTATAATCTTATTCTCATCAAGCATGGGGATGAATGGAAAACGGCGTTTAATACTCCGGAGGGACATTTTGAGTACCTGGTGATGCCTTTTGGGCTCACTAATGCCCCTTCTGTCTTCCAGTCCTTTATGAATGATATTTTCCGTGACTTTGTGGATAAGTTTTTGATCATCTATCTGGATGATATTTTGATCTTTTCTAGTGATTGGGATTCTCATGTGGAACATGTCCGGAATGTGTTCCGGATATTGAGGGAGAATTCCATGTTTGTTAAGGGATCGAAATGCCTCTTTGGTGTACAGAGGATTTCATTTTTGGGATTTATCTTGTCTCCATCGACTATTGAAATGGACCTGGCCAAGGTACAGGCCATTTATGATTGGGTTCAGCCTACTTCTTTGAAGGCCCTTCAGAAGTTTTTGGGTTTTGCTAATTTCTATCGTAAATTTATAGGTAATTTTTCTGGTATTGTCAAACCACTGACTGATCTGACCAAGAAGGGCGCTGATGTGCTCAATTGGTCTCCTGAGGCTATCTCAGCATTTCAGGAGCTTAAGCGGAGATTTACTTCAGCTCCAGTTTTACGGCAACCTGATGTCTCACTTACATTTCAGGTGGAGGTAGATGCTTCTGAGATTGGTGCAGGAGCTGTTTTGTCCCAAAAAGACCCTGTGACTTCTAAGATGAATCCCTGTGCCTTCTTTTCTCGAAAGTTCTCCGCATCTGAACGCAACTATGACGTGGGGAATCGGGAATTGTTGGCCATGAAGTGGGCATTTAAGGAGTGGAGACATTGGTTGGAGGGAGCTAGACATCAAGTTGTGGTCCTCACCGATCACAAGAATTTGATTTATCTGGAGTCGGCCAAACACTTGAATCCTAGACAGGCTAGATGGGTCTTGTTTTTCACGCGTTTTAATTTTGTGGTCTCTTTTCTTCCGGGCACTAAGAATGTTAAGGCAGATGCCCTTTCTAGGAGTTTCTTTGCCGATTCTCTTAGTGTGACCGAGCCTACTACCATCCTAGGTGAGGGGGTAGTTCTTTCTGCCATTTCGCCCGATTTGAGAGGCGACCTGGAGGAATTTCAGGAGGATAAACCTGAGCGTTGCCCTATGGGTAAATTGTATGTTCCTGACCAGTGGAGAAAGAGAGTGATGTCTGAAATTCATTGCTCTGCATTGGCTGGTCATCCAGGTATTTTTGGTACCAGAGATTTGGTGAGTCGGTCCTTTTGGTGGCCTGCCTTATCTCGTGACGTCAGGAATTTTGTACAGTCCTGTAGGACTTGTTCTCGGTCTAAACCCTGTTCTCATTCTAGTGGGTTGCTGATGCCCTTGCCGGTGCCCAAGAGGCCATGGACCCATATCTCAATGGATTTTATTTCTGATCTTCCGGTCTCTCAGAGAATGACTATTATCTGGGTGATTTGTGATAGATTTTCGAAGATAGTCCATCTTGTACCAATCCCAAAGTTGCCATCTTCCGCTGAGTTGGTGCCCTTGTTTTTACAACAGGTGGTTCGGTTACATGGGATTCCTGAGAACATTGTGTCCGACAGATGAGTCCAGTTTGTTTCCAGATTCTGGAAAGCCTTTTGTTCCAATCTGGGAATTCAGTTATCCTTCTCCTCCGCATTTCATCCCCAGACCAATGGACAGACTGAGAGAACAAACCAGACCTTGGAGTCTTATTTGAGATGTTTTATATCTGCTGATCAGGATGATTGGGTCTCATTTTTGCCCTTGGCCGAATTCGCACTGAACAATAGAGCTAGTTCTGCCACTTTGATGTCACCCTTTTTCTGTAATTTTGGGTTTCATCCTCGATTCTCTTCAGGGCAAGTGGAATCTTCGTCCTGCCCAGGTGTGGACACTGTGGTTGAGAGAATGCAGCAGATATGGGACCAAGTGGTGGATAAGTTGTCCCTCTCTCAGGAAAAGGCCCAGCGATTTTTCAACCGGCATAGGACCATTGGTCCCCGGTTTAAAGTGGGTGATATGGTTTGGTTGTCGTCTAAGAATATTCCTATGAAGGTTGCATCTCCTAAATTTAAGCCAAAATTTATTGGACCTTATAAGATTTTGGAGATTCTCAATCCTGTCTCTTTTCGTTTTGCTCTTCCAGTTACGTTCAAGATCCATAACGTATTTCACAAATCTCTGTTGAAGAGGTTTGTTGAGCCAGTGGTTCCTATGGCGGCACCTCCTGACCCTGTGTTAGTCAAAGGCAATGTGGAATATGAGGTAGAGAAAATATTGGATTCTCGTTTGGTCAGACGGAGACTCCAGTATTTGGTCAAATGGAAGGGTTATGGTCAGGAGGATAATTCTTGGGTCTCTGCCTCCGATATTCATGCCAATAGATTGGTTCGTGCTTTTCACCGGGCCCATCCTGATCGGCCTGGTGGCGTGGATGAGGGTTCGGTGACCCCTCCTTAAGGGGGGGTACTGTTGTAAGTTCATTCTCTGGTTCACCAGTTGTGAGTTCCCCTTCCAGACTCCCTCTGGTGGTAACAGGAGGTGGTGAGGCTGATTTGATCGGTGGAGATCTGCCACCTGAGAATGAGGATGACTATTGGACCTCAGGATTTTCAGATTGGATTTAAGACAGCCGACGCCCTATTCAGTTGCTGGTGATTCCTTCTGGCTTGTCAGCTCTTGGTTTTCAGCTCTGTTCCAGTCATCTAAAGCTAAGTTTTTCTGCTAATGTTCACACTTGATTTTGTTGGTCTATTCAGTTTTTTGTGTGGTCAGCCAGCCCCGGCAGGGGGCTGTGCTGAATTTTCACTCTTATTTATCAGTATTTTGCCAATTGGCTTTTTGTTCCTTACTAGTTCCGTCTCTTTTTGCTCTGTCTCAGAATATTTCAGAGTGCTGATATAGTGGGAGAAGTTTAGTGACTTCAGGGTTAATTTTGCTATCAGAAGTGTTGGACATGATTTTTGTAGGGCTTTTTGCAGCTTGCAGACAGTGTGTTTCTTTTCCTTTCCTGTCTAGTTAGTTTGGGCCCCATCATTTGCTCGGCCTATTTTCCTGCCTGTGTTTGTGCCTCCATCTTGTTTCACCGTCAATACATGTGTGGGGGCTATCTATTCCTTTGGGGTCTGCTCTGGGGCAGTTCGTTTTCCCTTTTCTTGCTTTAGGCTTATTTAGTCCTCCGGCCGTTAAGAGGCATCTAGGAACATCGCAGGCACGCTTCACGGCTACTGCTAGTTGGATCTGCAATCTGCATAGTTACCAACCTCTCTGGTTTTCTGTGACTTAGCTTGTTTTGCTTTTTTTCTCCTCGGTGACCCATTCAGAACAGGCTGCCTTGCCGTGTACTGACTATTGGGCACTCTGGAGGGAGGGCGGTATGTATGTCCCCAGTCCCAGGCGGGCAATACATACATAAAACCTCAGTTCCGTCACTAGAAGAGTCTCCCCAAATCCCCAGAACACTCGCTGCCACCAACTCCTAGTTCTATATTAATATCAATATCGGGTCAGGAGCCAACCCACTAGGTACCGTGAATTTAACACGGAGACGTGGTGATAAGTTAATAGAGTAAGGAAAACTGAACTAGTAAATGTTATTTTACTCCAAAAAGAATAGGCAGTGTTTACAAAAGTACAAAAGATGTTACAAAGAGAGACAAATACAATATATACAGACAATTACAAAATAAAGTGGATTAAGATATGAAACTTACAGTTATCAGTCAATTGCACACCATGTGGAGGTGAGGGGAGGGAGTTCCCAAGGACCAGGATTCGGTCCACAGCAGGGATGGTATATACTGTCTCCCCAGGTCTGAACACAATGCAAAATGGATGTTTCTGTTTTATAGTTAGCCCATAAGCTTAGGGACTTCCCCCGTGCTGACCTCACCGGGTGGCTGGATACGCCCCCTTTGGAAAGTTATGAAAAACCTTCTATTGGCCATAGCTCATGGGGGGGAAGCTAGTAGAGGGACAACGGAAGTATTATATGTCTGCTTACAAAATCATCTTCCATTTGAGACTAAACATCATATCTCCCATCCCATCTTAAACTAGAAGAAGAGGGGATGGGAGGAAAAACAGCAGACAAGAACATGCAGCAGAAGGACAAACTAATCAAGGATACTAGATGTGGTAAAGAGGACCCAAGACAGGGAACTCAGAAGGAAGCTAAGAAAAAGGAAGCAAAACTTCTTTCCTGCATGCTGACCAACGCAAGGAGCCTGACCAATAAGATTGAAGATCTGGAGTTGGTAATGTATGAGGAAAAATACGACCTAGTAGGAATAACTGAGACATGGTTAGACGACAGCTATGACTGGGCAGTTAACTTGCAAGGATATGATTTGTTTAGGAGGGATCGTAAAAAAAGAAAAAGGGGTGGAGTCTGTCTATATATAAAGTCCACGTTAAAGCCCACACTAAGAGAAGATATACAAGAGGGAAATGAAGAGGTGGCGTCTCTATGGGTGGAGATACAAGGAGGGAAAAGTAATAAAATCCTCATAGGGGTTTGTTATAAGCCACCAAATATAACAGAAACCACTGAGAATGTATTATTGAAACAAATAGACAAAGCAGCAAATCCCAATGAGGTGATTATTATGGGGGACTTCAACTACCCCGATATAGACTGGGAAACTGAAACCTGCGCATCTCAGAAAGGAAACCAATGTCTGTCAGTGACCAAGGATAATTATCTGTCACCACTTGTTAGGAGTCAGATTTCTGCCTCTCCTTTGCTGAAAACTAGATCCTCACATTCTGCAGTCTCCTGCGCTTTTCCTACTGCAGAGGAGATTGCAGAGGAGATTGCCCTGCGGCAACTCTCTCCAGAGGCTAAGTCCTTTGTTTCCTCATCTGAGCATGCTCATGGAATGAACTCCCATTGGAGTTCGGGAGTCAGGTGCTCAGGTCCTGTGTCGAATCCCATTGGCTCTTCCTGGAGCCTTGGAGATTTCCGGAAGGTCCTGTTCGCTATAAAAAGCGCGCATGGCTGTTCCGCCATGCGCTTGAATATTCATACTTGCTGCTGTATGTTTGTTGATGGATGCTTGGACTGGTGAATGACTCATTTGAAACCCCCATTCCTCTGATACTACGTCTGTGTGAGTGTTTGAGTTCTGCCAGTAGCAGCGTTAGCGCCAGCGCGCATTTGCTCCTTCTATCTCAGCAGCTTAGCGTCTGCATTGCGCCAGTGTGATAGCGGTGTTTTGCCAGCGGCGCAATTATCGCCGCACTGCGATTGCAGCCCTGCCGGGAGTTCGCAGTTGCGACGCCACGCACACTTGTCTCTACGATAGGTCTAGACGGAGTAGTCCTGCTGTCTAAGGCTACTCCTGTGACCATAAATACCGCATGCACATCGCTGAGAGTCTGTGACCTTAAACAGACTCAGCGTTTCTGTGTTTGATTTTTGCTTGCAGCCTCTGTGATTGTAACAGAGCTTGCTTAGTTGCAATTGGGTGCAGTTTAACCCTTTGCTCTGCCTTCACTTAGCTGTGGTTTTTCCAGCTTCCGCATGGTGGACCCCGAGTGGCGAAGGCACTTTAATTATATTTTTATTTAGTGCCTTCCGCCACTCCTAACACAACTTGTGCCGGGCCCAACTAGACGGACGGCCCTTCTGGACTTAATGTTAAGCAACAGGCCGGATAGAATAACAGACGTACGAGTCGATATCACCGAGGGAGCAGTGACCACAATATAACACAAGTCCACTTGTCCTTCAGTAAGGTGCCCTGGAAGGGGGTTACGAAAACGCTGAATTTCAGGAAAGCAAAGTTTGATCAGCTTAGAGAGGACCTTCACCGAATTGATTGGGACAATGTCCTCAAAAATAGGAGCACAGAAAATAAATGGGAAATATTTAAATCAGTTTTACACCCCCACTGCGAGCTAGCCATACCGTACAGAAATAAAAGGGCTAGGAACAGGAGAACACCAATGTGGCTAAAGAAGGATGTAAAAAGGGCAATAAAGAACAAGAACAAGGCATTTAGGAAGCTAAAACAAGAAGGCAATGAAGAAGCATTAAAAAGTTATAGAGAAAAAAATAAAATGTGTAAAAAACAAATACATTTAGCAAAAGTGGAAACTGAGAGACTCATTGCTAAGGAAAGTAAAACAAACCCCAAACTATTCTTTACTTATATAAACAGTAAAAAGATTAAAATTGATGGTGTCGGCCATTTAAAGAACAATGAGGGTGAAATCATAGTGAGCGATGTGGGAAAAGCAAATGTTTTAAATACTTTTTTCTCAACACTGTTCACACAGGAAAAGGATTTGCCAGGGGAAATGCAGATTGATCATGTAAACTCGACATTAAGTATTACCTGCCTAACCCAGGAAGAAGTGCAGGACCGCCTTAGTAAGATGAAAACGGACAAATCACCAGGCCCTGATGGCATTCACCCTCGGGTATTAAGGGAGTTAAGTAATGTGATAGACAGGCCTCTATTCCTTATATTTAAAGACTCTATAGAAACAGGGTCTGTTCCTTTTGATTGGTGGCAAGCAAATGTGGTACCAATATTCAAAAAGGGGTGTAAAAGGGAACCTGGAAACTATACGCCGGTAAGCTTAACATCTGTTGTGGGTAAGATTTTTGAAGGGTTTCTAAGGGATACCATTATGGAATATCTCAATGTTAATAAATGTTTAACTCCATATCAACATGGATTTATGAAGGATCGCTCCTGTCAGACTAACCTGATCAGCTTCTATGAGGATGTAAGCTCTCAAATGGACCCAGGAGAATCATTGGATGTCATTTATCTCGACTTCTCTAAAGCATGTGACACTGTCCCACATAAAAGATTGGTCAGTAAGAGGAGAAAGCTCGGGCTAGGGGAAAATGTGTGTAGATGGTAGGTAGGTGGCTTAGTGATAGAAAACAAAGAGTGGTTATTAATGGGGCATCCTCAGATTGGGCCAGGGTTACTAGTGGGGACCACAGGGGTCTGTATTGGGCCCCCTACTATGTAATATATTTATTAATGATCTAGTGGATGGCTTACACAGTAAAATATCAGTATTTGCAGATGATACAAAACTATGTAAGGTAGTTAACACAAAGGAGGACAGTTTGCAACTACAGACAGATTTGAGTAAATTGGAGAATTGGGCTGAAAAATGGCAAATGAGGTTTAACACAGATAAGTGTAAGGTTATGCCCATGGGAAGGAGAAACAGAGGCTACAATTACTTACTAAATGGGAAACTGCTGGGGAAATCAGACATGGAAAAAGACTTAGGCATCTTAGTCAATAAGAAGCTAAATTGGAGTGCCCAGTGTCAGGCAGCTGCCACCAAAGCAAATAGGGCCATGGGATGCATTAGAAGAGGTCTGGGGACACGAGATGAAAACATAATTCTCCCTCTGTACAAATCACTTGTCAGACCACACTTGGAGTATTGTGTGCAATTTTGGACGCCGGTGCTCAAGAAAGACATTACTGAACTTGAAAGGGTTCAAAGACGGGCTACTAAAATGATAAATGGAGTTGGTTCACTACAATACCCAGAAAGGTTATCAAAATTAGGTCTATTTACTCTAGAAAAGAGAAGACTTAGGGGAGACCTAATATATATGTACAAGTATATCAGAGGGCAATACAGAGATCTCTCCAATGAACTGTTTGTACCAAGGACTGTGACAAGAACAAGGGGGCATTCTCTTCGTTTGGAGGCAAGACAATTTCTGCACCAGCATAGAGGAGGGTTCTTCACGGTAAGAGCAGTGAGGCTCTGGAATTCTCTTCCTGAGGAAGTGGTGATGGCCAACTCACTGAATGAATGTAAGAAAGGAATGGAGGCTTTTCTTGTGAGTAACAGTATAGAAGGTTACGAATAACAGAATATTATAGGTAGATGGCTGACCCAGCTTAGGGGAAGGAATTTTTTTCCCTATGGAGAAAATTGGCTTCTACTCTGTGGGTTTTTTGCCTTCCCCAGGATCAACAATGCAGAACAGCTGCACTAAAAATAGGCTGAACTAGATGGACATAAGGTCTTCCTTCAGCCTTCAAAACTATGTTACTATTACCGGGAAGCAGATACCGTTTCTCAGTTCCTAGTGAGATCCAAAAATGCTGTGGTGAATAGCTTTAATGATGTAGATCTCAAAAATATAGGTTTCCTGCATATATGAATAATGTGTGCTGATATATTTGATCTGAAATACACAAAGGAACCATGTGCCATGTGCTTGTGAACAATGGCTGGTTTTAGCTGGTCAGCAGCTCACATTGCACCTTCACATTACACAAAGCTGTAGCGGCCAGAGGGAAGGGAGAAGAGAAGGTGGGCTGCAGCTTCATGAGGGGGAATGTCTGTGAGCGGTACCTGCTTGTCATTCCCAAACCAAGGAGATGCAGCAGAGCTCTGTATGTGTGACTAGAACAATAAACAAAATAAGTCATATTTCATGACAACCCCCATGTCTGGAAAGCGGTAAGACGGGCTTTGCAGAAAATGACTCCCGGGGATGAAGTTGAGGCCTTCCTAACAGTGTTTGAAAGGTTCGCCAAGAGGGATAAACTCCTGCCAGAGCAGTGGACAGAGGTACTAGCGCCATACTTGACGAGAGAACCCCAGAAGGCGTACTATGACTTAGCTTTGCAGGGCGACAAAGAGTATGGCAAGCTAAAAACTGAAATTCTTGCACGCTTGGGGGTGACGGCAACAGAAGCCCCATAAACATAATATAGTACCAAGGAGACGGGGAATCAATACCCCAGCTCCAGTACTAAATGCATAAACTCCAAAAAAGCTATGAAATGCAGGAGGACTAGAGCATGCGATGAAAAGCGTATAAAAATATCAAATCTTTATTCAAAAAATACTACAGATTACATGTGATCATAAATATAATGATGTGTCAGTAAAACATGAAGATGACATACACCAAAACATCACCTACTCCCCCCACCGAGATGGAAAACCTTCCGGAAAGTACCCATGGTATGTACGTATGTCCCAAACAAGGAGAGCAGATAGAAACCCCCAGTGTAACGGGGTCTTCTATGCTGTAATACCTCTTACATTACCACCCCGTTTCTCAGGAGGTCCACTCTGGTTTTCCTCGCTTCTGAATGAAGGACGCTGGTTCGAAAAGCTTTGTAACATGGGAACATATAAAAGATCACTGGTACTCCATGTATTTCCAGTGTGACAACATTTTATTCATCAGTCTCAGAATATATATACATACAGAGGGCAGGACAATCAATATGTGCCGGGCCAGTAGATAACAGGCTCCAATTAAGACGCCAGACCTACATTACAATAGCCGGGGGATTTACAAAAGTGGGGGGAGGTCAGAAGTGGCATATCTTGCTTACCTCTGCCCAGGGGGGCAGCCAGTCGATTGCTGCATTAAGGGCATACATCTCACATTACAACTATCATACATGCATCTCCTATTCAGTGTGCTGGGGAGTTCTGTAACAGGGCTCCCCCTTTTCAGTGACGCGATCAGCATACACAGCCTGATCCTTAATGGATCGGCTTGGGGATGACCGAAGTCTATGGGGTTGGTACAAGTTCCCTTTTGTCGACTTAGTCCATCGGCGTTACCATTTTGTTTGCCGGGTCTGTAGTGGATGGTGAAGTCTAGAGGTTGTAGGGCTAAACTGCACCGCAATAATCTGGCGTTGTCTCCAGAGACCTAATTAAGCCACACTAGAAGATTATGGTCCGTTAGGAGGGAAAACTGTCGTCCATACAAATATGGTTGTAACTTCTTGAGTGCCCATACTACCGCCAGGCACTCCTTCTCGATGGCCGCATAGCTTACTTCGCGGGGCAGTAGTTTCCGACTCAGGTAAGCTACCGGGTGGTCTTGACTGTCCGGCCCGACTTGGCTCAGCACTGCCCCCAGTCCAAACATAGAAGCGTCGGTGTGAACCAGGAAACGTTTAGTTGGATCGGGTGCGGCCAATCCCGGGGTATTTGTGAGGGTGTCCTTTAGCTGGCGGAAGGCTTCCTCACACTCGGGGGTCCAGGTTACCTGACGGGGAGGTTCTTACGGGTCAGATCAGTGAGGGGCTCGGCTATGCTGCTGTAATTGGGGACAAATTTCCTATAATACCCTGCTGTCCCTAGAAACGCCATGACCTGGGTTTTAGAGCGTGGGGTGGGCCATTTGGCTATGGCCTCAATCTTGGCTGGTTCTGGTCACTGTTTCCCACTTCCCACCCAATGTCCTAAATACTGAACCTCTGTTTTGCCCACGTGACACTTGTTGGGGTTCAAGGTGATTCAGGCCTTGTGGATCCTGTCCAATACTGTCTCTAGGTGATTTAGATGCTCATCCCATGTCGCGCTGTAGATGGCGATGTCATCCAGGTAGATCCAAGCATAGTCCTGTAGACCATCCAGAAGCCGGTCAGCCAGCCTCTGGAAGGTCGCAGGGGCATTCTTCGTCCCGAATGGCATAACTCAAAACTGGAATAAGCCGAACGGGGTGACAAATGCAGACTTGGGAAAAGCGTCAGGACAAAGGTTGATCTGCCAATAGCCTTTGCATAGATCGATGGTGGTCAAATACTTTGCCCCCGCCAGCCGATCTAACAACTCATCCACATGTGGCATGGGGTATGCCTCCATCACCGTTTTCTCATTTAGCTTGCGTTAGTCTACACAAAACCGGGTAGTCCCATGTGTTGTGAGCTCATTTTCGGGTTCGCCTCTGGCTTCTGGTGAGGGTTATGGAGCTGGCTGTGCTGACAGAGGAGTAGTGAGTTCTCTATCTGGACTCCCTCTGTTGGTGAAGGGAGGTAATGAAGCTGATCTAAATGGCAGAGACCTGCCACCTGAGGAAGAGGACTGCGATTGGACATCAGGAGTTTCTGATTGGATTTAAGGCAGCCGACTCCCTAGTTTCTTGCTGGTGATTTTTCCTGACTCTGGCTTCTGGTTTCCAGTTTGGTTCCTGCCTCCCTAAAGCTAAGTTTTCTCTGCTATTGTTCATATGAGTTTTGTCTGGTTTACTTAGTTTTTGTGTTCAGCCAGCCCTGGCTGGGACTGGGCTGAATCCCTATTTTGTCTCTGATCAGTTGATCTCTTTTGCTCTGTCTTCAGAATATACCTGAGTGCTGATATAGTGATTTGAAGTCTAGCGACTTCAGGGCCTTTTTCTATCAGACGTGTTGGACATTTTTTTTGGCAGGGTTTTTTACGTGATTGCAGACAGCAGCTTTTCTTTCCTGTCCTTTCTAGTTAGTGAGGGCCCCATCGTTTGCTCAGCCTATCTTTCTATTTGTGCCTTTGTTTTCATCTTGTTTCACCGACAATACATGTTGGGGGCTGTCTATTGGTTTGGGGGTCTGCTCTGGGGCAGTTTAGATTTTCCCTTTCTTTCTTTAGGCTTATTTAGTTCTCCGGCCGTGACGAGGCGTCTAGGACTACCGTAGGCACGCTCCACGGCTACTGCTAGTTGTTGTGGATAGGATCAGGGGTCTGCAATCCGCTAGTTACTAACCTCTCCGGTTTTCTGGGCTTAGATTGCTTTTTTTTTTTCCTCCTCGGTGACTCATTCATAACACCCATCCTTCTTGGGCACTAACACTACGGGGGATGCCCAGGGAATATCTGACTCTTCAATGACCCCTAAACGCAACATCTCTTGTATCTCTTGTCACATCCCTTTTCGTACAGACTCAGGGACGCGGAAGGGAGGTTGTCTCGGGGGGTCTGATCCTGGGTCTCAACCTTGTGTTGTGCCAGGCGGGTGTACCCCGGTCTCTCTGAAAACATCCTCTGTCGCTGCCTCAACAACGCCTCCGCCTGCTGTCTCTCCCGGGGCCCTAGGTTTTCTCCCAAGAGTACCTGGTCCCATGTTTTAGACTGAGTCCTCTCCCCTAAGACATCAGGCAAGGGGAGTCCTGCTAAATCCTCTGCTTCGGGTGCACAGATGGCCACTACCTCTTCAGGGCGCTCCCGGTTGGGCTTCAGCATATTCACGTGGAACATGCGGATAACCCTGGGGTCATCACAATCGGCAACATTGTAGGTGGTGTTGCCTATTTTCCCCACTACCTGGTAGGGTCCCTGCCATGCAGCTTTGAATTTGTTCTGCCTAGTTGGTTCTAACACCAGGACCTTCTGTCCTATCTCAAAGGTGCGTTCTCTGGCCCTCCGATCTTACCATACGCGCTGGCGCCGTTGGGCCTGCATGTTCCCACGTACAGCCTGAGTCAGCTCCTGTAGGCGGTCCCAGAATTCCAGCACATAGAGCACAATAGGTATCCCTTGTATGGTTCCCTCCCCTTCCCAGTGTTCTCGCACTAAGTCTAAGGGTCCCCTTACCCGCCTCCCGTATAACAGTTCGAACGGGGAGAACCCCGTGGATTCTTGGGGCACCTCCCGATAGGCAAACAGAAGGTGTGGCAAGAATTTTTCCCAGTCCCTGTAGGTCCTGGTAAAAGTCCCAATGAGTTGTTTTAATGTTCCTTTAAAACGTTCACATAACCCATTGGTTTGCGGGTGGTACGGGATGCTTCTAATGGACCCAAAGAGTGGTCGTAAATGGCTGCACATCCAGTTGGAAGAATGTCTCAAGTGGGGTACCACAGGGCTCTGTCCTGGGCCCTGTATTGTTCAACATCTTTATCAACGATTTAGATGAAGGAATTGAGAGTAAACTGATTAAATTTGCTGATGACACAAAGCTAGGAGGGATAGCTAATACTAGAGAAGAGAGAGAGAGGATTCAAAAAGATATAAATAAACTGGAGCAGTGGGCAGCAACTAACAGAATGGTTTTTAACAGGGAAAAATGCAAAGTACTACATCTGGGCAATAAAAATGAAAAAAGCATATACAGAATGGGAGGAATAGGGCTAAGCAACAGCACATGTGAAAAAGACTTGGGTATACTAATAGATCACAGACTGAATATGAGTCAACAGTGTGATGCAGCAGCAAAAAAGGCAAATGCAATTCTAGGATGTATTAACAGAAGCATACAGTCTAGATCACGTGAAGTCATTATTGCCCTCTACTCCTCTTTGGTCAGATCTCATCTGGAATACTGTGTCCAGGTTTGGGCACCACATTTTAAAAAAGACATCAACAAACTGGAACAAGTTCAGAAAAGAGCGACCAGAATGATGACCGGTCTGCAAACCCTGTCTTATGAGGAAAGGTTGCAGGATTTGGGAATGTTTAGTTTGCAAAAGAGAAGACTGAGAGGAGACTTAATAGCTGTCTACAAATATCTAAAGGGCTGTCACATTGTAGAAGGATCATCTTTATTCTCATTTGCACAAGGAAAGACTAGAAGCAATGGGATGAAACTGAATGGGAGGAGACACAGATTAGATATTAGAAAAAACTTTTTGACAGAGTGATCAATGAGTGGAAAAGGCTGCCACGAGAAGTGGTGAGTTCTCCTTCAATGAACGTCTTCAAACAGAGGCTGGACAGACATCTGACTGGGATGATTTAGCGAATCCTGCTTTGAGCAGGGGGTTGGACCAGATGGCCCAGGAGGTCCCTTCCAACTCAACGATTCTATGATTCTATGGCTATACGCCGCACAGCTTCCACAGTTGGTTGGTCACCTCTGCTGTAAACTGGGTACCCTGGTCCGAGATAACCTCCCGGGGAAATCCAACCTGTGAGAAAATCTCGAGCAGGGCAGCCGCCACTGTCTCTGCCAGAATGTTAGGTAATGCAACCGACTCTGGATACCGTGTGGTATAATTTACCACTGTCAATATATACTTTTTCCCTGACGGACTGGGTTTGACTAACGGCCCTATAAGATCGACCGCTACTCGGCTAAATGGCTCCTCCACAATGGGGAGGGGGTGTAGTTTGGCCTTGCAGTGATCTTCCCTCTTGCCAATGCGCTGGCAACTGTCACAGGTCTGGCAGTACTGACGAACATCATAGGTTACCCCTGGCCAAAAGAAGTTTTGTGTCAGACGATGCCTGGTGCGACTAACGCCGAGGTGCCCGGCCAAGGGTATATCATGAGAGATTCGCAGTAGCTCCTGCCTATACTTCTTGGGCACTACCATCTGTCATTTTATAGTGGGGCTTGTCTGTTATGAATGGGTCACCGAGGAGGAAAACAAGACCAAGCTAAGTCACAGAAAACCAGAGAGGTTGGTAACTACGCAGATTGCAGATCCCTGATCATATCCAAACAACTAACAGCAGCCGTGGAGCGTACCTACGATGATTCTAGTTGCCTCGTCACAGCCGGAGGACTAAATAAGCCTAAAGCAAGAAAAGGGTAAATCTAAAACTGCCCCAGAGCAGACCCCAAAGTAATAGACAGCCCCCACACATGTATTGACGGTGAGACAAGATGAAAACACGAACACAGGTAGGAAAATAGGCTGAGTAAACGATGGGGCCCACACTAACTAGAAAGGACAGGAAAGGAAAGATACTGTCTGCAATCACGCCAAAAAACCCTGCAAAAATGTGCAACACTTCTGATAGCAAAAAAACCCTGAAGTCACTAGACTTCACCCACTATATCAGCACTCTGGCATATTCTGAGAACAGAGCAAAAAGAGGCCAATCTAATAAGGGACAAAAAGCAAACTGGCACATACAGTAACATAAGAGTGGAAATTCAGCACAGCCCCAGCAGGAGCTGGCTGACCACACAAAAAACTGAATAGACCAAACCAAATCAAATGTGAACATTAGCAGAGACAACTTAGCTTGAGAAGGCAGGAACTGAGCTGGAAACTAAGACCTCAGGAGCAGGGCCGCAGCTATAATGAGGCAAGTTGAGCCAGGTACTGAAGCGGCAGGCAGCAGGGGGCGGCATTATGCGCTCCTCTACCCGCAGCATCTACAATTTAGCCTCTGTACGCTGGTGCTGCGGTTGTGCAAGAGGCTGTAATTGATTAGATCATAGGAGGGAAGGAGTCAGGGGCCCCCTGATCATGTGACCCCTGACTCCTCCCCTCCAGTGACCTCATCACAGGTCCTGTAGTCGCTCCTCTCCTCATCTGTAGCGTCTTCACTCCGGATATCATGTGACCCCTGACTCCTCCCCTCCTATGACCTCATCACAGGTCCTGTGCGCATCAGCCCTTGCTTTATGCAGGACTCTGCTGTCTGTGCTGGCTGTCATCATCCTGGATGAGGGAAGTATATTTGTGGGGTCAGGGGGGTTTACAGGGTGGAAGTAGCAGAGCCGCGAGTGTGAGGTGTACGGAGCAGAGCTGCAAGTGTACGAGGTGTACGGAGCAGAGATGTGTACAGAGTGGAGCTGTGTGTGTGTGTACGAGGTGGATCCGTGTGTGCGTACAAGGTGTACGGAGCAGAGATGTGTACAGAGTGGAGCTGTGTGTGTACACGGAGTGGAGCCGTGTGTGTGTACGAGGTGTACAGAGCAGAGATGTGTACGGAGTGGAGCTGTGTGTGTACACGGAGTGGAGCCGTGTGTGTGTACGAGGTGTACAGAGCAGAGATGTGTACGGAGTGGAGCTGTGTGTGTGTAGAGGTGTACGGAGCAGAGATGTGTACGGAGTGGAGCTGTGTGTGTACACGGAGTGGAGCTGTGTGTGCGTACGAGGTGTATGGAGCAGAGATGTGTATGGAGTGGAGCCGTGTGTGTGTACGAGGTGTACGGAGCAGAGATGTGTACGGAGTGGACCTGTGTGTGTACACGGAGAGGAGCCGCGTGTGTGTACGAGGTGTACGGAGCACAGATGTGTACGGAGTGGAGCTGTGTGTGTGTACGAGGTGTACGGAGCAGAGATGTGTACGGAGTGGAGCTGTGTGTGTACATGGAGTGGAGCTGTGTGTGTGTGTACGAGGTGTACGGAGCAGAGATGTGTACGGAGTGAAACTGTGTGTGTACATGGAGTGGAGCTGTGTGTGTGTGTACGAGGTGTACGGAGCAGAGATGTGTACGGAGTGGAGCTGTGTGTGTACGAGGTGTACGGAGAAGAGATGTGTACGGAGCGGAGCCGTGTGTCTACGAGGTGTAAGGAGCAGAGCCGTGTGTGTACGAGGTGTAAGGAGCAGAGCCGCGTGTGTACGAGGTGTAAGGAGCAGAGCCGCATGTGTACGAGGTGTAAGGAGCAGAGCCGCGTGTGTACGAGGTGTACAGAGCGGAGCCGTGTGTGTGTACAAGGTGCACGGAGCGAAGCCACGCGTGTGGGAGGTGCACGGAGCAGAGCTTCACGTGTACGAGGTGTACGGAGCAGAGATGTGTACGGAGTGGAGCTGTGTGTGTACACGGAGCGGAGCCGTGTGTGTACGAGGTGTACGGAGCAGAGCCGTGAGTGTGTGGGGTTTACGGAGCAGAGCTGTGTGTGTGCGAGGTGTACGGAGCAGAGCCGCGTGTGTACGAGGTGTAAGGAGCGGAGCCGCGTGTGAATGAGGTGTACGGAGCGGAGCCATGTATGTACGCGGAGCGGAGCCGTGTGTATGGAGCGGAACAGCGCATGTGCGAGGTGTACGGAGCGGAGCAGCGCGTGTGCGAGGTGTACAGAGCAGAGCATGTGCGAGGTGTACGGAGCAGAGCCGCACGTGTACAAGATGTATGGAGCAGAGTCGCACGTGTGTGTATGGAGCAGAGCCGCGTGTGTGTGAGGTGTATGGAGCGGAACCGCGTGTGTACGAGGTGTATGGAGCAAATTCGCATGTGTACAAGGTTTACGGAGTGGAGCCATTTGTGTACAAGGTTTACAGAGCGTGGCCACATGTGTACAAGGTGTATGGAGCAGAGCCGCATGTGTACGAGGTTTACAGAGTGGAGCCATGTGTGTGCGAGGTGTACAGAACGGCGTTGTGTGTGTACAAGGCATAAAAAGCGGAACCGTGTGTGTATGATGTATGCGGAGCCATACGTGTACAAGGTGTATGGTGGGGAGAATTCATACCTCCCAGCGGGACAGTCCCGATTTTGAGAGAGATAGGAGTACACGGCGGAGCGCCAAGGAGCACTTTAAAATTCGCACGTGACATTCCACCGGAAGTGACGTGCTAGAAGCTGACTGGAAATGAGGTAATTTCGGGAGGAGATTGTGACGGCACCATGGAGGCACTTCAGGGAATGCTTCAGATCCATCACCGTGTCCTCCCCCAACAGAGCGGACAGCAGGATCGCCTTGGACTCGGGGATGCTGGCCATGTGAGCAGATCATGATATGTCCTGCATCGGGAGGCTCAGGTGGGCACTACAATGGGAGCCGGGCTGCTGTAGTATCTTTATAGAATCTTTCTTTCTCTCTGTTTCTTTCCATCTTCTTTCTTTCTTTCTTTCTTTCTTTCTTTCTTTCTGTTATTTCTTTCTTTCCCCTCTTTCTTTCTCTCTCTCTTCTTTATTTCTTTCTCTCTCTGTTTTCTTTTTCTCTCTGTTATTTCTTTCTTTTCCTCAGTGTGCCCACAGTACCAGTCGAATAATAGGGGTAGGAAACTAGGTGGCACTGGTCACATTGAGCCTCTCATACTTTTTACTGGTGTATAATCATATGCCCTGAGCACCGCCATAAAGTGGGCCAGCGCCAGACAACAGGGTACGAACAAATCACTATTACTATCAGTCCAAGTTGACAATTATATAGGTAAAGTTAATGATGTCCCTGTGCCAAGCACTGCGGAGGATCAGAATACACTGAGGAGACCAGAACAGCGGGGTTTGGGTAGAAGAATTATATGGGGCCCATTACACTGTATGAAGTAATATATGGTGCCCATTATACTGTATGCAGTAATATATGGTGCCCATTATGCTGTACAAAGTAATATATGGTGTCCATTATGCTGTATGAAGTAATATATTGTGCCCATTATACTGTATACAGTAATATATGGGGCCCATTATACTGTATGCAGTAATATATGGGGCCCATTATACTTTATGAAGTAATACATGGGGCCCATTATACTGTATGAAGTAACATATGGGGCCCATTATACTGTATACAGTAATATATGGGGCCCATTATACTGTATGCAGTAATATATGGTGCTCATAATACTGTATGAAGTAATATATGGGGCCCATTATACTTTATGAAGTAATACATGGGGCCCATTATACTGTATGAAGTAACATATGGGGCCCATTATACTGTATACAGTAATATATGGGGCTCATTATACTGTATGCAGTAATATATGGTGCCCATTATGCTGTACAAAGTAATATATGCGGCTCATTATACTGTAAGAAGTAATATATATGGGGCCCTGTTATGAATGGGTCACCGAGGAGAAAAAAGCAAAACAAGCTAAGTCTCAGAAAACCAGAGAGGTTGGTAACTATGCAGATTGCAGATCCCTGATCATACCACACAACTAGAAGCAGCCGTGGAGCGTGCCTACGATGACCCTAGACGCCTCGTCACGGCCAGAGGACTAAATAAGCCTAAAGCAAGAAAAGGGAAAACTAACTTCCCCAGAGCAGACCCCAAAGGAATAGGTAGCCCCCACACATGTATTGACGGTGAAACAAGATGAAGGCACAAACACAGGCAGGAAAATAGGCTGAGAAAATGATGGGGCCCAAACTAACTAGACAGGAAAGGAAAGGAAAGACACTGTCTGCAACCTGCAAAAAACCCTACAAAAATAATGTCCAACACTTCTGATAGCAAAATTAACCCTGAAGTCACTAGACTTCTCCCACTATATCAGCACTCTGAAATATTCTGAGACAGAGCAAAAAGAGACCAAACTAGTAAGGGACAAAAAGCCAATTGGCAAAATACTGATAAATAAGAGTGGAAATTCAGCACAGCCCCCAGCCGGGGCTGGCTGACCACACAAAAAACTGAATAGACCAACAAAATCAAGTGTGAACATTAGCAGAAAAAAACTTAGCTTTAGATGACTGGAACAGAGCTGAAAACCAAGAGCTGACAAGCCAGAAGGAATCACCAGCAACTGAATAGGGCGTCGGCTGTCTTAAATTCAATCTGAGAATCCTGAGGTCCAATCGTCATCCTCATTCTCAGGTGGCAGATCTCCACCGATCAAATCAGCCTCACAACCTCCTGATACCACCAGAGGGAGTCTGGAAGGAGAACTCACAACAGGTGAACCAGAGAATGAACTAACAACAGTACCGCCCCATGAGGAGGGGTCACCGAACCCTCATCCACGCCACCAGGCCGATCAGGATGGGCCCGGTGAAAAGCACGAACCAATCTATTGGCATGAATATCGGAGGCAGAGACCCAAGAATTATCCTCCTGACCATAACCCTTCCATTTGACCAAATACTGGAGTCTCCGTCTAACCAAACGAGAATCCAATATTTTCTCTACCTCATATTCCACCTTGCCTTCAACCAACACAGGGTCAGGAGGTGCTGCCATAGGAACCACTGGCTCAACAAACCTCTTCAACAGAGATTTGTGAAATACGTTATGGATCTTGAACGTAACTGGAAGAGCCAATCGAAACGAAACAGGATTAAGAATTTCCAAAATCTTATAAGGACCAATAAATCTTGGCTTAAATTTGGGAGATGCAACCTTCATAGGAATATTCTTAGACGACAACCAAACCATATCACCCACTTTAAACCGGGGACCAATAGTCCTATGCCGGTTGGAAAATCGCTGGGCCTTTTCCTGAGAGAGTGAAAACTTATCCACCACTTGGTCCCATATCTGCTGCATTCTCTTAACCACAGCGTCCACACCTGGGCAGGACGAAGATTCCACTTGCCCTGAAGAGAATCGAGGATGAAACCCAAAATTACAGAAAAAGGGTGACATCAAAGTGGCAGAACTAGCTCTATTGCTCAGTGCGAATTCGGCCAAGGGCAAAAATGAGACCCAATCATCCTGATCAGCAGATATAAAACATCTCATATAAAACTCCAAGGTCTGGTTTGTTCTTTCAGTCTGTCCATTGGTCTGGGGATGAAACGCGGAGGAGAAGAATAACTGCATTCCCAGATTGGAACAAAAAGCTTTCCAGAATCTGGAAACAAACTAGACTCCTCTGTCGGACACAATGTTCTCAGGAATCCCATGTAACCGAACCACCTGTTGTAAAAACAAGGGCACCAACTCAGCGGAAGATGGCAACTTTGGTACAAGATGGACCTTCTTAGAAAATCTATCACAAATCACCCAGATAACAGTCATTCTCTGAGAGACCGGAAGATCAGAAATAAAATCCATTGAGATATGGGTCCATGGCCTCTTGGGCACCGGCAAGGGCATCAGCAACCCACTAGAATGAGAACAGGGTTTAGACCGAGAACAAGTCTCACAGGACTGTACAAAATTCCTGATGTCACGAGATAAGGCAGGTCACCAAAAGGACCGACTCACCAAATCTCTGGTACCAAAAATACCTGGATGACCAGCCAATGCAGAGCAATGAATTTCAGACATCACTCTCTTTCTCCACTGGTCAGGAACATACAATTTTCCCATAGGGCAACGCTCAGGTTTATCCTCCAGAAATTCCTCTAGGGTGCGTCTCAAATCGGGCAAAATGGCAGAAAGAACTACCCCCTCACCTAGGATGGTAGTAGGCTTGGTCACACTAAGAGAATCGGCAAAGAAACTCCTAGAAAGGGCGTCTGCCTTAACATTCTTAGTGCCCGGAAGAAAAGAGACCACAAAATTAAAACGCGTGAAAAACAAGGCCCATCTAGCCTGTCTAGGATTCAAGCGTTTGGCCGACTCCAGATAAATCAGATTCTTGTGATCGGTGAGGACCACAACTTCATGTCTAGCTCCCTCCAACCAATGTCTCCACTCCTCAAATGCCCACTTCATGGCCAATAATTCCCGATTCCCCACGTCATAGTTGCGTTCAGATGGGGAGAACTTTCGAGAACAGAAGGCACAGGGATTCATCTTAGAAGTCACAGGGTCTTTTTGGGACAAAACAGCTCCTGCACCAATCTCAGAGGCATCTACCTCCACCTGAAATGGAAGTGAGACATCAGGTTGCCGTAAAACTGGAGCTGAAGTAAATTTCTGCTTAAGCTCCTGAAATGCTGAGATAGCCTCAGGAGACCAATTGAGCACATCAGCGCCCTTCTTGGTCAGATCAGTCAGTGGTTTGACAATACCAGAAAAATTACCAATAAATTTACGATAGAAATTAGCAAAACCCAAAAACTTCTGGAGGGCCTTCAAAGAAGTAGGCTGAACCCAATCATAAATGGCCTGTACTTTGGCCGGGTCCATTTCAATAGTCGATGGAGATAAGATAAATCCCAAAAATGAAATCCTCTGTACACCAAAGAGGCATTTCGATCCCTTAACAAACAGGGAATTCTCCCTCAAAATCTGGAACACAGTCCAGACTTGTTCCACATGGGAATCCCAATCACTAGAAAAGATCAAAATATCATCCAGATAGATGATCAAAAACTTATCCACAAAGTCACGGAAAATGTCGTTCATGAAGCAATGGAAGACAGAAGGGGCATTAGTGAGCCCAAAAGGCATCACCAGGTACTCAAAATGTCCCTCCGGAGTATTAAACGCCGTCTTCCATTCATCCCCATGCTTAATGCGGATAAGATTTTGCGCCCCCCTGAGGTCAAGCTTGGTAAACAAGCAAGCACCTTTAACTCTGGAGAATAGATCCGAAATCAGGGGTAACGGATACTGATATTTAATAGTAATTTTGTTGAGGGCACGATAATCAATACAAGGCCTTAATGAACCATCCTTTTTGGCCACGAAAAAAAACCCGGCACCTAAGGGTGAAGAGGATGGTCTAATATGACCCTTCTCCAACGACTCCTTAATATAGGATCGCATAGCCTCGTGCTCGGGTACAGATAAATTGAAGAGCCGACCCTTGGGAAATTTACACCCCGGGCTCAGTTCAATTGCACAGTCATAACTCCTATGAGGAGGCAAAGACGCAGACTTATCCTCACTAAATACATCATAAAAGTCCGCCAAATAGTCAGGAACATCATGCGACTGAGGAGAGGTGGAAAAAACCGGAGCCTCACTAAGGTCACTCCGACAACCCCAACTCACCACAGACACAGATTTCCAATCCAAAACTGGATTATGAATTTGCAACCAGGGAAACCCCAGAACAATGGTATCATGGGGCGACCCGCATTACCACCTGGGTCCAAAACTGAGGTTTATTTTGCGCCAAAGGAGTAGCATCAATCCCCCTCAAAGGGATAGGCGTCCGCAGAGGTGTCATCGGAAATCCACAACGTTTAGCAAAATCCAAGTCCATTAGGTTCAGGGCTGCTCCCGAATCCACAAAAGCCTTGGTGGAAAATGTGGACAGGGAGCAGATCAGAGTAATTGCCAGAAGAAACTTAGGTTGAACACCACCCACAGAAAATGTGTGTGCAAAACGCTTCTCTCGTTTAGGACAGACACAAAAAAAACACAGCTTATTACGCCTTCTGAACTCCTGACGTTGCTCCCTGGACAAAACTCTATCACATTGCATAGGTTCAGACACTTGTTCAACAGGTGGCAACACCTCTCGTGCAGTCCTGCGTTCACGTAAACGCCGATCAACCTGAATGGCTAATGACATAGAATCGTCAAGACCAGAGGGAACAGGAAATCCCACCATAGTATCTTTTACGGCTTCTGACAAACCCTTCCGAAAGAGAGTTGCCAAGGCATTATCATTCCAGGTAGTAAGGACGGCCCACTTTTGGAATTTTTGACAGTACAATTCTGTAGAATCTCGACCCTGGCTCAATGCCAGCAGGGTCTTTTCAGCCTGATCAATAGCATTAGGTTCGTCATACAACAACCCCAAAGCTTGAAAAAATGCGTTCACATTAGACAGAATAGGATCATCTGGTTTCAAAGAAAACGCCCAATCCTGAGGATCGCGGCGCAGCAAAGAGATGACAATTTTAACCTGCTGCGCGGAGCTCCCTGACGAGTTAGGCTTCAAGGCAAAAAATAATTTACAATTTTTGAAATTCAAAAATTTAGACCGATCCCCAAAAAACACATCAGGAGTAGGGATCTTTGGTTCAGCAGCATGTGAATGAGCAAGTTAGGCGAAATTCCCCGCACTTCCGCAGCGAGCTGCTCCACACGATCAGACAATTGCTTTATCTCCATTGAGGAAAAAAAAAATTCCCCCTACGGCCTCAGAGATATAGAGGAAAAAATATACACACTTTTTTTTTTTTACAATTCTTTCCTGCTATTGAGTACCCTAGGATCTGCGGTATGGCGGGTGATTCTGTTATGAATGAGTCACCGTAGGAGGCAAAAACAGAAATACTAGCTAAGTCCAGAAAACCAGAGAAGTTGACAGCTATCGGATTGCAGGCCCCTGAACCTAACAACAACTAGCAGTAGCCGTGGGGGGTTCCTACGGTGCCCTAGACCCCTCGATCACAGCCGGAGAACTACATAGCCTAAAGACAGAAAGGGAAATCTAAACTGCCCCAGAGCAGACCCCAAAGCAATAGGCAGCCCCCAACATATAATGACGGTGAAGCAAGATGAAAAAACACTCACTCAGATAGAAAGATAGGCTGAGCAAATGATGGGGCCCAAGCTAACTAAATAGGACAGAATAGAAAAGCTGCTGTCTGCAATCCGCCAAAACCCTCTCAAAACAAGGGCCAACAGTCTGATAGGGAAAAAAGCCCTGAAGACGCTAGGCTTCAAAAAGACTATATCAGTACTCAGGTATTTTCTGAAGACAGAGCAAAAAGGAATTCTGCTCACCCAGCAGGGAAAGGCAGAAATCCAGAAAAACAAGGCAAAACAAAACCAAAACACAAATGCAAAAAGTAGAGCAGAAAACTTAGCTTTTGAGGAGCAGGAATCAGACTGGTCTCCTAGAATCCCTCAGAGAAATCACCCGCAAAGCAGAAGGGCGTCGGCTGCCTTATATCCAATCAGCAATTCCAGTCACCCAGTCATCATCATTCTGCTCAGGTGCTTTGTAATCAGCCTCACTACCTTCCTTCACCAGAAGAGGGAGTTCATCAGACCTCAATGGTGAAGGGGAAAATGAACTCACAACAGGGAAGGGGCCCAGGATGGAAATATACAGGGGGAAGGGGCCCAGGATGGATATATATACGAGGGGAAGGGGCCATGATGGATATATATACAGGGGGAAGGGGCCAGGATGGATATATATACGGGCGGAAGGGGTCAGGATGGATATATATACGGGGGGAAGGGGCCCAGGATGGATATATATACAGGGGGAAGGGGCCCAGGATCGATATATATACAGGGGGAAGGGTCCAGGATGGATATATATATGGGGGAAGGGGCCAGGATGGATATATATATACGGGGGGAAGGGGCCCAGGATGGATATATATACAGGGGGAAGGGGCCTAAGATGGATATAGATACGTGGGAAGGGGCCCAGGATGGATATATATACGGGGGAAGGGGCCAGGATGGATATATATACAGGGGGAAGGGGCCAGGATGGATATATACACAGGGGGAAGGGGCCAGGATGGATATATATACGGGGAAGGGGCCCAGGATGGATATATACAGGGGGAAGGAGCCAGGATGGATATATATATATGGGGGAAGGGGCCAGGATGGATATATACAGGGGGAGGGGGCCAGGATGGATATATATACAGGGGGAAGGGGCCAGGATGGATATATATACAGGGGGAAGGGGCCAGGATGGATATATATACGGGGAAGGGGTCAGGATGGATATATATACAGGGGGAAGGGGCCCAGGATGGATATATATACAGGGGGAAGGGGCCCAGGATGGATATATATACAGGGGGAAGGGGCCCAGGATGGATATATATACAGGGGGAAGGGGCCCAGGATGGATATATATACAGGGGGAAGGGGTCAGGATGGATATATATATATGGTGGAAGGGGCCAGGATGGATATATACAGGGGGAGGGGGCCAGGATGGATATATATACAGGGGGAAGGGGCCCAGGATGGATATATATACAGGGGGAAGGGGCCAGGATGAATATATATACGGGGGGAAGGGGGCCAGGATGGATATATATACGGGGGGAAGGGGGCCAGGATGGATATATATATATGGGGGAAGGGGCCAGGATGGATATATATATGGGGGGAAGGGGCCAGGATGGATATATATATACAGGGGAAAGGGCCAGGATGGATATATATACTGGGGGAAGGGGCCAGGATGGATATATATATGGGGGGAAGGGGCCAGGATGGATATATATATGGGGGAAGGCGCCAGGATGGATATAGATACGGGGAAGGGGCCAGGATGGATATATATATGGGGGAAGGGGCCAGGATGGATATAAATACGGGGGGAAGGGGCCCAGGATGGATATATATACAGGGGGAAGGGGCCTAAGATGGATATAGATACGGGGGAAGGGGCCCAGGATGGATATATATACGGGGGAAGGGGCCAAGATGGATATATATACAGGGGGAAGGGGCCAGGATGGATATATATACAGGGGGAAGGGGACAGGATGGATATATATATACGGGGAAGGGGCCCAGGATGGATATATGCAGGGGGAAGGAGCCAGGATGGATATATACAGGGGGAGGGGGCCAGGATGGATATATATACAGGGGGAAGGGGCCAGGATGGATATATATATACAGGGGGAAGGGGCCAGGATGGATATATATACAGGGGGAAGGGGTCAGGATGGATATATACACAGGGGGAAGGGGCCCAGGATGGATATATATACGGGGGAAGGGGCCCAGGATGGATATATATATATGGGGGAAGGGGCCAGGATGGATATATACAGGGGGAGGGGGCCAGGATGGATATATATACAGGGGGAAAGGGCCAGGATGGATATATATACAGGGGGGAAGGGGCCAGGATGGATATATATACAGGGGGAAGGGGCCAGGATGAATATACACTCACTGGCCACTTTATTAGGTACACCATGCTAGTAACGGGTTGGACCCCCTTTTGCCTTCAGAACTGCCTCAATTCTTCATGGCAGAGATTCAACAAGGTGCTGGAAGCATTCCTCAGAGATTTTGGACCATATTGACATGATGGCATCACACAGTTGGCGCAGATTTGTCGGCTGCACATCCCTGATGCGAATCTCCCATTCCACCACATCCCAAAGATGCTCTATTGGATTGAGATCTGGTGACTGAGGAGGCCATTTGAGTACAGTAAACTCATTGTCATGTTCAAGAAACCAATCTGAGATGATTCGAGCTTTATGACATGGCGCATTATCCTGCTGAAAGTAGCCATCAGATGTTGGGTACATTGTGGTCATAAAGGGATGGACATGGTCAGCAACAATACTCAGGTAGGCTGTGGCGTTGCAACGATGCTCAATTGGTACCAAGGGGCCCAAAGAGTGCCCAGAAAAAATTCCCCACACCATGACACCACCACCACCAGCCTGAACCGTTGATACAAGGCAGGATGGATCCATGCTTTCATGTTGTTTACGCCAAATTCTGACCCTACCATCCGAATGTCGCAGCAGAAATCGAGACTCATCAGACCAGGCAACGTTTTTCCAATCTTCTACTGTCCAATTTCGATGAGCTTGTGCAAATTGTAGCCTCAGTTTCCTGTTCTTAGCTGAGAGGAGTGGTACCCAGTGTGGTCTTCTGCTGCTGTAGCCCATCTGCCTCAAAGTTCGACGCACTGTGCGTTCAGAGATGCTCTTCTGCCTACCTTGGTTGTAACGGGTGGCAATTTGAGTCACTGTTGCCTTTCTATCAGCTCGAACCAGTCTGCCCATTCTCCTCTGACCTCTGGCATCAACATGGCATTTCCGGCCACAGAACTGCCGCTCACTGGATTTTTTTTCTTTTTCGGACCATTCTCTGTAAACCCTAGAGATGGTTGTGCGTGAAAACCCCAGTAGATCAACAGTTTCTGAAATACTCAGACCAGCCCTTCTGGCACCAACAATCAGGCCACGTTCAAAGGCACTCAAATCACCTTTCTTCCCCATACTGATGCTCGGTTTGAACTGCAGGAGATTGTCTTGACCATGTCTACATGCCTAAATGCACTGAGTTGCCGCCATGTGATTGGCTGATTAGAAATTAAGTCTTAACACACAGTTGGACAGGTGTACCTAATAAAGTGGCCAGTGAGTGTATATACGGGGGGAAGGGGGCAGGATGGATATATATACGGGGGGAAGGGGGCCAGGATGGATATATATATGGGGGAAGGCGCCAGGATGGATATATATACAGGGGGAAGGGGCCAGGATGAATATATATACGGGGGGAAGGGGGCCAGGATGGATATATATACGGGGGGAAGGGGGCCAGGATGGATATATATACGGGGGGAAGGGGGCCAGGATGGATATATATATGGGGGGAAGGGGGCCAGGATGGATATATATATGGGGGAAGGCGCCAGGATGGATATATATACGGGGGAAGGGGCCAGGATGGATATATATACGGGGGGAAGGGGCCAGGATGGATATATATATACAGGGGAAAGGGCCAAGATGGATATATATACAGGGGGAAGGGGCCAGGATGGATATATATATGGGGGAAGGGGCCAGGATGGATATATATATGGGGGAAGGCGCCAGGATGGATATATATATACAGGGGGAAGGGGCCAGGATGGATATATATACAGGGGGAAGGGGCCAGGATGAATATATATACGGGGGGAAGGGGGCCAGGATGGATATATATACGGGGGGAAGGGGGCCAGGATGGATATATATATGGGGGAAGGCGCCAGGATGGATATATATACGGGGGAAGGGGCCAGGATGGATATATATATGGGGGGAAGGGGCCAGGATGGATATATATATACAGGGGAAAGGGCCAGGATGGATATATATACAGGGGGAAGGGGCCAGGATGGATATATATATGGGGGGAAGGGGCCAGGATGGATATATATATGGGGGAAGTCGCCAGGATGGATACATATATGGGGGAAGGGGCCAGGATGGATATATATATACAGGGGAAAGGGCCAGGATGGATATATATACAGGGGGAAGGGGCCAGGATGGTATATATATGGGGGGAAGGGGCCAGGATGGATATATATATATGGGGGAAGGCGCCAGGATGGATATATATATGGGGGAAGGGGCCAGGATGGATATATATACGGGGGAAGGGGCCAGGATGGATATATGTGACAACTCCTGGAGTGGACCCTCTGGGTCGTGACACCAACCCTCCCAGGGCGAGCTGACCTAGTGAAGACCACCCCCTATACAGGGAGTGTCAGGGGCAAGCCCCAGGGGGTGAGGCACCACGACTGCTGGCACCAGGCGGCCGGCTCACAGGAGACACGAGTGGGTGAGTGTGTCTGCAGGAACGTGTAAATCGTGGACACGGGAACACGTGGTATACAGAGACTTCGTTCGTCTGGGTGTGAGTGAAGCAGGCTGCGTGCAAGGAGCACGTCAGAGCACTGAGTCAGGCAGCCGGTGTGCCAGGAGGTGTAACAGAGTACAGGAGCAGGGTGTGTGCCAGAGGGCACAACTGAGCATAAGACAGAGCGCAGGATTGGTACGTGTGCCAGGAGGCACAACAGAGTAAGAGACTGAGTACAGGATCAGAGCATGTGCCAGGAGGCACAACTGAGTATGAGACAAAGCACAGGGTCCGAGTGTGTGCCAGGAGGCACAACTGAGTATAAGACAGAGCACGGAATCAGAGTGTGTGCCAGGAGGCACAACTGAGGATGAGACAGAGTACAGGGTAAGAGCGTGTGCCAGGAGGCACAACCGAGTATGAGACAGAGTACAGGGTAAGAGTGTGTGCCAGGAGGCACAACCGAGTATGAGACAGAGTACAGAGTCAGAGCATGTGCCAGGAGGCACAACCGAGTACGAGACAGAGCACAGGGTCAGAGCATGTGCCAGGAGGCACAACCGAGTACGAGACAGCACAGGGACAGAGCATGTGCCAGGAGGCATAACCAAGTACAAAGCAGAGTGCAGATTCAGAGCGTGTGCCAAGAGGCACAACAGAGTGCAAGGCAGGGGACCTGAATACAGCGCACAGCCAGGCAGGGACACGGCAGACCAAGCCAGGAAGCGCAACAATAATCAGGCTCCTCCCCTAGGGGGAGGTCGTCTGATATAGCACATGACCACTACAGGTTCCGGGTCAGGTCCTCCATTACCATAGAGAGGACCGAGCCCTATACAGCACTGACAGGAGCGCACAAGCGCAAACGTGACATGTAGGAGGAGACCCGGGGACGAGAGCTGCGCGTGCGCACCCGACGGGACCCCCGGAGTGACCGCGGCTCCGGAAGAGATGACGTCGGGACCGAGGTCCCGCCCCCAGGTGAGCGCGGCGCGACAATATATATACAGGGGAAAGGACCAGGATGGATATATACAGGGGGAAGGGGCCAGGATGGATATATATACGGGGGGGAAGGCACCAGGATGTATATATATATATGGGGGGAAGGGGCCCAGGATGGATATATATGGGGGAAGGCGCCAGGATGGATACATATATGGGGGAAGGGGCCAGGATGGATATATATACGGGGGGAAGGGGCCAGGATGGATATATATACGGGGGGGAAGGCACCAGGATGTATATATATATATGGGGGGAAGGGGCCCAGGATGGATATATATGGGGGAAGGCGCCAGGATGGATACATATATGGGGGAAGGGGCCAGGATGGATATATATACGGGGGGAAGGGGCCAGGATGGATATATATGGGGGAAGGGGCCAGGATGGATATATATACGGGGGGGAAGGCGCCAGGATGTAAATATATATGGGGGGAAGGGGCCCAGGATGGATATATATGGGGGAAGGCGCCAGGATGGATACATATATGGGGGAAGGGGCCAGGATGGATATATATATGGGGGAAGGGGCCAGGATGGATATATATGGGGGAAGGGGCCAGGATGGATATATATATACGGGGGGGAAGGCGCCAGGATGGAAATATATATGGGGGGAAGGGGCCAGGATGGAAATATATATGGGGGGAAGGGGCCAGGATGGAAATATATATGGGGGAAGGCGCCAGGATGGATATATATACGGGGGAAGGGGCCAGGATGGATATATATACGGGGGAAGGGGCCAGGATAGATATATATACGGGGGGGAAGGGGCCAGGATGGATATATATGGGGGAAGGGGCCAGGATGTATATATATGGGGGAAGGGGCCAGGATGTATATATATATACGGGGGAAGGGTCCAGGATGGATATATATACGGGGGGAAGGGGCCAGGATGTATATACGGGGGGTGACCAGGATGGATACACATACAACAAACGGGGGGCAGGATGGATTTATGGGGGGGCAGGACAAGGGACCAGGATGCATTTATATGGGGGGCCAGGATGGCTATATGATGGGTAGGATGGATATATGGATGGGGGGCATGATGGATATATGAGGGGGCCAGAATGCATATATGGGGGGCCAGGATGGATATAGGGGTGAGGGGCAGGCCAAGGGACCAGGATGGATATATGGGGAGCCAGGATATATATATATATATGGTACAACCAGGATGCATATATATGGGGGGGGCAGGAAAAGGGATCGGGAATGATATATGGGGGTCCAGGAGAGATATATGGTGAGGCAGGACATGGGACATATGTGGGCCAGTATGTATAGCTGGGAAAGCGGGATGGATATCTGGGGGCCAGGCATGACAAGGAACATAGGGGGCCAGGCTGGGGCATATTATAAAATAAAGGAGGCCAGGCTGCGTGAGATTATTAAATAAAGGGGGCCAGGATGAGGGACTTAATTACTGTTCGACAGCCAGAATGAGGAACATGCTATATTAGTTTATGGTGACAAGTGGGGAACATAATTTCTTTAGGGTCCAATTAGAGACATTATTACTACTGTAATATAACTTACTTTTTAGGAAACGGTTTTCCATGTAGGGAACAAAAGTGAGGTCGTGTTGCTGTGCAGGGCAGTACTATGTTGCTTTTCTTCTTCATCTGACATAGTGTAGAAGTCAGGGAAAAAGTGCGGAACATGCTCTGGAAGCGATCAGCTATTGATGTTATTTTTTGCAGTATTTTTTATACTGTGTATAATGTCACTGGTGATCACTGTATTACCTGTACACTGACACTATACACAGAGCTCCTGTGTATAATACCACCGGTGATCACTGTATTACCTGTACACTATACACTATATACAGAGCTCCTGTGTATAATGTCACTGGTGATCACTGTATTACCTGTACGCTGACATTATACAGAGATCCTGTGTATAATGTCACTGGTGATCACTGTATTACCTGTACACTATACACTATATACAGAGCTCCTGTGTATAATGTCACCAGTGATCACTGTATTACCTGTACGATGACACTATATACAGAGATCCTGTGTAAAATGTCACTGGTGATTACTGTATTACCTGTACACTATACACTATATACAGAGCTCCTGTGTATAACGTCACCACTGTTCATTGCATTACCTGTACACTGACACTATATACAGAGCTCCTGTGTATAATGTCACTAGTGATCACTGTATTTCCTGTACACTGACTCTATATACAGAGCTCCTGTGTATAATGTCACTGGTGATCACTGTATTACCTGTACACTATACACTATATACAGAGGTCCTGTGTATAATGTCACTGGTGATCCCTGTATTACCTGTACACTGACACTATATACAGAGTTCCTATGTATAATGTCACTGGTAATCACTGTATTTCCTGTACACTGACACTATATACAGAGCCCCTGTGTATAATGTCACTGGTGATCACTGTATTACCTGTACACAGACACTATATACAAAGCTCCTGTGTATAATGTCACTGGTGATCACTGTATTACCTGTACACTGACACTATATACAGAGTCCCTGTGTATAATGTCACTGGTGATCACTGTATTATCTGTACACAGACACTATATACAAAGCTCCTGTGTATAATGTCACTGGTGATCACTGTATTACCTGTACACTGACATTATATACAGAGTCCCTGTGTATAATGTCACTGGTGATCACTGTATTATATTGTACACTGACCCTATATACAGAGCTCTTGTGTATAGTCACCTGTGATCACTGTATTACCTGTGCATTGACACTATATACAGAGATCCTGTGTATGTCACCTGTGATCACTGTATTTCCTGTGCATTTACACTATATACAGAGCTCCTGTGTATAATGTCACTGGTGATCACTGTATTTCCTGTGCATTTACACTATATACAGAGCTCCTGTGTACAATGTCATTGGTGATCACTGTATTACCTGTACACTGACACTATATACAGAGCCCCTGTATATAATGTCACCGGTGATCCCTGTATTACCTGTGCATTTACACTATATACAGAGCTCCTGTGTATAATGTCACTGGTGGTAATAACAGTGTTGTTAGTATTGTGGTTTGTATTCATGATCAGTCTTGTAGTATTCGGTCAGTATGTGGTGGTAATTTGTGGTCAGGTCACGGTGTGGCAGTATTTCTCCTTGTATGTGGTATTATTTGGTCCCTATATGCTGGTAATATGTCATATTATTCAGTAACTATGTGGTGGTAATATGTGGCCTGGTGATGGTGTGGCAGTATTTTTCCTTGTAAGTAGTATTATTCGATCACTATGTGGTCTGGTCTTGGTGTGGCAGTATTTGTCCCTTATGTGTAGCATTATTCGGTCACTATGTGGTCTGGTCATGGTGTGGTGGTATTTATCCCCTGTATGTGGTGGTATTGGTCTTCGTATAGGTGATTGTGTTGTGTATGGCAGTGTTCTCTCTGATATTAATTAGGAGAATATTCTTTATTTCCATTAGAGATTAAATACTTAGTACACAGCAGCAGAGATGCACTTACAGGGTGATTCCTGTGGAAAAAAGTAATCACCGCTCCACAGGATAAGTGATAACGTATTGATTGGTGGGGGGCCTGACTGTTGGGACCCATTCAGCAAAATGTGGAACTTTTTATCCACATTAGACTGGAGTGGCATGTCCAACTTGACTACTGATCCATTCATTCCCTTCATGGCTGCACTTGTTTTTTTTCTAGAAGCCCCAAAGAGAATGAATGGAGCTGCGGTCAGACATCCCACCTGCCGCTCCATTTTAAAATGGGGATAAATGTCCTATCAACGATAAAACTTTGCCATTCTTCCAGTTGGTGCAGTTTCTAATGGTCGGACCTAAGCGATCACCTATCCTGTGGAGCCCATAGATCGGTGATAACTTGTTTCAATCAAAGAAGCCCATTAATGTAAACTACCATAATTATACATCCCAGTTATGGGGGCCACAGTAGATGTGCAAGAGCCGCCTGTGTTTTACAGCCAATGCTTCTCTATAATGGGGATAACGACTGACAGATATTTGCATATAGCTGTAGGGTGGGCCCCTAGATTCCATTACCCTGGTGGGCCCCAGAAACCCCAGTCTGACCCTGCACATATGTACAGGTACAACGGGTATTTCATTGGTCCTTTGTGGAGGCTCGACCCGCTAGTTCTCAGGCGTATGACTTGTTGCAGCTAGTCAAAAGATGGCTCCAGCCTGAGACCTTGACACCTTGTCAGAAGGTAGAAAGAGTAGTGGTCAACCGGTTTGTGAGAGCTTTGCCAGCCGCCATAGAGCATTGAGTGGGGCAAGGGGACCCGGGCAACCTAGACCAGATGGTTGGCCTGATCGAGCAGTATACAGCCACTCAGGACTTTATATGGGACTCTGTCCCACTGTGGCTATTGTGCCAAGCCCAGTAGCTGGAAAAGGGACACGACCCTCTGCTGGGGTCAGACAGAACCGAGCCCATACAGAGGGGGTACCCCGGAGTAAGCGTGGCAGGAGACCAGTTTTCCCTAAACCGGTATTGTGGACTAACGGTGCCACCGCTATCAGGTGCTGTCGATGCCAAGGGCCATTATATGTGGCTGCCAACTGCCCTCTGAACCTATGGACTGTGGGTTTACTCACTGGGTATCTATGTATGCTCAGACTATCTATACCGCGGATGCTGTCTGTCCAGCTGGTGAACCCCATCTGTGCCAGTTGCATGGCAATGGACACCGAGCAGAAGCTCTCTTGGACTCAGGGAGCCAAGTGACCATCGTTCATGGGTCACTGATTTCCGGCCTAGAACCCACTGAGAGGAAAGTCGGGTAATTCTGTATACACGGTGAACTCCAGGAGTATCTGACAGAGGAGGTTACCTTTTCCACTCCGTGTGGGGAAGAGACTTGCCCCTGTTTTGGTCCTTATGGGAGAGAAAAATTAGCCCTTCCAGAATAAATGTCTGTCTGGGTGCAGAATTACAAGATCCTGAGTCAAGTATACCTGCCACAGGGATCATCCACCTAGGGACAGAGTGTAAACCCGATAGGTTTCCCCTAGAGGAACTGGCAGGAGAGGTTGAGGAGACCCTGATGATCCCCAAGCTGGAAGTATCCCGGGGAACATTTGGGACAGCCCAGCTCTAGGATTCCACACTGACTTGGGAAAGGATGATAGAAATAAATGGGGTGATTCAGCAGCCTGGGGCAGAGACACTTTTTCCAAGTATGGCGATCAACCAGAATTTGCTTTATGCTGTTGACAAAATCTGGGACGAAATAGTGGAACAGCTGGTAGTGCCCCAAATCATACGGCCAGGTGATGCTCAAAATGGCCAACAAATATGCTGGGAGGTCACATAGGGGTTAAAAAGACGCAAGAGCGGATTCTGCAGCGGTTATTTTTGCCCGCAATTTATGCTGATGTTCAGAGGTTTTGTAAGTCTTGTCCAGAGTGTCAGTTGACCACATCAACCGCAGGTTTCCGTAGTCCATTGGTGCCTCTGCCTGTTATACAGGTACAGTAGGTACAGAAAGTATTCAGACCCCTTTACATTTTTCACTCTGTTTCATTGCAGCCATTTGGTAAATTCAGAAAAGTTCATTTTTTGCTCATTAATGTGTACTCTGCACCCCGTTTTGACTGAAAAAAAAACAGAAATGTAGACATTTTTGCAAATTTATTAAAAAAGAAAAACCGAAATCTCCCATGGTTATAAGTCTTCAGCCCCTTTGCTCAGTGTTGAGTAGACACACCTTTTGAGCTAGTACAGCCATGAGTCTTCTTGGGAATGATGCCACAAGTTTTTCACCCCTGGATTTGGGGATCCTCTGCCATTCTTCCTTGCAGTTCCTCTCCAGTTCCGTCAGGTTGGATGGTGAACGTTGGTGGACAGCCATTTTCAGGTCTCTCCAGAGATGCTCAATTGGGTTTAGGTCAGGGCTCGGGCTGGGCCGGTCAAGAATGGTCACAGAGGTGTTCTGAAGCGACTCCTTTGTTATTTTAGCTGTGTGCTTAGGGTCATTGTTTTGTTGGAAGGTGAACTTTCGGCCAAGTCTGAGGTCCAGAACACTCTTTCATCCAGGATATCTCTGTACTTGGCTGCATTCATGTTTCCTTCAATTGCAACCAGTGGTCCTGTCCCTGCAGCTGAAAAACACCCCCATAGCATGATGCTGCCACCACCATGTTTCACTGTTTGGATTGTATTGGGCAGGTGATGCGCAGTGCCTGGCTTTCTCCACACATACCGCTTAGAATTATCACCAAAAAGTTCTATCTTCGTCTCATCAGACCAAAGAATCTTATTTTTCATAGTCTGGGAGTAATTCATGTGTTTTTTAGCAAACTCTATGCGTGCTTTCATATGTCTTGCACCGAGGAAAGGCTTCTGTCGGGCCACTCTACCATATAGGCCCGACTGGTGGAGGGCTGCAGTGATAGTTAACTTTATGGAACTTTCTCCCATCTCCCTACTGCATCTGTGGAGCTCAGCCACAGTGATCTTGGGGTTCTTCTTTACTTCTCTCACCAAGGCTCTTCTCCCACGATTGCTCAGTTTGGCTGGACGGCCAGGTCTAGGAAGAGTTCTGGTGGTCCCAAACTTCTTCCATTAAAGGATTATGGAGGCCACTCTGCTCTTAGGAACATTGAGTACTACAGAAATTCTTTTGTAACCTTGGCCAGATTTGTGCCTTGCCACAATTCTGTCTCTGAGCTCCTTGGCCAGTTCTTTTGACCTCATGATTCTCATTTGGTGTGACATGCACTGTGAGCTGTGAGGTCTTATATAGACAGGTGTGTGCCTTTACAAATCAAGTCCTATCAGCGGTACATTGCCCACACAAAGACTTATGGCAAGTCATACAATTTCCAACAGATCGATTATTTTTGCATTTTGCTTTTATCTGGCAAAATTTTTTTTGAGACATCACATCTGAAGATGTAGCAACTTGGGACATGCCACCCTTTCCCCTAGATACAACATACGGACCACTCAACTCTGTGACAAGCTTTTGCAAAAATGCGTGACATTTGTCCGGTGGTCATCTCCTTGTATAATATCCAAGCATTTATACCCGCTAAGTCTAAGGTATTTTCAAATGCGTGAACAGGCCATCTCCTAGTATCTGTTCTTGTGCTGTATTTGCGTGCCATCTGATCTACTACATCTACTCCATATTTTGTTTCATTAGAAAACTTTAGAGTTTCTGGAGTTTTTTTTGGAGATTCAGAAGCAACAAGAACATCGGGATGGACGGAACTCAGAATTATCACATTTTTGGTTGGCTTACCTTGATACACGGTAAGTGTAAAATTATCCTCATTTTTATAGACTTTAGTGCTGTACAACTTTTCTTTCATTGTTTTTATTTCTTTAGGCACTTCTCGTCTTATCTTATTTAGCGTTCCCACGATAGTCGTTCCCTGGCTTTTTAGCTGTTTGGCAAGTTTTACTGATGTAAAATAATTATCAGTGGTTACATTTCGTCCTTTTTTCAAAAACGGCTGCAGTAGTTTCATGACTACGTGGTCAGCTAAACGGTCATCAGCACGGTGTGAATCATCTTTACCCAGATAAGGGAAGCCATTTACAACATATTTACTATCCTTATCTACAGCTAGCCAAAATTTATGGCCATATTTATCTGGCTTGGAAGGTATATACTGTGTGAAAGGACACCTGGTTTTGCTTGGGAAAAGTTGTTCATCAACCGTAATGTATGGGCCAGGTTTGTAACAAGCAATGCAATTGGCAATAAACCTGTCCCACACAATAGAAAAGAGAGCAAATTTGTCGGTTTGCAGTCTCTGCGATCGATTGGACTTCTCATCAAATCTGAGGTAATGCAGAATTTCTACAAAACGGTCCCTAGACATTATCGCTTTGCATAACGGTATTCCCCAGTCATAATACAACCAGGTAACACAATGAAAATGTGAAAAGTTGACATCTGAATTGAACTACATCTATATGAACATCAGGGTAAATAAGATACAGTGAAAAAATTATGCACAAAACTTTACAGCAACTTTTAGTGACAAAAGGACAGCAAAATATAGCAGGTAGTCAAAATGACTACCTTTAGTAGTTATAGGTGAATGTTGAAATAAATGCGCAATTTTTGCACCTAAATTATTTATTGCCACAAAATCTTTTTTAACATCCAATTTGAGGAAAAGTCACCGAGTCTCAAGCCGGAATTCCAAAAAATGTAGTCACAGAGGAGAAATACATAGTGCGAAGTAGTCAAAATGACTACCTCAGTAGTCCTAGTGTTAATTACACACAGCTGGACTTCAATGAAGGAGTAGAACCATCTCAAGGAGGATCACAAGGAAATGGACAGCATGGGACTTAAGGCCCTTTTATATTTAGCGATGCACCAGCGATCCGACCAGCGATCCGACCCGGTCAGGATCGCTGGTGCATCGCTAAATGATCGCTAGTGAGCTTTCACACAGAAAGATCTCACAGCGATGCAGCAGCGACACAGCGCACGATACTCACCTTTCACACACAGCGATCCTGCGTCCTCCCGCCCGCCTCCACGCGTCGCTCGTCTCCCACAGCAGGAAGTCTCAGCAGGAAGCGGACGACGAGAAATGGAGCCGCCCGATCTCGCGCAATCAGCGATGGACAGCGGGGGAGCCGGTCGGAGGTGAGTATCACACATAGCGATATCGCTATAACGTCACAAAATCAGTAAAACCCCCTTTAACCCCTTCACTACCAAGGGTGGTTTGCACGTTAACTACCGGGCCAATTTTTACAATTCTGACCACTGTACCTTTATGAGGTCATAACTCTGGAACGCTTCCGTGGATCCCGGTGATTCTGACATTGTTTTCTCGTGACATATTGTACTTCATGTTAGTGGTAAAATTTCATTCAAATAACTTGCGTTTATTTGTGAGAAAAACGGAAATTTGGCGAAAATTTTGAAAATTCCGCAATTTTCCAACTTTGAATTTTTATGCCCTTAAATCACAGCGATACGGCACACAAAAAAGTTAATAAGTAACATTTGCCACATGTTTACTTTACATCAGCACAATTCTGGAACCAAAATTTTTATTTGTTAGTAAGATATAAGGGTTAAAAGTTGACCAGCGATCTCTCATTTTTGCAACACCATTTTATTTTTACGGACCACATCACATTTGAAGCCACTTTGAGGGGTCTATATGATAGAAAATACCCAAAAGTGACACCATTCTAAAAACTGCACCCCTTAAGGTGCTTAAAACCACATTCAAGGAGTTTATTAACCCTTCAGGTGCGTCACAGGAATTTTTTGAATATTTAAAAAAAATTAACATTTAACTTTTTTTCACAAAAAAAATTACTTCAGGTTCAATTTTTTTTATTTTACCAAGTGTAACAGGAGAAATTGGACTGCAAAAATTATTGTGCAATCTGTCCTGAGCACGCTGATACTTGATATGTGGGGGGGGGAACCACTGTTTCGGCGCATGGCAGAACTCAGAAGGGAAGGAGCGCCGTTTGACTTTTTCAATGCAAAATTGGCTGGAATTCTGATCGGACGCCATGTCGCGTTTGGAGAGCCCCTGATGTGCCTAAACAGTGAAAACCCTCCACAAGTGACCCCATTTTTGAAACTAGACCCCCTAAGGAACTTATCTAGATATGTGGTGAGAACTTTGAACCCACAAGGGCTTCACAGAAGTTTATAATGTACAGCGGTACAATTAAAAAATCATATTTTTTCCAAAAAATGATCTTTTCACCCCCAATTTTTATTTCCCCAAGGGTAAAAGGACCCTAAAAGTTATTGTGCAATTTGTCCTGAGTACGCTGATACCCCATATGTGGGTGTAAATGACTATTTGGGCACATGGCAGAGCTCGGAAGGCAAGCAGCGCCATTTGACTTTTTTGGCTGGAATTGAGATCGGACACCATGTCGCGTTTGGAAAACCCCTGATGTACCAAAACAGTGGAAACCCCCCACAAATGACACCATTTTGGAAACTAGACCCCCCCAAGGAACTTATCTAGATGTGTGGTGAGAACTTTGAACCCCCAAGTGCTTCACAGAAGTTTATAACGCCCAGGCGTGAAAATAACAAAAAAATTTTTTTCCACAAAAATGATATTTTTGCCCCAAAATTTTTATTTTCCTAAGGGCAACAGGAGAAATAGGACCCCAAAAGTTGTTTTGCAAATTGTCCTGAGTAGGCTGATACCCCATATGAGGGGGTAAAACACTGTTTGGGTGCATGGCAGAGCTTGGAAGGGAAGGAGCACCATTTGACTTTTTCAACGCAGAATTGGCTGGAATTGAGATCAGACGCCATGTTGCATTTGGAGAGCACCTGATGTGCGCAAATAGTGGAAACCCCCAATTCTAACCCTAACCCTAGCCCTAACCCTAACCCTAGCCCTAACCCTAGCCCTAGCCCTAACCCTAATGGGAAAATGGAAATAAATACATTTTTTAATTTTATTATTTTTTCCTAACTAAGGGGGAGATAACGGGGGGTTTGATTTACTATTTATGGCGGTTTTTATGTTTGGCAGCTGTCAGACGCTAAAAGACGCTTTTTATTGTAAAAATAGTTTTTGCATCACCACATATTGAGAGCTACAATTTTTCCATATTTTGACCCTCCGAGTCATGTGAGGTCTTATTTTTTGCGGGACGAGTTGACGCTTTTATTGGTATCATGTTCGGGCATGTGACATTTTTTGATCGCTTTTTATTTCGTTTTTTGGGACGCAGAATGAACAAAAACCAGCGTTTCATGAATTTCTTTTGGGTGGTGCGTTTTCGCCGTTCCGGGTGCGGTAAAATTTATAAGGCGGTTTTATTCTTCGGGTCAGTATGGTTACAGCGATACCTCATTTAGGTCGTTTTTTTATGTTTTGGCACTTTTATGCAATGAAAACAATTTTATATAAAAAATAATTATTTTTGCATCACTTTATTCTGCGAGCTATAACTTTTTTATTTTTTCGCTGATGATGCTGTGTGGTGGCTTGTTTTTTGCGGGACAAGATGACGTTTTCAGCGGTACCATGGATATTTATATGCGTCTTTTTGATCGCGCGTTATTGCACTTTTTGTTCGGTGGTATGATAATAAATCATTATTTTTTGCTTCGTTTTTTATTTTTATTTTTTAAGGGGTTCGCTTAAGGGGTTAACTATTGGGACAGTTTTATAGGGCGGGTCGTTACGGATGCGGCGATACCAAATATGTGTACTTTTATTGTTTTGTTTTTTTTTATTTCCAAAAAATGAATTTATTGGGGAATATTTTTTTTTTTTTTTTAATTCATTTAGCGATTTTTTTTAAAATTATTTTTACACTTTTTTTTAATTTGTTTTTTACTTTATTACAATGTCCCAGGGGGGGACATAACTGTCCTGTGACAGATCGCTGATCTGTCACATCACAGATCACTGTGACAGATCAGCAATCTGTCACAGGCACTGCACAGGCTTCCTCATGCCTGCGCTTTGCAGGCACTGAGGAAGCCAGCTTCCTGCAGGCCCCCGGAGGTCCCTGTCGCCATATTGGATCCGGGGACCTGCAGGAAAGGAGCCCTCCGCAGCAGCCCCCTCCCTGCCGATGCTTCCCTTTAACCCCCGGTACACCGCGATCGTGTTTGATCGCGGTGTGCAAGGGGTTAACGTGTCGGGGGCAGTCCGTGACCGCCCCTGACACATTGTGCCGGGTGTCAGCTATGATAATTAGCTGACACTCGGCCGCGATCAGCGGCGCTCACCACGTGGGCGCCGCTGATCGCGATGACGTAATATTCCGTCCATGGTAATTAGGTCCATGGTCACATGGATGGAATATTACGTCAATTGTAGGTAAGGGGTTAAATATGAGTGTCTGAGCAAAGGATCTGAGTACTTATAACCATGTGATATTTCGTTTTTTCTTTTTTAATAAATTTGCAAAAAATTCTACATATCTGATCTTTTTTTCAGTCAGGATGGGGTGCAGAGTGCACATTAATGAGAAAAAAATGATCTTGTTTGAATTTACCAAATGGCTGCAATGAAACAAAGACTGAAAAATGTAAAGGGGTGTGAATACTTTCCGTACCCACTGTACCTTTTGAGCGGATTGCTATGGATCTGATAGGGCCCATTGTACAGTCAGCTCATGGCCACCAACACATAGTGGTGGTAGTGGATTATGGTAATCCCTCTTCACCACACCTCAGCTAAACTTATTGCCAGGAGCTGTTTGCTGTGTTCTGCCACCTCGGGCTACCTAAGGAGATCTTTACTGATCAGGGGACTCCTTTTTTGTCTAAGGTAACAAAGGAGCTGTGTAAGCTGCTCCAGATAAAACAGTTTTGCATGCTGGTGTACCACCCACAGACCGATGGTCTAGTGGAATGGTTCAACAAAATCCTAAAATCAATGCTTAAAAAAGTGGTCTGAAAGGATGGGAGGGATTGGGACATGTTATTGCCCGATTTAATGTTTGCCGTCCAAGAGGCACCACCGTCTTCTAAGGGGTTCTCTCCATTCGAGTTTTTATATGGTAGACATCCCCGGGGCCTGCTGGACCTAGCCAACGAGACATGGGAACAGGAGCCTACTTTCCATAAAAAAGTAATAGAGCACATGGCGAGTGTGCGGGATCGGACTAGGGCGGTGATGCTTATACATCTAGTGGATGCCCAGGAAGAACAGAGCAGAGCTGTATATTAGAAAGGCCACGGTCAGGTCCTTTAAAGAAGGGGATCGGGTATTAGTCTTAGTATTCACAGCAGAAAGTAAGCTCATAGCCAAGTGGCAAGGGCCGTATGGAGTCCGGGAAAAGGTTGGAGAGGTGAATTACAGAACATACCAGCCCAGGAAGAGAAAACCAGAACAATTGTATCATATAAATCTGTTAAAAGCATGGAAAAACCGGGAATGTATGAGTATGGATGTGACTACGGTCATATCGTCTGGGGACCCTCCAACACTGGCCCGGGAGGAGGCTGAGAGAGGTAAAGATAAGAGACACTCTCTCTCAACAGCAGCGACGAGAGGCTCAGAAGTTGGTGCAGCAGAATAAGGACGTATTCTCAGAAGTGCCCAGCCATACATCTGTGATCCAACATGACATTGTCACCAAGCCTCAGGTAAGGGTACAAATGAAACCATACAGAGTGCCAGAAGCCTGGAGACAAGCCATCGCAGGTGAGGTAAAACAAATGTTCCAGCTAGGAATAACTGAGGAATCCCGGAGTGAGTGGGCTAGTCCCATTGTAATGATTCGAAGCTGGACAAATCGTTACGATAGTGTAACGATTTCCAAAAATTGAATGGGGTGTCAACATTTGACCTTTATCCAATGCCCCGAGTGGATGAGCTGATAGAAAGACTGGGGCAGGCACAATACTTCACCAGGCTCGATCTGACCAAGCATTACTGGCAGGTGCCTCTGACAGAGTCATTGAAAGAAAAGAACGCCTTCATAGAGACCCTCAGGCATAATCACTATGTCATCTTTCCTTTTGGGTTACATGGGGCCCCGACCACGGTCCAGAGGCTGATGGACATAGCGTTAAAGCCTCATCAGAAGTGTCAGCGTATTTGGATGATATTATCATCTTTAGTACCAATTGGCATACCCACTTGTCCCAGGTGCAAGCGAGGTCATTCAAAACTGACCCTGGCCTCTGACTACGAAACACGTGATGGCGTTCCTCTGTATCATTGGATATTATAGACGGTTTGTACCTAATTTTGCTGGGAGATCGGCACCGCTGACCGATTTACTAAAGGGATGAAGTCAGTCATGGTCCAGTGGAATCCTCAGGTGGATGATGCCTTCAAGTCTATGAAGGTGGCGCTGTGCGGACACCTACTTGAGTAGGAAACTTACCATGGCAGAAAAAAATTATAGCGTAGTGGAGAAGGAGTGCCTGGCCATTAAGTGGGCCATGGGGTCTCTACATTATTATGTGCTTGGGTGACAGTTTCGACTGGCAATGGACCATTTACCCTTGGTCTGGATGAAAAATGCTAAGGAGATGAATGCTCGAGTCACCAGATGGTTTCTGTCACTGCAAAATTCTAGTTTTTCTGTGGAACATCGAGAGGGAAAGTTGCAAGTGAATGCGGATGTCCTGTCACGGGCCCCCTGTATGGTGACAGTTGTTCAAACCCACAAGTTTGAACATTTGATCAGGGATGGGAGATATGTGAGACAGTGAGGCGAATGACAAGCGAGGACCATCACGTGTCAACCCCTAGGATGCGCAAAGAAGCATAATGAACCAGCTGGAGAACATTGTGATTACAGATGTGGTTACAATGTAACATAAAAGTAAGTTATTCAGGTAGACCTGAAGTAGGCTTTTATTTTTGGAGAGACCTATAGGATTGGTAGTGGGATGGGTCTCTCCCTTCATTCCGGGTTTTCGGAGTGGCCCATGTCCACGATTCCCATTTAAGCTTTCAGTTTAGGTCTGGATGTGTCAGTTTTTGGTTTGCAAACAACAGAGTAGGAAGTTCTTTGCAAGACTGGTATGTGTAGTCTGAACACAGGCCAGAGAAAGCAAAACCACTGATGCACCCACGAGAGATATAGTAGTGTAGTCACCCACGGCAAAGGCGTGTCATGGACTGTTATGGACGATCCGGCTGCGATCTGGAGGATGTTTCCTTTTTTGTTGTGATTTGCCAAAATAAAGACTAAAGTTGGATTAACCTGGGTCACTGCTTCTTTACCACACTGTGTGATTACCGCTGCATTACCCAAATGTCCCCAAATGCAGCACCAACCGCCATATGAACAGCTTCTATCCACTCTCTGTTCAACAATTAAATCGTCATGTGTAGACTATATACTGTATCTGTCTTGTTAGATGTTACTTGTTGTATCTGTTGTTATATATTATGTTGCCTCTTTGCCACAAAGAATTCCTTGTATATATGTAATATGTACTTGGCGATAATAAATTTGATTTAATTTAAATTTTTTAATTACACTTAAGATACAGCCCCCCATACAGATAAGATATGGCCCCCCATACACATAAGATACAGCCCCCCATACAGATAAGATATGGCCCCCCATACACATAAGATACACCCCCTAATACACATAAGATACAGCCCCCCATACAGATAAGATATGGCCCCCCATACACTTAAGATACACCCCCTAATACACAAAAGATGCGGCCCCCCATACACATAAGATACACCCCCTAATACACAAAAGATGCGGCCCCCCATACACATAAGATACACCCCCGCATACACATAAGATATGGCCTCCTATACACATAAGATAAACCCCCTAATACACATAAGATACAGCCCCCCATACTCATAAGATACACCCCCTAATACACATAAGATACAGCCTCCATACTCATAAGGCCCTGTTAGTGATGGGGTGCAGCAGGTTTGGCCGGTAGACAAATTCTGCACCTTCCTCTCCGTGGTGATTAGCCGCCATGTCACTGACACTCATGTGGTGTTATAGCCCACCATCTCCCCAGATGGCGACATTATCATGGTTATCATAGTCAGTTTGGGAATCTCCAAAATAACCAGGTTAAGAAGATGTGGTGTTGGACGTCCTTACTTTGTCCAGCTCTTACCATTCCCAGGATGTTCTTCACCGTCTCCTCCCTATTAGACACTCCCCACAGGAGCGTACAGACCGTAGAGCCCATCTGTGTACAAAAGGCGACCTGCTGGACGGACCGCTCCTGGAGTGCAGAGACCTGGAGAAGCAGAGACAGATTCTCCTGCACAGAGACAGACAGCAACATAAGACGGCACATCATCAATTGCTACGTTGTGCCACTCACCCCACACTGGACACAGTGTCCTGCCAATCACCCCACACTGGACACGGCGTCCTGCCACTCAACCCACACTGGACACGGTGTCCTCCCGCTCACCCCACACCGGACACCGTTTCCTGCTGCTCACCCCACACCGGAAATCGTGTCCTACCACTCACCCCACACTGGACACCATGTCCTGCCACTCACCCCGCAAGGGAAACCGTTTCCTACCGCTTACCCCACACTGAACAGGGTGTCCTGCCACTCACCTCACACCTGATAATAACACCATGTCCTGTTTCTCAAATCATACCAGAAACCATGTGTCACAGAGTGACTGGCCCAGTGTGACATGACCCATCAATTGGTTGGTCACTAAATGGCAAAACAAAAAACACACCAGGGGACACCAGGGAAACTTTAACAACGGTGGGCCCTGCGATAGGGAACGGGGAAAATGGACACCTCCTGCACTCACCTGAGGAAGTGCCCTGATCTTACTAACGTCCCTATACAGGTTCTCTCAACATGTCGCTGAGCAGGATACCTAAACCCTCACTTGCCCTGCTCCTATCCCTATGTAGGGAATTGGCAAGTGAGGACACTGGTCCCACCGCAGCACTAAGACAACACAAGGTAAGGTAAGACAAACACCACAGTAAATAGGAAACACAAAAACAACACTTAGCTTTCTCTGCAGCAATGCACCGCACAGCAGAGTAAGGCACCAGATCACAGCATTCAGTTGAAGAACCATTGCACCAGCAACCTCCTGTCTTCAGCACGGTTGGTATCCAAAAGGACCTGTATCACCAACAGTCAGCTGATGTATCAGGTGACCTTTTAAAGGATGGTGGGAGTGGTCACCACCTGCATCAGCAAACTCAGCAGCAATGTAATTACATCTGCGGCAACCGGGGGAGAAAAACTGACATTAACCCACAATGGCCTGAAAGGAAAAAAGTTTTAATATGAAACGCCAAATCTGCCACAGATCCAAAAATGGATCGTGACACCATGTCCTGCTGTGATCCAAAGCCAAATGTGTGATGAGCTGGGCTTACCCAAAAGGGGAGCAGATAAGTGGTGACCTGGTCTTCGCTAGAGCTCCTGATGGTGGACTTACAGTAGGTTTGCGCTGCAGGTAGCCACTTCTGGGCAGTCCCTTGTACTGCAGCAGATGACCCCAAGGGTCAGGATCACAGTCATGGACACAGACTCAAAGTCACTAGCAGGACAGAATTTGGATACTGGCATAACAGACATCGGAACCAATACAGACAGTACAGATTTTGGATCACTAGCCAGGACAGACACTGGTGATAGCTCAGACAACACGGGATTCATAAACAGGTTCAAACAATATGGGACTTAGGACAGGCAACATACTAATTGCACACACTAAGTACGGAAACTAAAGGGGTTGCTCAGGCACTTTCCTACTGGGGAGGGTGCGTTATATACCCAATTCTTCCCAGCTATTGGCTTGGGGCATTTCCAAAGTGCGCAAGCTGCCCCTATAAGAACTGGGAAGTGCGCATGCACCGCTGTACGGTCAGGGTGGTATGTTGACTTGCCTGCCGGGAGGAGGGAGAGGGACCTTGCAGGGATGCCGGCATTTGCGTTACAGATACCATGTTATCTCACACCAGACAACGTGTCCTGCTGCTGACCCCACCCCTTATACTGAGCCTGCCACTCATTCCACACTTGACACCATGTGTTTTTCAGGGTATGAACTTACTTCTTTAGTTCTTAGACATTCAGTCTGAGTCGCCTGTAAACGAGCCTTGATATGTTCATAGTCCAGTTCTCTCTCCTCTAGAGCTAATGAGAAAACAGAATCAGCAAAAGACAGGTTCAGAAACGGGTGCAAAACCAAGACAAGGGAGAAGCCAAAATAAAGGTTCAGCAATGGGTGCAAAACCTACATGGGGGATAGCTAAAATACAGGTTCCGCACCACATGCAAAACCAAGACAAGGTAAAAGCCAAAATAAAGGTTCAGCAATGGGTGCAAACTTTACATGAGGGGGAGCCAAAAGACAGGTTGAGCACTGAGCACAAAATCTATACATGGGAGAAGGCAAAACACAGGTCCAGCAACAGGTATAAAAGCTATACAAAGCCAAAGCCTAAGGACAGGTTCAGAAACGGGCGCTAAACCAAGAAAAGGGAGAAAATACAGGTTCAGCACCACGTGCAAAACCAAGACAATGAAGAAGCTAAAATAAAGGATCAGCAATGGGTGCAAAATCTACATGAGGGGGAGTCAAAAGACAGGTTCAGCACCGAGCGCAAAATCTATACAAGGGCGAAACCAAAATACAGGTTCAGCAACGGGTGTAAAACCTAGACAAGGGAGAAGCCAAAATACAGGTTCAGCACCAGGTGAAAAACCTACACAAGGAAGAAGCCAAAATACAGGATCGGCACACAGAGTGAGATACTGAAAGAGAAGGGACAACCCCAAAGAAACAGGCAGAAGACCACTCACCACTACCAGAGGCAGGCTCCCCCTACTACAGAAACAAGAAGAAGAACCATCACCACTACTAGAGACATGACACCCTACTAGAGAAACAGTAAAAATGATTTAGCGACTCCTGCTTTGAGCAGGGGGTTGGACCAGATGGCCCAGGAGGTCCCTTCCAACTCTACGATTCTATGATTCTATAAAAAGAACTTCACCACCACCAGAGAGACAGGACACCCCTACTACAGAAACAGACAAAGAACTCTGACCACCACCAGAGACAGGACACCCCTATTAGAGAAACAGGAAGAAGACATTTCACCATCACCAGAAAGACAGGACACTCCTACTATAGAGCCTGGTAGAATACCCATTACCAAAACCAGAGAAAGACACCCAAACTAGAGAAAAAGGCATAAACCACTCACCACCACCAGAAACAATACACTCCTACTACCGAAACAAGTAGGAGACCCTTCACCACCACTAGGGAGTCAGGACATCCCTACTAGAGAAAAAGGCAGAAGAACCTTCACCACCGCCAGTGAGACAGTAAACCAATACTAGGGAAACAGGCAGAAGGCCCTTCACCAACACTAGAGACAGGACACCACTACTAGAGAAACAAAAATGATGCCCCCTCACTACTAATGACAGTATACCCTATTAGAGAAACAGGCCGGAGACCCCTCACTACTACCAGATAAAGAAAACTTCTATTAGAGAAAAAGGCAGAAGACACCTCACTACCACCAGAGAGACAGGACACCCCTACTGGAGAAAAAGTCAGAAGACCCCTCAGTACTAGAGACACGACAACACTAATAGAGAAACAGGATTAAGACCCATCACCACCACCAGGGAAATAAGATACCACTAATAGAGCAACAATAAAAAGACAACTCACCACCACCAGAAAGATAGGACACCCCTATTAGAAAAGAGGCAGAATATTCCGCAACACCACTAGAGACAGGACACCCCTACTCCAGAAAGAAAGAAGATCAGTCACTTCCACCAGAGAAAGAACACCCCTACTCTTGAAAAGGGCAGAAGACTCCTCACCACCAATCACCAGAGACAAGACTCCCCTACTAGGGAAACTGGCGGAAGACTCCTCACCACCACCACCAGCACCACAGACAGGACACCACTACTAAAAAAAAGATAGAAGACCACTCACCATTACCAGAGAGTCAGGACACCCCCACTAGAGAAAAAGGCAGAAGACCCCTTACCACTATCCCTCACCACAGGAGACCTCAACTAGAAATTAGGCAGAAGACCCCTCACCACCACAGACAGGACACCCCTACAAGAGAAAAAGGCAGAAGACCCCTTACCACCACCAGTGACAGTAAACCAATACTAGGGAAACAGGCAGAAGGCCCTTCACCACCACTAGAGACAGGACGCCACTACTAGAGAAACAAAAATGATGCCCCCTCACCACTACTAATGACCGTACACCCTATTAGAGAAACAGGCTGGAGACCCCTCACTACTACCAGAAAAAGAAAACTTCTATTAGAGAAAAAGGCAGAAGACACCTCACGACCACCAGAGAGACAGGACACCCCTACTGGAGAAAAAGTCAGAAGACCCCTCAGTACTAGAGACACGACAACACTAATAGAGAAACAGGATTAAGACCGATCACCACCACCAGGGAAATAAGATACCACTAATAGAGCAACAATAAAAAGACAACTCACCACCACCAGAGAGATAGGACACCCCTATTAGAAAAGAGGCAGAATATTCCTCAACACCACTAGAGACAGGACACCCCTACTCCAGAAAGAAAGAAGATCACTCACTTCCACCAGAGAAAGAACACCCCTACTCTTGAAAAGGGCAGAAGACTCCTCACCACCAATCACCAGAGACAAGACACCCTTACTAGGGAAACCGGCGGAAGACTCCTCACCACCACCACCAGCACCACAGACAGGACACCACTACTAAAAAAACAGATAGAAGACCTCTCACCATTACCAGAGAGTCAGGACACCCCCACTAGAGAAAAAGGCAGAAGACCCCTTACCACTATCCCTCACCACAGGAGACCTCTACTAGAAATTAGGCAGAAGACCCCTCACCACCACCACAGACAGGACACCCCTACAAGAGAAAAAGGCAGAAGACCCCTTACCACCACCAGAGAGACATGACACCACTATTAGAGAAAAAGGCAGAAGACCCCTCACCACCACCAGAGAGAGGACACCCCTACTAAGGAAACAGGATAAAACAAAAAGCAAAAAACACAAATATCTTAAAATTAAAAAGTAAAAAATATATACTGCAAAAAATGCATAAAGGTAATAATAAAAATAAGGGTATTTAGTAAACATAATTTTGATCAAAATAATGTACAAGCCATCCCGCCACATCAAGGCAAACAGAATGAAGACCCAGCACCACCACCAAACAACATCCATACTATAGAAAGAGGCAGGCGACCTCTCATCATCACAGGGAAGACAGAACACCCCTACTATGGAAATAGGCAGGATATCCCTCACCACCACCAGAGAAACAGGGCACCCGTACTAGAGAAACAGGTAGGAAACGCCTCCACACCACTAAGGAGACAGAAAAATCTAACTAGAGAAATAGGCAGAAAACCCCTCACCAATGCCAGAGACAGGACTCTCCTACTAGAGAAACAGGGAGAACACCCTTCACCATCAGAGACAGGACTCCTATTGGAGAAACAAGAAAATGACCCATCACCACAACTATAGAAACAGGCAGAAGACCCCTCACCACCAGAAACAGGACACCCCTATTAGAGGAACAGGCAGAAGACCCCTCTCCACCACCAGAGTCACCTCTAGTAGTGAAATAAGCAAACAACCCCTAACCACCACCAGATAGACAGGACACCCTTACTAGGGAAAGAAAAAGTCTCCTCACCATGACCAGAGACAAGACATCCTAACTAGAAACACAGAAAGACGGCCCCTCACCGAAACCAGAGATATGATACCTCTACTAGAGAAACATAAATAAGCCCCTCATCACCACCAGGGAGACAGGGCACTCCTGCTAGAGAAACAGGCACGGTGTGTGTATGTGATGGTGAAGGAGAAGTGTGTGTGTGTGTGTGGAGGAGCTTTGTGTGTGGAGGAGAGGTGTGTGTATGTGTGAGAGAGGTGTGTGCGAATACAGAGGAGAGGTGTGTGTATGTGTGAGAGAGGTGTGTGCGAATACAGAGGAGAGGTGTGTGTGTATGTGTGGAGGGGCTTTGTGTGTGGAGGAGAGGTGTGTGTATGTGTGTGTGTGAGAGAGGTGTGTGCGAATACAGAGGAGAGGTGTGTGTGTATGTGTGGAGGGGCTATGTGTGTGGAGAAGTGTGTGTGTATGTGTATGAGTGAGAGAGGTGTGTGCGAATACAGAGGAGAGGTGTGTGTGTATGTGTGGAGGGGCTTTGTGTGTGGAGAAGTGTGTGTGTATGTGTATGAGTGAGAGAGGTGTGTGCGAGTACAGAGGAGAGGTGTGTGTGTATGTGTGGAGGGGCTTTGTGTGTGGAGGAGAGGTGTGTGTATGTGTGTGTGAGAGAGGTGTGTGCGAGTACAGAGGAGAGGTGTGTGTGTATGTGTAGAGGGGCTTTGTGTGTGGAGGAGAGGTATGTGTATGTGTGTGTGTGTGAGAGGTGTGTGCGAGTACAGAGGAGAGGTGTGTGTGGAGGAGAGGTGTGTGTATGTGTGTGTGTGAGAGAGGTGTGTGCGAGTACAGAGGAGAGGTGTGTGTGTATGTGTGGAGGAGAGGTGTGTGTGGAGGAGAGGTGTGTGTGTGTATGTGTGTGTGTGAGAGAGCTGTGTGCGAGTACAGAGGAGAGGTGTGTGTGTATGTGTGGAGAGGCTTTGTGTGTGGAGGAGAGGTGTGTGTATGTGTGTGTGTGTGAGAGGTGTGTGCGAGTACAGAGGAGACGTGTGTGTGTATGTGTGTGTGAGAGAGGTGTGTGCGAGTACAGAGGAGAGGTGTGTGTGTGGAGGAGATGTGTGTGTATGTGTGTGTGTGTGAGAGAGGTGTGTGCGAATACAGAGGAGAGGTGTGTGTATGTGTGAGAGAGGTGTGTGCGAATACAGAGGAGAGGTGTGTGTATGTGTGAGAGAGGTGTGTGCGAATACAGAGGAGAGGTGTGTGTATGTGTGTGTGTGAGAGAGGTGTGTGCGAGTACAGAGGAGAGGTGTGTGTGTATGTGTGGAGGAGAGGTGTGTGTGGAGGAGAGGTGTGTGTGTGTATGTGTGTGTGTGAGAGAGCTGTGTGCGAGTACAGAGGAGAGGTGTGTGTGTATGTGTGGAGAGGCTTTGTGTGTGGAGGAGAGGTGTGTGTATGTGTGTGTGTGAGAGGTGTGTGCGAGTACAGAGGAGAGGTGTGTGTGGAGGAGAGGTGTGTGTGTATGTGTGTGTGAGAGAGGTGTGTTCAAGTACAGAGGAGAGGTGTGTGTGTAAGTGTGGAGGAGAGGTGTGTGTATGTGTGTGTGTGAGAGAGGTGTGTGCGAGTACAGAGGAGAGGTGTGTGTGTGGAGGAGAGGTATGTGTGTGTGTGAGAGAGCTGTGTGCGAGTACAGAGGAGAGGTGTGTGGAGGAGTGGTGTGTGTATGTGTGTGTGTGAGAGAGCTGTGTGCGAGTACAGAGGAGAGGTGTGTGTGTATGTGTGGAGGAGAGGTGTGTGTATGTGTATGTGTGAGAGAGCTGTGTGCGAGTACAGAGGAGAGGTGTGTGTGTGGAGGAGAGGTGTGTGTATGTGTGTGTGTGAGAGAGCTGTGTGCGAGTACAGAGGAGAGGTGTGTGTGTATGTGTGGAGGAGAGGTGTGTGTGTATGTGTATGTGTGAGAGAGCTGAGTGCGAGTACAGAGGAGAGGTGTGTGTGTGGAGGAGAGGTGTGTGTATGTGTGTGTGTGAGAGAGGTGTGTGCGAATACAGAGGAGAGGTGTGTGTATGTGTGAGAGAGGTGTGTGCGAATACAGAGGAGAGGTGTGTGTATGTGTGAGAGAGGTGTGTGCGAATACAGAGAGGTGTGTGTATGTGTATGTGTGAGAGAGGTGTGTGCGAATACAGAGGAGAGGTGTGTGTGTATGTGTGGAGGGGCTTTGTGTGTGGAGGAGAGGTGTGTGTATGTGTGTGTGTGAGAGAGGTGTGTGCGAATACAGAGGAGAGGTGTGTGTGTATGTGTGGAGGGGCTTTGTGTGTGGAGAAGTGTGTGTGTATGTGTATGAGTGAGAGAGGTGTGTGCGAGTACAGAGGAGAGGTGTGTGTGTATGTGTGGAGGGGCTTTGTGTGTGGAGGAGAGGTGTGTGTATGTGTGTGTGTGAGAGAGGTGTGTGCGAGTACAGAGGAGAGGTGTGTGTGTATGTGTAGAGGGGCTTTGTGTGTGGAGGAGAGGTATGTGTATGTGTGTGTGTGAGAGAGGTGTGTGCGAGTACAGAGGAGAGGTGTGTGTGTATGTGTGGAGGAGAGGTGTGTGTGGAGGAGAGGTGTGTGTGTGTGTGTGTGTGTGAGAGAGCTGTGTGCGAGTACAGAGGAGAGGTGTGTGTGTATGTGTGGAGAGGCTTTGTGTGTGGAGGAGAGGTGTGTGTATGTGTGTGTGTGTGAGAGGTGTGTGCGAGTACAGAGGAGAGGTGTGTGTGTATGTGTGGAGGAGAGGTGTGTGTGGAGGAGAGGTGTGTGTGTATGTGTGTGTGAGAGAGGTGTGTGCAAGTACAGAGGAGAGGTGTGTGTGTAAGTGTGGAGGAGAGGTGTGTGTATGTGTGTGTGTGAGAGAGGTGTGTGCGAGTACAGAGGAGAGGTGTGTGTGTGGAGGAGAGGTGTGTGTATGTGTGTGTGTGAGAGAGCTGTGTGCGAGTACAGAGGAGAGGGGTGTGTGTGGAGGAGTGGTGTGTGTATGTGTGTGTGTGTGAGAGAGCTGTGTGCGAGTACAGAGGAGAGGTGTGTGTGTATGTGTGGAGGAGAGGTGTGTGTGTATGTGTATGTGTGAGAGAGCTGTGTGCGAGTACAGAGGAGAGGTGTGTGTGTGGAGGAGAGGTGTGTGTATGTGTGTGTGTGAGAGAGCTGTGTGCGAGTACAGAGGAGAGGTGTGTGTGTATGTGTGGAGGAGAGGTGTGTGTGTATGTGTATGTGTGAGAGAGCTGTGTGCGAGTACAGAGGAGAGGTGTGTGTGTGGAGGAGAGGTGTGTGTATGTGTGTGTGTGAGAGAGCTGTGTGCGAGTACAGAGGAGAGGTGTGTGTGTATGTGTGGAGAGGCTTTGTGTGTGGAGGAGAGGTGTGTGTATGTGTGTGTGTGTGAGAGGTGTGTGTATGTGTGGAGGAGAGGTGTGTGTGGAGGAGAGGTGTGTGTGTATGTGTACGTGTGAGAGCTGTGTGCGAGTACAGAGGAGAGGTGTGTGTGTGGAGGAGAGGTGTATGTGTGTGTGTGAGAGAGGTGTGTGCGAGTACAGAGGAGAGGTGTGTGTGTATGTGTGGAGGAGAGGTGTGTGTGGAGGAGAGGTGTGTGTGTATGTGTATGTGTGACAGAGGTGCGTGCGAGTACAGAGGAGAGGTGTGTGTGTATGTGTGGAGGAGAGGTGTGTGTGGAGGAGAGGTGTGTGTGTATGTGTGAGAGAGGTGCGTGCGAGTACAGAGGAGAGGTGTGTGTGTAAGTGTGGAGGAGAGGTGTGCGTGGAGGAGAGGTGTGTGTGTATGTGTGGAGGAGAGGTGTGTGTGGAGGAGAGGTGTGTGTGTAAGTGTGGAGGGGCTTTGTGTGTGGAGGAGAGGTGTGTGCGAATACAGAGGAGAGGTGCCTTAATATGTGGAGAAGCAGGGTGTGTATGTGTGGATGGAGCAGTGTCTGGGTGCACGGGTGGTGTGTACAGTATGTGTGATCGAGAGGTGTGTGTGTAAGTGGAGAGGCAGTGTGTTTATATGGGGAATGGTGGTGTGTATGTGTGGATTGGCAATATTTGTGTGGTGAGGCCATGTGTGGGGATTGTTGGTGTCTATGTGTGAAGGAGCTGTGTGTGAAGAGGGGCGGTGTGTACATTTAGAAAGGCAGTGTGTGTGTATGTGTGGAGTAGCTGTGTGAGGGGGGCAGTGTATGAGTGTATGGTGGAGAGAGGCGGTGTGAACGTGCGGAGAAGAATGTGTGGTGGTGTCATTGGCGATGTGTACAGTACAGACCAAAAGTTTGGACACACCTTCTCATTCAAAGCGTTTTCTTTATTTTCATGACTATGAATATTGTAGATTCACTCTGAAGGCATCAAAACTATGAATTACCACATGTGGAATTATATAATTAACAAAAAAGTGTGAGACAACTGAAAATACTGTATGTTTTATATTCTATGTTCTTCAAAGTAGCCACCTTTTGCTTTGATTACTGCTTTGCACACTCTTGCCATTCTCTTGATGAGCTTCAAGAGGTAGTCACCGGAAATGGTTTTCACTTCACAGGTGTGCCCTGTCAGGTTTAATAAGTGGGATTTCTTGCCTTATAAATGAGGTTGGGACCATCAGTTGTGTTGTGCAGAAGTCTGGTGGATACACAGCTGATAGTCCTACTGAATAGACTGTTAGAATTTGTATTATGGCAAGAAAAAAGCAGCTAAGTAAAGAAAAACGTCCAGTTCTCTCTCCTCTAGAGCTAATGAGAAAACAGAATCAGCAAAAGACAGGTTCAGAAACGGGTGCAAAACCAAGACAAGGTAAAAGCCAAAATAAAGGTTCAGCAATGGGTGCAAACTTTACATGAGGGGGAGCCAAAAGACAGGTTGAGCACTGAGCACAAAATCTATACATGGGAGAAGGCAAAACACAGGTCCAGCAACAGGTATAAAAGCTATACAAAGCCAAAGCCTAAGGACAGGTTCAGAAACGGGCGCTAAACCAAGAAAAGGGAGAAAATACAGGTTCAGCACCACGTGCAAAACCAAGACAATGAAGAAGCTAAAATAAAGGATCAGCAATGGGTGCAAAATCTACATGAGGGGGAGTCAAAAGACAGGTTCAGCACCGAGCGCAAAATCTATACAAGGGCGAAACCAAAATACAGGTTCAGCAACGGGTGTAAAACCTAGACAAGGGAGAAGCCAAAATACAGGTTCAGCACCAGGTGAAAAACCTACACAAGGAAGAAGCCAAAATACAGGATCGGCACACAGAGTGAGATACTGAAAGAGAAGGGACAACCCCAAAGAAACAGGCAGAAGACCACTCACCACTACCAGAGGCAGGCTCCCCCTACTACAGAAACAAGAAGAAGAACCATCACCACTACTAGAGACATGACACCCTACTAGAGAAACAGTAAAAAGAACTTCACCACCACCAGAGAGACAGGACACCCCTACTACAGAAACAGACAAAGAACTCTGACCACCACCAGAGACAGGACACCCCTATTAGAGAAACAGGAAGAAGACATTTCACCACCACCAGAAAGACAGGACACTCCTACTATAGAGCCTGGTAGAATACCCATTACCAAAACCAGAGAAAGACACCCAAACTAGAGAAAAAGGCATAAACCACTCACCACCACCAGAAACAATACACTCCTACTACCGAAACAAGTAGGAGACCCTTCACCACCACTAGGGAGTCAGGACATCCCTACTAGAGAAAAAGGCAGAAGAACCCTCACCACCACCAGTGAGACAGTAAACCAATACTAGGGAAACAGGCAGAAGGCCCTTCACCAACACTAGAGACAGGACACCACTACTAGAGAAACAAAAATGATGCCCCCTCACTACTAATGACAGTATACCCTATTAGAGAAACAGGCCGGAGACCCCTCACTACTACCAGATAAAGAAAACTTCTATTAGAGAAAAAGGCAGAAGACACCTCACTACCACCAGAGAGACAGGACACCCCTACTGGAGAAAAAGTCAGAAGACCCCTCAGTACTAGAGACACGACAACACTAATAGAGAAACAGGATTAAGACCCATCACCACCACCAGGGAAATAAGATACCACTAATAGAGCAACAATAAAAAGACAACTCACCACCACCAGAAAGATAGGACACCCCTATTAGAAAAGAGGCAGAATATTCCGCAACACCACTAGAGACAGGACACCCCTACTCCAGAAAGAAAGAAGATCAGTCACTTCCACCAGAGAAAGAACACCCCTACTCTTGAAAAGGGCAGAAGACTCCTCACCACCAATCACCAGAGACAAGACTCCCCTACTAGGGAAACTGGCGGAAGACTCCTCACCACCACCACCAGCACCACAGACAGGACACCACTACTAAAAAAAAGATAGAAGACCACTCACCATTACCAGAGAGTCAGGACACCCCCACTAGAGAAAAAGGCAGAAGACCCCTTACCACTATCCCTCACCACAGGAGACCTCAACTAGAAATTAGGCAGAAGACCCCTCACCACCACAGACAGGACACCCCTACAAGAGAAAAAGGCAGAAGACCCCTTACCACCACCAGTGACAGTAAACCAATACTAGGGAAACAGGCAGAAGGCCCTTCACCACCACTAGAGACAGGACGCCACTACTAGAGAAACAAAAATGATGCCCCCTCACCACTACTAATGACCGTACACCCTATTAGAGAAACAGGCTGGAGACCCCTCACTACTACCAGAAAAAGAAAACTTCTATTAGAGAAAAAGGCAGAAGACACCTCACGACCACCAGAGAGACAGGACACCCCTACTGGAAAAAAAGTCAGAAGACCCCTCAGTACTAGAGACACGACAACACTAATAGAGAAACAGGATTAAGACCGATCACCACCACCAGGGAAATAAGATACCACTAATAGAGCAACAATAAAAAGACAACTCACCACCACCAGAGAGATAGGACACCCCTATTAGAAAAGAGGCAGAATATTCCTCAACACCACTAGAGACAGGACACCCCTACTCCAGAAAGAAAGAAGATCACTCACTTCCACCAGAGAAAGAACACCCCTACTCTTGAAAAGGGCAGAAGACTCCTCACCACCAATCACCAGAGACAAGACACCCTTACTAGGAGGAGAGGTGTGTGTGTGGAGGAGAGGTGTGTGTATGTGTGTGTGTGAGAGAGCTGTGTGCGAGTACAGAGGAGAGGTGTGTGTGTGGAGGAGTGGTGTGTGTATGTGTGTGTGTGAGAGAGCTGTGTGCGAGTACAGAGGAGAGGTGTGTGTGTATGTGTGGAGGAGAGGTGTGTGTATGTGTATGTGTGAGAGAGCTGTGTGCGAGTACAGAGGAGAGGTGTGTGTGTGGAGGAGAGGTGTGTGTATGTGTGTGTGTGAGAGAGCTGTGTGCGAGTACAGAGGAGAGGTGTGTGTGTATGTGTGGAGGAGAGGTGTGTGTGTATGTGTATGTGTGAGAGAGCTGTGTGCGAGTACAGAGGAGAGGTGTGTGTGTGGAGGAGAGGTGTGTGTATGTGTGTGTGTGAGAGAGGTGTGTGCGAATACAGAGGAGAGGTGTGTGTATGTGTGAGAGAGGTGTGTGCGAATACAGAGGAGAGGTGTGTGTATGTGTGAGAGAGGTGTGTGCGAATACAGAGGAGAGGTGTGTGTATGTGTGTGTGTGAGAGAGGTGTGTGCGAGTACAGAGGAGAGGTGTGTGTGTATGTGTGGAGGAGAGGTGTGTGTGGAGGAGAGGTGTGTGTGTGTATGTGTGTGTGTGAGAGAGCTGTGTGCGAGTACAGAGGAGAGGTGTGTGTGTATGTGTGGAGAGGCTTTGTGTGTGGAGGAGAGGTGTGTGTATGTGTGTGTGTGTGAGAGGTGTGTGCGAGTACAGAGGAGAGGTGTGTGTGGAGGAGAGGTGTGTGTGTATGTGTGTGTGAGAGAGGTGTGTTCAAGTACAGAGGAGAGGTGTGTGTAAGTGTGGAGGAGAGGTGTGTGTATGTGTGTGTGTGAGAGAGGTGTGTGCGAGTACAGAGGAGAGGTGTGTGTGTGGAGGAGAGGTGTGTGTATGTGTGTGTGTGAGAGAGCTGTGTGCGAGTACAGAGGAGAGGTGTGTGTGTGGAGGAGAGGTGTGTGTATGTGTGTGTGTGAGAGAGGTGTGTGCGAGTACAGAGGAGAGGTGTGTGTGTGGAGGAGAGGTGTGTGTATGTGTGTGTGTGAGAGAGCTGTGTGCGAGTACAGAGGAGAGGTGTGTGTGTGGAGGAGTGGTGTGTGTATGTGTGTGTGTGAGAGAGCTGTGTGCGAGTACAGAGGAGAGGTGTGTGTGTATGTGTGGAGGAGAGGTGTGTGTATGTGTATGTGTGAGAGAGCTGTGTGCGAGTACAGAGGAGAGGTGTGTGTGTGGAGGAGAGGTGTGTGTATGTGTGTGTGTGAGAGAGCTGTGTGCGAGTACAGAGGAGAGGTGTGTGTGTATGTGTGGAGGAGAGGTGTGTGTGTATGTGTATGTGTGAGAGAGCTGTGTGCGAGTACAGAGGAGAGGTGTGTGTGTGGAGGAGAGGTGTGTGTATGTGTGTGTGTGAGAGAGGTGTGTGCGAATACAGAGGAGAGGTGTGTGTATGTGTGAGAGAGGTGTGTGCGAATACAGAGGAGAGGTGTGTGTATGTGTGAGAGAGGTGTGTGCGAATACAGAGGAGAGGTGTGTGTATGTGTATGTGTGAGAGAGGTGTGTGCGAATACAGAGGAGAGGTGTGTGTGTATGTGTGGAGGGGCTTTGTGTGTGGAGGAGAGGTGTGTGTATGTGTGTGTGTGAGAGAGGTGTGTGCGAATACAGAGGAGAGGTGTGTGTGTATGTGTGGAGGGGCTTTGTGTGTGGAGAAGTGTGTGTGTATGTGTATGAGTGAGAGGTGTGTGCGAGTACAGAGGAGAGGTGTGTGTGTATGTGTGGAGGGGCTTTGTGTGTGGAGGAGAGGTGTGTGTATGTGTGTGTGAGAGAGGTGTGTGCGAGTACAGAGGAGAGGTGTGTGTGTGTGTGTAGAGGGGCTTTGTGTGTGGAGGAGAGGTATGTGTATGTGTGTGTGTGAGAGAGGTGTGTGCGAGTACAGAGGAGAGGTGTGTGTGTATGTGTGGAGGAGAGGTGTGTGTGGAGGAGAGGTGTGTGTGTATGTGTGTGTGTGAGAGAGCTGTGTGCGAGTACAGAGGAGAGGTGTGTGTGTATGTGTGGAGAGGCTTTGTGTGTGGAGGAGAGGTGTGTGTATGTGTGTGTGTGTGAGAGGTGTGTGCGAGTACAGAGGAGAGGTGTGTGTATGTGTGGAGGAGAGGTGTGTGTGGAGGAGAGGTGTGTGTGTATGTGTGTGTGAGAGAGGTGTGTGCAAGTACAGAGGAGAGGTGTGTGTGTAAGTGTGGAGGAGAGGTGTGTGTATATGTGTGTGTGAGAGAGGTGTGTGCGAGTACAGAGGAGAGGTGTGTGTGTGGAGGAGAGGTGTGTGTATGTGTGTGTGTGAGAGAGCTGTGTGCGAGTACAGAGGAGAGGGGTGTGTGTGGAGGAGTGGTGTGTGTATGTGTGTGTGTGTGAGAGAGCTGTGTGCGAGTACAGAGGAGAGGTGTGTGTGTATGTGTGGAGGAGAGGTGTGTGTGTATGTGTATGTGTGAGAGAGCTGTGTGCGAGTACAGAGGAGAGGTGTGTGTGTGGAGGAGAGGTGTGTGTATGTGTGTGTGTGAGAGAGCTGTGTGCGAGTACAGAGGAGAGGTGTGTGTGTATGTGTGGAGGAGAGGTGTGTGTGTATGTGTATGTGTGAGAGAGCTGTGTGCGAGTACAGAGGAGAGGTGTGTGTGTGGAGGAGAGGTGTGTGTATGTGTGTGTGTGAGAGAGCTGTGTGCGAGTACAGAGGAGAGGTGTGTGTGTATGTGTGGAGAGGCTTTGTGTGTGGAGGAGAGGTGTGTGTATGTGTGTGTGTGTGAGAGGTGTGTGTATGTGTGGAGGAGAGGTGTGTGTGGAGGAGAGGTGTGTGTGTATGTGTATGTGTGAGAGCTGTGTGCGAGTACAGAGGAGAGGTGTGTGTGGAGGAGAGGTGTGTGTATGTGTGTGTGTGAGAGAGCTGTGTGCGAGTACAGAGGAGAGGTGTGTGTGTGGAGGAGAGGTGTATGTGTGTGTGTGAGAGAGGTGTGTGCGAGTACAGAGGAGAGGTGTGTGTGTATGTGTGGAGGAGAGGTGTGTGTGGAGGAGAGGTGTGTGTGTATGTGTATGTGTGACAGAGGTGCGTGCGAGTACAGAGGAGAGGTGTGTGTGTATGTGTGGAGGAGAGGTGTGTGTGGAGGAGAGGTGTGTGTGTATGTGTATGTGTGAGAGAGGTGCGTGCGAGTACAGAGGAGAGGTGTGTGTGTAAGTGTGGAGGAGAGGTGTGCGTGGAGGAGAGGTGTGTGTGTATGTGTGGAGGAGAGGTGTGTGTGGAGGAGAGGTGTGTGTGTAAGTGTGGAGGGGCTTTGTGTGTGGAGGAGAGGTGTGTGCGAATACAGAGGAGAGGTGCCTTAATATGTGGAGAAGCAGGGTGTGTATGTGTGGATGGAGCAGTGTCTGGGTGCACGGGTGGTGTGTACAGTATGTGTGATCGAGAGGTGTGTGTGTAAGTGGAGAGGCAGTGTGTTTATATGGGGAATGGTGGTGTGTATGTGTGGATTGGCAATATTTGTGTGGTGAGGCCATGTGTGGGGATTGTTGGTGTCTATGTGTGAAGGAGCTGTGTGTGAAGAGGGGCGGTGTGTACATTTAGAAAGGCAGTGTGTGTGTATGTGTGGAGTAGCTGTGTGAGGGGGGCAGTGTATGAGTGTATGGTGGAGAGAGGCGGTGTGAACGTGCGGAGAAGAATGTGTGGTGGTGTCATTGGCGATGTGTACAGTACAGACCAAAAGTTTGGACACACCTTCTCATTCAAAGAGTTTTCTTTATTTTCATGACTATGAATATTGTAGATTCACTCTGAAGGCATCAAAACTATGAATTACCACATGTGGAATTATATAATTAACAAAAAAGTGTGAGACAACTGAAAATACTGTATGTTTTATATTCTATGTTCTTCAAAGTAGCCACCTTTTGCTTTGATTACTGCTTTGCACACTCTTGCCATTCTCTTGATGAGCTTCAAGAGGTAGTCACCGGAAATGGTTTTCACTTCACAGGTGTGCCCTGTCAGGTTTAATAAGTGGGATTTCTTGCCTTATAAATGAGGTTGGGACCATCAGTTGTGTTGTGCAGAAGTCTGGTGGATACACAGCTGATAGTCCTACTGAATAGACTGTTAGAATTTGTATTATGGCAAGAAAAAAGCAGCTAAGTAAAGAAAAACGAGCGGCCATCATTACTTTAAGAAATGAAGGTCAGTCAGTACGAAAAATTGGGAAAACTTTGAAAGTGTCCCCAAGTGCAGTGGCAAAAACCATCAAGCGCTACAAAGAAACTGGCTCACATGAAGACCGCCCCAGGAAAGGAAGACCAAGATTCACCTCTGCTGCGGAGGATAAGTTCATCCGAGTCACCAGCCTCAGAATTTGCAAGTTAACAGCAGCTCAGAGTAGAGACCAGGTCAATGCCACACAGAGTTCTAGCAGCAGACACATCTTTACAACAACTGTTAAGAGGAGACTTTGTGCTGCAGGCCTGCATGGTAAAATAGCTGCTAGGAAACCACTGCTAAGGATAGGCTACAAGCAGAAGAGACTTGTTTGGGCTAAAGAACACAAGGAATGGACATTAGACCAGAGGAAATCTGTGCTTTGGTCTGATGAGTCCAAATTTGAGATCTTTGATTCCAACCACCGTGTCTTTGAGCGACGCAGAAAAGGTGAACGGATGGACTCTACATGCCTGGTTCCCACCGTGAAGCATGGAGGAGGTGTGATGGTGTGGGGGTGCTTTGCTGGTGACATTGTTGGGGATTTATTCAAAATTGAAGGCATACTGAACCAGCATGGCTACCACAGCGTCTTGCAGCGGCATGCTATTCCATCCGGTTTGCGTTTAGTTGGACCATCATTTATTTTTCAGCAGGACAATGACCCCAAACACACCTCCAGGCTGTGTAAGGGCTATCTGACCAAGAAGGAGAGTGATGGGGTGCTACGCCAGATGACCTGGCCTCCACAGTCACCAGACCTGAACCCAATCGAGATGGTTTGGGGTGAGCTGGACTGCAGAGTGAAGGCAAAAGGGCCAACAAGTGCTAAGCATCTCTGGGACCCCCTTCAAGACTGTTGGAAGACCATTTCCGGTGACTACCTCTTGAAGCTCATCAAGAGAATGCCAAGAGTGCGCAAAGCAGTAATCAAAGCAAAAGGTGGCTACTTTGAAGAACCTAGAATATAAGACATATTTTCAGTTGTTTCACACTTTAATTATATAATTCCACATGTGTTAATTCATAGTTTTGATGCCTTCAGAGTGAATCTACAATATTCATAGTCATGAAAATAAAGAAAACTCTTTGAATGAGAAGCTGTGTCCAAACTTTTGATTTGTACTGTATATGTGGAAGGACAATGTGTGTGTATGGAGGGGCCGTGTGTGTATAGGAATTGGGGGTGGGAATGTGTAAAAGGGTCCCATGTATGTGGAGGCGCAGTGTGTATGAGTGTGTGTGGAGGAGCAATGTGTGTGTGGAGGGGCGGTGTGTATGTGGAGAGGGGTCACACGCGTGTGTGGAGGAGCAGTCTGTATGTATGTGTGTAGGGGCCGTGTGTGTGGAGGCACGATGTGTATCTGGGCATTGGCGGTGTGTATGTATGGAGGGGCCATGTGTGTGGAGGGGCAGTGCGCATGTGGGGACTGGTGGTAAGTGGGGATTCATAGAATGTTATAGATGGAAGGGACCTCCAGGGTCATTATGTCTAACCCCCTGCTCAAGGAAAGCTTCACTAAACCATCTCAGACAAATCTGTCCAGTGTCTGCCTCTGTTGGATTGGTGGTGTGTGGAGGGGTGGTGTATATGTGGGGATTGGCCATGTGTGTGGAGGGGCAGTGTGTGGATGTACAGTTAGGTCCATATATATTTGGACAGAGACAACATTTTTCTCATTTTGGTTCTAGACATTACCACAATGAATTTTAAACAAAACACTTCAGATGCAGTTGAAGTTCAGACTTTCAGCTTTCATTTGAGGGTATCCACATTAACACTGGATGAAGGGTTTAGGAGTTTCAGCTCCTTAACATGAGCCACCCTGTTTTGAAAGGGACCAAAAGTAATTGGACAGTTGACTCCAAGGCTATTTCATGGACAGGTGTGGGCAATCCCTTCGTTATATCATTCTCAATTAAGCAGATAAAAGGCCTGGAGTTGATTTGAGGTGTGGTGCTTGCATTTGGAAGGTTTTGCTGTGAAGGAAACAGGCGGTCATAGGAGCTCTCCATGCAGGTGAAACAAGCCATCCTTAAGCTGCAAAAACAGAAATAACCCATCTGAGGAATTGCTACATTAGGAGCGGCAAAATCTACAGTTTGGTACATCCTGAGAAAGAAAGAAAGCACTGGTGAACTCATCAATGCAAAAAGACCTGGGCGCCCACGGAAGACAACAGTGGTGGATGATCGCAGAATAGTCTCCATGGTGAAGAGAAACCCCTTCACAACAGCCAACCAAGTGAACAACACTCTCCAGGAGGCAGGCGTATCAATATCCAAATCTACCATAAAGAGAAGACTGCCAGAAAGTAAATACAGAGGGTTCACTGCATGGTGGAAGCCACTCATAAGCATCAAGAATAAAAAGGCTAGACTGGACTTTGCTAAAAAACATCTAAAAAAGCCAGCACAGTTCTGGAAGAACATTCTTTGGACAGATGAAACCAAGATCAACCTCTACCAGAATGATGGAAAGAGAAAAGTATGGGGAAGGCGTGGTACAGCTCATGATCCAAAGCATACCACATCATCTGTAAAACACGGTGGAGGCAGTGTGATGGCTTGGGCATGCATGGCCGCCAGTGGCACTGGGTCACTAGTGTTTATTGATGATGTGACACAGGACAGAAGCAGCCGAATGAATTGAGGTATTCAGAGCCATACTGTGTGCTCAGATCCAGCCAAATGCAGCCAACCTGATTGGTCGTCGTTTCATACTACAGATGGGCAATGACCCAAAACATAAAGCCAAAGCAACCCCTGAGTTTATTAAAGCAAAGAAGTGGAATATTCTTGAATGGCCAAGTCAGTCACCTGACCTCAACCCAACTGAGCATTTCACTTGTTAAAGACTAAGCTTCAGACAGAAAGGCCCACAACCAAACAGCAACTGAAAACCACCGCAGTGAAGGCCTGGCAGAGCATCAAAAAGGAGGAAACACAGCGTCTGGTGATGTCCATGAGTTCAAGACTTCAGGCAGTCATTGCCAACAAAGGGTTTTCAACCAAGAACTAGAAATGAACATTTTATTTACAATTATTCAATCTGTTCATTTTGATACAGGAAAGATGTATATCTTTGTACCGTGTTAGCCAGTAGATAGAAAAATATTCAGAATTGAGAGTCCTCAGTGGTTGATACCTTTTAATGGCTAACTGAAAAGATGGTAACACATTGCAAGCTTTCGAGACTACTCAGGTCTCTTCATCAGGCATAGACTAATACAAAATCTGAAGAGTCACGTATTTATGCACAATACAGCACAGAAAAAATGCAATAGATAAGACAAGTGACGTGAAGTAGAAATGATTATGGGAGAGGGAGAAACATAAATATTGGTCCAGTTAATAGATAAGGACTCCGGATGTTGTATTGTCCTCTGATTGGGGTCTCCTAATGTGTTGTGATGCCCCAGTGCAGGTTTTCCTTGCTCTGTCATTGCAAGGGTTAAGCAGCTTAGCTGATCTCAGGGAGCTCTCCGTCCTGAATTGTCTCAGCTGTTCTGTGTTGCCCACACCCTTCTGGTATATATGCTCACCACTGGCACTTGGGAGTTGCCAGTGATAGTGATTCTACTTCCTGGTTTGAAGTTGAAGAAGAAGTTCAGTGTTTGAAGTAGGTGGTTAGGCTGAGTTCACACGTGGCGCTTTTTTCACGTTTCCGCAGCGGTTTTAACCGTGCGATTTTGCAGCGAAAAATAAGTATCCCATGCATTCCTATGGGATTCCGCAATGCTGTGCTAATGCTGCGGTTTTTACTGCGGCAGAATCGCTTTGCGGTAAAAAACGCAGCATGCTCATTAATTTCGCAGAATCGTGGCGATCCCGCACCCATAGGAATGCATTGTTCTGCTTACTTTCCGCATGTGGCTGTGCCCACCATGCAAAAAGTAAGCAGAACATTTGCGGATAGTACCCACGATCCGGAGGAGGGGAGACTGTCCTCCGGGCTCTGGGAACCATATCCCTGTAAAAAATAGAATTTAAAATAAAAAATATTGTTATTATTCTCACCTTCCGACGTCCCGCGCAGCTTTCCCGCCTCTCTGCGCGCTCCCGATCCCAGTAAGCCTTTGCGAGCGATGACGTCCGTTCTCGCGGGATCGCGAAGTCTCGCGGTCATTTGCGCGATGTCATCGCGAATGACCGCGAGATGTCGCGATCCTGCGAGAACAGACGTCATTGCGGTAATTGTCGCAAAGGATTACTGGGACCGGGAGCGTGGAGAGGCGGGAAGGCTGCGCGGGACGTCGGAAGGTGAGAATAACAATATATATTTTTTTATTATTATTTTTTACATTCTATCTTTTACTATTGATGCCGCATAGGCGGCCTCAATAGTAAAAAGTTGGTCACACTCGTCAAACACTATGTTTGACGAGTGTGACCAACCTATCAATCAGTTCTCCAAGCGATGCTCCAGATCGCTTGGAAAAACTAGCAATTCTGCAAGCTAATTACGCTTGCAAAATGCTAGGTTTTCCGCGGGAAAATCGTGGGAATTTAAAATGCGATTTTCCCGCGGAATGGAATTCCGGAATTCTCGCGGTAATTTCCGCGAGAGTTCCGCTATGTGTGAACCCAGCCGTAGAGAGATTTTCAGGAGATTGCTGCATGGAGTTGGTATTGTGAGTTTATCCTTATCCCCTCCCATTTGGTTTGTGCTTCCTATTCCTTTCCCATATCCCACTCTGTTGTTTTGTGAGTGTATTTGTATGATTGCAGTTTTCTTTTATCCCTGTTAACCCCTGTCTGTGTGGTTAGTGTTTTCCAATACACTTTGGCCTCAAACATCCCTGGTTTATGGAGGGAACAGCTAAGGGTTAAGATAGGAGCATAGCAAGGTACGAGATCCATGCATCTCCACCATCCGGGGTAATCCAAGGAACAGGGATAGCCTTGGGTGCTCCTGGTTTGAGGTAGGTGCCCACAGTACCTTGTCACTGTGTATCACTATCACTGGTTATACCTTTTGGATCCATTATGGATCCTGTAGCTGCTCTTGCAGAGCACAACTCTGCCTGGAGGTGGCAGACTTGCCCTTAGTTGCTTTGCAGCACGGATTAACTCTAGGATTAGGGCCCGTGGCTCTCAGGCAACCTCTGGTGGAAAACATAATCGCTTTGCCGGAGGTTATTTGGGGATCGGGATAAGTTTGTGCTTTTCAAGGAGGCCTGCAAACTTTATTTTCAGTTACGCCCTCACTCCTCGAGTACTGAGGAGCAACAAGTGGGGATCGCAATTTCTCTTCTCCATTATGACCCTCAAGCCTGGGCATTTTCTCTCCCATCTGATTCCCAGTCGCTTCAGAAGGAAGAGGAATTTTTTTCAGGCTCTGGGTATTATCTACGATGACCCTGACCGTGTCTCTCTGGCTGAATCTAATCTACATCAGCTTCAGCAGGGAAATCGGCCAGCAGAGGAGTATTGCTCCAAGTACCATAGGTAGTCTATGGATACTAGGTGGAAAGACCCCATGCTCCATAGTCAGTTCTGTCTAGGTCTTTCTCAGAGGGTAAAGGATGCCTTTGTTCTGTATGAGACCCCAGTTTCCCTGGAGGCAGCCATGTCTTTAGCTATCCAACTGGACTGCCGTCTACGTGAGAGGCATAAAAAGACACCTCAATTTTCAGGGGTTCAGAGGTCAATGGAACCTAGTGCTGAGTCTACTGAGGAACCCATGCAGTTGGGGGGACAACTCTTTTTACTCGTCCTCCTGCAGTTCGGCGCAAAGAAGGAGTGTGCTTTTTTCTGTGGTAAGAAGGGTCATTTGTTGATATCTGTCCGTCCATATGTAACTTCAAACAGCCACTGGAAAACTAAGGACACCAGGTTGTGGGGAAGTTAGCAACCTGGGTGTACTTATTTCCTCTGTGGGTAGGTCACAATTCTTTTTACTGGCCAAGATCCATTTTGGTGAAAGTAGGGTGGTTATTTCAGCCTTTTTGGATAGTGGATTAATCAGATTGATACCAGGTTCTTCCAGGACCAGGGTCTCAATCCTCATAAATTGTCTAAACCTATAGCAATAATCGCTATTAATTCTGCACCTTTGAGCCTGGGGTATTTTACTCAGGTCATTTGAGAGATACCTCTGAGCTACCTCATGCAGTCGGAATCAATCGATTGATATCTGCTAGAGGGCTTACCCTCTCTTGTGGTTCTTGGACTACCTTGGCTGACATTGAACAATCCCGTGGTGGACTAGCAGACTTGGGAGGTAGTAAGGTGGAGCAAGTACTGTCAAAGACACCGTTTGGGCACCCGCTGATAGCAGGTCTCTGCCAGAATACATGTCTGACTTGGAGGATGTATTCTCATTAAAAGGGGTGTCAAGAACTTCTTCCTCATCGTCCATATGATTGTGGCATTAATTTAATTTCTGGGGCAAAATTGACTAAAAGCAGGTTGTATAATCTTTCATGTCCTATGAGCCATGCGGAGGACTATATCACAGACATTCTAGCTAAGGGAAGAGGACCAGAATGGATATATAACCGCAACAAGAAATGGCTGTAACAGCGTGTCCCTCCCTCAGCCTGTGTTCCTGGACTGTAATGTAATTAGGCCTAGGTCCACCTCACTTGTACTGCATCTAGTGGGGGATTCTGTCTTTGGTCTTCTCAGCATGGGACTTATCCAATACACAAACCTGTAAGATAGAATGGAGCCGGTAGCTTCTGGAAGCTTCTCAATGTAGCCACATGATAAAAGTTGGTGTGAACCTCCCCCATCAATGGGCTGGTCCCAGGACACAGGACAATAGACTCATGTGTTGGCTGGGTCAGTTGTGTGGTGACCTGTGAAGGGCTGGGATCTTATGCTGAGGCGAGATCCCAGTGACCGTGTGTATTGTTAGAAGTTGCCATGTGGGACTGTGTTGTGTCCCTCATCTGCTGGATCCATTGAATTCACCCAATTACTATTTCTATTTTCCTGGCGTCGGATTGCCGGGTGGCTCCCCCGGATGTGCTCTCTTTGCGTGAACTTATTGTGGACTCTAAGAGACGCTATTGATATTTTATGTTCTGTGCTCCCTGTCTCAATAAATCCCGTTGGATTGATCTTCGGCCTGGTGTCCCTTCCTGCTGTGTTGCACACACCATTAGGCTGTGTGCACACGATGCAGATTTGCAGCGGATCCGCAGCGGATTTTTCCGCGCAGAAACGTTGCATATCCACATTGTGATGTACAGTAGCCTTAAAATCAATGAAAAAAAAAAACGCTGTGCAGACGCTGCGGATTTTTCCGTGCGGTTTTCCTGCGGTACAAAATCCGCAGCATGTTACTTCTTTTGTGTGGTTTTCCATCTCCCCTGTCACCAAATCCGCAGGGGGAAAACCACAGTGGAAAACCGCACAAAAACCGCAAGAAAACCGCATGAAAAATGGAAGAAATCAGCAGGAAAAATGCAGGTCATTTGACCTGCGGATTTCTTCCATTCTGCGTGGAAAAATCCGCAGGGCCAAAAAGTCCGTCTGCACTCAGCCTCACAATGGCAACTACAGAAGCTGTGCCAGTTTCAACGGATTGAATAGCAGGCCACCAACAATTGGTCAGATCTGATCCAGGAACCACGGGATGCAGAAGACGCCATGTGTGGTGTTACCTAGGTCAATCCAAGGACCAGGAGAAGGATGATTGGAATAATATCACATCTAGCTGGTTAATATGGGGAGCAATGTGATGACAAGCATTTAATCTTAATTATGCCAGACATATATTTTCAGTAGGCCAGGTAGATATAGGCTATTGTCAAAGAGGATTATGATCCATGTTTGCATGCAAACTTGTTTATTTGTCTCTACATTTATTTTCTCCTGTTGTCTTGACTTAGCTGATTGATTGCTAACGAGTCAAATTAGTGATAGATCTAAGAGCAAACCTCCTATATATTCAGACATAGCTTTAGGGATGCATTTATGTACATTTTATTCTAAGTATATTTTTTCACAGTGCATGGCAGTTAATCATGGCAGTTAGACAGGGCAGGAGACAGGTAAGACATTTAAAGAAACCTATTCCCAGTACATTTGGATTGCAACAAATATTCACCATATGCATTTTTATAATTTATATCCTGGCTGGTGCATTCACTCACATCCACCGTCCTTGCACTAACACCTTATACTCCATCTTTATCAGCCCTTCTGTCCCCTCCTCTCCTATGTATAGCACTCACGCCCTTTTCACATTGCTAAATTGCACAGATCCATTCAGTCCCACCATCCAACACAAGAGACGCGCTCACAAATCACTTAACCATCTGCTCCCTCTTTCTATCCTCCTTCTCCTAGTCACAAGATATTTCTCCCAACTCTGACCCCTCATGTTATAGAAAATTGAACCACACAATTGCCACACTTAGAAACCCCTCAAACCTCATTAATATTCCCTGCGTGCCTTCTGTCTCTTTTAATTGTGCCCTCTGGAATTCTCGCTCAGTGTGTAATAAGCTCTCCTTCATCCATGACTTCTTCCTTTCTTATTCTCTTAATCTTCTGGCTCTTACTGAAGCCTGGATCCAGCACTCAGACACCACCGCTGCTGCTCTTTCATATGGTGGACTAGATTTCTCTCATACCCCAAGACGGGACAACAGAGCATGTGGAGGTGTTGGTCTGCTTCTATCACCCAAGTGTACCTTTCAGGTTATCCCTCAAGTACCCTCACTTATCTTCCCTTCTTTTGAGGTTCATGCTGTCAGACTCTACATCCCCTTCTCCATGTGAGTGGCGGTGGTGTATCGTCCTCCCGGCCCCTCCCATCAGTTCCTGGATCACTTTGCCACCTGGCTTCCACATTTTTTCTCCTGTATCATCTCCACCCTCATCATGGGAGACTTTAATATCCCCATTGCTTTTCCCCTCTCTTCATCTGCTACTCACCTTTCATCTCTAACCTCTGTAAGGTAGCGCTTATTGTTAGTGTTGGGGGACAATCACTTGAGCAGATTAATAGGGTCAGGCACAGGTTAAACTATGGAAGCATGAAGAAAAGGTAACAGTCTTACATCAGACAAAATGAATGTTCATAATCGGTTGATTCCCTCCGGTCACGAGGCCCCATGGATACGTTTAGAGAAGCCAGGATTGGGACCCACCGTCACCTGACCCCATGGAGACATATGGAGAAGCCAGGTTGTGACCCTCCCGTCACCTGGCCATATGCCTCAATGTACTGTCAGCTTCCTCGTTATCACCTCTCTGTGGGTGACTGCCAAAACGGGGTGCCACTGGTGGAGGTGGTACTCCCTTGGAAGCCCTAAAATCGCAGCTGCTTTAATTCCGGCAAATCAGCAGAAGGGTGAGACTCTGTAATTTTACACCATCTTGGGTATTTTGGTGGGACTGTTCTATATGTTATTGTCTTGTTGGTGGTTCCATAATTGCCACAGCTTTACCCTGCACCTGCGTTGTCTGAGTAGTGTTATATCCACAGGAAAGGAGAACGGGCATTCAGTGGGATGAGCCCTGGTCCATGCAGTCTCAGGCCAGCAGACGAAAGCACCCACTGACCCTAGTGTCTCCACAGAGGGTTACACCCCTGCTTAATGGTTCGGGATCGATATCCTCTTCCACTCATTCCAGACCACTTTAATCAGATCGTTGGGGCTGAGTGGTTTTCTAAACTGGATCTCATGGGGGAATGTAATCTCATCCATATGAAGAAAGGGGATAAGTGGAAGACTGAATTTAATACGCCAGATAGACATTACGAAAACCTTATTATGCCAATTGGGTTGACTAATGCCCACGCAGTTTTTCAGCACTTTGTAAATGAATTTTTTTGCCATCTGGCAGGTAGACTTGTGGTAGTCTATCTGCATGACATATTGCTTTATTCGACGAACCTCGAATCACATCAGCTACATGCCAGGCAGGCCTTACAAATACTCAGGGACAATATCTATATGTCAAACCAAAGAAATTTATGTTTTCGGTTCAGGAGATCCCTCCTTTTCTGGGATATTTATTGCCTACTGGTTTTCGCATGGATTCGGCGAATGTCCGGGCGGTATTGGATTGGGATCATCCTGAAGACTTAAAAGCTTTACAAAGGTTTTTAGGGTTTGTCAATTATTACCGGAAGTTCATCAATAACTTTTGAGTAGTGGCCAAACTACTGATAGATATGATCAGGAAAGGGACAGACTTTTCTAAATGATCCAGTCCAGCAAGTGAGGCATTTGCTACTTAAAGAGATGTTTTGCTTCTGCGCTGCTGCTTATACAGCCTGTCCTCTCTAAGCCATTCATTGTACAGGTTGATGCATTGGAGGTGGAGGTTGTGGCCATATTGCTCTATTGTTGCTGGGTACATCTCCAAGTAAATGGGGTCCGTGTGCATACTTCTCCAAGAAACTGTTGTCCTCTGATAGAAGCTATGACATTGGTAATAGGGAACTCTTGGCAATAAAGAGGGTTTTTGAAGAACGGTGTCATTTTTTGTAGGAAGTGGTTCATCCGGTCATTGTAATCACCGAAAAATCTTTTGCATTTGGAATTTGACAAACATCTGACACCTAGACAGGCAACACGGTCATTATTCTTTACTAGATTCCACTTTTTTGTGACTTACAGGCTGAGGATAAAAACATTAAGACGGATGCTTTACTGCATTGTCTCCCAGGGGGAGGAAGTAATTGTGAGCCAGTTCTTAGATTACATGAAGGGATAGGTATTGCTACTTTGCGTTCTGATCAGGAGAAAGTATTTTGTAGAGGCTCATGGGGACGTTCCTGCTGCCTGCCTGTCCTTCATGTAAACTTTTTGTTCCTGTAAACCTCCGTTTTAGAATTTTGAGTGAACATCTTGATTCGGTCCCGGCTGGACATCCTTCTTACTCGTCCTTTTTGGTGGTCTAGGGTGCACCAGGATGAACTGGAATATGTAGCTGCCTGCAGTATTTATGCTTGTTCTAAAACCCCTCATACTCGTCCATCCAGGGCTCTTCAACCTGTGGCGATTCCCAGTAGACCTTGGACTCATTTGTTTGTAGATCTCATCACTGATCTACCCATGTCAGCAGATAACAATGTAATATTGGTGGTGGTGGACAGATTCAGCAAGATGGCTCATTTCATTACCCTACCTGCATTACCGAATGCAAAGACTTTGGTGCAAACTTTTATTAAAGAAGTCGTGAAATTACACGGGATTCCATCTGATTTTGTTTACGACCAGGGGGTTCAATTTATTTCAAAATTTTGAAAAGCATTTTGTGCTCGTTTAGGGATTCATCTTTCATTTTCATCTGCCTTTCAATCACAGTCTAATGGGCAAAATGAACGAGTTAACCAGAATCTTGAGACATATCTTAGGTAATTTGTGTCCAAGAATCAGGAGGTGGGGTTTCTTATTTACCTCCAGCTGAGTCCGCTGTGAATAAACATTGTAATGAATCTACTTGTAAGTCACTGTGGTTCGGGGTAAACGTTTTTCATCCTCAATTCTGCTCCTTCAATAGTAATCATTCTTCAAGAAGACCTGAGGAGGAACGGTTTTCTTTGTCTATTACATTATTATTATTATGCATTTATATAGCGCCATTTATTCCATGGCGCTTTACATGTGAAAAGAAGAAATAAAGACAAGTATAATAAACATTTGTAAGACAAGGGACACACAAGTACATAGGGAGAGGGGACCCAGCCCGCGAGGGCTCACAGTCTACAGGGATGGGTGAGGATACAGTAGGAGAGGGTAGAGCAGGTTGTGCGGTGGTTCAGAAGACCGAGGATCATTGCAGGCTGTAGGCTTGTCGGAACAGGTGGGTCTTCAGGTTCTTCTTGAAGGTTTCCATTGATGGTGAGAGTCTGATGTGTTGCAGCAGAGAGTTCCAGAGTATGGGGAAGCACGGGAGAAGTCTTGTATGCGGTTGTGGGAAGAAGAGATAAGGGGGGAGTAGAGAAGGAGATCTTGAGATGATCGAAGGTTGCGTGTGGGTAGGTACCTAGAGACCATGTCACAGATGTATGGAGGAGACAGGTTGTGGATGGCTTTGTATGTCATGGTTAGGGTTTTGAATTGGAGCCTCTGGGCAATAGGAAGCCAGTGAAGGGCCTGGCATAGGGGGGAGGCTGGGGAATAGCGGGGAGACAGGTGGATTAGTCGGGCAGCAGAGTGTAGGATGGACTGGAGCGGTGCCAGATTGCTAGAGGGGAGGCCAGAGAGTAGGAGGTTGCATTAGTCGAGGCGGGAGATGATAAGAGCATGCACTAGTGTTTCTGTGGTTTCATGGTTGAGGAATGAGCGGTTCCGGGAAATATTTTTGAGTTTGAAGCGGCAGGAGGAGGCGAGGGCTTGGATATGTGGTTTGAAAGAGAGTGCAGAGTCGAGGAACACCCCAAGGCACCAAGCGTGCGGGACTGGGGAAAGAGAGCAGCCATTTACAATGATGGATAGGTCTGATGGAGGGGAGAGTGAGATGGGGGAAAGATGATGAATTCTGCTTTGTCCATGATCAGTTTGAGAAAGCGAGCAGAGAAGAAGTCTGAAATAGCAGACAGACATTGTGGGATTTCAGTCAGTAAGGAGGCGAGGTCGGGTCCAGATAGGTAGATCTGCGTGTCATCGGCATAGAGGTGATACTGCAAACCGTGGGATTCTATGAGCGGTCCCAAGCCGAAGGTGTAGATGGAGAATAGTAGGGGTCCTAGGACAGAGGCTTGAGGAACACCGACAGACAGGGGGCGAGGTGAGGAGGTGGTGTGTGAGAGGGAGACACTAAATGTTCGGTCTGTTAGGTATGATGAGATCCAGGATAGGGCCAAGGCTGTGATGCCAAGAGATGAGAGAGACTGTAGCAGGAGGGAATGGTCTACGGTGTCGAAGGCAGAGGACAGGTCCAGGAGAAGGAGGACAGAGTAGTGTCGCTTGCTCTTGGCGGTTAGTAAGTCGTTAGTGACTTTAGTTAGGGCAGTTTCAGCTGAGTGATGCGGTCGGAAGCCAGATTGAAACCGGTCAAAGAGGGAACAGGAGGAGAGGTGGGAGGACAGTTCAAGATATACATGCTATTCCAGTAGTTTTGAGGCGTAAGGGAGAAGAGATATCGGGCGATAGTTAGACACAGAGGATGGCTTTTTGAGGATGGGTGTGATTGAGGCATGTTTGAAGTATGAGGTAAAGACACCATATGTATTTGTCACGTGGACCCGTCCTGTGTGACACGACCTGCAGGTCGGTAACTAAAACAACAAGACACGGGGAAAGGGGAAACAGTTACAACGGTGGGCCCTGCGATAGGGAACGGGGATGTGGAGTTCTCCTGCACTCCCCTGAGTCAGTGTCCGTCACACTCCTAATGTTCCCTATATAGGCTCTTCACCTGTCGCCGAGCCGGAACCTGTCACCCTAGCACACCCTACACCTATCCCTTGCTAGGGAGCTGGGTGGTGCAACCACTGGCCCCACCGTTGTACTAATACACACCAGGGAAAAATACAAACAGGGAAACACCACTTAGCTTTGCTCTGCTGCTATTGCTCCCAGCAACAGAGTCCACCACCAGAATGCAGCTTTCCTCCAGAATAGCTGCTACTTCTCCAAGCTTTGTCAGAGCTGTAAGGAACACCTCTCTGTAATTCCTTCCTTCACCAGACTTTACACCAGAGCTCCCCTGAGCTGCTCTCTGTAGTTCCTTTCTTCACCAGTCTTGGTTGGAAATGAGCAATATCACCAACACCTGCTCATAGACCATGTGACCCTATATAGGAAAAGGGAATGGTCAAATGATCAGGGGCCAAAAGCTGCTATAATCCCAGTGACCACCGGGGGCAAAAGGCAAAGCAAAGAAAACATCAAGTGCAATGACCCTAACGGCCACCGGGGGCAAAACTAGAACTGAAACCACCAGCTTAAGGAAAAAAAAAAGTTACTAGTGCTTTTACCTGTCATAATCCAGAATGGATCATGACAGTACCCTCCCTTAATGAGGGCCTCCGGACCCTCAAGACCGCTCCTCATCAGGGAACCACCTACAGCAGGGACACCCAGATCCAGAGTTCACCCCTGCAACTACCTGCACGTCAGGTTGATGACAAACGAGCACCGATGGTATTGGCAAAGTATGTTCCGGAGGCACCACCCATCTCCAATGCGCCGATCTGGGGAACGAGAGGTGTATGGGCAAGCATGTGGGTAACTCCAGCTGGTAAGTCTCCGGGCCCTGGATAGCCGACACCAGATACGGCCCGATCACCTGAGAATTCCAGACCCCCGCAACACTTCCACTGGATGTTTTTGGTGGCCACCCATACATGCTCGTTCACACACAGGTCCGGACCTGAACATTTATTGCCACACATTCGTTTGCCACAACACGGTGAACTCTCTCTGGAACTGACAACAGAGGCGTCCCCCTGTGTGACCACACTCACACCCCCGCAATTCACCAAGGGAAACACCACCCTCCAACCCCTCCTACTACGAGGTCTGTGCCTCTCAGGGTTGGCTAATGGCGAGGGTTGAGCCTTGCCCCTACTCTCCTGCAGCACTTCAGCTGCTACCACTGGAGAGGAAGGGGATGTTTGTAGAGAGACGGTAGAGACAGTAGCCCCTAGGCAGCAGCCCTCACACGACTGCTCCCAGCTGACTACTTTCCTAGTCCGCCAATCTAAGACCGGGTTGTGTTTTTTAGACCAAGGGGGGCCCACAACGATAGGTGCTGGATTTCCCTCCAAGAAGTAGTATGGCTGAGACACATCCTGATGTCCGCTATGTAGCTCAATGTCTTCTACGACTTGGTTTAACCCCCCCTGGCTCAGAGGGACAGAGTTAATGGCCTGGATGCTTATGGGTTTGTCCAGCGTCTTACACCTCAGACTATGAGTCTGGACAACCTGAGCATCCACCAGACTGACTTCTGCTCCACTGTCCAAAAGCACCGGTATGCCCTCAGGTACCTCGTCAACCATCACCTCTGTTGTCATAGTACCTTCTGAGGGTGAGGAGGAAGTATACACTCCCAGGTCGTCTTCCTCCACACGACCAGGGGAATACAGCTTCTCTGACAGTACACAAGTTTCGGCGTCAGTGCCAAGGACTACAGAATATACAGAATGGGAGGAATAGGCCTAAGCAACAGCACATGTGAAAAAGACTTGGGTATAATAATAGATCACAGACTGAATATGAGTCAACAGTGTGATGCAGCAGCAAAAAAGGCAAATGCAATTCTAGGATGTATTAACAGAAGCATACAGTCTAGATCACGTGAAGTCATTATTTCACTCTACTCCTCTTTGGTCAGACCTCATCTGGAATATTGTGTCCAGTTTTGGGCACCACATTTTAAAAAAGACATCAACAAACTAGAGCAAGTTCAGAAAAGAGCAACCAGAATGGTGACCGGTCTGCAAACCCTGTCTTATGATGAAAGGTTGCAGGATTTGGGATTGTTTAGTTTGCAAAAGAGAAGACTGAGAGGAGACTTAATAGCTGTCTACAAATATCTAAGGGGCTGTCACATTGTAGAAGGATCATCTTTATTCTCATTTGCACAAGGAAAGACTAGAAGCAATGGGAAGAAACTGAAAGGGAGGAGACACAGATTAGATATTAGAAAAAACTTTTTGACAGTTAGAGTGATCAATGAGTGGAAAAGGCTGCCACGAGAAGTGGTGAGTTCTCGTTCAATGGAAGTCTTCAAACAGAGGCTGGACAGACATCTGACTGGGATGATTTAGCGAATCCTGCTTTGAGCAGGGGGTTGGACCAGATGGCCCAGGAGGTCCCTTCCAACTCTACGATTCTATGATTCTATGACTAAATCATTAGTCTGCCCACTACAGGGACGTACCCCTTCACCTTGGGGAACACCAGGCAGCACCATGGGGACACCGACTCCACCCACCTGCCTGGGTACGTCCGCCTGTATAAGCAAGTCCTGCTCCCCAGCAGGGACTCCACGGCACATCCTCGCCAAAGCCGTATATGGACCCTCTAGTTGAGGCAGAGGATAGGCCTCAGACCCATAATTACGCTGCAGGTGCTGCTGAAACACATCATTCAGCTCCTCACTAACCTCAGTGAGGGCCAGCAGCAACTGCTCACCCATCTGCACTTGGCCCATGGCTCAACAGAGAAAAATGTTATGGTTGGTGATAATGTCACGTGGACCCGTCCTGTGTGACACAACCCGCAGGTCGGTAACTAAAACAACAAGACACGGGGAAGGGGAAACAGTTACAATGGGGGGCCCTGCGATAGGGAACGGGGACGTGGAGATCTCCTGCACACCCCTGAATCAGTGTCCCTCACACTCCTAATGTTCCCTATATAGGCTGACCTGTCGCCGAGCCGGAACCTGTCACCCTAGCACACCCTACACCTATCCCTTGCTAGGGAGCTGGATGGTGCAGGCACTGGCCCCACCGCTGTACTAATACACACCAGGGAAAAATACAAACAGGGAAACACCACTTAGCTTTGCTCTGTTGCTATTGCTCCCGGCATCAGAGTCCACCACCAGAATGCAGCTTTCCTCCAGAATAGCTGCTACTTCTCCAAGCTTTGTCAGAGCTGCAAGGAACACCTCTCTGTAGTTCCTTCCTTCACCAATCTTGGTTGGAAATGAGCAATATCACCAACACCTGCTCATAGACCATGTGACCCTATATAGGAAAAGGGAATGGTCAAATGATCAGGGGCCAAAAGCTGCTATAATCCCAGTGACCACTGGGGGCAAAAGGCAAAGCAAAGAAAACATCAAGTGCAATGACCCGAACGGCCACAGGGGGCAAAACTAGAACTGTAACCACCAGCTTAAGGAAAAAAAAAAAGGTTACTAGTGCTTTTATCTGTCATAATCCAGCATGGATCATGACAGTATTACATCAGTGTGACAAGGTGTTCTTAGTAATTTGAGGAAGATGGGGTCCAAATATAAGAGTATGGTTGATTGGAAACGCTTGCTGGGTCCGGACCTGTGTGTTGGTGATTTGGTGTGGTTGTCCTTGATGAACATTAAATTGAAGTTTCCTTCTTGGAAACTGGGACCCAGGTTCATCGGCCCCTATAGGATAGTTGCCGACATTAAACCAGTAGCGTTTCGCCATGCTTTACCACCCACTTTGAAGATTCATGTGTTTCACAAATCACTTCTCAAAACATATATTGCTGTCATGATCCAGGAAGGGATTTGTCTGTAGCCCATCCTGGTCAGAGAAGGGTTAATTGTTTCTGTCTCTCTCAGGCAGAGGGCGGCTATTTAATGCTCACTCGACCTAGGTCCGGTGTCAGTTATACTCCTGCCCTCGGCTGAGTTAGTTGACCTTGTGCGTACGTGTGCCTTGTGCCTGATAACTTGTTGATTGTTTGGTTTTGATCCGGTTCTGTCCCTGTTACGAGTTCTGCCTGTCCCTCTTGTACTCCGCTATCTCTCTGTGTATGACCCTCTGCCTGTGACTTGACTATTCTCTGCTCGTCCCTCTGGTACCGCACAGCCCTTTCCGTGTACGACCCTCGCTTGTCTGACCTGCGTTTTCCTCTCCTGTACAACAGTTGCCCTGCAGTAGATACATTACATCATCTGCAGCAGTAGGACGCTAAGCCCTGCCCCCTGCAGTCACATGATCGTAGGTCCTGGGACTCCTTACTATTTTCAGTGCTGCAGGTCCTGTCTGCTTAAACCATCACTACAGTGTTGGACCCCGTACTCTCCCATAGTGTGGGTAAGTCACCCTGCTCTGCGTGGCAGTTTGCCAACGCTAACAGGGTCCTGACATTAGAGTCCTGACAATTGCTTCCTCTGAACCATCTCCACCACCACCTTCCTTAGTCATTGTTGATGGGAATATAGAATTTCAGTAGAGTAGATTACCAGTTCTCCCTTTGTACGCCGGTCTCAACATTTGATACATTGGAATGGGTACAGTCCCCAGAATGTGAGTACCAGTGTCTGATGTTTATGCATTCAGGTTGGTCCGGTCTTTTCACGCTTCCCATCCAGATAAACCTGGTTCTGAGGTTTCAGAGATCCCTCTAAGGAGAGGGGGCCTGTCACGGGGATACCATGACAGAGAGGGGTTAGAAGATAGCAGCGTTTGGTTACACAAATTCTTACACTGATAAGAACTGCTTCACCATATTATTAAACAGTGTGGTTGCTCTGTCACTACAAGGGTTAATCAGCTTAGTTGAACTCCTGGAGCTCTCAATCCTGAATTGACTCAGCTGTAATGTGTTGGCCACTCTCCTCTGGTATATACAGTGGATATGGAAAGTATTCAGACCCCTTTAAATTTTTCACTCTTTGCTTCATTGCAGCCATCTTGGTAAATTCAAAAAAGTTATTTTTTTCTCATTAATGGACACTCTGCACCCCATATTGACTGAAAAAAAAACAGAAATGTAGAAATTTTTCAAATTTAAAAAAAAAAAAATATCACATGGTCATAAGTATTCAGCCCCTTTGCTCAGACACTCATATGTAAGTCACATGTTGTCCATTTCCTTGTGATCCTCCTTGAGATGGTTCTACTCCTTCATTGGAGTACAGCTGTGTGTAATTACACTGATAGGACTTGATTTGTAAAGGCGCACACCTGTCTATATAAGACCTCACAGCTCACAGTGCATGTCACACCAAATGAGAATCATGAGGTCAAAGGAACTGGCCAAGGAGCTCAGAGACAGAATTGTGGCAAGGCACAGATCTAGCCAAGGTTACAAAAGAATTTCTGCAGCACTCAAGGTTCCTAAGAGGACAGTGGCCTCCATAATCCTTAAATGGAAGAAGTCTGGGACCACCAGAAGTCTTCCTAGACCTGGCCTTACAGCCAAACTGAGCAAATGTGGGAGAAGAGCCTTGGTGAGAGAGGTAAAGAATAACCACAATATCACTGTGGCTGAGCTCCACAGATGCAGTAGGGAGATGGGGGAAAGATCCACAAAGTCAACTATCACTGTAGCCCTCCACCAGTCGGGCCTTTATGGCAGAGTGGCCCGACAGAAGCCTTTCCTCACTGCAAGACATATGAAAGCCTGCATAGAGATTGCTAAAAAACACATGAAGGACTCCCAGTCTATGAGAAATAAGATTCTCTGGTCTGATGAGGTGAAGATAGAACTTTTTGGTGATAATTCTAAGCGGTATGTGTGGAGAAAACCAGGCACTACTCATCACCTGCCCAATACAATCCCAACCGTGAAACATGGTGCTGGTAGCATCATGCTATGGGGGTGTTTTTCAGCTGCAGGGAACGGATGACTGGTTGCAATTGAAGGAAACATGAATGCAGCCAAGTACAGAGATAAACCAGGGATTGAAGCTTGAGGAGGACAATTTGCATATTCCAGGTGCCTTCTGGGAAAAGCGAAGAGTCTCCCTCAGCAAGAAGATCGTTGGGTACAGCCGTTGGGTACAGCCAGGACCAACTGCTTGGAAAGCATCGTCAAACCAGGGATTGAAGCTTGAGGAGGACAATTTGCATATTCCAGGTGCCTTCTGGGAAAAGCGAAGAGTCTCCATTTTTGCCTCTAGGACATTATTGCAAGAAAGCTTGCCTGATTGAGTAGATTACACAAAAAGAAGACACCCAGCAAGTCAGCAAGATCTAGAAGCAACATGGCAAATAACCTACATGGTGACCTGCAATATGTGCTACATGTTTACAGATCAACCAGAAGAAGAATCCAACTTCACCTGCCAGAAGTGTAGACTACTGGCCAATAGAAGAAAACGTGCGGAGGGTCTGGAAGAAAGAACTGCAACTGTGAAACTCAAAAGAAAATGAAGACTTCGTAGACAGAAAACAAGCATCTCTACGGGTCACAGAAGGTGAAGAAAGTGTCAGAGAACCTCCAAAAGCAGAAGAGTGGAAGCATGTGGCCAGAAGAAGTAAGAAGATCACGGAGACACCAACAACCACCAACACTACCAGCAAGCAAAGAAGAAAGAAAAGGGCACACAGCAACACCCAGAAGTGACAAGAAAAAGTACAGCCAAGAAGCGAAGAAGAGAGGTAGTGGTGGGAGACTCATTACTGAGAGGCACAGAAGCAGCCATCTGCAGACCAGACATAACCGCAAGAGAAGTATGCTGCCTCCCAGGTGTGAAGATCAAGGATGTAACCGATAGGATACCAAAGCTCATCAGGTCCAAGGACGTCCACCCATTTTTTCTGATACATGTTGGCACCAATGACATGGCAAGGAAGGACCTACCAACAATCTGCAAGGACAAACCTGGGAAACACACATTTGCCAGAAGACTCGCTACACTCATCAGGATAGCGTTAAACTAGAAGAAGAGGGGACGGGAAGAAAAACATTAGACTCGAACATGAAGCAGAATATATACTGATGAATGATATGAGGAGCGGCAAAGAAGACCCAAGACAACAAACTCAGAAGGGAGGTAAGAAAATTTCTAAAACAATCCACAGGGAGGAGATTGGAACAAAGCAAAACTCTCTAACCTGCTTGCTCGCAAACACCAGAAGCCTGACGAACAAGATGGAAGAACTAGAAGCAGAAACATCTACAGGTAACTATGACATAGTGGGAATAACCGAGACATGGTGAGATGAAAGCTATGACCGGGCAGATAACTTACAGGGTGACAATCTGGTTAGAAAGGATCGTAAACATGGGAGAGGAGCAGGGGTTTGTCTTTATGTAAAGTCTTGTCTAAAGTCCACTTTAAGGGAGGATGACGAGGAAAAAGCGAATATATTACACACCTTCTTCTCCACGGTATTCACGGTGGAAAATGAAATGCCGAGAGACAAAGAAAACCCGATATTAAGGGTCACCAATCTAACCCAAGAAGAGGTGCAAAACCGGCTAAATAAGATTACAATAGATAAATCTCCGGGTCCGGATGGCATACACCCACGAGTACTAAGAGAACTAAGTAATGGAATAGACAAACCATTATTTCTTATATTTAGAGACTCTATAGCGACGGGGTCTGTTCCCCTGGACTGGCGTATAGCAAATGTGGGCCAATATTCAAAAAGGCGCTAAAAGTGACCCTGGAAATTATAGGCCAGTAAGTCTAACCTCTATTGTTGGTAAAATATGTGAAGGGTTTCTGAGGGATGTTATTCTGGATGATCTCACTGAGAATAACTGTGTAACTCCATATCAGCATGAGTTTATGAGGAATCGCTCCTGTCACACCAATCTAATCAGCTTTTATGAAGAGGTAAGCTATAGACTGGACCAAGGTGAGTCATTGGATGTGGTATATCCTGATTTTTCCAAAGCGTTTGATACCGTGCCACACAAGAGATTGGTATACAAAATGAGAATACTGGGTCTGGGGGAAAATGTGTGTAAATGGGTAAGTAACTGGCTGAGTGATAGAAAGCAGAGGGGGGTTATAAATGGTATATTCTCTAAGTGGGTGTTAGGCGTCGAATTTCTCCCACTGCACAGGCCATGTCCTCTGCGGTCTCCTATTCTTCTGCAGCCGCAGAGGTTCCTGCTCAACAGAGACGTCGGTCACAGCGTCTTGCTCAGGCTAATGCTATGCGTCTGGTTTCTGCTGCCTCCCCAGGTTCAGCTATAGCATCCTGCATTAGTCAGCAGCAAGCAGACGCTCCTGAGACTAAGTCCTGCTTTTCTCCATCTGAGCATCCCCGTGAGACGACCGCTCATTGGTGGTCGGAGGTCACATGCTCAGGTCCTCAAGCAGCTTGGATTGGGCCATCAGGAGGGTCCCGGTGTTAGGAGTCAGATTTCTGCCCGTACTATGCAGGAATCTAGACCCTCACATTCTGCAGTCTCCTGCTCATTGTCTACTAGATATTGCAGAGGATATTGCCTTGCAGCAACTCTCTCCGGAGGCTAAGTCCTTCTTTCCATCTTCTGAGCATGCTCGTGGAACGAGCCCCCATTGGTGTTCGGGAGTCAGGTGCTCAGGTCCTGCTCCTAATCCTATTGGTTCAGCTCAGAGTTCTGGAGACTTCCGGAAGGTCCCGTTAGCTATAAAAAGTGCGCATGGCTGTTCCGCCATGCGCTAGTATAGTCATACTTGCTGCTGTGTGTATGTTAATGGATGCATGATCTGGTGAATGACTCATTTGAAACCCCATTCCTATGATATTACGTCTGTGTGAGGGAATGAGTTATAGCCAGTATTAGCACCAGCGCGCCATTGCTCCACAAGCACACCTGCTAGCGTCCAACATCGCGCCTGCATTACTGCGGTGTTATCTTGCGGCAAGTCCCACGCCACGCTGCTTTAGCAGCTTTAGAGTGCGTTCGCAGTTGCAACGCTGTGCACACGAGTGTTTACGGTAGGTCTTGGCGGATGTAGTGCCGTCATCTTGAACTACTCCGGTGACCATTTACCACTTATGTGCCGCTGAGTCTCTGTGCCTCTAACAGGCTAAGCGCAATTATATTTATTATTTGTATTAGCAGCTCTGTGAGTACAACAGAGATTGCTTTTGTGCACCTGGGTGATTTCTAGCCCTGTGCACACTACCGCCTGATTGCTCTGCCACCACCAAGCAGCGGTTTAAACATCTACTGCACGGTGGACCCCAAGTGGCGAACGCACTTTATTTACATTTTTTATTTAGTGCATTCCGCCACTTCTAACACCCGGAAGGCTGTGGTTATAAAATTATCGCACGGCCGAGTCTGACTTCTATACCAGGAAAGATCTTTGAACAAATTATTAAACAACATGTATGTAAGTACCTGGATAAGAATGAAGTGATTAAACAGAGTCAGTATGGGTTTGTAACTAATAAGTCATGTCAGACTAACTTGGATCCTTCTGACAGAATCACTGACTGGGTGGATCAGGGAAATGCTGTAGATATAGTATATCTTGACTTCAGCAAAGCATTTGACAAATTATCTCACACAATCTGTCATGATCCAGGATGGGGTTTCGCTTTGGCCCGTCCTGGTCAGACTGGGGGTTAATTGTTCTGCCTCTCTCTGGCAGAGGGCGGCTATTTAATGTTCACTGGACCTAGGTCCGGTGTCAGTTATACACCTGCCCTCGGCTGAGTTAGATGACCTCTTGTATACGTGTGCCTTGTGCCTGATAACTTGTTGCTTGTTTGGTTGTGATCCGGTTCTGTCCCTGTCACTAGTTCTGCTTGCCCCTCTTGTACCGCACCTGTTATGAATGGGTCACCGAGGAGGAAAAAACCTAAACATGCTAAGCCCAGAAAAACCAGAGAGGTTGGTAACTATGCAGATTGCAGATCCCTGATCCTAACCACACAACTAGCAGCAGCCGTGGAGCGTACCTACGATGAACCTAGACGCCTCGTCACGGCCGGAGGACTAAATAAGCCTAAAGCAAGAAAAGGGGAAAACTAACTGCAGACCCCAAAGGAATAGACAGCCCCCACACATGTATAGACGGTGAAACAAGATGAAAACACAAACACAGGCAGGAAAATAGGCTGAGCAAATGATGGGGCCCAAACTAACTAGAAAGGAGAGGAAAGGAAAGACACTGTCTGCAATCTGCCCAAAACCCTACAAAATAATGTCCAACACTTCTGATAACAAAATTAACCTTGAAGTCACTAGACTTCTCCCACTATATCAGCAATCTGAAATATTCTGAGACAGAGCAAAAAGAAGCCAATCTAATAGGGGACAAAAAGCAAATTGGCAAATACAGATAAATAAGAGTGGAAATTCAGCACAGCCCCAGCCGGGGCTGGCAGACCACACAAAAAACTGAATAGAACAACAAAATCAAGTGTGAACATTAGCAGAGAAACTTAGCTTGAGCTGACTGGAACAGAGCTGAGAACCAAGACCTGACAAGCAGAAGGAATCACCAGCACCAGAGTAGGGAGTCGGCTGTCTTAAATCCAATCTGAGATTCCTGAGGTCCAATCGTCATCCTCATTATCAGGTGGAAGATCTCTACTGATTAAATCAGCCTCACTACCTCCTGTTACCACCAGAGGGAGCCTGGAAGGAGAACTCACAACTGGTATACCAGAAAATGAACTCACAACACGCACCGCTCTCTCGTGTATGACTCTCTGCTTGTGACTCGACTGCTCTCTGCTCGTCCCTTTGGTACCGCACCGCCCTCTTGTGTATGACCTTTGGCTTTGTCTGACCTCCCGTCTGTTACCCCTCCTGTACCTCGTTAGCCCGTACTGAGTATGACCTCCGTTTTGCCCGACTCTGAGTTTTCTACCTTCCCTGAAAGCAGGACGCTAAGCCCCGCCCCCTTGCAGTCACATGACCGTAGGTCCTGTGCCAGCTTGCTAAACTTCAGAGTTCAGGTCCTGTGCATCTGTACTTTCTGGCTGTTCTTGTCCCCAGGGTTGCCTACAGTGCGGGTGAGTCCCTGCTCAGCGGAGGCTGTACACCGGCGCTGTCAGGATCCTGATACAATCCTTATTGAAAAAATGGCTAAGTATGGAATGGACAAGGCAACTGTTGGGTGAACTCATAACTGGCTTAGTGATCGGACCCAAAGAGTGGTCGTAAATGGCTGCACATCCAGTTGGAAGAATGTCTCAAGTGGGGTACCACAGGGCTCTGTCCTGGGCCCTGTATTGTTCAACATCTTTATCAATGATTTAGATGAAGGAATTGAGGGTAAACTGATTAAATTTGCTGATGACACAAAGCTAGGAGGGATAGCTAATACTAGAGAAGAGAGAGAGAGGATTCAAAAAGATATAAATTAACTGGAGCAGTGGGCAGCAACGAATGGTTTTTAACAGGGAAAAATGCAAAGTACTACATCTGGGCAATAAAAATGAAAAAAGCATATGCAGAATGGGAGGAATAGGGCTAAGCAACAGCAGATGTGAAAAAGATTGGGTATACTAATAGATCACAGACAGAACATGAGTCAACAGTGTGATGCAGAATACAATTCTAGGATGTGTTAACAGAAGCATACAGTCTAGATCACGTGAAATCATTATTACCCTCTACTCCTCTTTGGTCAGACCTCATCTGGAATATTGTGTCCAGTTTTGGGCGCCACATTTTAAAAAAGACATCAACAAACTGGAGCAAGTTCAGAAAAGAGCGACCAGAATGGGGATTGGTCTGCAAACCCTGTCTTATGAGGAAAGGTTGCAGGATTTGGGAATGTTTAGCTTGCAGAAGAGAAGACTGAGAGGAGACTTAATAGCTGTCTACAAATATCTAAAGGGCTGTCACATTGCAGAAGGATCAACTTTATTCTCATTTGCACAAGGAAAGACTAGAAGCAATGGGATGAAACTGAATGGGAGGAGACACAGATTAGATATCAGAAAAAACTTTTTGACAGTTAGAGTGATCAATGAGTGGAACAGGCTGCCACGAGAGGTGGTGAGTTCTCCTTCAATAGAAGTCTTCAAACAGAGGCTGGACAGACATCTGTCTGGGATGATTTAGCAAATCCTGCTTTGAGCAGGGGGTTGGACCAGAGGGCCCAGGAGGTCCCTTCCAACTCTACGATTCTAGTATAGTGAATATGGAGTGTGTGTTGTATGCAAGTATGAATGTCTCTGGTGACCGACTCATTATGAAACCCCTACGCTTGGTACGCATGTGTTGATCAGCCTTGCCAGTTAGTGCCTAGTCAGGGCCTAGCTTCAGCGCCAAGTAGAGGCTTTGCCTGTACGCCACTGTGCACTTGGTCTGCACTCCACAGTAGCCAGCGTCTATTAGTGGCGTTCGCAGGTGCGACGCTGTGCACCTAGTGGGTCTAGAGGGGCTCTTACCCCGCATCCTTGGGGCAGAGTCTTGTGACTGTACATAGCCGCTGATTCACCTGTGCCCTGTGACAGTTAACAGGGTAAGGCATCTGTGTTATGCGGTACTGTGGCTCTGTGAAGCAACAGAGCCCATCGCTATTACATACTGGGTGGCGTTTAACCCACGTTTGTCCAGTGCGATACCGCCATTTAGTATCCGCCATTACCGAGCAGCAGTTAACATCTCTGAACGCACCTTATTACCATCTTTTTATTATTTGGTGCGTTCCGCCAGCCCTAACAGTGGGTCGCTGTGACCAGTGGGGACCGCAGGGGTCGGTGTTGGGGCCTATTCTCTTCAATATATTTATTAGTGATCTGGTAGAAGGTTTACACAGTAAAATATCGATATTTGCAGATGATACAAAACTAAGTAAAGCAGTCAATACAAGAGAAGATAGTATTCTGCTACAGATGGATTTGGATAAGTTGGAAACTTGAGGCGAAAGGTGGCAGATGGGGTGTAACAATGATAAATGTAAGGGTATACACATGGGAAGAAGGAATCACTATCACCATTACACACTGAACGGTAAACCACTGGGTAAATCTGACCTGGAGAAGGACTTGGGGATCCTAGTTAATGATAAACTTACCTGGTGCAGCCAGTGCCAGGCAGCGGCTGCCAAGGCAAACAGGATCATGGGGTGCATTAACCCTTTCGCGCCTGAGCCTGTTTTTGCCTTCGTGACCAGGCCAATTTTTTCAATTCTGACCAGTGTCACTTTATGAGGCCATAACTCTAGAATGCTTCAACGGATCCTGCTGATTCTGACATTGTTTTCTCATGACATATTGTACTTCAGGATAGTGGTAAAATTTCTTAGATATGAACTGCGCTTATATGTTAAAAAAATCGAAATTTGGCAAAAATTTTGAAAATTTTGCAATTTTCAAACTTTTAATTTTCATGCCCTTAAATCAGAGAGTGATATCGCACAAAATAGTTAATAAATAACATTTCCCACATGTCTACTTTACATCTGCACAATTTTGGAAACATAATTTTTTTTTTTTAGGAAGTTATAAGGGTTAAAAGTTGACCAGCGATTTCTCATTTTTACAACAAAATTTACAACACCATTTTTTTTAGGGACCACCTCACATTTGAAGTGAGTTTGGGGGGTCAATATGACAGAAAATACCCAAAAGTGACACCATTCTAAAAACTGCACCTCTCAATGTACTCAAAACCACGTTCAAGAAGTTTATTAACCCTTCAGGTGCTTCACATGAATGAATGGAATGTGGAAGGAAAAAATAAACATTTAACTTTTTTTCACAAACATTTTACTTCAGAACCATTTTTTTTATTTTCACAAGTGTAAAAACAGAAAATGAACCACAAAATTTTTTGTGCAATTTCTCCCAAATACGCCGATACCCCATATGTGGGGCTAAACCACTGTTTGAGCACACGGCAGAGCTCAGAAAGGAAGGAGTGCCGTTTGACTTTTTCAATGCAGAATTGGCTGGAATTGAGATAGGACGCCATGTCGCATTTGGAGAGCCCCTAATGTGCCTAAACAGTGGAAACCCCCACAAGTGACCCCATTTTGGAAACTAGACCCCTTAAAGAACTTATCTAGATGTGTCGTGAGCACTTTGAACCCCCAAGTGCTTCACAGAAGTTTATAACGTAGAGCCATGAAAATAAAAAATCATTTTTGTTCCACAAACATGATCTTTTAGCCCCCAATTTTTTATTTTCACAAGGGTAACAGGAGAAATTGGACCCCAAAAGTTGTTGTCCAATTTGTCCTGAGTACACTGGTACCCCATATGTGGAAGAAAACTACTGTTTGGGCACACGGGGGGGCTCGGAAGGGAAGTAGTGACGTTTTGGAATGCAGACTTTGATGGAATGGTCTGCGGGTGTCATGTCGCGTTTGCAGAGCCCCTGATATGCCTAAACAGTGGAAATCCTCCACAAGTGACCCCTTTTTGGAAACTAGACCCCCCCAAGGAACTTATCTAGATGTGTGGTGAGCACTTTGAACCCCCAAGTGTTTCACTAAAGTTTATAATGTAGAGCCGTGAAAATAAAAAAATCATTTTTTTTCCACAAAAATGATCTTTTAGCTCCCAATTTTTATTTTCACAAGGGTAACAGGAGAAATTGGACCCTAAGAGTTGTTGTCCAATTTGTCCTGAGTACGCTGGTACCCCACATGTGGGGGGGGGGACCACTGTTTGGGCACACGGTGGGGCTCGGAAGGGAAGTAGTGACGTTCTGGAATGCAGACTTTGATGGAATGGTCTGCGGGCGTCATATTGCATTTACAGAGCCCCTGATGTACCTAAACAGTGGAAACCCCCAATTCGAATTCCAACCCTAACCCCAACACACCCCTAACTCTAGCCCTAACCCTAACCCTAGCCCTAACCCTAGCCCTAACCCTAGCCCTAGCCCTAACCCTAGACCTAGCCCTAGCCTGCCTACCTGCTTTTTTTTCTTTACTTTTTTTTTTATTTTTGTGTTTTTTATTTTTTGTATTTTTGACTCATAGTAACGCCACTTCTCCTCTGATCTCACACTGGCAGATGATCAGAGGAGAAGCAGCGTTACTATGTGACAAGATCGCTGCCCGGCACATAGTAACGCCACTTCTCCTCTGATCTCACACTGACAGATGAGCAGAGGTGAAGCAGCGTTACTGTGTGACAAGATCGCTGCCTGACACAGCTGTGCCAGGCAGCGATCAGCTGTGCCAGGCAGCGATCTAGTCACACAGTAACGCTGCTTCACCTCTGCTCATCTGTCAGCATGAGCTCAGAGGAGAAGTCGCGTTATAATGAGGGAGATCGCCGAGAAACAAGCAGCTTTCCCAGCGAGCTCTCTCATTGGCTGCTGTGACGCGACGTCATCAGGACCTGAACCAATCAGGTCTCGATGACGTCGGGGGTCCCAGCATGCATTGTGCACCGGGATCCCCGCGTTATAAGGTATGAGGGGGTCCCGGGGGGCACAAAACCGCCGACAGTAGATAAACGTCGGCGCTGCACAAAGCCCAGCAAGCGCCAACGTTTATCTACTGTGGGCGGTCACGAAGAGGTTAAAAGAGGTCTGGATACACATGATGAGAGCATTATACTGCCTCTGTACAAATCCCTGGTTAGACCGCACATGGAGTACTGTGTACAGTTTTGGGCACCGGTGCTCAGGAAGGGTATAATGGAACTAGAGCGAGTACAAAGGAGGGCAACAAAATTAATAAAGAGGATGGGAGAACTACAATACCCAGAGATATTAGTATTTAGTCTAGAAAAAAGACGACTGAGGCGCGATCTTATAGCCATGTACAGTTGTGGCCAAAAGTATTGACACCCCTGCAATTCTGTCAGATAATACTCAGTTTCTTCCTGAAAACGATTGCAAACACAAATTCTTTGGTATTATTATCTTCATTTAATTTGTCTTAAATGAAAAAACACAAAAGAGAATGAAGCAAAAAGCAAAATATTGATTATTTCACACAAAACTCCAAAAATGGGCCATACAAAAGTATTGGCACCCTCAGCCTAATACTTGGTTGCACAACCTTTAGCCAAAATATCTGCGCCCAACCGCTTCCGGTAACCATCAATGAGTTTCTTACAATGCTCTGCTGAAATTTTAGACCATTCTTCTTTGGCAAACTGCTCCAGGTCCCTGATATTTGAAGGGTGCCTTCTCCAAACTGCCATTTTTAGATCTCTCCACAGGTGTTCTATGGGATTCAGGTCTGGACTTATTGCTGGCCACCTTAGAAGTCTCCAGTGCTTTCTCTCAAACCATTTTCTAGTGCTTTTTGAAGTGTGTTTTGGGTCTATGACCTGCTGGAAGACCCATGACCTCTGAGGGAGACCCAGCTTTCTCACACTGGGCCCTACATTATGCTGCAAAATTTGTTGGTAGTCTTCAGACTTCATAATGCCATGCACACGGTCACGCAGTCCAGTGCCAGAGGCAGCAAAGCAACCCCAAAACATCAGGGAACCTCCGCCATGTTTGACTGTAGGGACCGTGTTTTTTTCTTTGAATGCCTCTTTTTTTCTCCTGAAAACTCTATGTTGATGCCCTTGCCCAAAAAGCTCTACTTTTGTCTCATCTGACCAGAGAACCTTCTTCCAAAATGTTTTAGGCTTTTTCAGGTAAGTTTTGGCAAACTCCAGCCTGGCTTTTTTATGTCTCGGGGTAAGAAGTGGGGTCTTCCTGGGTCTCCTACCATACAGTCCCTTTTCATTCAGACGCCGACGGATAGTACGGGTTGACACTGTTGTACCCTCGGACTGCAGGGCAGCTTGAACTTGTTTGGATGTTAGTCGAGGTTCTTTATCCAACATCCGCACAATCTTGCGTTGAAATCTCTTGTCAATTTTTCTTTTCTGTCCACATCTAGGGAGGTTAGCCACAGTGCCATGGGCTTTAAACTTCTTGATGACACTGCGCACGGTAGACACAGGAACATTCAGGTCTTTGTAGATGGACTTGTAGCCTTGAGATTGCTCATGCTTCCTCACAATTTGGTTTCTCAAGTCCTCAGACAGTTCTTTGGTCTTCTTTCTTTTCTCCATGCTCAATGTGGTACACACAAGGACACAGGACAGAGGTTGAGTCAACTTTAATCCATGTCAACTGGCTGCAAGTGTGATTTAGTTATTGCCAACACCTGTTAGGTGCCACAGGTAAGTTACAGGTGCTGTTAATTACACAAATTAGAGAAGCATCACATGATTTTTCAAACAGTGCCAATACTTTTGTCCACCCTCTTTTTTATGTTTGGTGTGGAATTATATCCAATTTGGCTTTAGGACAATTCTTTTTGTGTTTTTCATGTAAGACAAATTAAATCAAAATAATAATACCAAAGAATTTGTGTTTGCAATCATTTTCAGGAAGAAACTGAGTATTATCTGACAGAATTGCAGGGGTGTCAATACTTTTGGCCACAACTGTATAAGTATATAAGGGGACAATACAAATATCACTCCGAGGATCTGTTTATACCAAGGAAGGTGATGGTGACAAGGGGGCATTCTCTGCGTCTGGAGGAGAGAAGGTTTTTCCACCAACATAGAAGAGGATTCTTTACTGTTAGGGCAGTGAGAATCTGGAATTCCCTGCCTGAGGAGGTGGTGATGGTGAACTCAGTCGAGGGGTTCAAGAGAGGCCTGGATGTCTTCCCGGAGCATAACAATATTGTATCTTACAGTGATTAGATTCTTTAGAAGGATGTAGATCTGGGGATTTTTACTGATGGAATATAGGCTGAGCTGGATGGACAAATGTCTTTTTTCAGCCTTGCTAACTATGTTACTATATCCTGGATGAAAACCTCTTCCAGAGTGCTCTGGACATCAGACTTGGCCGAAGGTTCACCTTCCAACAAGGCAATGACCCTAAGCACACTGCTAAAATAACAAAGGAGTGGCCTCAGAACAAATCTGTGACCATTTCTGACTGGCCCAGCCAGAGCCCTGACCTAAACCCAATGGAGCATCTCTGGAGAGACCTGAAAATGGCTGTCCACCAACGTTCACCATCCAACCTGACGGAACTGGAGAGGATCTGCAAGGAAGAATGGCAGAGGATCCCCAAATCCAGGGGTCAGAAACTTGTGGCATAATTCCCAAGACGACTCATGGCTGTACTAGCTCAAAAGGTGGTTCTCCTCAATACTGAGCAAAGGGGCTGAAGACTTATGACCATGGGATATTTCAGTTTTTCTTTGTTAATAAATTTGCAAAAATTTAAATATAACATTCTGAATATATAATTGTTGTCCTTTACATTCCCCTCCGTATTCAAACGTTCCATTTAGAAAAATTCTAGAAAAAGTAGCAGGATGGCCAGAGCTGCCAATGCTGATTATAGGAGACTTTAATAGCGTCAGTGCTCCCAGTATGGACAAATTTCCAAGGGGGAACGGAATAATATCCCCTTTTGGACGGTTAATTAAAGACGTGGGACTGGTGGATATTTGGAGGGAAAAGTTTATGAACAACAGGGTATACTCATGTGCATCATCAACTTATCAGTCATTATTGAGAATAGACATTGTTCTGTGCAATGCTCAAATGATTTGAATGGTTACAAGAATTGAATATCAACCTCGATCCCTGACAGATCACTCGCCACTTTGGATGCAGATCCAGGTGGCTCCAGAAAGCACTAGAAAACGGGGAGGGTGGAAACTTAACCCACTCTTGCTCAAGATAATTAATGTCAGAGACACCACACTATACTTGCTCATAGAGCCAGTGCGCGTGTCCTGAGTACAGAAGCAGTGCTAAAAGTTACCTGGGGAGCAGGGCAGCAGAGGTGACCATGCGTGCTTCAAGCTAATAGTGTCAGGATGCTGTCAGCGCTGGGAAGTTAAGAGGGACAGGACCTGCGGACACTGAAATGAGCAAGCTGGCACGGGACCTATGGTCATGTGACTGCAAGGGGGCGGGGCTTAGCGTCCTGCTTTCAGATATGACAGGACACCATACAACTCAGAGTCAGGCAAAACGGAGGTCACAACAGTACGGGCAAACGAGGCACAGGAGGGACAAACAGATGGGTAGTCAGACAAAGCCAAAGGTCATACACAAGAGTGCGACGTGGTACCCAGGGGACGAGCAGAGAGAAGTCGGGTGACAAGCAGAGAGTCATACACGAGAGGTAGCGCAGTACAAGAGGGGCAGGCAGAACTCGTAACAGGGACAGAACCGGATCACAACCAAGCAGGCAACAAGTTATCAGGCACAAGGCACACGTACACACAAGGTCAACTAACTCAGCCGAGGGCAGGAGTATAACTGACACCGAACCCAGGTTCAGTGAGCACTAAATAGCCTCCTTCTGCCAGAGAGAGGCAGCACAATTAACCCATAGTCTAACCAGGATGGGTCAAAGCGAAATCCCGTCCTGGATCATGACAGTACCCTCCTCTTAATGGGGGGCCACCGAACCCCCAGGTCTCTCAGGGTACTTGGCGTGAAAGGCTTGGATCAACCGATCCGCATGAACTGATCGAGCAGGAACCCACGAGCATTCCTCAGGACCGTAGCCCTTCTAATGTATCAGATACTGAAGGGCACGACGGACCAACCTGGAGTCGACAATTCGTTCCACCTCGTACTCAGCCTGCCCGTCTACCAAAACCGGTGGCGGGGAAGATGATGATCCCTCACCACCGGACCTCACAGGTTTCAAAAGGGCCTTATGGAAAACATTAGGAATCCGTAGAGATGGCGGGAGACTCAACCGAAAAGCCACCGAGTTAACTGTGTCGGTAATTTCATAGGGACCTATAAACTTGGGTCCAAGCTTCGCAGAGGGGACCTTGAGCCTTATATTTTTGGTGGATAACCATACCTTATCCCCGACCTGAAACACTGGACCCACGGATCGATTTTTGTCCGCAAAAAATTTAAATTTGTCCTGGGCCTTCGTAATGTTACTCTGGACCTCCCGCCATACCTCCCCCAACCGCTGGATAGTCTCATCCGCCCCAGGACACCCAGAATTCAAACGGGAAAATTCTCCAAAATGGGGATGAAACCCATAATTGCAGAAAAAGGGAGATGTACCCGTAGACTGGTTAATGCGGTTGTTAAATGCAAACTCAGCCAATGGTAACACAGAACACCAATCATCCTGTCGGGCTGAGGTCAAACAACGCAGAATTTGCTCCAGAGACTGATTGGTCCGCTCAGTCTGCCCATTAGTCTCTGTATGGTAGGCGGATGAAAAGGACAGACCAATACCCAACCTCCTACAAAAAGCTCTCCAAAATCTGGACACAAATTGCACTCCCCTATCAGTCACCACATTCAAGGGTACCCCATGCAACCGCACCACATGCTCCACAAACAATCTGGACAATGTTTCCGCATTAGGTAGAGCTGCCAAAGGTACAAAATGTGCCTGCTTACTAAACCTGTCCACTACAATCTAGACCACGGTATTACCCTTTGAGGGGGGGAAGGTTGGTGATGAAATCCATGTACAGATGAGCCCATGGTCTCTCAGGAATTGGCAGTGGTACCAATTCCCCGGCCGGCCGGTTATGGGGAGTTTTCACACGGGCACAAACCTCACACGCAGACACATACTCCCCAACATCAGAGGCTAAAGAAGACCACCAGAATATTCTAGCAATGGCCTTCTGGGTGGCTGAGATCCCTGGATGTCCACCCAGAACTGAGTCATGGAACTCCTGGAGGACCTTGAGACGAAACTGAGCTGGCACAAAAAGTTTATCCACCGGCTTAGCTGGAGGTGCAAGAGACTGGGCTTCTCGAATCTCCCGTTCCAACACATTAGAAACATCTGCCACCACCACCCCAGGCTGAAGAATGGAGGATGGAGGTTCCGGGGGGGACACCGGATCTAGACTGCGTGACAACGCATCCGCTCTGATATTCTTGGATCCTGGCCGAAAAGTGATCGAGAAGTTGAATCGGGAAAAAAAAAGTGACCATCTAGCCTGTCTGGGAGTCAACCTTTTAGCTGACTCAATGTAAGCTAGGTTTTTGTGGTCCGTGATTACCGTTATAGGATGGACAGCCCCCTCCAAAAAATGCCTCCATTCATCAAAGGCCAATTTTACGGCCAGAAGTTCCCGATTCCCCACATCATAGTTTCTCTCCGCAGGGGAGAACTTCTTTGAGAAAAAGGTGCAAGGTCTTAAATTGGTCAAAGTGGCGGGTCCCTGGGACAATACCGCCCCCACCCCCACCTCTGAGGCATCTACCTCAACAATAAATGGTTCAGACGGGTCCGGTTGAATAAGAACCGGGGCAGACATGAAACATTTTTTCAAAAACTGAAATGCCGCTACTGCTGCGGTTGACCAATTCTTGATATCAGCCCCCTTTTGAGTCATGTCTGTGAGGGGTTTAACCACCTGTGAGAATCCCCTTATAAATTTACAATAATAATTGGCGAATCCTAGGAAACGCTGCAGAGCCTTCAAATCACAAGGTTGAACCCACTCGACAATGGCCTGCACCTTATTAGGATCCATGCGATACCCCTCAGCAGACACGATGAACCCCAGAAAGGACAGTTCCTGAACAAAAAATAAACATTTTTCAAGTTTAGCAAAAAGACAGTTCTCCTGGAGCCTTTGGAGAGCTGCCCGAACATGACCAATGTGAGCCTGTTTATCAGGAGAGTAGATTAAAATGTCATCCAAATACACCACCATAAAACGTCCAATCAAATCAGAGAACACATGATTTATGAAATTTTGGAAGACCGCTGGAGTGTTAGTCAGGCCGAAGGGCATGACCAAATTTTCAAACAACCCTTCAGTGGTGAGAAAAGCGGTTTTCCACTCATCTCCGTCCCGGACTCGGATAAGGTTATACGCTCCCCATAGATCTAATTTCGAAAACCACTTAGCTCCGGACAACTGATTGTATAAATCAGGAATAAGTGGAAGGGGATACGTATTCCTCACAGTTATTTTATTTAACTCATGGAAATCGAGGCATGGGCGTAAACCACCATCTTTTTTCTTTACAAAAAAGAACCCCGCCGCCACAGGAGAAACAGAAGGACGAATATGTCCCTTACGGAGACTCTCGGAAATGTATTCCTTCATCGCAGTCCGTTCCGGTTCCGAGAGGTTATACAAGCGGGCTTTGGGCAATTTAGCACCTGGAACCAGGTCAATGGCACAATCAAATGGGCGGTGTGGTGGTAAAACCTCAGCCTCTTTTTCGGAGAAAACGTCCGTATAATCTATCAGGCACTCCGGAATACCTTCTAGACTCACGGACGACACAGACACAGAAACAAGACATTTCTCAGAGCAATAGGGACCCCATTTAACAATATCCCGAGATTCCCAATTAATCACAGGATTATGCAGATGTAACCAGGGGAACCCTAACACCAGTCCCGCAGGCAGGTTGTTCATTACAAAACATGAAATACGTTCCTGATGTAAGGAACTCACTTTAAGGAGAAACTCTTCAGTACGAAACATAATGTCATTCTTAACCAGTGGTGTTTTGTCAATAGGAACAATGTGAATCGGAGTCTCCAACCTAACTGTCCCTAACTTACACCTGGCCACCAAGTCAGAGTCAATAAAGTTCAATGACGATCCGCAATCCACGAAGGCAGAAGTGGATGTGGAGACACTCCCACAACAAAGTTCCACTTGAAACAACATTTTAGAGAAGGCAGAAAAGGGTACCTGAGAGCCTGGGTGACCTCCACGATAATCACCTGGGCTCAGTTGCTTGTTGGTTAGTGGCCGTGAGGGGCAATCCTTTTCCCAATGTCCAGACTCGCCACTGTGAAAACAGCATTTTCTCACGCGTCGTTGTCTCCTTTCTTCCTCCTTGAGGTCGATGGTTCCCATCTCCGTGATTTTCAATGTAGAACTGGCTCCCCTTCCTTGGGAGAATAATGATGTCTCTGTTTGCATCACTCCCCTCGCCCGTAACCTGCGATCCATTCGGACGGCCTGAGTCATAGCTTCCTCCAAGGAATCAGGTGGGGGGTGGAGAGCCAAGGCGTCTTTCAGATGCTCAGACAGTCCTCTACGGAACAAACCCCGGAGGGCGGCATCATTCCAGCAGACCTCAGCAGCCCAGCGTCTGAACTCGGAGCAAAACCACTCGGCTGAGTGCTTCCCCTGGCAAACATTCATCATCATGTCCTCAGCCATACGCACCCGATCAGGCTCATCAGAAATATGCCCCAGGGCCTCAAAAAATGCATCCACAGTCATATGCTCAGGGGCAGTGGTAGGAAGGGAGAAAGCCCAAGCTTGGGGGCTCCCCTTAACAGGGACATAATGACCCCCACTCTCTGACTTTCATCCCCAGAAGAGTGTGGTTGTAAGGAAAAAAAAAGCTTACAGCCCTCCTTGAAAACTCTGAATTCATTTTTATCTCCAGAAAAGGTATCGGGTAATTTAACCGGAGATTCCGGGGAAATTAATGTAACATCCCGAGCCCCCGATGAAAGAACCCCCTGCACAGTGTCAGCGATCAGCTGCTGAGACTGAGCCAGGACTCTTTGTTCTCCAAAGAGTTTCTGAGACATCTGCGTCAGGTGCTTAACCTGTTCAGAAAGAGCGTGCATAGGATCCATCACACACACAGGTGAATGGGAGCAGGGAGAAAAAAAAAATGGTATGGGTCAGTTATAATGTCAGAGACACCGCACTACACTTGCTCAAAGAGCCAATGCGCGTGTCCTGAGTACAGAAGCAGTGCTAAAAGTTACCTGGGGAGCAGGGCAGCAGAGGTGACCATGCGTGCTTCAAGCTAATAGTGTCAGGACCCTGTCAGCGCCGGGAAGTAAAGAGGCACAGGACCTGCGGACACTGAAAATGATCATGCTGGCACAGGACCTATGGTCATGTGACTGCAAGGGGGCGGGGCTTAGCGTCCTGCTTTCAGATATGACAGGAGTCAGGCAAAACGGAGGTCACAACAGTACGGGCAAACGAGGCACAGGAGGGACAAACAGAGGGGTAGCCAGACAAAGCCAAAGGTCATACACAAGAGGGCGACGTGGTACCAAGGGGATGAGCAGAGAGAAGTCGGGTCACAAGCAGAGAGTCATATACGAGAGGTAGCGCAGTACAAGAGGGGCAGGCAGAACTCGTAACAGGGACAGAACCGGATCAAATCCAAACAAGCAAGCAAGATATCAGGCACAAGGCACACGTACGCACAAGGTCAACTAACTCAGCCGAGGGCAGGAGTATAACTGACACCGAACCCAGGTCCAGTGAGCACTTAATAGCCGCCCTCTGCCAGAGAGAGGCAGCACAATTAACCCATAGTCTAACCAGGATGGGTCAAAGCGAAATCCCGTCCTGGATCATGACAATTAATTGTGCTAATATTAAAGAGCAGATGAAGGAATTTTTTTTAAATGAACTCTGGCATGGCCCATAGTAGTACAGTCTGGGATACGATGAAAGCCTTTCTGAGGGGAATCCTAATTACAGAAATTAAGATGGTAAAAGATAAGGGAAAAAGGGGAGATCTTGCAAGACAGAGTTCGAGAAACTGAGGGCCAGGATATACAAGACAATAGTGTGGAAAATAGGGAAAACTGGAAGGAGGCCCAAAACCAAAAAGAACAGGCAGATAATAAAAGAATGTTTATAAACCAACAGTTCTATGAAGAGGGGGAGACCGCGGGAATATTACTAGCTCAAATGGCTCAAGCTCAAAAAGAAAACGCATATATACACACAGGTGAAAGATGACATGGATAGAATGCATACTCAGACGTCAGAAAGTCTACAGGGTCTACGAGAGTTCTACATGAAATTATATTCATCTGGGGTGGAGTAAACACAGGAGGAACTAAGGGAATACCTACAAGGGATCCACAGACCAAGCCTGAGCGAGGGGGACATACAAACAGCAATAGGAAGCATGTCCAATGACAACGCGCCAGGACCAGATGGTCTCCCGATAGACATTTATAAAACATTTCAGGAAGAAATGGCACCTCATTATTTAGAAATGATTAATGGGGCATTAAATGAGGGAGAGTTACCGAAGTCTTTATATTAAGCTACAATAGAGGTATTGCCTAAGGAGGGAAAAGATAAAGAATTGCCAGATTCGTAAAGACCCATCTCATTATTAACAACAGACATCAAAATATTAGCTAAAGTACTGGCAAATAGGTTGAGCTCCGTTATTACGACAGTAGTTCACACAGATCAGGCCGGCTTCATGCCATCCAAGCCTACAGGCAGCACAATCTGACCCCGGGGGTAAGGCGGTGCTCTCCTTGGATGCCACGAAGGCATTTGATAGTGTGAAGTGAGGATATATGTGGGGGACTCTGCAAAAAATGGGCTTTGGCCATATATTTATTAAGTGGGTACAGTTGTTATATAAAGGTAAGGGCTAATGGGGAAACCTGGGAAAGTTTCCATCTGTTCAGGGGAACAAGGCAGGGCTTCCCACTGTCACAGCTGCTTTTCGCTATAGCAATAGAGCCATTAGCATGCATTATTAGACAGCACCAGGAGATGAAAGGTTTTGCTTATGGACGTAGAGAGGAGCGGACAGCATTATACGCAGGCGGCATATTATTGTTTGTGGGGGATATATCTGCATCTCTTCCGAAGATTATGGACATAATTTCTAGGTTCGGTGTATTCTCGGGATTAAAAGTTATTTGGGGAAAATCGGCTTTACTCCCTTTAGGAAATAATGACAATCTTCAAGTGGGGAGTTTCTCAAAAAACCCAGTAGTTAAAAAAATGAAATATTTAGGTATTCAAGTAACTAGGGAAGTGAAGGATTATACGTCACTGAATCTTGGCCCTTTAATAGTAAAATCAAGGAAGAAGGAGGGAACTTGGGGAAAATTACCATTGCCCCCCCTAGGGAGAACAAATCTAATCAAAATGTGCCTCATGCCATCTATCCTCTACATTTTACATCACTCCCCAGTATGGATCCGAAACACTGGTTCAAAAAAATGCAAAACACTTAGAGATTCAGTGTGGAAGAAAGGGTGACCTAGAATCAAACTGGAGAAATTACAGGTACCAAAGGATCAGGGTGGACTGGCATTACCGCATGCATGGGGGGGACTTTCTGACCTCTCAACTACTACATTTTAAGGGATGGGCTCTGGAGGAAAATAATGAAGCAGGGGCATTGGATATTAAATCTATGGGGGTGGCAATAATATTATAGACCTTTTGGAATCAGATGGCTTTAGGGACAGGTCCCGTAGTGCCCCAACGCTGTACACAAATTCATAAGATATGGTGGACTTGTAAAAAATTATGGGAAATTATTCTCAATACACCCCTCTATGGAATAACAGACACTTGAGAGATTTATTCCAATTTGGAGGGATTTGGGGGGTGGAAGAATCAAGGGTTCATATATTTGCATCAGGTATATATAGGGGGGAATATTTGTTCCTTTGACCATTTAAAACAAACTTATCAGATAAAAAATTCAGAATTCTATAAGTATTTACAATTGCGGCATGCCTTGAGGGCCCAGGATGCCATAACGCCGATTAGAGTATCCACCAACGGGTTACTGGACCATGTTGTCAAAGCAAAAAGGACAAAAGGGCTGGTTTCTTTATTATATCAATCATTATTGAGTACAATTTTGGGAGACCCTATGGCACTCACTAAGTCCCGGTGGGACAGATATCGTTTGAAGAGTGGGAGGACATATTGGAAGCTACAGGTAAATTGTCAATGAACACAGCGCAGAGGAGATCCCAGCTATTCCTTATTCATAGGGCTTATAGGACACCAAAGATGATGATGAATGCCCGAGATGTAGGAGAGAAGAAGCTGACCTATTGCATATGTTTTCGTCATGCCCCAAGCTTGGAGGGCTATGGGGGGATGTGGATAAATTGGTTGGAGAGGTGTTTAATGTACATTTGGACATGAAACCAAGAACGTGTATCCTGGGATATCTGGGCGATTGTGGTATTAACGCATCCATTCAATTGGGAATAGGCAAAATATTGTATCATACCAGAAAGTGTCTCGCCAGGCAGTGGCTCTCGTACAGTCCGCCTGGGACTGACCAGATAATTAGAGACTGGAATAACACCATTCTAATGGAGAAAAAGACATATATTAAGAGAGGAGCTGGTAAGAAACTTGGGGAACAATGGGGAAAGTGGATCAAATGTAACTGGGTTGTTTCAGAGGCGCTCGCTGGAGATGTGATATTTGTACATTTATGTTAAGGGCATGTCACACTAAGAGATATCGCTAGCAATATCGCTATAACTTGTGACGTTATAGCGACATCGCTATGTCTGATACTTACCTACGACCGGCTCCCCCGCTGGTTATCGCTGATCGCGCGAGAACGTCCAGGACTGTTTCTCGTCGTCAGCTTCCTGCGGCGCTTCCTGTGGAGAGACGAGCGTGGAGCCGGGCGGGAGGACGCAGGATCGCCTAGTGTGACAGGTAAGTAGCGACCCCCGACCCCTGCGATGTCGCTGGTGAGATCTGCCTGTGTGGCAGCTCACTAGCGACCACTTAGCGATGCACCAGCGATCCTGACCGCGTCATATCGATGGTCGGGATCGCTGGTGCATCGCTAAGTGTGACAGTACCTTTAGAGTAGGATATAGAAGGGCGTAGGAATGATATCATCTGAAGACTGAATGTATTAGTGAATACTGCAGAAACAAACACACAGGAAAAGAAGACATACCAGACAAGGGGAAGGGGGGGTGTCTTGGGGGAAGAGTTTAATTGGGGCGGAGGGAAGGTTTTGATAATTGGTTTACAATAAAATTATAAGATTATTCCATGATACAATGCAGGTATGCTTATGACAATGTCATGAAAACGGATGGATTTACAGTGATATGTAAAACAAGAATGTAATGTGTATTGGGAAATCGTGAATGTCACAATTAAAATGGTTTTAAAAAAAAAGTCTACATTTCTGTTTTTTTTTCTGTCAAGATGGGGTGCAGAGTGCACATTAATGAGAAAAAAAAGAACTTTTTTGAATTTACCAAATGGCTGCAATGAAACAAAGAGTGAAAACTGTAAAGGGGTGTGAATACTTTCCATACCCACTGTATGCTCGCCACTAGAACGTGAGAGTTGCCTGTGATAATGGTTCTACTTCCTAGTTTGGAGTTGAAGGAAAAGTTCAGAGTTTGGAGTGGGTAGTTAGAGAGTTTTTCAGGAGATTGTTGTGTGGAGTTGGTTTGCGTGTTTATCCTTATCCTCTCACATTTGGTTTGTGCCTTCTATTCCTTCCTCGTTTCCCACTCTGTTGTTTTGTGAGTGTATTTGTATGATTGCAGTTTTCTTTCCTCACTGTCTGTTAATCCGGTCTGTCTGGATAGTATTTTCCAATACACTTTGACCTCAAACCTCTATGGGTAGGGGAGGGAACAGCTAAGGGTTAAGATAGGAGCATAGCAAGGTACAAGACCCCAGGCTCTCCATCATCTGGGTGACAGTCTCGAATAGCCTGTCCCTAGTTCGAGGGATCAGATAGGTGCCAACAGTCCGGTTTGTTCACAGTTTTTTCTGCACCCGCTAATCCACTTGGATTTGCAATTGATTTTTGTATTCTACGCTATCCTTTGATTTAAAAAAAAAAAAATTGGAATAAAGGTTTTTTCAATTTTTAACATCAAAGCTGGATAATCTTTCCTTTCTCACAGGTGCCAACAGTCCCTTGCCACTATGTGACACATTGAAGGAGAACTCAAAACCTCTCATGGCAGCCTGCTCCACTCATTGATCACCCTCACTGTCAAAAAGTTTTCCAATATTTAATCTGTATCTTCTCCCTTTCAGTTTCATCCCATTGCTTCTTGTGTTTCCATGTGAAAATGAGAATAAAGATGATCCCTCTACACTGTGACAGCCCTTCAGATATTGGTAGACAGCTATTAAGTCTCCTCTTAGTCTTCTTTTTTGCAAGCTAAACATTCCCAGATCCTTTAACAGTTCCTCGTAGGACATACTTTGCAGTTCGCTCACCTTCCTGGTCGCTCTTTTCTGAACTTGCTCCAGTTTGTTGATGTCTTTTTTAAAATGTAGTGCCCAGAACTGGACACAGTATTTAAGATGATGCCTGACCAAGGAGGAGTAGAGGGGGATAATGACTTCACGTGATCTAGACTCCATGCCTCTCTGTCACGTTCGTGACCACTGTGCCATGGACCGCGGAGAGCCTGGAGGGGGCTAAGCGATCACCTGACTATCCACTAGAGCCTCTGATGGTGAGGTGAGATTTGGCTCCCGATGAACGCCAGGTACCACCCCAGGGCAGACCAATGGTTGCAAAGCAGCTGCACCTGAAGAACAGGCTGAATGGAGCAGCAGGCGGAGCTTGTATCAGGGTGCAGCAGGCAGGGTTTGTGTCAGAGACAGAGTTTGCATCAGAGTGCAACTAGCAGGATTTGCTTCAGAGTGCAGCAGGCAGAATTGGCTTCTAAGTGCAGCAAGCTGGATTTGCTTCAAGGTGCAGCAAGCAGAATTTGCTTCAGAGTGCAGCAAGCGGAATTTGCTTCAGAGTGCAGCAAGCAGAGTACAACAGGCAGGATTTGCACTTGGAGTACGAGCTGGCCCTTTAAAAGGGTGGCAGCGCGCACGCGCATGCCCTTAGAACATGGCCAGAGGCCTGGCTGGAAGTGCTGCTGGGAGCATGCGCAGCATGAGGGGGAGAGGGAACAACCGCAGCGCGGGTAAGTGGACTGACACGCTGGGAAGTCGACGTGGTACTAACATTCTCTTATTACATCCCAGAATTGTATTTGCCTTTTTTGATGCTGTGTCACACTGTTGACTCATGTGCAGTCTGTGATCTATTAGTATACTCAAGTCTTTTTCAAACATGCTGTTGCTTAGTTCTATTCCTCCCATTCTGTTGATGCCATTTTTACTTTTCTTGCCCAGATGTAGAATCTTGCATTTATCCCTGTTAAATACCTTTCTATTAGTTGCTGCCCATTGTTCAAGCTTATCTAGATCCTTCTGAATCCTTTCTATCTTTTCAAAAGCTAACTATCCCTATTAGCTTTGTATCATTTGCAAATTTGATTAGTTTACCTTCAGTTCCCTTATGTGGGTGTATGTGGGGATTGGCCTTGTTCATGTGGGGACTGGCAGTATGTATGTGTGAAAAGACTGGCAGTATGTATGTGTGAACGGGTCGTGTGTAAGTGGAGGGGCCGTGTGTGTGTGTGGGGATTGGCAGAGTGGAGGGGCCATTTGTGTGCGTAGAGGGGCAGTATATTGTGGGAAATGGACAAATCGAGGTGAGAATGTGTGGAGGGGCCGTGTGTGTGTGCAGAGGCAGTGTTTGTGTGGAGTGGTGTTGTGTATGTGGGGATTGGCGGTAAGTATGGTGTGGAGGGGCCATGTGTGTGACTATGTGAGGATTAGCGGTGTTTATTTGTGGAGGGGCCATGTGTATTTGTGTGTGAAGGGGCGCTGTGTTTGTGTGTGCAGCTGAGGCGTGTGTATATGGGGATTGGCAGTGGGTACGTGTGGAGTAGTCATGAGTGTGAAAGTACAACGCTCTTAGACCATGAGGCCACTCACCGCTCTCGACCACCTCCAGCCGCTGCACACCCTCCAGCACATCTTGGCTCAGGATTTTAGGCAAAAACTCCTTCATCTGCATCACTTCAGTGGTCAGACGCTCTAAATCCCGCCTCCTGACTAATAAAAATTCTCCATCGAGGGGCCCAGACATTACTGATAGCAGCAATCACAAAGCACGACCTACAGGTATAAACAGACAGTTACAATCCACTTCAACAACACCAAGATGGAGGATGCATGGTGGAGCCAATGTTTGGCGGAATGGGTGTAAGGTGATGCGGATGCATGGTGAAGTGGCAGTAACGTGGAGTGGGTGTATGCTGATGCGGATGGATGATAGGGCGGACATATGGTGGAATGCTACTATTGTTGACTAGGTGTATGATGGAGCGGAAGTATCGTGGAGTTGGTTTATGGTGTAGCGGTATTATCATGGAGTGGGTGTATGGTGGTATGGTAGTATTGTGGAGTGGATGCATGGTGTGGAAGTAATATTGTGGACCAAGTGTGGTAGAGCGCATGTATAGTGATGTGGGTGTATGGTAGGGTAGATGTGTGGTGGTGCGGATGTACAGTGATGTGGGTGTATGGTGGGGCAGTAGCATCATTGAGCGGGTTTATAGTGATGTGGATGTATGGTAGGGTAGATGTGTGGTGGTGCGGATGTACAGTGATGTGGGTGTATGGTGGGGCAGTAGCATCATTGAGCGGGTTTATAGTGATGTGGATGTATGGTAGGGTAGATGTGTGGTGGTGCGGATGTACAGTGATGTGGGTGTATGGTGGGGCAGTAGCATCATTGAGCGGGTTTATAGTGATGTGGATGTATGGTAGGGTAGATGTGTGGTGGTGTAGATGTACAGTGATGTGGGTGTATGGTGGGGCAGTAGCATCATTGAGCGGGTTTATAGTGATGTGGATGTATGGTAGGGTAGATGTGTTTTGGTGCGGATGTACAGTGATGTGGGTGTATGGTGGGGCAGTAGCATCATTGAATGGGTTTATAGTGATGTGGATGTATGGTAGGGTAGATGTGTGGTGGTGCGGATGTACAGTGATGTGGGTGTATGGTGGGGCAGTAGCATCATTGAATGGGTTTATAGTGATGTGGATGTATGGTAGGGTAGATGTGTGGTGGTGCGGATGTACAGTGATGTGGGTGTATGGTGGGGCAGTAGCATCATTCAGTGGGTTTATAGTGATGTGGATGTATGGTAGGGTAGATGTGTGGTGGTGCGGATGTACAGTGATGTGGGTGTATGGTGGGGCAGTAGCATCATTGAGCGGGTTTATAGTGATGTGGATGTATGGTAGGGTAGATGTGTGGTGGTGCGGATGTACAGTGATGTGGGTGTATGGTGGGGCAGTAGCATCATTGAGCGGGTTTATAGTGATGTGGGTGTATGGTAGGTTAGATGTGTGGTGGTGCGGATGTATAGTGATGTGGGTGTATGGTGGGGCAGTAGCATCATTGAGCGGGTTTATAGTGATGTGGATGTATGGTAGGGTAGATGTGTGGTGGTGCGGATGTACAGTGATGTGGGTGTATGGTGGGGCAGTAGCATCATTGAGCGGGTTTATAGTGATGTGGATGTATGGTAGGGTAGATGTGTGGTGGTGCGGATGTACAGTGATGTGGGTGTATGGTGGGGCAGTAGCATCATTGAGCGGGTTTATAGTGATGTGGATGTATGGTAGGGTAGATGTGTGGTGGTGCAGATGTACAGTGATGTGGGTGTATGGTGGGGCAGTAGCATCATTGAGCGGGTTTATAGTGATGTGGATGTATGGTAGGGTAGATGTGTTTTGGTGCGGATGTACAGTGATGTGGGTGTATGGTGGGGCAGTAGCATCATTGAATGGGTTTATAGTGATGTGGATGTATGGTAGGGTAGATGTGTGGTGGTGCGGATGTACAGTGATGTGGGTGTATGGTGGGGCAGTAGCATCATTGAGTGGGTTTATAGTGATGTGGATGTATGGTAGGGTAGATGTGTGGTGGTGCGGACGTATAGTGATGTGGGTGTATGGTGGGGCAGTAGCATCATTGAGCGGGTTTATAGTGATGTGGATGTATGGTAGGGTAGATGTGTGGTGGTGCGGATGTACAGTGATGTGGGTGTATGGTGGGGCAGTAGCATCATTGAGCGGGTTTATAGTGATGTGGATGTATGGTAGGGTAGATGTGTGGTGGTGCGGATGTACAGTGATGTGGGTGTATGGTGGGGCAGTAGCATCATTGAGCGGGTTTATAGTGATGTGGATGTATGGTAGGGTAGATGTGTGGTGGTGCGGATGTACAGTGATGTGGGTGTATGGTGGGGCAGTAGCATCATTGAGCGGGTTTATAGTGATGTGGGTGTATGGTAGGTTAGATGTGTGGTGGTGCGGATGTATAGTGATGTGGGTGTATGGTGGGGCAGTAGCATCATTGAGCGGGTTTATAGTGATGTGGATGTATGGTAGGGTAGATGTGTGGTGGTGCGGATGTACAGTGATGTGGGTGTATGGTGGGGCAGTAGCATCATTGAGCGGGTTTATAGTGATGTGGATGTATGGTAGGGTAGATGTGTGGTGGTGCGGATGTACAGTGATGTGGGTGTATGGTGGGGCAGTAGCATCATTGAGCGGGTTTATAGTGATGTGGATGTATGGTAGGGTAGATGTGTTTTGGTGCGGATGTACAGTGATGTGGGTGTATGGTGGGGCAGTAGCATCATTGAATGGGTTTATAGTGATGTGGATGTATGGTAGGGTAGATGTGTGGTGGTGCGGATGTACAGTGATGTGGGTGTATGGTGGGGCAGTAGCATCATTGAGCGGGTTTATAGTGATGTGGATGTATGGTAGGGTAGATGTGTGGTGGTGCGGATGTACAGTGATGTGGGTGTATGGTGGGGCAGTAGCATCATTGAGCGGGTTTATAGTGATGTGGGTGTATGGTAGGTTAGATGTGTGGTGGTGCGGATGTATAGTGATGTGGGTGTATGGTGGGGCAGTAGCATCATTGAGCGGGTTTATAGTGATGTGGATGTATGGTAGGGTAGATGTGTGGTGGTGCGGATGTACAGTGATGTGGGTGTATGGTGGGGCAGTAGCATCATTGAGCGGGTTTATAGTGATGTGGATGTATGGTAGGGTAGATGTGTTTTGGTGCGGATGTACAGTGATGTGGGTGTATGGTGGGGCAGTAGCATCATTGAGCGGGTTTATAGTGATGTGGATGTATGGTAGGGTAGATGTGTGGTGGTGCGGATGTACAGTGATGTGGGTGTATGGTGGGGCAGTAGCATCATTGAGCGGGTTTATAGTGATGTGGATGTATGGTAGGGTAGATGTGTGGTGGTGCGGATGTACAGTGATGTGGGTGTATGGTGGGGCAGTAGCATCATTGAGCGGGTTTATAGTGATGTGGATGTATGGTAGGGTAGATGTGTTTTGGTGCGGATGTACAGTGATGTGGGTGTATGGTGGGGCAGTAGCATCATTGAATGGGTTTATAGTGATGTGGATGTATGGTAGGGTAGATGTGTGGTGGTGCGGATGTACAGTGATGTGGGTGTATGGTGGGGCAGTAGCATCATTGAGTGGGTTTATAGTGATGTGGATGTATGGTAGGGTAGATGTGTGGTGGTGCGGATGTAAAGTGATGTGGTTGTATGGTGGGGCAGTAGCATCATTGAGCGGGTTTATAGTGATGTGGATGTATGGTAGGGTAGATGTGTGGTGGTGCGGATGTACAGTGATGTGGGTGTATGGTGGGGCAGTAGCATCATTGAGCGGGTTTATAGTGATGTGGATGTATGGTAGGGTAGATGTGTGGTGGTGCAGATGTACAGTGATGTGGGTGTATGGTGGGGCAGTAGCATCATTGAGCGGGTTTATAGTGATGTGGATGTATGGTAGGGTAGATGTGTTTTGGTGCGGATGTACAGTGATGTGGGTGTATGGTGGGGCAGTAGCATCATTGAATGGGTTTATAGTGATGTGGATGTATGGTAGGGTAGATGTGTGGTGGTGCGGATGTACAGTGATGTGGGTGTATGGTGGGGCAGTAGCATCATTGAGCGGGTTTATAGTGATGTGGGTGTATGGTAGGTTAGATGTGTGGTGGTGCGGATGTATAGTGATGTGGGTGTATGGTGGGGCAGTAGCATCATTGAGCGGGTTTATAGTGATGTGGATGTATGGTAGGGTAGATGTGTGGTGGTGCGGATGTACAGTGATGTGGGTGTATGGTGGGGCAGTAGCATCATTGAGCGGGTTTATAGTGATGTGGATGTATGGTAGGGTAGATGTGTGGTGGTGCGGATGTACAGTGATGTGGGTGTATGGTGGGGCAGTAGCATCATTGAGCGGGTTTATAGTGATGTGGATGTATGGTAGGGTAGATGTGTGGTGGTGCGGATGTACAGTGATGTGGGTGTATGGTGGGGCAGTAGCATCATTGAGCGGGTTTATAGTGATGTGGATGTATGGTAGGGTAGATGTGTGGTGGTGCAGATGTACAGTGATGTGGGTGTATGGTGGGGCAGTAGCATCATTGAGCGGGTTTATAGTGATGTGGATGTATGGTAGGGTAGATGTGTTTTGGTGCGGATGTACAGTGATGTGGGTGTATGGTGGGGCAGTAGCATCATTGAATGGGTTTATAGTGATGTGGATGTATGGTAGGGTAGATGTGTGGTGGTGCGGATGTACAGTGATGTGGGTGTATGGTGGGGCAGTAGCATCATTGAGTGGGTTTATAGTGATGTGGATGTATGGTAGGGTAGATGTGTGGTGGTGCAGATGTACAGTGATGTGGGTGTATGGTGGGGCAGTAGCATCATTGAGCGGGTTTATAGTGATGTGGATGTATGGTAGGGTAGATGTGTGGTGGTGCGGATGTACAGTGATGTGGGTGTATGGTGGGGCAGTAGCATCATTGAGCGGGTTTATAGTGATGTGGATGTATGGTAGGGTAGATGTGTGGTGGTGCGGATGTACAGTGATGTGGGTGTATGGTGGGGCAGTAGCATCATTGAGCGGGTTTATAGTGATGTGGATGTATGGTAGGGTAGATGTGTGGTGGTGCGGATGTACAGTGATGTGGGTGTATGGTGGGGCAGTAGCATCATTGAGCGGGTTTATAGTGATGTGGATGTATGGTAGGGTAGATGTGTTTTGGTGCGGATGTACAGTGATGTGGGTGTATGGTGGGGCAGTAGCATCATTGAGCGGGTTTATAGTGATGTGGATGTATGGTAGGGTAGATGTGTGGTGGTGCAGATGTACAGTGATGTGGGTGTATGGTGGGGCAGTAGCATCATTGAGCGGGTTTATAGTGATGTGGATGTATGGTAGGGTAGATGTGTGGTGGTGCAGATGTACAGTGATGTGGGTGTATGGTGGGGCAGTAGCATCATTGAGCGGGTTTATAGTGATGTGGATGTATGGTAGGGTAGATGTGTTTTGGTGCGGATGTACAGTGATGTGGGTGTATGGTGGGGCAGTAGCATCATTGAATGGGTTTATAGTGATGTGGATGTATGGTAGGGTAGATGTGTGGTGGTGCGGATGTACAGTGATGTGGGTGTATGGTGGGGCAGTAGCATCATTGAATGGGTTTATAGTGATGTGGATGTATGGTAGGGTAGATGTGTGGTGGTGCGGATGTACAGTGATGTGGGTGTATGGTGGGGCAGTAGCATCATTGAGTGGGTTTATAGTGATGTGGATGTATGGTAGGGTAGATGTGTGGTGGTGCAGATGTACAGTGATGTGGGTGTATGGTGGGGCAGTAGCATCATTGAGCGGGTTTATAGTGATGTGGATGTATGGTAGGGTAGATGTGTGGTGGTGCGGATGTACAGTGATGTGGGTGTATGGTGGGGCAGTAGCATCATTGAGCGGGTTTATAGTGATGTGGGTGTATGGTAGGTTAGATGTGTGGTGGTGCGGATGTATAGTGATGTGGGTGTATGGTGGGGCAGTAGCATCATTGAGCGGGTTTATAGTGATGTGGATGTATGGTAGGGTAGATGTGTGGTGGTGCGGATGTACAGTGATGTGGGTGTATGGTGGGGCAGTAGCATCATTGAGCGGGTTTATAGTGATGTGGATGTATGGTAGGGTAGATGTGTGGTGGTGCGGATGTACAGTGATGTGGGTGTATGGTGGGGCAGTAGCATCATTGAGCGGGTTTATAGTGATGTGGATGTATGGTAGGGTAGATGTGTGGTGGTGCAGATGTACAGTGATGTGGGTGTATGGTGGGGCAGTAGCATCATTGAATGGGTTTATAGTGATGTGGATGTATGGTAGGGTAGATGTGTGGTGGTGCGGATGTACAGTGATGTGGGTGTATGGTGGGGCAGTAGCATCATTGAGTGGGTTTATAGTGATGTGGATGTATGGTAGGGTAGGTGTGGTGGTGCAGATGTACAGTGATGTGGGTGTATGGTGGGGCAGTAGCATCATTGAGCGGGTTTATAGTGATGTGGATGTATGGTAGGGTAGATGTGTGGTGGTGCGGATGTACAGTGATGTGGGTGTATGGTGGGGCAGTAGCATCATTGAGCGGGTTTATAGTGATGTGGGTGTATGGTAGGTTAGATGTGTGGTGGTGCGGATGTATAGTGATGTGGGTGTATGGTGGGGCAGTAGCATCATTGAGCGGGTTTATAGTGATGTGGATGTATGGTAGGGTAGATGTGTGGTGGTGCGGATGTACAGTGATGTGGGTGTATGGTGGGGCAGTAGCATCATTGAGCTGGTTTATAGTGATGTGGATGTATGATAGGGAGGTTGTGTGGTGGTGCGGACGTATAGTGATGCAGGTGTGTAGTGGTGCAGATGTATTGCATTGCAGATATACAGTATGGTGGGGCAGTAGCATCATTGAGCGGGTTTATAGTGATGTGGGTGTATGGTAGGTTAGATGTGTGGTGGTGCGGATGTATAGTGATGTGGGTGTATGGTGGGGCAGTAGCATCATTGAGCGGGTTTATAGTGATGTGGATGTATGGTAGGGTAGATGTGTGGTGGTGCAGATGTACAGTGATGTGGGTGTATGGTGGGGCAGTAGCATCATTGAGCTGGTTTATAGTGATGTGGATGTATGATAGGGAGGTTGTGTGGTGGTGCGGACGTATAGTGATGCAGGTGTGTAGTGGTGCAGATGTATTGCATTGCAGATATACAGTATGGTGGGGTGGTAGTATCATTTTGTGGCTGAATCGTGAGGCGGTAGCATCGTGGAGAGAATGTGTGGTTATGTGGATTATGGCAGGACGGATGTGTGGTGGTGCAGGTATATGGTAGGGCTGTAGTATCATGGAGTGGATGGTGATGCAAATGTGATGGCGGAGTGGGTGTGTGGTGGTGTGGATGCATGGTCATGCAGGTGTATGGTGGGGCAGTAGTATCATAGAGAGGGTAAATGATGACGTGGATATATGGTAGGTTGGGTGTGTGCAGGTGTATGAGGGGGCAGATGCACGGTATTGCGGATATATGGTAATATCGTGGAGCGTGTGTGTGGTAGTGAAGAAGTATAGTGTGGCGGTATTATCATGCAGTGGGTGTATCGTGAGATGGATGTATGACAGCGCAGGTGTGGTGGTGTGAGTGTATGGTGTGGCATTGGTAATGTGGAGTCGGAGCCTTCCATCCCCGACATCATCTGTCGAGGAAGCGTCATTGGCCCTATACACATTAGTCTATCGGCCCCGTACACATTACTCTGTCGGCCTTGTACACATTAGTCAACCCGTACACGATAGTCTGGCAGCCCCGTACACGATAGTCTGGTGGCCCCATACACGTTAGTCTGGCGGCCCCGTACACGTTAGTCTGGCGGCCCCGTACACGTTAGTCTGTTGGCCCCGTTCACATTAGTCTGTCAGCCTTCTACACATTAGTCTGCTGGCCCCGTACACAATACTCTGTTGGCCTTGTACACATTAGTCTGCTGGCCCCGTACACAATATTCTGTTGGCCCTCTTCACGTTAGTCTGTTGGCCCCGCATTTGTTAGTCTGTTGACCTCAGACACATTAGTCTGTTGGTCTCGTACACGTCAGTCGGTTGGCCCTGTACACATTTTTCTGTTGGACCTGAAAACATTACCTTGTAGGCCCTGTGACCGTTACTCTGTTGGCCCCGTATACGTTAGTCTGTTGGCCCAGTACGTTAGTCTGTTGGCCCAGTACACGTTAGTCTGTTGGCCCAGTACACGTTAGTCTGTTGGCCCCGTACACGTTAGTCTGTTGGACCCGAACAAATTACTTTGTTGGACCCATACACAGATCTGTTGGCCTCGTACACATTCCTTTGTTGGCCTCGCAAAAATTAGTCAGCTGCCCACGCACACATTATTTGGTCGGCAGACTTGATGGCTTTAGTCTTCAGTGCATGGAGACATTAGAACCTCTAGATTAGGCCGCACTGGAGTAACAGAGAAGAATCCTGCTCTTACTGTAAAGCCGTTTCTGAAGCCCATGACTCTTCTCCATCACCCTAGTGTGCGCCATAAATCTACACTTCACAAACCTCTCCTGCCGGGATAAAGACATACACAATGTCACATGGTCATTGATTTGCAGCAGCTGACACTATTCCGTCAGCGGTGGTCACACAACATTCTTTATGGCAGGACACCAGCAGGAATCAAGGGGCTGAGATCAGAGGACAGGTGTGGTCCAGGGAGCTAAGTAACCTGCACTGTGGAGATATTAAAAAAGGGGGCCCAGTAGTACACAACCCCTTTAAAAGTAGAATTCGGGTGCTGCTCATTTCTGCCTCTGAGTTGGTGCATGTACCTGCCAATTCGTGTGCATGGACCCTGCTGACTGTTCAAGTGTATTCCCCCATCGCATGGCGAACCGCAGGCAACCCAGTTTGAGAAGAGACTATTCCCACCTGCATAGGTTTGTCCATCTGCACCAGTGTGTCCACCTCCCTAAAAAGAACAACAGTGGAAGATTCGTGTATATATCTCCCTGAGGCATCTATCCACCTGGGTTCCAAGGGCCACGGTGGCTTCCAACGACCCAGGAGTAGCATACTGCACCAAAGTATCCTGAAGCCTAGCTGACAGACCATGACAAAAATGGCTCCTAAGAGCAGGGTCATTCCACTGTGTGTCAGTGGCCCATCTCTGAAACTCTGAGCAGTAATTGTCAGCCAGCCGGCCCCCTGCTTGATCTTACGTAGTTGAGACTCAGCCAGGGAGACGCCATCAGGATCCTCATACGCCAGCACCAATGCCGCAAAAAACTCGTCCACCGACCGCAAAGATGATGATAAGTTGGTAGGAAGAAGGACCAGGATTGGGGAACACCCTTGAGAAGGGAAACTATAATCCCCACAGGCTGTTCCTCACTCCTTGAAGAACGAGGGCGAAGCCTGAAATATAACGTAAAGGCTTCCTTAAAGACCAAAAATTTATCTCTCCCTCCAGAGAACCTGTCAGGGAGAGATATCTTGAGTTCCGGGTGAGCCATGGCATGAGCCGAGACCATGAACCCAGACACCTAGCCTGTGCCTATCCCTGAGCTCCCCTAACACCCTATGTGGGTCCTTCCCTCTGCCGCCATCACGTGCCTGATCTTTAGCGGTCACCTCACTAAACCCTGACTAGTGCACTCGGATGCTAGCCTCACCAGTGCAGATGATACAAACACAGGGGGTAGTGACAAGCATGAGACAGGCACGGTAAATAAACAGGTAACTTAGCTCCAGGCTCCAATGCCAAGTTCCACACTGAAGAGGATAAGGAAACATGACCCCCAACTCCACAGAAGTGGTAGATTCAGCACTGACACCAGAGAGCTGCAACTCCAAGGCTGACCTACATGGAAAACTCTATTACCAACAGTCAGCTGATGCATCATGTTACTATTTAAAGGATTGTGGGAGTTGTCACCACCCACATCAGCTGACCTAGCAACACAGCAGCTTTCAGCAAGCACAACTAACATTAACCTTTGCTGGCAAAAAACAGCTTTTAAATTATAGCAGTGCCAGTGCTGCTATCACCAGCAGGAAATACCTGTAGGGTGAAAGTATATAAAGCGGTACTCGAAAGGTGATAGGGCAGACAAATGAGTGAATGAAAGCCCCTGTTACACTGAAAAAACTGAAGTAAGGATAACAGAAGCTAAACACAAGGAGAAAAGGCATATCTGCTATGGCTCAGTGGACAAGGAAGCCGACCACAAAGCACAAGCTCAAGGGTTCGCATCCAGATGCATGACAGTGCCCCTCCTTCTACAAGGGGTGAATGGGCCAACTGAGATTTCCAACAGTTGACTGATCTCCCTCACTAGGTGGACTACGTGCAAATTTTCAGCATCCGAGGAATTATTCTCCAGATCGAAACCCTTCCATTTAATGAGGCATTGCAGTCGACGTGTGGAACCCAAAACTTGTTCTATCTCATTCTCCTTGTCCTCTTCGAAGTCAACCTCAATGAGGACCTGACGTCCAATCAAACATTTTTAACAAAAGAGGAATGGAAATTATTAATCCTTCATATAACCGGGAGTGGGAGCTTGACTGTCAACAGGATTAATGATCTTAATTACCTTATATGGACCAACAAATTTAGGAGCAAATTTATTTGATGGAATTTTAAGACAAAGATTTTTTTGAGGATAGCTGTAAGGACTCGAACCCAGCAGCTCTTCCCTCTGAGCTATTCAGTTCGCTGGACAATTCCTTGCCAAACCAGATACTAGGAGCTGTGTTGTGAGTTCATTTTCCCCTTCGTCACTGAGGTCTGGTGAACTCCCTATTCTGGTAAAGGAAGGTAATGAGCCTGATTATCAGGCACCTGAGCCTAATGAGGATGACTGGCTGAGTGGAGTCACTGACTGGATATAAGGCTGCCGACGCCCTTCTGCCCTGCGGGTGATTTCTTTGTGGACTTCTAGGACACCAGTCTGATTCCTGCTTCCCTAAAGCTAAGTTTTCTGCTTTGCCTGTTTGCATTTATGTTTTGTTTTTGTTTTCCTTGCTTTTCTGGATTCTGCCATTCCGTGCTGGGATGAGCTGAATCTCCTTTTGCCGGTTGCTCTGTCTTCAGAATATTCCTAAGTACTGACATAGCTTTTTTGAAGCCTAGCGTCTTCAGGGCCTTTTTCACTGTCAGTCTCTTGGCTCTTATTTTCATAGGGTTTTTCACGGATTGCAGACAGCAGCCTTCCTGTCCTTTCCTATCTAGGTAGTTTGGGCCCCGTCTTTGCTCAGTCTATCTTTCTGTCTGTGTTAGTGTTTTCATCTTGCTTCACCATCATTATATGTTGGGGGCTGCCTATTGCTTTGGGGTCTGTTCTGGGGCAGTTTAGATTTCCCCTTTCTTTCTTTAGGCCTATTTAATTCTCCGGCTGTGATCGAGGGGTCTAGGGCATCGTAGGAACCCCCCACGGCTACTGTTAGTTGTTGTGATAGGATCAGGGGTCTGCAATCCGATAGCTGCCAACCTCTCTGGTTTTCTGGACTTAGCTAGCATTTCTGTTTTTGCCTCCTACGGTGACTCAATCATAACAGAGCTGTGTGGTTCCTGATTGTCTCCTCCCTGAATTCCTGATTGTCTCCACCCTAAGTTCCTGATTGGCTCAATCCTGTGATCTCCTGATTTAACACTCTACTTAAACCTGGCACTGCACTTCCTTCCTTGTGAAATTATTGAGCTTAAGCCCCCGTTACACACTGCGATATCGCTAGCAATATCGCTGTAAAGTCACCGATTTTGTGACGTTATAGCGATATTGCTAGTGATATCGCTGCATGTGATACTTACCTCCGACCGGCTCCCCCGCTGGTTATCGCTGATCGCGAGAGAAGCTCCTGGATTATTTCTCGTCGGTCACTTTCTGCGGCGCTTCCTGCTGTGACGATGAGCGACGCGTGGAGCCGGGCGAGAGGACGCAGGATCGCCGCGTCTGACAGGTAAGTAGCGATCCCCGTCCCCAGCGATGTCGCTAGTGAGATCTGCCTGTGTGGCAGCTCACTAGCGACCACTTAGCGATGCACCAGCGATCCTGACCGCGTCATATCGCTGGTCGGGATCGCTGGTGAGTCGCTAGGTGTAACGGTACCCTTACAGCCTTTACTCTAGATTCTTTCCACCTGCTGCCCATCCTCAAGATTATACTGCTACTCTGTGAACCGATTTCTGGCTATATCCTTACTACTACTAAAAACGCCCCTGGAAGAAGCAACTTTTGTGAAATGGCGGAAAAGCCTTACCAGCATCTAGTCTTACTACTGCTGTCCTGTGTCCCAGCGGCCAGCTACAGGTAAAATCCTGAACTTGATTTTTTGCATTCAGTTACCAACAAAATTTCTTTGCTGTGCCCTGGATTCCTTTTATCCTTTTGAAAAGGAATCATAAACAATACATATACAGGACAGATGATTTTGATCTCTATTAATCTCCATGATGTTTTTTCCTTAGCTCTTCCTTCCCCTACATTTAAAAATAGGTCATATCTCTGTAGTGCCTGTAGCACTTTGACAAATTTAGCGAAATTATTGCAATTGCTGTTGATGTTTAGGCCCCAATATATATTTTTTTGGTAGGGGTTCCTAGGTATTGTGGACTTTGGATGCATAACATCACTAATAATTCTTGCCTTTGGCTATTTTATGCACTTTGCACCTTCTGGAGATCTTTTGAAAAATATTGACTTTTTTGCTGGCTATCTTCACCCCCTTCATGTTGGAGACCAATTTGCCCTGTCTTTTTAATGTAATCCCCTTATTGTTTTAAATTGACAATTAATTAAAATTTGTATTTTTAAATTTATTACTGTCTTCACTTTTTTAATCTTCATGGCACCTTCCACGATGATTTTTGTTTGGATATATCCTTACTACGTTACATGCTGAACTACGTTAACAGCTTATCCTCCCAACTACACTGCTGCTCCATGGACCGACCTATGGCTATATCCTGACTACGATTCCTGCTTATCCTCCCAACTACACTGCTGCTCCATGGACCGACCTCTGGCTATATCCTGACTACGATTCCTGCTTATCCTCCCAACTACACTTCTGCTCCATGGACCGACCTCTGGCTATATCCTGACTACGATTCCTGCTTATCCTCCCAACTACACTGCTGCTCCATGGACCGACCTCTGGCTATATCCTGACTACGATTCCTGCTTATCCTCCCAACTACACTTCTGCTCCATGGACCAACCTCTGGCTATATCCTGACTACGATTCCTGCTTATCCTCCCAACTACACTTCTGCTCCATGGACCGACCTCTGGCTATATCCTGACTACGATTCCTGCTTATCCTCCCAACTACACTGCTGCTCCATGGACCGACCTCTGGCTATATCCTGACTACGATTCCTGCTTATCCTCCCAACTACACTTCTGCTCCATGGACCGACCTCTGGCTATATCCTGACTACGATTCCTGCTTATCCTCCCAACTACACTGCTGCTCCATGGACCGACCTCTGGCTATATCCTGACTACGATTCCTGCTTATCCTCCCAACTACACTTCTGCTCCATGGACCGACCTCTGGCTATATCCTGACTACGATTCCTGCTTATCCTCCCAACTACACTTCTGCTCCATGGACCGACCTCTGGCTATATCCTGACTACGATTCCTGCTTATCCTCCCAACTACACTGCTGCTCCATGGACCGACCTCTGGCTATATCCTGACTACGATTCCTGCTTATCCTCCCAACTACACTTCTGCTCCATGGACCGACCTCTGGCTATATCCTGACTACGATTCCTGCTTATCCTCCCAACTACACTGCTGCTCCATGGACCGACCTCTGGCTATATCCTGACTACGATTCCTGCTTATCCTCCCAACTATACTTCTGCTCCATGGACCGACCTCTGGCTATATCCAGACTACGATTCCTGCTTATCCTCCCAATTTCACTACTGCTCCATGGACCGACCTCTGGCTTTTCCCTTAGGACACTACCTGCCGTTGCTGCCCCTAGTGGCTGCAATATCACTACTCCAACTAAGGTCAGTCCATAGCAGAATGATCTCACACACAAAATGGAGTCTGTTGCAGCCCAACTGAGACAAGTTGCTGAACTTCAGAATTTTACTGCGACATACCAAGAAAAGTTTTCTAAGTTGCAAACACAGGTGTTGGGTCAGCAAAAGGAAAAGATTGTGCTACGGAAGTAACTTCTGGATTTGCGCAACTCAGGCTCGGAATTAAACGCACGCATGCCGCTGTCATCTTATATAGACAGGTGTGCACCTTTACAAATCCAGTCCTATCAGTTTAATTACACACAGCTGGACTCCAATGAAGGAGTAGAACCATCTAAAGGAGGATCACAAGGAAATGGACAGCATGGGACTTACATATGAGTGTCTGAGCAAAGGGTCTGAATACTTATGACCATGTGAAATTTCAGTTTTTTCTTTTTACATAAATTTGCAAAAAATTCTACATATCTGTTCTTTTTTCAGGCAAGATGGGGTGAAGAGTGGACATTAATGAGGAAAAAATGATCTTGTTTGAATTTACCAAATGGCTGCAATGAAACAAAGACTGAAAAATTTAAAGGGGTCTGAATACTTTCCGTATCCACTGTACCTTTTGAGCGGATTGCTATGGATCTGATAGGGCCCATTGTACAGTCAGCTCATGGCCACCAACACATATTGGTGGTAGTAGATTATGGCAATCCCTCTTCGTCACACCTCAGCTAAACTTATTACCAAATGGCTGCAATGAAACAAAGAGTGAAAAATTTAAAGGAGTCTGCATACTTTCTATACCCACTGTATATTGGATCACAAATACTGTGTTGCGATATTGTGGTCCACTAATACCAGACAAATTGTGGTGTGGGATATTAAATAATTAAAGAATCAATAAAAACCTCTAACTAATGTCCTGTCATGTCGGACGCTGTTCACACCACAGCATCCGGCAGGCAGAGGTAGTTCCACCTCCAGCCACTATAGCCTCAGTGGCGCCGGCCTGATCTTCAGGCTCTCGGGGGTTAATCCTGCTGGAGACCAGGTTGGATGGTTAGTCACGCCCACGGTCTTTAAATAGTCATGCTGGCCTATGGGCGTCGCCGATTATAGCTTGTGTTTCATACCAAGTGGTTCCGGTCTGGAGTGGAGGTGTTCAAGAGAGAGAGATTCATATCTGGTGTCGTATGATCCGTCGTTATCCTTTCTCCTTCCCATATTTGTGTTTAGTTGTGCCCTGTTCACATTACTGTTTATTCCTGTGTGTGTGCGGCGCAGTGCAGTTTAAGTTCTCCCTGTCTGTCATTATTTGTGTGGGAGCTTTGGTGGTGACTTCTCACTGGGTGGAGGGTGGAGGGTTAAGTGCAGGGCTGAGCAGGAGATAAGGAAAGGTCGGAGGCTCAGGCATTTGCACCTTCAGCAAAAACCCTGGGTTGAGGGTCAGACAGGGTTTCCCCTAGTAAAGGGACACCACAGGGGCCCCGGGTCTTTCAGCCTTAGTTGAACTAAGCCCCCGTGACATTATAATCGGCCCACATTTTTTCAGGAGTCCATGGATCCATTAGATTCCATAACCCGCCAGTTGGCGGCGCTGTCCATACAGGTCTCCGAGTTGAATGGGGCAGTTCAGCAGCAGGGCCTGGTAGTAGCAAAGGTGCAAACGGCATCTGCAGGTATCGGTGCAGAGCCGAAGTTTCCGCTGCCAGAACGATTTTCAGGCGATCGCAGCAAATTTGTCGTATTTCGGGAGGCCTGCAAATTATACTTCCGCATGCGGCCAATATCCTCAGGTAATGAGGCCCAGCGAGTAGGGCTGGTGTTGTCATTACTGAGTGGTGACCCCCAAGCATGGGCATTTTCCTTACCACCTGACTCTGCTACATTTCATTCGGTCGATAATGTTTTTTCTGCCCTCGGGCTCATTTACGATGACCCTGACCGACTGGCTCTAGCGGAATCTAAAATCCGCGCCCTCCGCCAGGGGGAGCGCTTGGCAGAAGACTATTGTTCGGAATTTCGCCGCTGGGCTGTAGACACACAGTGGAATGACCCAGCACTGCGGAGCCAGTTTATTCATGGGGTATCAGGGAGGGTGAAACAAGCCCTCCTGATGTATGAGACTCCGGCATCATTGGAGTCTGCCATGAGTTTGGTGATACGTATTGATCGCCGTTTTCGTCAGGGGGCACAGGAGACGCTACCTCTGGGGGAAAACAGAGGTGCAGGTGTGGTTGAAGTAGATGAGTCCCCTGAACCTATGCAGATTGCTGGCGTGGCACAGGTTCGGCCTCGCGCTCCGGGAGTCCGGAAGTCCGGAGCATGTTTCTACTGTGGTAAAGGTGGTCATTATGTTAACGTTTGCCCGGTACTACCTAAGAGGGTCACACCGGCGGAAAACTGTTAAGCTCAGAGGGTATGGAGGAGACCCAACTGAGCGTATGCATATCCTCCATGATGGTATCTCAATGTATGCTCCCTGCCAAGGTTATTGTCGCCGGCAGAGAGCTACCTATATCAGTGTTTGTGGATAGCGGTTCCGCCACCAATCTCATAGATGAGGAGTTTGCACACACCGCCGGGTTTAAGATTGAAAAACTTCCTCACCCCATACAGGTGGTGACCATTAATGCTGTTCCCCTCCTTCAAGGGGAGATTACTGAGTTTGTGGCAGAGGTGAAACTCCACATTGGGGTCCTACATTCTGAGTCGGTTACATGTAGGGTCCTCCGTAATCTCCCAGCTCAAATGGTCCTGGGTTTTCCATGGCTGTCCAGGCACAACCCGGTAATTGATTGGAAAACTCAGGACATAGTACAATGGAGTGGTTTCTGCCAAGACAATTGCTTGGCCACATGTGTGTCCGCCGTGACGCCCAGCCTGCCGGAGGCTTTGCAGGATTTCGCGGATGTTTTCTCTGAGAAGGGTTGCTCAGAACTGCCTCCACATAGAGCCTATGACTGTGCTATTAGGCTAAAACCCGGGGCCAAATTACCTAAGGCCAGGATGTTTAATATTTCTGGTCCTGAGAGACAAGCTCTGAAAGACTACATCGCGGAGAGTCTGAGCAAAGGTCACATCCGGCCTTCGTCCTCGCCTGTAGCCGCGGGGTTTTTCTTCATTAAGAAGAAAGATGGGGGGTTACGCCCGTGTCTGGATTTCCGAGAGTTAAACCAGATTACTATCCGTGATCCCTACCCAATGCCGTTGATCCCGGATTTGTTCAACCAGGTAGCGGGGGCAAAATGGTTTTCCAAGCTGGACCTCAGGGGGGCGTATAACCTCATAAGGGTCCGTCAGGGGGATGAGTGGAAGACGGCGTTTAACACTCCTGAGGGTCATTTTGAGAGTCTGGTTATGCCGTTTGGGTTGACCACCGCGCCTGCCGTTTTCCAACATTTTATTAATGATGTCTTTGCTCATGTCCTGGGGAGATTTGTGATTGTATACCTGGATGATATCCTCATTTATTCTAGCGATCGGGACACTCATTTGCAGCATGTTAGGCAGGTGTTACAGTTGCTCCGGGAGAACCAGCTCTATGCTAAGCTGGAAAAATGTTTATTTTTTGTCCAGGAGTTGCCCTTTTTGGGATATATTGTGTCCGCAGCTGGTTTTAAAATGGACACCGCTAAGGTGCAAGCGGTGTTGCAATGGGAGAGGCCGGAGAGTCTGAAAGCACTCCAGCGGTTCCTGGGGTTTGCGAATTATTATAGGAAATTTATAAAACACTTTTCGACTGTCGCCAAACCGCTCACGGACATGACAAAAAAGGGTGCCGATCTGGCGAACTGGCCTGAGGTGGCTATACGTGCATTTGAGCGTCTGAAGAATAGTTTTGCTTCAGCCCCCATTCTGGTGCAACCAGACGTGTCTAAACCTTTTGTGGTAGAGGTTGATGCGTCGGAGGTGGGAGTGGGGGCAGTACTGTCTCAAGGCTCGTCCTTGAGCGAGATGCATCCATGCGCCTACTTCTCCAAGAAGTTGTCGCCGGCCGAACGGAATTATGATATCGGCAACAGGGAGTTGTTGGCCATCAAACTGGCTTTTGAGGAATGGCGACACTTCTTGGAGGGGGCGGCTCACCAGGTCACAGTTATCACCGACCATAAGAATCTGCTCTACCTGGAGTCGGCCAAGCGTCTGTCTCCTAGGCAGGCTCGCTGGGCATTGTTTTTTACTCGTTTCAATTTTCTTGTGACGTACCGTCCCGGGGCTAAAAACACCAAGGCGGATGCTTTGTCTAGGTGTTTTCCGGGGGGAGAACCTCGGGAAGAGCCGGTACCCATCCTCCAGAAAGGGGTAGTGATCTCGGCTCTCACGACTGAGGTAGAGGCGGAGATTGCCGAGGCCCAAGAGGAGGTACCACCAGGACTTCCCGCCAACAAATCATTTGTACCCCTGCATCTTCGGCCTAAGGTGTTGAAGGAACACCACGATTCGGTACTGGCTGGTCACCCAGGGGTGAAGGGCACCTTAGAGCTGGTATCGCGTCGTTTCTGGTGGCCCAAAATCCGGCAGGACGTGGTCTCGTACGTGGCAGCTTGCATCACGTGCGCTAGGGCTAAGTCACCCCGAACCCGTCCTGCTGGCACGCTACAGCCTCTGGGGGTACCCAATAGGCCATGGACAGAAATCTCCATGGATTTTATCACTGACTTGCCAGCCTCGGCAGGGAACACGGTCATCCTGGTGGTGGTTGACCGTTTTTCAAAGATGGCGCATTTTGTGGCGTTGTCCTCTTTGCCCAATGCTAAGACGTTGGCTCAGGTATTTGTGAAGGAGGTGGTCAGACTCCACGGAGTACCGTCTGACATAGTATCTGATAGGGGTACGCAATTTGTGGCGAGGTTTTGGAAAGCTTTTTGCTCAAGGTTGGGGATCAAGTTGTCACATTCATCGGCGTTTCATCCACAGTCTAATGGACAAACTGAGCGCATGAACCAAAATCTTGAACAGTATTTACGATGCTTTGTGTCCGACAACCAGGAGGAGTGGTCTACTTTCCTTCCTCTGGCCGAATTCGCATTAAATAATCACCGCCAAGAGTCATCAGGAGAGTCTCCATTCTTTTGTGTGTACGGTCAACATCCTCAGTTTTGTACCTTACGTCAGGGTGACTCCGGGGGTGTCCCGGAGGAGGATCAGCTAGGAGCCCAATTGTCATCAGTCTGGAGGCGGGTGAAACAGCGTTTGTTGAGCATGAGTGCCAGGTACAAACGGGTGGCTGACAGTAGACGCGTGCCAGGTCCGGACCTGTGTGTGGGTGAATGGGTGTGGTTAGCTACGAAGAACATAAAACTCAAAATCCCTTCTTTAAAACTGGGTCCAAGGTTTATTGGGCCTTTTAGGATTTCTGCCATCATTAACCCAGTGGCTTATCGGTTGGAACTTCCCGCAGTGTACAAGATACACAACGTGTTTCACAGGGCTTTATTGAAAAAGGTGGTAGGCTCTGTGGACACAACGCCGATGCCACCTCCAGTCATGGTGGATGGCGAGTTAGAGTTCGAGGTCGCCAAGGTAGTGGACTCTCGAGTAGTACGCCGTACTCTTCAGTATTTGGTGCACTGGCGGGGGTATGGTCCAGAGGAGAGGTCTTGGGTTCCAGCCTCAGACATACATGCGGATCGGCTGGTCAGTTCTTTTCACCGTCGTCATCCGGACAAGCCGGGTCCTATGAGTCTTGAGGGCCCTGGGGTCCCTCGTAGAAGACGGGGTACTGTCATGTCGGACGCTGTTCACACCACAGCATCCGGCAGGCAGAGGTAGTTCCACCTCCAGCCACTATAGCCTCAGTGGCGCCGGCCTGATCTTCAGGCTCTCGGGGGTTAATCCTGCTGGAGACCAGGTTGGATGGTTAGTCACGCCCACGGTCTTTAAATAGTCATGCTGGCCTATGGGCGTCGCCGATTATAGCTTGTGTTTCATACCAAGTGGTTCCGGTCTGGAGTGGAGGTGTTCAAGAGAGAGAGATTCATATCTGGTGTCGTATGATCCGTCGTTATCCTTTCTCCTTCCCATATTTGTGTTTAGTTGTGCCCTGTTCACATTACTGTTTATTCCTGTGTGTGTGCGGCGCAGTGCAGTTTAAGTTCTCCCTGTCTGTCATTATTGTGTGGGAGCTTTGGTGGTGACTTCTCACTGGGTGGAGGGTGGAGGGTTAAGTGCAGGGCTGAGCAGGAGATAAGGAAAGGTCGGAGGCTCAGGCATTTGCACCTTCAGCAAAAACCCTGGGTTGAGGGTCAGACAGGGTTTCCCCTAGTAAAGGGACACCACAGGGGCCCCGGGTCTTTCAGCCTTAGTTGAACTAAGCCCCCGTGACATGTCCCTATTATAAGTCAGGTTACAGTTGATTATAATCAATGAGCCTAAATATGTCCAATTTCTCTAGATTCCTCCAGATGTTGAAGTCCTGTAAATGTTCTTTATTGGTAGATTGCTGATGATAATTTGGTCTAAGCCAATTGCTACAAATTGGATAGAACAACCATGTTAACCTATAGAAAGGCAGGCAGGGTGGTCACTATTAATGTAAAGTTAGGTCCATATATATTCAATATACAGCAATCGGTGAAATTTAAAACATAACTTTTACTCTGTTCAATAAAAGACTTGAAATACTTGTCACCAAAAATTATTTAAAATTGTCGATCTAGTAAGGGTACCTAATAATACAAGAATCAGACCCCACTTCGACACTATTGAGGATATCGATTGTCATCCAAGTACAATTAGATAACAAAACAAGCACTGGGATACAGCAATTTTTGTTCAACATGTATATGCCATAACCCAATTTGCACATACATAGTAAATATGAATATTGAAAGCCCAAAATAATGGTTATACATACAGTCATATGTAAAAGTTTGGGCACCCCTATTAATGTTAACCTTTTTTCTTTATAACAATTTTGGTTTTTGCAACAGGTATTTCAGTTTTATATATCTAATAACTGATGGACTCAGTTATATTTCTGGATTCAAATGAGGTTTATTGTACTAACAGAAAATGTGCAATCTGCATTTAAACAAAATTTGACCGGTGCAAAAGTATGGGCACCCTTATCATTTTCTTGATTTGAACACTCCTAACTACTTTTTACTGACTTTCTGAAGCACTAAATTGGTTTTGTAACCTCATTGAGCTTTGAACTTCATAGCCAGGTGTATCAAATCATGAGAAAAGGTATTTAAGGTGGCCACTTGCAAGTAGTTCTCCTATTTGATTCTCCTATGAAGAGTGGCATCATGGGCTCCTGAAAACAACTCTCAAATCATCTGAAAACAAAGATTATTCAACATAGCTTTTCAGGGGAAGGATACAAAAAGTTGTCTCAGAGATTTAACCTGTCAGTTTCCACTGTGAGGAACATAGTAAGGAAATGGAAGAACACAGGTACAGTTCTTGTTAAGCCCAGAAGTGGCAGGCCAAGAAAAATATCAGAAAGGCAGAGAAGAAGAATGGTGAGAACAGTCAAGGACAATCCACAGACCACCTCCAAAGACCGGCAGCATCATCTTGCTGCAGATGGTGTCACTGTGCATCGGTCAACAATACAGCGCACTCTGCACAATGTGAAGCTGTATGGGAGAGTGATGGGAAAGAAGCCGTTTCTGCAAGCACGCCACAGACAGAGTCGCCTGAGGTATGCAAAAGCACATTGGGACAAGCCAGTTACATTTTGGAAGAAGGTCCAGTGGACTGATGAAACAAAGATTGAGTTGTTTGGTCATACAAAAAGGCGTTATGCATGCGCTGTATTGTTGACCGATGCACAGTGACACCATCTGCAGCGAGATGATGCTGCAGGTCTTTGGAGGTGGTCTGTGGATTGTCCTTGACTGTTCTCACCATTCTTCTTCTCTGCCTTTCTGATAGTTTTCTTGGCCTGCCACTTCTGGGCTTAACAAGAACTGTCCCTGTGTTCTTCCATTTCCTTACTATGTTCCTCACAGTGGAAACTGACAGGTTAAATCTCTGAGACAACTTTTTGTATCCTTCCCCTGAAAAGCTATGTTGAATAATCTTTGTTTTCAGATCATTTGAGAGTTGTTTTCAGGAGCCCATGATGCCACTCTTCATAGGAGAATCAAATAGGAGAACTACTTGCAAGTGGCCACTTTAAATACCTTTTCTCATGATTTGATACACCTGGCTATGAAGTTCAAAGCTCAATGAGGTTACAAAACCAATTTAGTGCTTCAGGAAGTCAGTAAAAAGTAGTTAGGAGTGTTCAAATCAAGAAAATGATAAGGGTGCCCATACTTTTGCACCGGTGAAATTTTGTTTAAATGCAGATTGCACATTTTCTGTTAGTACAATAAACCTCATTTGAATCCAGAAATATAACTGAGTCCATCAGTTATTAGATATATGAAACTGAAATACCTGTTGCAAAAACCAAAATTGTTATAAAGAAAAAAGGTTAACATTAATAGGGGTGCCCAAACTTTTACATATGACTGTATGTATGAAAAGATGAGACCATAAAAAAGAAAAAAATTGGAACAATCTCACCAAAAGGTTGTAAGCAAGACGGGAGTCTTCAGGGATCATATATTAACGGAGGTCCCTGGAATCGGAGGTTGGGAAGACAATACCCTGGCGATCCCTATGGGGCTAGCAATCATCTATCCCCCAAAACTCCCGCCCTTACAAGGGCAGTCCACAACTAACCCTATATTGCACATGCCCTGCACTTTCCCTAAAACCCTTTTTCCCATCTAACCCTTTTGGGGGATAGATGATTGCTAGATGATTACTAGATCGACAATTTTAAATAATTTTTGGTGACACATGTATTTCAAGTCTTTTATTGAACAGAGTAAAAGTTATGTTTTAAATTTCACCGATTGCTGTATATTGAAATTTTCCCTTTTTTGGTGAATCCTTTACATGTCAATTTTTGACAAATTGTTCTTGCTTTATAGTCCATATATATTTGGACAGAGACAACATTTTTCTAATTTTGGTTCTAGACATTACCACAAAGAATTTTTGCATTGATGAGTTCACCAGTGCTTTCTTTCTTTCTCAGGATGTACCAAACTGTAGATTTTGTCACTCCTAATGTTGTAGCAATTTCTCGGATGGGTTTTTTCTGTTTTTGCAGCTTAAGGATGGCTTGTTTCACCTGCATGGAGAGCTCCTTTGACCGCATGTTTCCTTCACAGCAAGACCTTCCAACTGCAAGCACCACACCTCCAATCAACTCCAGGCCTTTTATCTGCTTAATTGAGAATGACATAATGAAGGGATTGCCCACACCTGTCCATGAAATAGCCTTGGAGTCAATTGTCCAATTACTTTTGGTCCCTTTCAAAACAGGGTGGCACATGTTAAGGAGCTAAACCCTTCATCCAATGTTAATGTGGAGACCCTCAAATGAAAGCTGAAAGTCTGAACTTCAACTGCATCTGAATTGTTTTGTTTAAAATTCATTGTCGTAATGTCTAGAACCAAAATTAGAAAAATGTTGTCTCTGTCCAAATATATATGGACCTAACTGTAACATGTTATATACAGCTGTGCTCAAAAGTTTACATACCCAAGCAGAACCTTTGCTTTCTTGGCCTTTTTTTTAGAGAATATGAATGATATCACCAAACCTTTTTCTCCACTCATGGTTAGTGGTTGGGTGAAGCCATTTATTGTCAGACTACTGTGTTTTCTCTTTTTAAATCATAATGACCACCCAAAACATCCAAATGACTCTGATCAAAAGCTCACATACCATTTCTTAATACCGTGTATTGCCCCCTATAACATCAATGACAGCTTGAAGTCTGTGACGTTCAGGAACCGAGTACGTCCGAGAGTGGACCCTCTGGGTCGCGGGTCTGGAGCCCCTGGGCCGAGCACGCCAGGTGAAGACCGACCCCTATACAGGGATCGTTAGGGGCAGGACCGCAGGGGGCAGGACCGCGACAGCCGGTACCAAGAGGGACGGCTCGAAGGACAAGGCCGAACAGAGACCAGGGAACCGGGGCGGGGTAACGGAGGAAACCAGGCAGCAGTTAATAGAAAGGTAGCAAGACGTTGAGAGGCAAGGAGTACGGAGGCACGAGCCACGGGAGGGAGAGTAGGGACGGACGGGCCTAGGACAGGGAGCCCAGAAGACAGGCAGCAGAGGCACTGGGAGAAAGAACAGAAGGGACAAGGCTGAGGCAGGCAGAGGGGAACTGGGCGAGACACTGGACAGGCAGAGAGGGGACTGAGCAAGACACTGGACAGGCAGATATACTATAGCAAAACTACAGCGGCCAGAGAGTGCAGGATTGCCACACAATCATCAGGTATCTTCCCCATAGGGAGGTCGCCTGAAATACCTACTGGCCAGGAAGTGGGCGGTGGGCCCCGCATTCAGCGACGCCCACCACTGGATGAAGGAAGCGGGTGGGCGTGCGCCCGCGACCTAGGGACAGAGCGCGGGGATGCAGCAGCGTGGAAGACCGGGTAAGAGAGCGCACCGCTGGGGGGGGCGGCGGTGGGGAGCGGCAGCGGCGGTTACCGCCGCAGAAGAGACATCGGCGGGCTCGGCCACCAATGTCACAAAGTCTTTTGTGGTAGTTGTGGATGAGGGTCTTTATTTTCTCAGATGGTAAAGCTTCCCACTCTTCTTGGCAAAAAGCCTCCAGTTCCTGTAAATTCATGGGCTGTCTAGCATGAACTGTGGCTTGAGATCTCCCCAGATATGAGGTCAATGATATTGAGGTCTTGAGACTGAGATGGCCACTGCAGAACCTTCACTTTGTTCTGGTGTAGCCAATGACAGGTCGACATGGCCTTGTGTGTTGGATCGTTGTCATATTGGAACGTCCGGGCTGATGATTGCAAACATGCCTCCAGTATTTGCGGATAACGTGCTGCATTCATCTTTCCTTCAACATTGACCAAGTTTCCTGTGCCTTTGTAGCTCACACATCCCCAAAACATCAGTGATCCCCTCCATGCTTTACAGTAGGAATGGTATTCCTTTCATCATAGGCCTTGTTGACCTCTATCCAAATGTACCGTTTATGGTTGTGGCCAAAAAGTTCAATTTTGGTCTCATCACTCCAAATTACCTTGTTCCAAAGAAGAAAAGGTGTGGCTTTTATTCGCAACCAAAGATTGGCCAGCACTGTCCTGAAGTACAATGCTGTCAGTGATAGTCATCTCAATACGCCTTCAACGATTGCCAATCCATGGCACAGTTATACTAGTCTACTCACCAAAAACAGATGCCGAGGAGGACATTAAACTATTCTATCAAGTTCAAGATGACAAAACGCCAAAACAAGATTTACTCATTATCATGGAAGACTTGAATGCCAAAGTGGACAACGGCAAACATGGAACCGTTGTTGGAAACTTCGGACTTGGTGAACGATATCAGGCAGGAGGAAGAATCACTGACATTTGTATGACAAATCAATTCTCCATTATAAACACCTTCTTCCAAAATCACAAATGGATACTCTACACATGCAAATCAGTGAATGGGGCCTGTAAGAATAAGATCATACACTACCGTTCAAAAGTTTAGGGTAACTTAAAAATGTCCTTATTTTTAAAGAAAAGCACAATTTTTTCCAATGAAGCTAACATTAAATGATTCAGAAATACACTTTAAACATTGTTAATGTGGAAAATGACTATTCTAACTGCAAACGTCTGGTTTGTAATGCAATATCATCATCAATATAACTTGGTATGTAAACCCCCTTCTCATGTACAGCACCATGGAATTAATGGCGCTATAGAAATAATAATAATATCTTCATGGGTGTATAGAGGCCCATTTCCAACAACCATATCACTCCAGTGTTATTATGGTACTTTGTGTTTGCTAACTGTGTAAGAAGGCTAATAGATGGTTAGAATACCCTTGAAAACCATCATGCAAGTATGGTAGCATGGCTGAAAACAGTTTGGCTGATTAGAGAAGCTATAAATCTGACCTTCCTTTGAGCTAGTTGAGAATCTGGAGCATTACATTTGTTGGTTCCATTAAACTCTCAAAATGGCCAGAAAAAAAGAACTTTCATGTGAAACTCGACAGTCTATTCTTGTCCTTAGAAATGAAGGCTATTCCATGCGAGAAATTGCCAAGAAACTGAAGATTTCCTACAACGCTGTGTACTACTCCCATCAGAGGATAGCAAAACAGGCTCTAAGCAGAGTAGAAAGAGAAGTGGGAGGCCCTGCTGCACAACAGAGCAACAAGACAAGTACATTAGAGTCTGTAGTTTGAGAAATCGACGCCTCACAGGTCCTCACCTGGCAACTTCATTAAATAGTACACACAAAACGCCAGCGTCAACGTCTATAGTGAAGAGGCGACTCGAGGATGCTGGCCTTCAGGGCAGAGTGGCAAAGAAAAAGCCATATCTGAGACTGGCTAATAAAAGGAAAAGATTAATATGGGCAAAAGAACACAGACATTGGACAGAGGAAGATTGAAAAAAACTGTTATGGACAGATGAATCCAAGTTTGAGGTGTTTGGATCACACAGAAGAACATTTGTGAGACGCAGAACAACTGAAAAGATGCTGGGAGATTGCCTGACGCCATCTGTCAAGCATGGTGGGGGCAATGTGATGCTCTGGGGTTGCTTTGGTGCTGGTAAATTGGGAGATTTGTACAAGGTAAAAGGGATTTTGAATAAGGAAGGCTATCACTCCATTTTGCAATGCCATGCCATACCCTGTGGACAGCGCTTGATTGAAACCAATTTCATCCTACAACAGGACAATGACCCAAAGCACACCTCCAAATTATGCAAGAACTATTTAGGGAAGAAGCCGGCAGCTGGTATTCTATCTGTAATGGAGTGGCCAGCGCAGTCACCAGATCTCAACCCCATTGAGCTGCTGTGCGAGCAGCTTGACCGTATGGTTCACAAAAAGTGCCCATCAAGCCAAACCAACTTGTGGGAGGGTACTTCTGGAAGCATGGGGTGAAATTTCTCCAGATTACCTCAGCAAATTAACTGCTAGAATGCCAAACGTCTGCAATGCTGGAATTGCTGCAAAGGGAGCATTCTGTGATGGTCAACGTGTGACTGGACACACCGCCTCCAGGAGGGCGAATTTCTATGGCACACGTGACCCTGGATACACCGCCTCCAGCAGGGCGAATTTAAATAATATCACGTGCAGCCGGATACACCGCCTCCAGCAGGCGAATTTCAGAATTACACGTATAACTGGATACACCGCCTCCAGCAGGGCGAATTTAAATAATAAAGGGAAACACCAGGGAAACATACAATGGAGGGCCCTACGATGGGGAACGGGGACGTGGAGACCTCCTGCACTCCCCTGAGCCAGTCTCTACACTCCTAACAGTCCCTATACAGGCTCCGCACCTGTCGCCAAGCTGGAACCTAAGAACCCTAAGCTCGCCCTGCACCTAGCCCTTTCTAATGAAATGGAGGGTGCAGAAACTAATCCCACCACTGCACTTAAACACACAAAAGGAAAGTTACAAAACAGGGGTAACACCAATTAGCTTTGCTCTATTGCTCTTGCTCCCAGCAACAGAGTCCACCACCAGAATGCAGCTTTCCTCCAGAATCGCCGCTACTTCACCAAGCTTTGTCAGAGCTGCAAGGAACTCTCTCTAGCTCCTTCCACACCAGGACTCTGACTGAGCTGCCAGGAACTCTCTCTAGCTCCTTCCTCCACCAAGGATGGTTGGAAAAGACCACTATCACCAACAGTGATTGCAACACCTGACACTCTTTTATAGCAGAGGCAGAGCAATCACACCTGCTATAATCACGTGCACTAAACTAAAGTAACAAGTGTGCAATGACCCTAACGGCCACCGGGGGCAAAACTAGAACTGAAACCACCACAGTGCAATGACCCTAATGGCCACCGGGGGCAAAAACTATCTTTAAGCACACAGCTTAAGGAAAAAAAAAGGTTACTAGTGCATTTATCTGTCATAATCCAACCTGGATCATGACACATTCTTTGACAAAAGCAAAGTTTGAAGGAGAAAATTACTATTTCAAACAATTTTTATTTTTTTTTTTAACCTTGTCAATGTCTGGACTAGATTTTACATTCATTTGGCAACTTATGTGATTAATAAAAGTATGAGTTTTCATAGAAAACACAAAATCGTCTGGGTGACCCCAAACTTTTGAACGGTAGTGTATGTGTTTGCCAAAGATTGAGGTCAGCGAACATTACTGTGAAAACAAAACCAGGAGCAGATGGTGGAACTGATCATGAACAGTTTTTACATCAAAGATTAGAATCAAGCTGCCCAAACAGAGTAGACAGCAGGCAGTTTCCAGCTTTGATTTGGCAAACATACCTGAAGTTTTTATTGATGGTCTGTGACCAATGGTTGCTGTTTCCCTATTATATAAAAAAGTGTACCTTTATTTGTTGGTTATATGTGGAGGTGGCTGCTCTCGTTTCACACCTGTACACAACTGGTTTCTGTTTGGAAGTGACGGTCAGTCTTTTGTATGCATAGGGTCCTGACTGAGCACTCCATCCATCAGCCTCTGGCGATTTAAATCATAGCGATGCACCTGCACCTCATTATTTGCACCTTAAAAACATTTCTAGAATTCGACCCTTTCTTACTTTCAACATTCAAAATGTTTTACCATAACCAGGATCCCCATATCATGTCCTACCACAGTTTATGCATTTACTAGCCCTCTGCATCTGTACTGTTATATATTTAGACTGTTAACTGGTTCATGCAGCAACAGGAACACCCGATTCTTACACTGTGGCTGGTCCGAACAATGAAAGCGACTGTTACCATCCACTTCTCGTGTCCCCCATTCTCTCATAGATATTACTATTGGGGGATTGGTAATTTGGGGGGATATTATCAGTATTATGGGGGATCAGTGATTTGGGGGGATATTATCAGTATTATTGGGGATCGGTGATTTGGGGGATATGATCAGTATTATTGGGGGATCGGTGATTTGGGGGGGATATGATCAGTATTATTGGGGGATCGGTGATTGGGGGGATATGATTAGTATTATTGGTGGATCGGTGATTTGGGGGGATATCATCAGTATTATTGGGGATCGGTGATTTGGGGGGATATTATCAGTATTATTGGGGGATCGGTGATTTGGGGGGGATATCAGTATTATTGGGGCATCGGTGATTTGAGGGGTGTAACAGGGTCTGCCCAGGCTGGGGTACATCTTTCAGTACCACCCCGTGTTTTCGGAGGTCCGCTCTGCGTTGGCTGGAGTCTGAATGAATGACGCTGGCTGGAAATCCTTGGTTATATGGGCGCATATAAAAGATCACTGCTTCTCCACGTATTTCCAGTCTGACAACACTTTACTCACAGGACACAGAATATATCACACAGATAGAGGGCAGGCCAATAGAAAAGCGTCAGGCCAGACATGAATTACAAAAGCCGCAGGTGGCCGGAGCCTGCCAATGTTTACTGTGGGAATTACAAAGGTGGGGGGAGGGCGGACAAAAGGAGAATATCGTGTCCCCTCTGCCCAGAGGCGCAGCCTGTGGGCTGATGCATTAGGGACATGCATCTCACATGGAACCTATTATACATACATATAACTGCACAACATATTCTGGGTGCTGAGTGGTTCTGTAACACGGCTCCCCTTTTCAGCGACGCGATCGGCATACACAGTCTGATCATCAACAGATCGGTTTGGGGATGACCGAAGTTTATGGGGTTGGTACAAGTTCCGTTTGTCGACTTAGTCCATCGGCGTTACCATTTTGTTTGCCGGGTCTGTGGTGGATGGTGAAGTCCAGAGGTTGCAGGGCTAAACTCCACCGCAGCAATCTGGCGTTGTCTCCGGAGACCCGATTAAGCCAGACTAGGGGATTATGGTCCGCTAGGAGGGAAAAGTGACGTCCATACAAATATGGTTGCAACTTCTTGAGTGCCCATACTACCGCCAGGCACTCCTTCTCGATGGCCGCATAGCTTACTTCACGGGGCAGTAGTTTCCGACTCAGGTAAGCTACCGGGTGTTCTTGGCCGTCCGGCCCGACTTGGCTTAGTACTGCCCCCAATCCAAACATAGAAGCATCTGTGTGAACAAGGAAACGTTTAGTTGGATCGGGTGCGGCCAATACAGGGGTATTGGTGAGGGCGTTCTTTAGTTGGCGGAAAGCTTCCTCACTCTGAGGTCCAGGTTACCTGGCGGGGTTGGTTCTTACGGGTCAGATCAGTGAGGGGCTTGGCTAAGCTGCTGTAATTGGGAACGAATTTCCTGTAATACCCCGCTGTCCCTAGAAACGCCATGACCTGGGTTTTAGTGCGTGGGATGGGCCATTTGGCTATGGCCTCAATCTTGGCTGGTTCTGGTCGCTGTTTCCCACTTCCCACCCAATGCCCTAAATACTGAACCTCTGCTTTGCCCAGGTGACACTTGTTTGGGTTCAGGGTGATTCCGGCCTGGTGGATCCTGTCCAATACTGTCTCTAGGTGATTTAGATGCTCTTCCCATGTCGCACTGTAGATGGCGATGTCGTCCAGGTAGGCACAAGCATAGTCCTGGAGACCATCCACAAGCCGGTCAGGCAGCCTTTGGAAGGTCACCGGGGCATTCTTCATCTCGAATGGCATAACTCGAAACTGGAATAAGCCGAACGGGGTGACAAATTCCGACTTGGGAATAGCGTCAGGACTAAGGGGAATCTGCCAGTAGCCTTTGCACAGATCGATGGTGGTCAAATACTTTGCCCCCGCCAGCCGGTCTAACAACTCATCCACACGCGGCATGGAGTATGCATCCGTCACTGTTTTCTCATTGAGCTTATGATAGTCTACACAAAACCGTGTAGTCCCATCCTTCTTGGGCACTAACACTACGGGGGATGCCCAGGGACTGACTCTTCAATGACCCCTAAACGCAACATCTCTTGTATCTCTTGTCGCATCCCCTCTCGTACAGACTCAGGGACGCGGAAGGGGTTTTGTCGCAGGGGGGTCTGATCCTGGGTCTCAACCTTGTGTTGTGCCAGGCGAGTGTACCCCGGTCTCTCTGAAAACATCCTCTGTCGCAGCCTCAACGCCTCCACCTGCTGTCTCTCCCGGAGGCCTAGGTCTTCACCCAAGTGTACCTGGTCCCATGTTTTAGACTGAGTCCTTTCCCCTAAGACATCCGGCAAGGGAAGTCCGGCTAAATCCTCTGCTTCAGGTGCACAGGTGGCCACTACCTTTTCAGGGCGCTCCCGGTAGGGCTTCCGCATATTCACGTGGAACATGCGGATAACGCTGGGGTCGTCACAATCGGCGACATTATAGGTTGTGTCGGCTATTTTCCCCACTACCTGGTAGGACCCCTGCCATGCAGCTTGAAACTTATTCTGCTTAGTGGGCTCTAACACCAGGACCTTCTGTCCTATTTCCAAAGTGCGCTCTCTGGCCCTCCGATCGTACCATACGCGCTGGCACCGCTGTGTCGCCTGCAGGTTCTCACGTACAACCTGGGTCAGCTCCTGTAGGCGGTCCCGGAATTCCAGCACATAGGGTACAATAGGTATCCCTTCCATGAGGCCCTCCCCTTCCCTGTGTTACAGCACTAAGTCTAGGGGTCCCCTTACCCGTCTCCCGTATACCAGCTCGACTGGGGAGAACCCTGTGGATTCTTGGGGCACCTCACGATAGGCAAACAGGAGGTGTGGCAAGAATTTCTCCCAGTCCCTGTAGGTCCTGGTAAAAGTCCCAATGAGCTGTTTTTATGTCCCGTTAAAGCGTTCACACAACCCATTGGTTTGCGGGTGGTACGGGGCGCTTCTAATGGACTTTACGCCACACAGCTTCCACAGTTGGTTGGTCACCTCTGCTGTAAACTGGGTACCCTGGTCCAAGATAATCTCCCGGGGAAATCCAAACCGTGAGAAAACCTGGAGCAGGGCGGCCGCCACTGTCTCTGCCAGTATGTTAGGTAACGCAACCGCCTCTGGATACCGTGTGGCATAATCTACCACTGTCAATATATACTTTTTCCCTGACGGACTGGGTTTGGCTAACGGTCCTATCAGATCGACCGCTACTCGGCTAAATGGTTCCTCCACAATGGGGAGGGGGCGTAATTTGGCCTTGCATCGATCCCCCCTCTTGCCAATGCGCTGACAACTGTCACAGGTCTGGCAGTACTGACGAACATCATAGGTTACCCCCGGCCAAAAGAAGTTTTGTGTCAGACGATGCCTGGTGCGACTGACGCCGAAGTGCCCGGCCAAGGGTATATCATGAGAGATTCACAGTAACTCCTGCCTATACTTCTTGGGAACTACCAGCTGTTGTTTTATAGTGGGGCTCGTCCCTGTGTGGTGCTGCTCTGTGATCCGGTAGAGGAGTCCCTGCTTCCATACAAACTGTTTCCCTTCCAGTACTCCTCTCCCCTCCTGTGCCTTCCCACAATATCCCTCTAATGAAGGATCCTCAAGTAACTCCCTCTTAAATTCATCTGGGGTGGCCCAAGAAATGTGTCTGGCTATGGGAATACGTGCAGGGCTGGGATGTCTTACCTGGGCCTCCTCTGAGTGTTATTCCGCCTATGCAGCTCGAGCTTGTCTCCGGGTGGTCACAGGATAGGTCTCAGCCAGAGGGGCCACCGAGAATGCAGACAACATTGGCCCCAAGTCATTTCCCAGCAAGACGTCTGCAGGCAAATCCTCCTTCAAGCCGACCTCAACAAGGCCATCCCCGACTCCCCAGTTCAGGTGAATCCTGGCAGTGGGTAGTCGATGTTTAGCTCCCCGTGCTACACGGACTGCCACTGTCCGGTCCGTCTTCTCTTGGTCCCGGACGAGATGAGGCTTCACAAGGGTCAAAGTTGCCCCGGAATCTTAGTCCCTGCATACGTTTCCCATTAACCCACACGACCTGTCGATGCTGTTGTCGATTATCTGCCCGGGCTGCCTGCACGGGGTCTACTTCATGCAGCACTTCCTCCATCTCTTCCACCCCTTGGTTAGTCGTAGCCCCCAATGCCGGGTCAGTTTCACCTTGGTAGCAGTGTAAAGCAGCCCGGCTGAAGGTAGCTGTTCCCGCCTTTGGCCACTGGGTATGCTGAGTCCGGTTGGGACATTGTCTTTGCAGGTGGCCCAGCTGACGACAGGTGTGACATCGCTCCCCAGGGGGACTGTGGTAGGCCGGGTTTCTAGCTGGTCCCCCTACAATCTTCGGTGGTTTGGGGCCCTCCAGGTCCATGGGCCCCCTAGTGACCACCTTTGATCCGGACAACTGCGGCCTCCTGGCATCATGATGTTCATCGGCCAGACGAGCGGCTTCCTCAAGAGTCGTTGGCCGCCTGTCCCGAAGCCATTCCTGTGTCTCGGGCTTTAGTCCATTAAAGAATCGTTCTAACAGGAAGAGCTGGAGGACGTCCTCCTTAGTGGTTGCTTGGCTCCCTTGTACCCACTGTAGCAGTGACCGCCGTAATTTACAGGCCCATTCAGCGTGGGTATCGGTTACGCATTTTATAAGTCCGCGGAACTTTTGGCGGTAGGCCTCTGGTGTCAGCGCATACCGGGCCAAGATCACTTCTTTGATCCGCTCATAGTCATAGAATTGTAGAGTTGGAAGGGACCTCCTGGGCCATCTGGTCCAACCCCCTGCTCAAAGCAGGATTCGCTAAATCATTCCAGTCAGATATCTGTCCAGCCTCTGTTTGAAGACTTCCATTGAAGGAGAACTCACCACTTCTCGTGGCAGCTTGTTCCACTCATTGATCACTCTAACTGTCAAAAAGTTTTTTCTAATATCTAATCTGTGTCTCCTCCCATTCAGTTTCATCCCATTGCTTCTAGTCTTTCCTTGTGCAAATGAGAATAAAGTTGATCCTTCTACAATGTGACAGCCCTTTAGATATTTGTAAACAGCTATTAAGTCTCCTCTCAGTCTTCTCTTTTGCAAACTAAACAATCCCAAATCCTGCAACCTTTCCTCATAAGACAGGGTTTGCAGACCGGTCACCATTCTGGTTGCTCTTTTCTGAACTTGCTCCAGTTTGTTGATGTCTTTTTTAAAATGTGGTGCCCAAAACTGGACACAATATTCCGATGAGGTCTGACGAGGTCTGACCAAAGAGGAGTAGAGGGAAATAATGACTTCACGTGATCTAGACTGTATGCTTCTGTTAATACATCCTAGAATTGCATTTGCCTTTTTTGCTGCTGCATCACACTGTTGACTCATATTCAGTCTGTGATCTATTAGTATACCCAAGTCTTTTTCACATGTGCTGTTGCTTAGGCCTATTCCTCCCATTCTGTATATGCTCTTTTCATTTTTATTGCCCAGATGTAGTACTTTGCATTTTTCCCTGTTAATTTCTTTCTATGACGAATCACTGATTGGGTGGATCAAGGATATGCTGTAGATATAGTATATCTTGACTTCAGCAAAGCATTTGACAAAGTCTCTCATACAATCCTTATTGAAAAAATGACTAAGTATGGAATGGACAAGGCAACTGTTAGGTGGATTCATAACTGGCTTAGTGATCGGACCCAAAGAGTGGTCGTAAATGGCTGCACATCCAGTTGGAAGAATGTCTCCAGTGGGGTACCACAGGGCTCTGTCCTGGGCCCTGTATTGTTCAACATCTTTATCAACGATTTAGATGAAGGAATTGAGGGTAAACTGATTAAATTTGCTGATGACACAAAGCTAGGAGGGATAGCTAATACTAGAGAAGAGAGCGGGAGGATTCAAAAAGATATAAATAAACTGGAGAAGTGGGCAGCAACTAACAGAATGGTTTTTAACAGGGAGAAAAGCAAAGTACTACATCTGGGCAATAAAAATGAAAAAAGCATATACAGAATGGGAGGAATAGGGCTAAGTGACAGCACATGTGAAAAAGACTTGGGTATGCTAATACAGATCACAGACTGAATATGAGTCAACAGTGTGATGCAGCAGCAAAAAAGGCAAATGCAATTCTAGGATGTATAAACAGAAGCATACAGTCTAGATCAGGTGAAGTCATTAATTCCCTCTACTCCTCTTTGGTCAGACCTCATCTGGAATATTGTGTCCAGTTTTGGGCACCACATTTTAAAAAAGACATCAACAAACTGGAGCAAGTTCAGAAAAGAGCAACCAGAATGGTGACCGGTCTGCAAACCCTATCTTATGAGGAAAGGTTGCGGGATTTGGGAATGTTTAGTTTGCAAAAGAGAAGACTGAGAGGAGACTTAATAGCTGTCTACAAATAGCTAAAGGGCTGTCACATTGTAGAAGGATCAACTTTATTCTCATTTGCACAAGGAAAGACTAGAAGCAATGGGATGAAACTGAATGGGAGGAGACACAGATTAGATATTAGAAAAAACTTTTTGACAGAGTGATCAATGAGTGGAACAGGCTGCCACGTGAAGTGGTGAGTTCTCCTTCAATGGAAGTTTTCAGAGGCTGGACAGACATCTGACTGGGATGATTTAGCGAATCCAGCTTTGAGCAGGGGGTTGGACCAGAAGGCCCAGGAGGTCCCTTCCAACTCTACAATTCTATGATTCTATGACATGCCTTATTAGTTACAAACCCATGCTGACTCTGTTTAATTACTTCATTCTTATCCAGGTACTGACATACATGTTGTTTAATAAATTGTTCAAAGATCTTTCCTGGTATAGAAGTCAGACTCACCGGCCTATAGTTGCCTGGGTCCACCTTCTTCCCCTTTTTGAAGATAGGAACAACATTTGCTCTTCTCCAGTCTTCTGGGACTTCTCCTGTTCTCCAAGAATTTTCAAAGATTATGGAGAGGGGTTCAAGAATTTCTTCCTTCAGTACTCTGGGGTGTAATTTATCTGGACCTGGAGACTTGAATTCATTTAGGTTAGCTAAGTGCTTTCTCACTATCTTTCTGTTTATAGATATCCTGGATTCTTCTATTCCCTTAATAGGACAGTGAAGAACAGTTGATGTTACATTTCCTTTCTGAGAGAAAACAGATGCAAAATAGGAATTTAAAAGTTCGGCCTTCTCAACATCCTGTCTTACCATTTCATCATTTTCATCCTGTAAAAATCCTATAGCATCTTTGACTTTTCTTTTACTTTTGACAAATCCCCAAAATCCTTTATTATTGCTTTTGACATCTCTTCCAAGCCTCAATTCATTGTCAGCTTTAGATAATCTGATTTGTGCCCTGCAGGTTCTGCAGACAGCATTATATTCTTCTTTAGATATGCCTCCCTCTTTCCATTTTATAATCATTTCTTTCTTCCTTTTTAGCATGTGCTTAAGTTCTGTGTTCATCCATCCTGGTTTCCTTAAATGCTTCCTATTCTTCCTTCTTTTCGGAATTGTTAACAACTGTGCTTTGAGAATTTCATTTTTCAAGATTTCCCATCCTTCCTGGACATTTTTGTCTTTAAGGATATCCAGCCATTGGATCCCTCCAATTCTCTTTCTGAATCCCTTAAAATCTGCCTTTCTGAAATCTAACCTTGACGTCTGAGTCTTCACAGGTCTTCCGCCTCTAGTTATCCAAAATTCTAAAATAGCATGGTCGCTACCTCCTAGGGTCCCAGCCACTTTTACCTCCTCAACCATTTCCTCCCTGTTTATAAGGATTAGATCCAAGGTAGCAGTTCCCCTTGTTTTCTCCCCTACCTTTTGGAAGATAAAGTTGTCAGCAAGAGAGGATAAGAATTTCCTTGACCTGTTAGTTTTGCATGAGAGAGATTCCCAACAAATGTCTGGATAGTTGAAATCTCCCATGACAACTATGTCATATTTTTTGGAGAACCTGGCCATTTGATGCATAAAGAGTTCATCCATGTCTTCAGCTTGCACAGGTGGCCTGTAGTAAATGCCTACAATGGTGTCCTTTCCATTGTTCTGTCCTTGTATTCTTACCCAAACAGTTTCCACAGAACTCCCAGTTTCTGAAGCTTCAATCTCTGTGCAGATATACGCGTTTCTAACATACAATGCGACACCCCCTCCTCGTTTATCAAGTCTGTTTCTTGCAAATAAGTTGTATCCTTCTAGTCTTGTATTTCAATCATGTGTATTGTCCCACCAAGTTTCAGTGATTCCAATGACATCATATTTCTTTTCCTGTGTTAGTAGTTCCAGTTCTCCTTGTTTGTTGCCCATGCTTTGTGCATTAGTATAGAAACATTTTAGTTTGTGATTGGTTTCTCTTTCTCCAATATTTTTATTAATTAGATTCTTTTGTCTTTGTTCTTCCTTTCCACTTCTAACAGCAGAGTTCTCAATAGCATTTGTCAGGTGTATGGCTTTTTCTGGTCTTTTGCTTCCCTTCCCATGTTGTTCTAGTTTAAAGCTCTCCTTACAAGTGTAGCAAGGCGACTTCCAAATACATGTTTTCCAGTCTTCGTAAGGTGCACCCCATCTCTAGCAAGTAGTCCATCGTAAAGGTAATTCACTCCGTGATCCAGAAATCCAAATCATTGCTGACGGCACCATCGACGTAGCCAGTTGTTCACCTGCAGAATCTTATTCCACCTCCTTGTTCCATGGCCATCCACTGGGAGGATGGAAGAGAAGACCACCTGCGCTCCCAGTTCTTTCACTTTCTTGCCTAAGTCTTCAAAGTCTCTGCAGATGGTTTCCAGGTCGTTTCTTGCGGTGTCATTTGTCCCCACATGTAGTAGCAGGAATGGGTAGTCATCTGTAGGTCTGAAGAGTCCTGATATCCTGTCAGACACATCTTTAATTTTTGCACCTGGAAGACAGCACATTTCTCTTGAAGTTATATCGGGTCTGCAGATAGCGGCCTCTGTTCCTCTCAACAGGGAATCCCCCATGACCACCACTCTCCGTTTCGTCTTCACAACATTTTTCTTTCTCCATCCAGGAGGACTCTGAAGGCGTACAAGTTTGCTGTTTGTGGGCAAAGTCTTATCCTGATGTATTTCTTCATCGTTCTCCTGCGTGAGAGCCTGGTACTGGTTCCTGAGAAGTATGGGTGCTGACTGCCTCCTGATCATCCTGCTTCTCTGGGTCACATGTCTCCATTCCTCTGTTTCTTCAGGTGCACTTCGAATTTCTTCTCTTTCTGTAACATGAAGAGATAATTCTGCTCTGTCTAAGAACTCTTCACCTTCCTTAATGATCTTCAACGTAGCTAACCTCTCTTCGAGACTTTGCAACTTTTCCTCCAACAGGGACACAAGCTTGCATTTGTGGCATGTGAAGTTTGGCTTTTCCACTGGTAAGTCTGTGAACATGTAGCAAGAAATGCAGCTCACCAAATGGCTCCTGGCCTCTTCCATATTGAGATTTCTTAAAAACGATGAAAGATGAGCCAAAATTATCGGCGCACGGTTTTCCGATTTCCTCTTTTCAGCTGCAACGGCCAAAACCCAGTGATCGTTGAGCTCGCGGAGACTCTTCACTTATGCCAGAAGGCACTGAGAATATGCAGCTGCAACGGCCAAAACCCAGTGGTCGTTGAGCTCGCGGAGACTCTTCACTTATCCCAGAAGGCACTGAGAATATGCAAATGATCTCAAGACTCTTCCCCTGGTTTTCCGATTTCCTCTTTTCAGCTGCAACGGCCAAAACCCAGTGATCGTTGAGCTCGCGGAGACTCTTCACTTATCCCAGAAGGCACTGAGAATATGCAAATGATCTCAAGACTCTTCCCCTGGTTTTCCGATTTCCTCTTTTCAGCTGCAACGGCCAAAACCCAGTGATCGTTGAGCTCGCGGAGACTCTTCACTTATCCCAGAAGGCACTGAGAATATGCAAATGATCTCCTCAAGACTCTTCCCCTGGTCCATACAGTCCTCATCAGGTACCGTGCGATAGGCGTCCGCTGCCCGGCCTGTCAGCTTGCTGGCCAGAATCTGAACCCGTTCCTCCGGCTTCACTTGATGAAGGGCACACTGCAGCTCAAAGTCCTGCAGAAAGCCATCAATGTCTTCCTCTGCCTCCCCCAATTGTCGGAAGGCATTATACTGGATCTTTTTGTGGCTTACTGTTGAAGGTACCTGGTTGAAGGCCAGAGCTCCCCCTGCTCGCTGGCTCTCCTCTCTCCGCCATCTCCATCTTGGCCAACTCCACTTTGGTCCGCTCTGCCATCTCCATCTTGGCTAGCTCTATCCTGGTCCGCTCAGCCATCTTTTCCTTCAGATCAGTACGCACATCAGCCATCACCTCTCGTATGATCTCTACTGCAGGGTTTAGGCCATAGAACGCCAGTCAGTTCTTTACCTCCCTCTGGAAATCGGTCTCCTCCACATTCACATTGGGGGGCGCTGCACTGTCGTGTTCCATGATGGCTGCTATCAAATCCGCTTTTGTTTGGTGGCTGGCGATCAACCCTCAGGCTTCCACCAGATCTTTTAATGTAGTCCTATTTAACTTCTGGTAGTTATTTTCCATTCATTCCTTTCCTCCTGTAGAAGGGGTATCATATCCCGCCGCTGCCACCAGTGTAACGGGGTCTACCAAGCTGGGGTACCTCTTTCAGTACCACCCCGTGTTTTCGGAGATCCGCTCTGCCTTGGCTGGAGTCTGAATGAATGACGCTGGCTGGAATTCCTTGGTTACATGGGCGCATATAAAACTTCCAGTCTGACAACACTTTACTCACAGGACACAGAATATATCACATAGATACAGAGGTTAGGCCAATAGAAAAGCGGCAGGCCAGACATACATTACAAAAGCCGCAGGTGGCCGGAGCCTGCCGATGTTTACTGTGGGAATTACAAAGGTGGGGGGAGGTCGGACAAAAGGAGAATATCGTGTCCCCTCTGCCCAGGGGCGCAGCCTATGGGCTGATGCATTAGGGACATGCATCTCACATAGAACCTAAGATACATACATATAACTGCACAACATATTCTGGGTGCTAAGTGGTTCTGTAACACGTAACAGGGGGATATCATCAGTATTATTGGGGGATCGGTGATTTGGGGGGATATCATCAGTATTATTGGGGGATCGGTGATTTGGGGGATATCATCAGTATTATTTGGGATCGGTGATTTGGGGGATATTATCAGTATTACTGGGGATCGGTGATTTGGGGGGATATGATCAGTATTACTGGGGATCGGTGATTTGGGGGGATATTATCAGTATTATTGGGGGATCGGTGATTGGGGGGATATTATCAGTATTATTGGGGATCGGTGATTTGGGGGGATATGATCAGTATTATTGGGGATCGGTGATTTGGGGGGATATCAGTATAATTGGGGGATCGGTGATTTGGGGGGATATTATCAGTATTATTGGGGATCGGTGATTTGGGGGGATATTACCAGTATTATTGGGGATCGGTGATTTGGGGGATATTACCAGTATTACTGGGGATCGGTGATTTGGGGGGATATTATCAGTATTATGGGGGATCGGTGATTTGGGGGGATATTATCAGTATTATTGGGGATCGGTGATTTGTGGGGATGTGATCAGTATTATTGGGGGATCGGTGATTGGGGGGATATTATTAGTATTATTGGGGATCGGTGATTTGGGGGGATATGATCAGTATTATTGGGGGATCAGTGATTTGGGGGGATATGATCAGTATTATTGGGGATCGGTGATTTGGGGGGATATTATCAGTATAATTGGGGGATCGGTGATTTGGGGGGATATTACCAGTATTACTGGGGATCGGAGATTTGGGGGATATGATCAGTATTACTGGGGATCTGTGATTTGGGGGGATATTATCAGTATCATTGGGGGATCTGTGATTTGGGGGATATGATCAGTATTACTGGGGATCGGTGATTTGGGGGGATATTATCAGTATCATTGGGGGATCTGTGATTTGGGGGGATATGATCAGTATTATTGGGGGGATCGGTGATTTGGGGGGATATTATCAGTATTATTGGGGGATTGGTGATTTGGGGGGATATTACTATTGGGGATCAGTGATATGGGGGGATATCAGTATTATTGGGGGATCAGTGATTTGGGGGGATATTATCAGTATTATTGGGGGATCGGTGATTTGGGGGATATCAGTATTATTGGGGGATCGGTGATTTGGGGGGATATCATCAGTATTATTGGGGGATCGGTGATTTGGGGGGATATCATCAGTATTATTGGGGGATCGGTGATTTGGGGGGATATTATCAGTATTTTTTAGAGGATTCTGCGGTCTTGCTCGGACCGTCCTGGGGTTGTGCTCAGTCCGTCCTAAGGTCATGTACGGACCGTCCTGGGGTCGCGTTCGGTCCGTCCTAATGTCGTGTACGGACCGTCCTGGGTTTGTGCTCGGACCGTCCTAAGGTCGTGTACGGACCATCCGCTGTCGTGCGCGGACCGTCCTGGGGTCGTGCGCGGACCGTCCTGGGGTCGTGTGTGGATCGTCCTGGGGTCGTGCTCGGACCGTCCTGCCGTCGTGTGCGGACCATCCTGGGGTCGCGTATGGACCGTCCTGTGCGGACCGTCCTGCCGTCGTGTGCGGACCGTCCTGCCGTCGTGAGCGGACCGTCCTGGGGTCGTGCGCGGACCGTCCTGGGGTCGTGTGTAGATCGTCCTGGGGTCGTGCTCGGACCGTCCTGCCGGGTGTGTGCGGACCATCCTGGGGTCGCGTATGGACCGTCGTGTGCGGACCGTCCTGCCGTCGTGTGCGGACCGTCCTGCCGTCGTGAGCGGACCGTCCTGCCGTCCTGGGGTCGTGCGCGGACCGTCCTGGGGTCGTGCTCGGACCGTCCTGGGGTCGTGCTCGGACCGTCCTGGGGTCGTGCTCGGACCGTCCTGCCGTCGTGCGCGGACCGTCCTGCCGTCGTGCGCGGACCGTCCTGGGGTCGTGCGCGGACCGTCCTGGGGTCGTGTGCGGACCGTCCTGCCGTCGTGTGCGGACCGTCCTGGGGTCGTGCTCGGACCGTCCTGCCGTCGTGCGCGGACCGTCCTGGGGTCGTGCTCGGACCGTCCTGCCGTCGTGCGCGGACCGTCCTGGGGTCGTGCTCGGACCGTCCTGGGGCCGTGCGCGGACCGTCCTGGGGCCGTGCGCGGACCGTCCTGGGGCCGTGCGCGGACCGTCCTGCCGTCGTGAGCGGACCGTCCTGGGGTCGTGCGCGGACCGTCCTGGGGTCGTGCGCGGACCGTCCTGGGGTCGTGCGCGGACCGTCCTGGGGTCTTGCGTGGACCGTCCTGCCGTCGTGCGCGGACCGTCCTGGGGTCGTGTGCGGACCGTCCTGCCGTCGTGTGCGGACCGTCCTGGGGTCGTGCTCGGACCGTCCTGGGGTCGTGAGCGGACCGTCCTGGGGTCGTGCGCGGACCGTCCTGCCGTCGTGTGCGGACCGTCCTGGGGTCGTGCGCGGACCGTCCTGGGGTCGTGCGTGGACCGTCCTGCCGTCGTGCGCGGACCGTCCTGGGGTCGTGCGCGGACCGTCCTGGGGTCGTGCGTGGACCGTCCTGCCGTCGTGCGCGGACCGTCCTGCCGTCGTGTGCGGACCGTCCTGGGGTCGTGCGCGGACCGTCCTGCCGTCGTGAGTGGACCGTCCTGGGGTCGTGCGCGGACCGTCCTGCCGTCGTGCGCGGACCGTCCTGGGGTCGTGCGCGGACCGTCCTGGGGTCGTGCTCGGACCGTCCTGGGGTCGTGCGTGGACCGTCCTGCCGTCGTGCGCGGACCGTCCTGGGGTCGTGCGCGGACCGTCCTGGGGTCGTGCGCGGACCGTCCTGGGGTCGTGCGCGGACCGTCCTGGGGTCGTGCGCGGACCGTCCTGGGGTCGTGCGCGGACCGTCCTGGGGTCGTGCGCGGACCGTCCTGCCGTCGTGTGCGGACCGTCCTGGGGTCGTGCTCGGACCGTCCTGGGGTCGTGCGTGGACCGTCCTGCCGTCGTGCGCGGACCGTCCTGGGATCGTGTGCGGACCGTCCTGGGGTCGTGTGCGGACCGTCCTGCCGTCGTGTGCGGACCGTCCTGGGGTCGTGCGCGGACCGTCCTGCCGTCGTGTGCGGACCGTCCTGCCGTCGTGCGCGGACCGTCCTGCCGTCGTGCGCGGACCGTCCTGCCGTCGTGCGCGGACCGTCCTGCCGTCGTGCGCGGACCGTCCTGGGGTCGTGCTCGGACCGTCCTGGGGTCGTGCTCGGACCGTCCTGACGTCGTGCTCGGACCGTCCTGGGGTCGTGCTCGGACCGTCCTGGGGTCGTGCTCAGACCGTCCTGCCGTCGTGCGCGGACCGTCCTGGGGTCGTGCGCGGACCGTCCTGGGGTCGTGCGCGGACCGTCCTGGGGTCGTACGCGGACCGTCCTGGGGTCGTGCTCGGACCGTCCTGGGGTCGTGCTCGGACCGTCCTGGGGTCGTGCTCGGACCGTCCTGGGGTCGTGCTCGGACCGTCCTGGGGTCGTGCTCGGACCGTCCTGACGTCGTGCTCGGACCGTCCTGCCGTCGTGCTCGGACCGTCCTGGGGTCGTGCTCGGACCGTCCTGGGGTCGTGCGTGGACCGTCCTGGGGTCGTGCTCGGACCGTCCTGACGTCGTGCTCGGACCGTCCTGGGGTCGTGCGTGGACCGTCCTGGGGTCGTGCTCGGACCGTCCTGGGGTCGTGCTCGGACCGTCCTGGGGTCGTGCTCGGACCGTCCTGCCGTCGTGTGCGGACCGTCCTGGGGTCGTGCTCGGACCGTCCTGCCGTCGTGTGCGGACCGTCCTGGGGTCGTGCTCGGACCGTCCTGTTGCCACTGGGCACCTCGAGCTCCTACCTCACGAGGAACAGTCACTATGGTTACCGCTTCCCGTCACGCAATGTATCACGTGTCCTGCGTCGCTTGAGTGATTGGCTGTGGCTGGTGTGGGCGTGGCCCGTCCTCTCCCTGACTCCTCCTCCTGTGGGTCGTCAGGTTGCGCCTTGGCCTTTGCTGACGTCATTAGCCGCCGACACTGTGTCCAACGTGACTGAGGCAGCATGGCGGAGCCCTCGGTGCAACTGGCGCAGAGACTGGCGGCGAACGACAAGAAGAGCCGGGACCGGGCGCTGCGGAAACTGCAGCGCTTCATGTCCGCTCGGAGCTCCGAGCCGGAGGGTGAGAACCTGCGGGAGTGTGGAGACAGAGTAATGGGGGCCAGGGAGGAGGAGTGGGTCAGAGAGGAAGAAGAGGAGATGAGGGTCAAGAAGGAGGAGGAAGGGGAGAGAGAGTGGGTCAGGGAGGAGGAGGAAAGGGAGAGAGAGTGGGTCAGGGAGGAAGGGGAGAGGAGAGGGTCAGGGAGGAAGGGGAGAGGAGAGGGTCAGGGAGGAAGGGGAGAGGATGGGTCAGGGAGGAAGGGGAGAGGAGAGGGTCAGGGAGGAAGGGGAGAGGAGAGGGTCAGGGAGGAAGGGGAGAGGAGAGGGTCAGGGAGGAAGGGGAGAGGAGTGGGTCAGGGAGGAAGGGGAGAGGATGGGTCAGGGAGGAAGGGGAGAGGAGAGGGTCAGGGAGGAAGGGGAGAGGAGAGGGTCAGGGAGGAGGAAAGGGAGAGAGAGTGGGTCAGGGAGGAGGAGGAGAGGGTCAGGGAGGAGGAAGGGGAGAGGAGAGGGTCAGGGAGGAGGAAGGGGAGAGGAGAGGGTCAGGGAGGAGGAAGGGGAGAGGAGAGGGTCAGGGAGGAGGAAGGGGAGAGGAGAGGGTCAGGGAGGAGGAAGGGGAGAGGAGAGGGTCAGGGAGGAGGAAAGGGAGAGAGAGTGGGTCAGGGAGGAAGGGGAGAGGAGAGGGTCAGGGAGGAAGGGGAGAGGAGTGGGTCAGGGAGGAAGGGGAGAGGAGAGGGTCAGGGAGGAGGAAAGGGAGAGAGTGGGTCAGGGAAGAGGAGGAAAGGGAGAGAGAGTGGGTCAGGGAGGAGGAGGAAAGGGAGAGGGTCAGGGAGGAGGAAAGGGAGATGGAGTGGGTCAGGGAGGAAAGGGAGATGGAGTGGGTCAGGGAGGAAGGGGAGAGGAGAGGGTCAGGGAGGAAGGGGAGAGGAGAGGGTCAGGGAGGAAGGGGAGAGGAGTGGGTCAGGGAGGAAGGGGAGAGGAGAGGGTCAGGGAGGAAGGGGAGAGGAGTGGGTCAGGGAGGAAGGGGAGAGGAGTGGGTCAGGGAGGAAGGGGAGAGGAGAGGGTCAGGGAGGAGGAAAGGGAGAGAGAGTGGGTCAGGGAGGAGGAGGAGTGGGTCAGGGAGGAAGGGGAGAGGAGAGGGTCAGGGAGGAGGAAAGGGAGAGAGAGTGGGTCAGGGAGGAGGAGGAGAGGGTCAGGGAGGAGGAAGGGGAGAGGAGAGGGTCAGGGAGGAGGAAGGGGAGAGGAGAGGGTCAGGGAGGAGGAAGGGGAGAGGAGAGGGTCAGGGAGGAGGAAAGGGAGAGAGAGTGGGTCAGGGAGGAAGGGGAGAGGAGAGGGTCAGGGAGGAAAGGGAGAGGGTCAGAGAGGAAGAAGAGGAGATGAGGGTCAAGAAGTAGAAGGAAGGGGAGAGGAGAGGGCCAGGGAGGAGGAAGGGGAGAGGAGAGGCGAGGGTCAGGGAGAAGGAGGAAGGGGAGAGAGAGGGCCAGGGAGGAGGAGAGGGAGAGGGTCAGCTAGGAGGAAGGGGAAGAGTGTTATCTAGAGTGAAGGACCTGTGAAGAGTAGGTGAGTTGGGGTTCCTCACGGAGGGTGCTCTGAACGTCTCACTAACCTGCTCTCTTTGGTCAGGGGGCTTCACGGCTGATGAGTTCTGCAAGATCTGGAAGGGTCTGTTCTACTGTATGTGGATGCAGGATAAACCATTGCTGCAGGTAAGGTGAGGGGTGCTTCGCTTATTAGGGGTTGGCTTAGTTTATCCCTGGGGGCAGCATGGTTCTTGGTATCCCTGGGGGCAGCATGGTTCTTGGGGAGGCGGCGCGGCCCCTGGGAGGGGTGGAGGGGAGGCGGCGCGGCCCCTGGGAGGGGTGGAGGGGAGGCGGCGCGGCCCCTGGGAGGGGTGGAGGGGGCGGTGTGGCCCCTTGGAGGGCGTTCAGTAATAATGTAGGGCGGCACGGTGGCTCAGTGGTTAGCACTGCAGCACTGGAGTCCTGGGTTCAAATCCCACCAAGGACAACATCTGCAAGGAGTTTGTATGTTCTCCCCGTGTTTGCGTGGGTTTCCTCCGGGCACTCCGGTTTCCTCCCACATTCCAAAGACATACTGATAGGGAATTTAGATTGTGAGCCTTCAGGGACAGCGATGCTAATGTGTGCAAACTGTAAAGCGCTGCGGAATTTGTTAGCGCTATATAAAAATAAAGATTATTATTATTAATGTCGGTGTGTATTTCTCGTTGTGCAGGAGGAGCTGGCGGTCACCATGTCGCAGCTGGTCCACGCCCTGCAGTCCCGGCCCTCACGTATGTATTGCCCGTCCCTAGCTTTGGTCACGCGTCTTCTCGCCGGGGCTGACTTTGGGTTCCTTCTCTCCACAGAGAATCTTTTCATCCGCAGTTTTTGGCAGACGTTGAACCGTGAGTGGAACGGTATTGATCGCCTGCGGCTGGACAAGTTCTACACGGTGAGGAGCATGCAGTCATGTGACTGCAGCGTATCTGTGGTGAGGGAGGATAATAATAGTAATTATTTATGTAGCGCCAACATATTCCGCAGCGATTTACAATTCTGCACTTCATACACATCAGTCATAAGTCACATAGATAAAGATAATACAATAATGAAAGCGACGATAATGACGACCCTGCCCGTAAGAGCTTACAGTCTACAATGAGGTGGGGGAGACAAAGTACAGGGGCTCATGTACAATGATGGTCCAGCCATCTTGAGGAAATGGTGGGTAGATAGAGGTAGGGACCAGCCAGTATTTGTGCTGCTTCTGGGAGTGATGGAGAGTTACTGTCATGATCCAGGATGGGGTTTGTCTTTTGCCCGTCCTGGTCAGACAGGGGTTAATTCTACCTCTCTGTGTATGACCCTCTGCCTGTGACTTGACTATTCTCTGCTCGTCCCTCTGGTACCGCACAGCCCTCTCCGTGTACGACCCTCGCTTGTCTGACCTGCGTTTTCCTCTCCTGTACAACAGTTGCCCTGCAGTAGGTACATTACATCATCTGCAGCAGTAGGACACTAAGCCCCGCCCCCTGCAGTCACATGATCGTAGGTCCTGGGACTCCTTACTATTTTCAGTGCCGCAGGTCCTGTCTGCTTGAACCATCACTACAGTATTGGACCCCATGCATAGTGGGGGTAAGTCACCCTGCTCTGCGTGGCAATTTGCTGACGCTGACAGGGTCCTGACATTATAACTGACCGTTACCATTTTTTTCTCTCCGCTCCCCTTCTCCTGTGTGTGTGATGGATCCTATGCACGCTCTTTCTGAGCAGGTAAAGCACCTGACTCAGATGTCTCAGAGACTCCTGGGGGAACAACTCGCCCTGGCTCAGTCTCAGCAGCTGATCGCTGACACTGTGCAGGGGGTTTTATCATCGGGGGCTCGGGATGTTACATTAGTTTCCCCTGAGTCTCTGTTTAAGTTACCGGATACCTTTTCTGGAGATAAAAAGGAATTCAAAGTTTTCAAGGAGGGCAGTAAGCCTTTCTTTTTTTTCAGTAACATAGTTTTGAAGGCTGAAGGAAGACCTTATGTCCATCTAGTTCAGCCTATTTTTAGTACAGCTGTTCTGCATTGTTGATCCTGGGGAAGGCAAAAAACCCACAGAGTAGAAGCCAATTTTCTCCATAGGGAAAAAAATTCCTTCCCCTAAGCTGGGTCAGCCATCTACCTATAATCTGTTATTCGTAACCTTCTATACTGTTACTCACAAGAAAAGCCTCCATTCCTTTCTTAAATTCATTCAGTGAGTTGGCCATCACCACTTCCTCAGGAAGAGAATTCCAGAGCCTCACTGCTCTTACCGTGAAGAACCCTCTTCTATGCTGGTGCAGAAATTGCCTTTCCTCCAAACGAAGAGAATGCCCCCTTGTTCTTGTCACAGTCCTTGGTACAAACAGTTCATTGGAGAGATCTCTGTATTGCCCTCTGATATACTTGTACATATATATTAGGTCTCCCCTAAGTCTTCTCTTTTCTAGAGTAAATAGACCTAGTTTTGATAATCTTTCTGGGTATTGTAGTGAACCAACTCCATTTATCATTTTAGTAGCCGCCTTTGAACCCTTTCAAATTCAGTAATGTCTTTCTTGAGCACCGGCGTCCAAAATTGCACATAATCCTCCAAGTGTGGTCTGACGAGTGATTTGTACAGAGGGAGAATTATGTTTTCATCTCGTGTCCCCAGACCTCTTCTAATGCATCCCATGACCCTATTTGCTTTGGTGGCAGCTGCCTGACACTGGGCACTCCAATTTAGCTTCTTATTGACTAAGATGCCTAAGTCTTTTTCCATGTCTGATTTCCCCAGCAGTTTCCCATTTAGTCAGTAATTGTAGCATCTGTTTCTCCCTCCCATGGGCATAACCTTACACTTATCTGTGTTAAACCTCATTTGCCATTTTTCAGCCCAATTCTCCAATTTACTCAAATCTGTCTGTAGTTGCAAACTGTCCTCCTTTGTGTTAACTACCTTACATAGTTTTGTATCATCTGCAAATACTGATATTTTACTGTGTAAGCCATCCACTAGATCATTAATAAATATATTACATAGTAGGGGGCCCAATACAGACCCCTGTGGTCCCCCACTAGTAACCCTGGCCCAATCTGAGGATGCCCCATTAATAACCACTCTTTGGTTTCTATCACTAAGCCAGCTCCCTACCCAGCTACACACATTTTCCCCTAGCCCAAGCTTTCTCCTCTTACTGACCAATCTTTTATGTGGGACAGTGTCAAATGCTTTAGAGAAGTTGAGATAAATGACATCCAATGATTCTCCTGGGTCCATTTGAGAGCTTACATCCTCATAGCAGGTGATCAGGTTAGTCTGACAGGAGCGATCCTTCATAATCCATGTTGATATGGAGTTAAACATTTATTAACATTGAGATATTCCATAATGGTATCCCTTAGAAACTCTTCAAAAATTTTACCCACAACAGATGTTAAGCTTACCGGCCTATAGTTTCCAGGTTCCCTTTTACACCCCTTTTTGAATATTGGTACCACATTTGCTTGCCGCCAATCAAAAGGAACAGACCCTGTTTCTATAGAGTCTTTAAATATAAGGAATAGAGGCCTGTCTATCACATTACTTAACTCCCTTAATACCCGAGGGTGAATGCCATCAGGGCCTGGTGATTTGTCCGTTTTCATCTTACTAAGGCGGTTCTGCACTTCTTCCTGGGTTAGGCAGGTAATACTTAATGGGGAGTTTACATTATCACTCTGCATTTCTCCTGGCAAATCCTTTTCCTGTGTGAACACTGTTGAGAAAAAAGTATTTAAAACATTTGCCCTCTATAATTTCACCCTCATTGTTCTTTAAAGGGCAGACACCATCATTTTTAATCTTTTTACTGTTTATATAATTATAGAATAGTTTGGGGTTTGTTTTACTTTCCTTAGCAATGAGTCTCTCAGTTTCCACTTTTGCTAAATGTATTTGTTTTTTACACATTTTATTTTTTTCTCTATAACTTTTTAATGCTTCTTCATTGCCTTCTTGTTTTAGCTTCCTAAATGCCTTGTTCTTGTTCTTTATTGCCCTTTTTACATCCTTCTTTAGCCACATTGGTGTTCTCCTGTTCCTAGCCCTTTTATTTCTGTACGGTATGGCTAGCTCGCAGTGGGGGTGTAAAACTGATTTAAATATTTCCCATTTATTTTCTGTGCTCCTATTTTTGAGGACATTGTCCCAATCAATTCGGCGAAGGTCCTCTCTAAGCTGATCAAACTTTGCTTTCCTGAAATTCAACGTTTTCGTAACCCCCTTCCAGGGCACCTTACTGAAGGACAAGTGGAATTGTGTTATATTGTGGTCACTGCTCCCTCGGTGCCCATCGACTCGTTCTTCTGTTATTCTATCCGGCCTGTGGCTTAAATTTAAGTCCAGAAGGGCTGTCCCTCTAGTTGGGCCCTGCACAAGTGGTGACAGAATTATCCTTGGTCACTGACAGAAATTGGTTTCCTTTCTGAGATCCGCAGGTTTCAGTTTCCCAGTCTATGTCGGGGTAGTTGAAGTCCCCCATAATAATCACCTCATTGTGATTTGCTGCTTTGTCTATTGAGACCACACTCTTCTGGGGATGAAAGTCAGAGAGTGGGGGTCATTATGTCTCTGTTAAGGTGAGCCCCCCAGGCTTGGGCTTTCTCCCTTCCGACCACTGCCCCTGAGCGTATGACTGTGGATGCATTTTTTGAGGACCTGGGGCATATTTATGATGCGCCTGATTGGATGCGTACGGCTGAGGACATGATGATGAGTGTGTGCCAGGGGAAGCACTCAGCCGAGTGGTTTTTTTCAGAGTTCAGACGCTGGGCTGCTGAGGTCTTCTGGGATGATGCCGCCCTCCGGGGTTTGTTCCGTAGAGGCCTGTCTGAACATCTGAAAGATGCCTTGGCTCGCCACCCTCCGCCTGATTCCCTGGAGGAGGCTATGACACAGGCCGTCCGAATGGATCGCAGGCTACGGGCGAGGGGAGTGATGCAGATTGAGACCCCGTTATTCTCCCAAGGAAGGGGAGCCAGTCCTACATTGGACACCATGGAGATGGGAACCATCGACCTCAAGGAGAAAGAAAGGAGACAACGGCGCTTGGAAAAATGCTGTTTTCACTGTGGCGGCTCTGGACATTGGAAAAAGGACTGCCCCTCCTGTCCACTGACCAGCAAGCGACTGAGCCCGGGTGATTGTCGTGGAGGTCACTCAGGCTCTCAGGTACCTTTTTCTCCATTTTCAAAAATGTTGTTGCAAGTGGAACTTTGTTGTGGGAGTGTCTCCACATCCACTTCTGCCTTCGTGGATTGCGGATCGTCGTTGAACTTTATTGACTCTGACTTGGTGTCCAGGTGTAAGTTACGGACAGTTAGGTTGGAGACTCCTATTCATGTTGTTGCCATTGACAAAACACCACTGGCTAAGAATGACATCATATTTCTTACAGAGGAGTTTCTCCTTAAAGTGAGTTCCTTGCACCAGGAACGTATTTCATGTTTTGTTATGGACAACCTGCCTGCGGGACTGGTGTTGGGGTTCCCCTGGTTACAATTACATAATCCTGTGATTAATTGGGAATCTCGGGACATTGTTAAATGGGGTCCCTATTGTTCTGAAAGATGTCTTGCTACTGTGTCTGTGTCATCCGTTGGTCTGGAAGATATTCCGGAGTACCTAAAGGACTATACCGATGTTTTCTCCGAAAAGGAGGCCAAGGTTTTACCACCACACCGCCCATTTGATTGTGCCATTGACCTGGTTCCAGGTGCTAAATTGCCCAAAGCCCACTTGTATAACCTTTCGGGACCCGAGCGGGCTGCTATGAAGGAATACATTTCCGAGAGTCTCCGTAAGGAACACATTCCTCCTTCTGTCTCTCCCGTGGCGGCGGGGTTCTTTTTCGTAAAGAAAAAAGACAGTGGTTTGCGCCCATGCCTCGATTTTTGAGAGTTAAATAAGATAACTGTGAGAAATACGTATCCCCTCCCACTTATTCCTGATTTGTACAACCAGTTGTCCGGAGCTAAGTGGTTTTCAAAATTAGATCTACGGGGAGCGTATAACCTTATCCGAGTCTGGGAAGGAGATGAGTGGAAAACTGCTTTTCCCACTACTGAAGGGTTGTTTGAGAATTTGGTCATGCCTTTCGGTCTGACCAATGCTCTAGCGGTCTTCCAAAATTTCATCAATCACGTGTTCTCTGATTTTATTAGACGTTTTATGGTTGTGTATTTGGATGACATACTGATCTACTCACAGGCTCACATTGGTCATATTCGGGCAGTTCTCCAGATAATAATAATAATAATAATAATCTTTATTTATATAGCGCCAACATATTCCGCAGCGCTTTACAGTTGAACAGTTTCAAACACAACAGTCATAAGTAACAACGTTAACAATACAATAATTAAAGCGAAATAAGACGACCCTGCTCGTGGAGCTTACAATCTACAATGAGGTGGGGGGGATACAAAGCACAGGTTTGTATTTACAATGATGTATTTACAATGACGGTCCAGCCATCTTCAGGGGGTGGGGGTTCCAGATGCTTCGGGAGAACTGTCTCTTTGATAAACTAGAGAAATATTTATTTTTTGTTCAGGAACTGTCTTTTCTGGGGTTCATTGTGTCTGCTGAGGGGTATCGCATGGATCCTAATAAGGTGCAGGCCATTGTCGAGTGGGTTCAACCTTGTGATTTGAAGGCTCTGCAGCGTTTCCTAGGATTCGCCAATTATTATCGTAAATTTATAAATGGGTTCTCACAGGTGGTTAAACCCCTCAGACATGACTCAAAAGGGGGCCGATATCAAGAATTGTTCAGCCGCGGCGTTTCAGTTTTTAAAAAAATGTTTCATGTCTCCTCCGGTTCTTATTCAACCGGACCCGTCTGAACCATTTATTGTTGAGGTGGATGCCTCAGAGGTGGGGGTGGGGGCGGTATTGTCCCAAGGACCCGCCACATTGACTAATTTGAGACCCTGCGCCATTTTCTCGAAGAAATTCTCCCCTGCTGAGAGAAACTATGATGTTGGGAATCTAGAACTTCTGGACGTGAAGTTGGCCTTTGAAGAATGGAGGCATTTTTTGGAGAGGGCTGTCCATCCTATAACCGTAATTACGGACCACAAAAACCTAGCTTACATTGAGTCAGCTAAAAGGTTGACTCCCAGACAGGCTAGATGGTCACTTTTTTTTCCCCCCGATTCCACTTTTCAGCCAGGATTCAAAAATGCCAGAGCTGATGCCTTGTCACGCAGTCTAGATCCGGTGTCCCCCCCCCCCCCCCTCCGGAACCTCCATCCTCCATTCTTCAGCCCGAGGTAGTGGTGGCAGGTATTTCTAATATGTTGGAACGGGAGATTCGGGAAGCCCAGTATCTTGCACCTCCGGCTAAGCCGGTGGATAAACTTATCGTACCAGCTCAATTTCGTCTCAAGGTCCTCCGGGAGTTCCATGACTCAGTTCTGGGTGGACATCAAGGGATCTCGGCTACCCGGAAGGCCATCGCTAGAATATTCTGGTGGTCTTCTTTAGCCTCTGATGTTGGGGAGTATGTGTCTGCTTGTGATGTTTGTGCCCGTGCAAAAACCCCCCCCATAACCGGCCGGGGAATTGGTACCACTGCCAATTCCTGAGAGACCATGGACTCATTTGTCCATGGATTTCATCACCAACCTTCCCCCCTCCAAGGGTAATACCGTCGTTTGGGTTGTGGTGGACCGGTTTAGTAAGCAGGCACATTTTGTAATCTTGGCGGCTCTACCTAATGCGGAAATGTTGTCCAGATTGTTTGTTGAGCATGTGGTGCGGTTGCATGGGGTACCCTTGAATGTGGTGTCTGATAGGGGAGTACAATTTGTTTCCAGATTTTGGAGGGCATTTTGTAAGAGGTTGGGTATTGGTCTGTCCTTTTCATCCGCTTACCATCCAGAGACTAATTGGTCCGCTCCGTCTGCCCATCAGTCTCTGGAGCAAATTCTGCGTTGCTTGGCCTCAGCCCGACAGGATGATTGGTGTTCTGTGTTACCGTTGGCTGAGTTTGCGTTTAACAACCGCATTAACCAGTCTACGGGTACATCTCCCTTTTTCTGCAACTATGGGTTTCATCCTCACTTTGGAGAGTTTTCCCGCTTGAATTCTGGGTGTCCTGGGGCGGATGAGACGATCCAGCGGTTGGGGGAGGTATGGCGGGAGGTCCAGAATAACATTACGAAGGCCCAGGACAAATTTAAATTTTTTGCGGACAACTAACGATCTGTGGGTCCAGTGTTTCTGGTCGGAGATAAGGTATGGTTATCCACCAAAAATATAAGGCTCAAGGTCTCCTCTGCAAAGCTTGGACCCAGCGGTTGGGGGAGGTATGGCGGGAAGTCCAGAGTAACATTACAAAGGCCCAGGATAAATATAATTTTTTTTGCAGACAAAAAATGGTCCGTAGGGCCGATGTTCCAGGTTGGGGATAAGGTACGGTTATTTACTAAGAATATAAGGCTCAAGGTCCCCTCTGCGAAAATTGAACCTAAATTTATTGGTCCCTATGAAATTACCGAAGCGGTTAACCCGGTGGCTTTGCGGTTGCGACTCCCACCATCTCTACGGATCCCCAATGTTTTCTATAGGGCCCTTTTGAAACCTGTGAGGTCCGCTGGGGAGGGATCAGTGTCTTCCCCGCCACCGGTTTTGGTAGACGGGCAATCTGAGTACGAGGTGGAACGAATTGTTGACTCTAGGTTGGTCCGTCGTGCCCTTCAATATCTTGTACATTGGAAAGGCTACGGTCCTGAAGACCGGTCGTGGGTTCCTGCTCAATCGGTTGGTCCGGGCCTTTCATGCCAAGTATCCTGAAAGACCCGGTGGTACAGTGTCCCCCTGTTGAGAGGAGGGTACTGTCATGATCCAGGATGGGGTTTGTCTTTTGCCCGTCCTGGTCAGACAGGGGTTAATTGTTTTTGCATCTCTCTGGCAGAGGGCGGCTATTTAATGCTCACTCGACCTAGGTCCGGTGTCAGTTATACTCCTGCCCTCTGAGTCAGTTGACCTCGTGCGAACTTGTGCCTGATAACTTGTTGCTTGTTTGGTTTTGACCCGGTTCTGTCCCTGTTACGAGTTCTGCCTGTCCCTCATGTACTCCGCTATCTCTCTGTGTATGACCCTCTGCCTGTGACTTGACTATTCTCTGCTCGCCCCTCTGGTACCGCACAGCCCTCTCCGTGTACGACCCTCGCTTGTCTGACCTGCGTTTTCCTCTCCTGTACAATAGTTGCCCTGCAGTAGGTACATTACATCATCTGCAGCAGTAGGACGTTAAGCCCCGCCCCCTACAGTCACATGATCGTAGGTCCTGGGACTCCTTACTATTTTCAGTGCCGCAGGTCCTGTCTGCTTGAACCATCACTATACAGTACTGGACCCCGTGCTCTCCCATAGTGTGGGTAAGTCGCCCTGCTCTGTGTGGCAGTTTGCCGACGCTGACAGGGTCCTAACATTAGAGTCCTGACAGTTACGTTCAAAGAGCTAGTGAAATATATAATATATATATATATATATATATATATATATATATATATATATATATATATATATATATATACACACACACATTTTTTTTTTTTTTTTTTTTTTCAAAGGATTAGAGAACGTGGTAGGCCGCCCTGCACAGATGTGTTTTCAGGAAGCACCTAAAACTGTATAAGTTGTGGTTGGTCCTAATTTCTTGGGGTAGAGTATTCCAGAGGATTGGTGCAGCTCAGGAGAAATCGTGAAGCTTGGAGTGAGAGGTGCAGATTGGTGTGGATGTTAGTCGAAAGGGTAAGTGGATAAACAGAAATGAGGGAGAGGTAGGGGGGCCGCACTGTGGAGAGGACAAGTAGGGTGATAGAATGAGGGAGGAGATGTAAGGGGGGCCGCACTGTGGAGAGGACAGGTAGGGTGATAGAATGAGGGAGGAGATGTATTGGGGCCGCACTGTGGAGAGGACAGGTAGGGTGATAGAATGAGGGAGGAGATGTAGGGGGGCCGCACTGTGGAGAGGACAGGTAGGGTGATAGAATGAGGGAGGAGATGTAGGGGGGCCGCACTGTGGAGAGGACGGGTAGGGTGATAGAATGAGGAGGAGATGTAGGGGGGTGCTGCACTGTGGAGAGGACGGGTAGGGTGATAGAATGAGGAGGAGATGTAGGGGGGTGCTGCACTGTGGAGAGCTTTGTGGGTGAGAACTTTGAATTGGATCCTATAATGAATGGGCAGCCAATTTAAGGACTGGTGAAGAGCGGACGTGTCAGAGTACCGATTAGCCAGATGGATGACCCTGGCTGCTGCATTAAGTATGGACTGGAGAGGGGAAAGTTGAGTGCCAGGGAGGCCAGTTAATAGAGCGTTGCAGTAGTCCAGGCGGGAGTGGATAAGGGCGGCAGTGAGGGTTTTTGTTGTTTCCATAGTGAGAAAAGGGCGGATTCTAGAGATGTTCTTTAGGTGTAAGCGGCAAGAGATTGTATATGGGCTGTGAAGGAGAGATTGGTGTCAAACATAACATCCAGACAGCTGCTGCCGGGGTGTTATTGTGGTACCACCCACGGAGAGGGAAATGTCAGATTTAGGGAGGTTAGTAGACGGCGGGAGCAGAAGAAGTTCAGTTTTGGAGAGGTTGAGTTTCAGATAGAGAGCGGACATGGCGTTGGAGACTGCGGACAGACAGTCACTGGCGTTCTGTAGTACAGCGGCGGTAAGGTCAGGGGAAGACGTGTATAGTTGTGTGTCATCAGTATAAAGGTGCTACTGAAAGCCAAATCTGCTGATGGTTTGTCCAATTGGGACCATGTAGAGAGAGAAGAGAAGGGACCAAGGACTGAGCCCTGAGGTACCCCGACAGCAAGAGGAAGAGGAGATCAAGTGGAGCCAGCGAACACAACCCTGAAGGAGCGGTCAGAGAGATAGGAAGAGAACCAGGAGAGAGCAGTGTCCTTAATGCCTAGTGACTGGAGCCTAGAGAGTAGGAGATGGTGGTCAACAGTGTCAAAAGGTCCGGAAAGTTTTGATTGGCCGGCAGAGGGAGAAGGGTCCCCGTTTGGCTTGCCTCCCTTCCAGATGAATCCCGATGGCTTCCGCACTTCAGGCATCATTTTAGCCACATAACAAATGTGGAGAGTGAGCCAGGGGAAACGCAGGGAGGGATGGGAGTCACGGCACCTGTTGGATGGGAGCAGATTTCCTGATGGATATTCTCTGTTTTCTCTCTGACGTGTGAGGCCAGGTCATTAGCACAGATGTCTGTGATAGGGGTCTGAGGAGAGAGTGAAAGGTGTCAGAAGAGGATTATTTGGGTTGTTGGATAGTGAGGAGATATGGGTGGTGCAGTAGGTCTGAAGGGCAGAGTTAGTAGTGAGGAGCGAGTATACTCGTTGCTCGGGTTTTCCTGAGCCTGCTCGGGTGTCCTCTGAGTATTCTGGCGTGCTCGGAGATTTAGTTTTCGTCGTCTTATCTGCATGATTTGCGACTTGTAGACAGGATGAATACATGTGGGGATTCCCTAACAAACAGACATTCCCACATGTATTCAGGCTGCCTAGCAGTCGCAAATCATGCAGATAAGACCACGAAAACGAAATCTCCGAGCACGCCGAAATACTCAGAGACCACCCGAGCAACGAGTATACTCGCTCATCACTAGTCCTTAGTATGAATTTATAATGGATGAAGTCTTCTGGTGTGTGAGTTTCATCCATAAGCGTTCAGCACTCCTGGAGCATCGCTGGAGAAATCGCGTTTGCGATGTGAGCCCGGGCTGTTTTACTCTGTGCTTGGAGGCTGTGAGGGTGAGGGGCGCTACTTGGTCCACAGTGCTTCTGAGGGTGTCATTGTAGTGATGTACAGCCAGATCAGGACAGGAAAGAGAGGAGATTGTGGGCAATGATGAGTGTAGGGAGTCTGTAAGTGCATGAGGGTGAACGGCAGGACAGAATACATGTAGAACATCCACAATAGATATAACTCCTGTTCTCACAGTTCCCTTCTCTTGTTGCAGTGGGTGGCTTGTTCCAGCCATATTGGCCATCTTCAGACTCCCCCCAGATATGTTCTCCCCTTATAGAAGAAGCCGGCCTTCTACACCACTTCTCCAGATTCTGCAAATCAGTCTGCCTGGTTGGCACCCAGCAGTTGGTCATAGTAGATGTAATTTATCCAGTCCACGGTTTTATTCGCTGTAACGTTGGGGAATGGCGATTCTAATTCTCCTGCTACTCGATCACTGGCTTTGAACTTGTCTGTACTCCTCTCGGGACTCCCAATAGCGTCAATGTTCACACGAGCGTCAAAAAAAGTAGGACCGTTGGTGTCAGTCACCTAAGTGCTTTAGGTTAATGGTGTACCTGTTAAACTCTGGAAGCACATGTCATTTTCGGGTTACGTGCTAACTCCATTGGCCTTTTACGGTTTAAAGGTTTATGTGGAAGGGCTCCAGGAACAATTCTGTGGAAGTATTAGGCTGCGGGGGGTCTCAGTCTCATTTAGAATAGGTCGGTCACTGATATCCTTGCGATAAGTTTTCTTACAGTTCAGTGTCCACTGGGACATTTATGCCCATCACATACAGTTCTGCGTCCGTAACAGAGGGGTTCTCTATGGTCATGGACCGCACTGTACAGTGTTTGTTCACACATTCTGGTTGTAGCAGTCATTCTAGTAAGGAGGCTTCTACCCTTACTGTCTGTCTTTTCTCAGGTCACAGAAGTTTCGCAGTCCCTTTCTTCCCCAGTGTTCCACCCCACCTTAGTCCAAGACTCACAATCAGACCCATAGTCAGCATTGGCGGTGGTGACAGACATATACTTTTGGGTGAGTCTATAGGTGTCCCCGCGCTACCACTCCACCCTAGGGCAAGAGACCTTGTAACACAGGTCAGATTTATAACTGGCTACAGGGTCTGCGATATTAAACTAGAAAGTGGTAACTGTCTCCCCATTCTTCAAAGCAAAAAGGATAAGGCACGGGGTGTGCGTCCACATCACTCGGTGGCATTCTCGGGTCAGCTGTCTTCCTGCAGTGTGAGGCATGGATCCAGTTGGGCTTTCTCTCTAGCTTTACGGCCGTCTGTTGTCAGCAGAACTTGGAAGGGTCCATCAAATCGAGGCTTGAGGGCTCTCCTGACGTGTCTTTTACTTTTACCCAGTCTCTGGGCTGCAGGGGGGCTTCCATAGAATCTGGAAGGGAAGAGTAACCTCGAGAGCATATGTTAGACAAGCGTTTTGTAAGTGCAATAACATAAACAGACAGCCTGTCATGTTGCATCTGGAGCTGCTGTGGAAAATACAACCCTAGAGGATGCCTAGCCTGGTAGCCGCCCGCGTGCATGATATGAGCAGCAGGGGCCCCAGGGCTGGAAGCAGCATCAGGCGGATCAGAGAATGGCTCCCCCCCCTCGGCTGGTAATACATGTGAGGTCTTGGTGAGGAGTGCCGAGGCTCCTTTTGTGGGCAGGTCCCCCCCCCCCTCCCCCAGGAATACGGGGACACGGCATTACAGGAGCGCGGCACTGGGGATGTTCCCACCCTCCCCGATGGAGCGAGATCGGGGAGAAACAGAGGCCCCGAGCTTGGGCGGACATGGGAGGGCCAGCGGCGCTGAAGGGGAGAATGACATACCTGGCGGTATGTCCCGGCGAGGCAGGGGGCAGCGATCGGGAGACGCAGGGCAGAGGAGGAAGCCGGCGCTCCCATGGTGAGGCAGAGCGACCCGGAAGTACAGGAACAGCTTCCGGGGTCGGGTGAGACACAGGAGCGCGGTATCGCGGCAGCAGGCGACCGCGATGCGCACTAGGGGGAAAAAGAAAAAAAAAAAGATGAGGTGAAAACCAGGAAGCTGCATGAAAAGCACCGGCCAGAACCACACCGTTGCGCGGCTATGTCATCCGCAAAACGACCCGGTTTCGCCCCAGCTGAACCAGCCAGGGGAATCCCCACAAGGCAGCAGGAAAAGCGGTAGCACGAGAAGGAGCGGCAGCTCCAGGAGAGATTCCAGCGGGCACTCTAGGCAAAGCGAGCCCACGGAAAAGAAGCGGATAGAGAAGAAACCGTCCCACGTCTCGCCCCGTAGCCGGTATTATGCTGACGAAATTCACGGGTGAGTGTTTTTAGTCAGGCTTATAGCTGATGGAGTCCCTCTTGTTCGTACCCCTTAGGCCAAAAGAGCGGAGAAGGCGAAACATAGAGAGTGTGCCTTATGTTCTCAGCCCCTCCCAGACGGCCACCCTAAGAGACTGTCAATCTTGTATCGAGCAGACCCTGCAGGAGGAATCCTCGGAAAAGGAGGATATCCGGGTAATAATTAGAGAGGCGCTACGGGCCTTAGGCAGCTCCGGTAGTCTGGGGGGGGCACTCTTCTGTCAGAGGAATAGCTTCACCGGTGTCTAGATCGCCATCAGAGACTGGGGAGCTTGACTCAGATCCCAGGAGTACTTATCCTCAGATGAAGAGGAGCAGACGTGTTTCCCCACGGACAGTGTTAACAATTTGGTGAAGTCTGTCTGAAATACCATGGGGTTACCCGAGACTAAGGACCCCAAAACTCCGCAAGAGATGATGATCTTGAGTATCTCCCGGAAAAAGATCCGGGCCTTCCCAGTAGTTCTAGCAATAAAGGAGCTGGTGAGGAGGGAGTGGGAGTAGCAGGGTCAGAGAGCCTTCCTCCCCTTAACTTCAAAACAGAAATACCCGTTTGATGATGAGGAATTGACATCTTGGTCGAGAGCCCCCAAAGTAGTCGCGGCAGTGGCCTCCACTTCTCGCCCATCTTCCCTGCCGGTGGAAGATTCGGGGACACTAGCTGATTCATTAGATCGTAAGGCAGATACCTTCCTCAAGCGGTCTTGGGAGGTATGCACGGCAGCCTTCAAGCCAGCGATAGCAGCCATATGCACTGCAAGGTCCATGTTCATATGGTTGGATGACTTAGAAGGAAAGATTAAAAGCGGAGCATCTAGAGACAAGCTCCTTTCCTCTATTCCCCTGATTAAGGGGGCAGCGGCCTTCCTATCTGACTCCTCAGCTGACTCTCTCCGATTATCTGCTAGAGCAGCAGGGTTAACCAATGCGGGCCGGTGGGCCTTATGGTTAAAGGGGTGGAGAGGAGATACGCAGACAAAGACCAAACTTTGCGCTATACCCTGCCAGGGTAAGTACCTGTTTGGCATGGAACTGGACGAGATCCTTACCAAGGCGGGTGAGAGGAAGAAAGGGTTCCCTTCAACAGGAGAGCCTTCAGGAAGCCTCCATTTGAAAAAAAGAAAGATTTGAAACCCCAGGACCGCTGGGGTAATAAGGATCCCAAGCAGAGGGGCAGCCTACTTGGAAAACGTCCCTTCAGACCAGGGGACAGATTCCGATAGCACCAAATCACCGGTAGGTGGCAGACTACTGAAATTCAGCCGCCAATGGGAAAAAATTACATCCAACCCCTCGGCCATTAATATTGTTTCATCAGGCCTAAAATTAGAATTTGTTCGGTACCCACCGAACTCCTTCCTATTGACTTCTATGAAGTCCCAGACACAGCAGGAAGCATTGGAAATGGAGATTACAGCGCTGTTATCTAAGCGCGTTCTGATAGAGGTTCCAAGTGACGAAAGGGGGATGGGGTTCTATTCTCCCCTATTTCTAGTCAGATGGTTCCTTTATGACAATAATAAATTTGAAAAAGCTTAATACGTTTTTGAGGCTGAGGCCTTTTAAGATGGAGTCAATACGTTCAGCAATAAAAATCTTGTTCCCCAGGTGCTATATGGCAGTCTTGGACCTAAAAGATGCCTATTACAATCTCTCTATATACCGAGGGCACCAGAAATTCCTACGAGTAGCAGTCTGGTTCAGAGGCTGGATTCAACATTTCCAGTTTACGGCGATGCCATTCGGACTATCTATGGCTCCTCGCGTGTTTACCAAGTTAATGCTGGAGGTGATGTCATATATGAGGCTGAAGGACAACCTAGTTGTCCCCTACTTGGACGACCTGCTCATAGTGGGGATTTCGGTTTCCCAATGTAAGAAAAGAATAGTTGATATTATCTCATCCCTGCAGACACTAGGCTGGCTGATCAACTGGAAAAAGTCCAGGCTGAAACCGGTAACCTGGCAGATGTTCCTGGGCCTTCAAGTAGACTCCGTAAGTCAGAACTGCTTTCTACCAGAAACAAAGGCACATAGTTAACAAAATACGGAGGGTCACTGAGAAACCCACAATATCATTAAGGCAGGGTATGTCCTTGTTGGGGTCCCTAATATCATGCATTCTGGCAGTTCAGTGGGCCCAATTCCACTCCAGAAAATTGCAATGTGCCATCTTACAAGAAACAGACAGGCTGCAAGGACGGTTAGAAGGGAGAATGTCCCTATCACCCGAAGTGATTAATTCCTTAGAATGGTGGTTGGACCCTAGCAATCTGTTAAAGGAAGGCACGCGATCAGGACCATTGATGTCTATCACGGAAAGAATCTTAGAGATGGCTGAAGTGCATCTTCACTCCTTATCCGCACTCCACTTCAGAGGAGTGGACAATTCCCGGGCGGACTTCCTCAGCCGCCAAACCTTATATCAGGGCGAGTGGGTCCTCAGCCGGCACATCTTCGAGATGATAGCGGCAAAATGGGGCAGACCAGAAATAGACCTGTTCGTGACAAGAGCCAACAGGCACGTAGAAAGGTTCGCTTCTCTATACAGAACGGACAATCCAGACTTGCTCAATGCCCTCCAAGCGTCCTGGACATTCCGACAGGCCTACGCTTTTCCTCCAATGGTACTGTTACAAACAGTGGTCAGAAAGATAAGACAAGAGCGTGCGAAGGTCATCTTGATAGCCCCGTTTTGGCCCAAGAGTCCGTGGTTCTCATGGCAGAGAGCCATGTCAGTAGCCGACCCATGGATTCTGCCACTACATCGGGACCTTCTCTCACAGGGACCCATCCACGGGTCAAAGCCCTGAGCCTAGCGGATTAGAATTTGAGAGGGAGCTATTGAAACCGAGAGGGTTCTCAAAAGATTTGATTGACACCCTTCTACAAAGTAGGAAGGAATCCACGACGAGGATTTACGCTAAGGTGTGGAAAAAATTCTTGGCCTTCCACCCAGCAAAACCTTCCGGTGAAATACCCATTACTGCCATTCTAGAATTCCTTTAGAGGGGCCGAGAATTGAGTCTCTCAGTTAATACTCTAAAGGTCCATGTGTCGGCCCTAGGGGCCTTATTTAACTACAATGTGGCAAGTAACAGGTGGGTGGCCTGGTTCATTGCAGCTTGTCAGCGGTCAAAACCAGTTCACGTACCTCAGTTACCAACATGGAACCTTAGCCTCATCTTGGAGATGCCTTCACTCAGGCCCCGTTCGAGCCCCTGCAGTCGGCATCAATGAAGTGCCTTGCATTAAAACCTGCTCTGCTAGTAGCCTTAGTCTTGGCAAGAAGAGTAAGTGATCTCCAGGCCCTATCGGTAGATCCCCCCCATTCCTGTCGGTAACCCACGACAGACTAGTCTTGAAGACGGATCTGTCTTATCTCCCCAAAAGGGCTACTAAGTTTCATAGATCTCAGGAAATCTGCTTACCCTCCTTCTACGAGAACCCAGTAACACCGGAGGAGGTTAGATATCGCACCTTGGATGTAAAGAGAGCTGTGCCAGCCTACCTAGATAGGACCAGTCCCTGGAGGCAGAGTAGGTCTCGTCTTGTCTCTTTCCAGGGTAGCAAGAAGGGAGCTAGAGTTACAAGAGGCACGCTGTCCAGGTGGATCAGAGATGCGATCACGATGGCATATTCGGCAAAAGGAGAGGACCCGCCGCAGGGCATTAAGGTGCACTCTACTCGAGCCATATTATCCTCCTGGGCCGAGAGGGTGAACGTCCCAATTGAACAAATATGTAAGGCAGCAACCTGGTCTTCTCCATCTACCTTCTATAGTCACTATAGACTAGATTTGTCCTCTTCCGAGGATCTGGCTTTTGGTAGATCTGTCCTTAACATGGTGTGCCCTCCCAGGTGATTGTCTCTGAAAATCTCTCAGTGGGTGCTGTCGTGGCGAAGAGGAAAAACCGGATTACTTACCAGTAAGGCTAGTTTCACACTAGCGTTTTTGAGCGCAGCGACGGCCTGCGCACGGCCGCCGCTAAGCCCCGTCCCCTGCCGCGCCTCCGCCGGTAGCTCCGCCTACCGGCGCATGACGCTGCATGCGCCCTGTGTGTCCCCTATCTTTTTCTCTGGGGGCGCAGGCCGTGCGCAGTATGCGTTTGGCGGCGCATGCGCCTTTTTTTCGGTGCGCCGGCGCAACCAAACTGCAGCAGGTTGCGTTTGGCGCAGGTCGGCGCACCGTCAAAAGGACGCGTGCGCCGCCAAACGCATACTGCGCACGGCCTGCGCCCCCAGTGATAAAGATAGGGGACGCAGGGCGGAGGCAGGGGCGGGGCTTAGCGGCGGCCGTGCGCAGGCCGTCGCTGCGCTCAAAAACGCTAGTGTGAAACTAGCCTTCTACTTTTTTTTTTTTTTTTTTTGTAGAGTCCACGACAGCACCCGCTCACTTCCCTCTCTTTAAATTTTACAAGTGGTTCTCTCTGGTGGTGGAGATTAGAATTGGGGATTAATATGTCGATAGGTATAGCAAACTTAAGAAGTATATATAAGGACGAATGACCTGTCTAAGCAAAATTGACTAAAACATGTATGGCGGTTCCTCCGTTGTTCTCTGTAATCCAAACTGAGGGAGCGAGGGGGACCGCCCCATTTACCTCTCTGTAGGTTTCCTGTTCCTAGGGGCGGATCCCCTCTCTCAGTGGGTGCTGTCGTGGACTCTACAAAAGAGTATTACTGGTAAGTAATCCGTTTTTTTGTTTGAAGTATACTTGATTGAGAAAAGTGCAAGTGACAAGCATTCTGTCCATGGCCTGACCGTTTCAGCCATGGCTTTCTGGATTTTCATTTTCAGGATCTCATTCAGTCTCTACCGCTACTTTGTGGATGGTGCACGGCATGAAGGCTGCTCCACTCCCAGGGCGGACATTATTTCATGCATCAGTTCTCCAGTAAAGTGGGTGCCTCTGTCACTCTCTAAGGTCTTGGGCACCCCGTATCTGCAGACGACTTCTGAAATTAGTCTCTTAGCAGTACCCTTGGCGGTGGCTTTATACACACGGGGTACGCCTCTGTCCATCCTGAGAAGAGGTCGGCACACACAAGTGCATCCTTGGGAAGTTGAATGTAGTCTATCTGAAGACGCTGGAATGGGTACTGGGACCTTGTGTGTCTCATAGGCGTCTTGGTTGTGCCTCCCACATTGAGTGCACAGGTTAGACAGGCTTGGACGTGTTGGCTGCAATGACAGTGACCCCAGGAGCATACCAATTTCAGTGGATGAGGTCTGTCATGGCAGTCTTTGATTGGGGGTATTGGCATGGGTGACTTGAGCCATCATGGGATACAGAACCCAGGGATGGCAAACTTTGTCCCCACATGTCACTGTCCTTTTAGGTCTGGAAGAAAGAACTGCAACTGTGAAACTCTGCAAAGATAATGAAGACTTCCTAGACAGATCAAAAGCAGCTCTATGGGTCGCAGAAGGTCCCTTCTTTTGCCATCTGACAAATTCTTCAACACTAGCCTGTTGTATCTTCTGAAGAAGGTCAGATGTCACAGGTGGGTCCATGGTGGAGGCCACCTGTGTAACTGCACACTGGCAGGGTTGTCTGTCTTTTGGTTTGGAAGCTGCAGATTTTGCAACCTGTTCGGCCAGGTGGTTGCCTTTGGCAATAGTTGTCTTCCTTTGCCATGGTCTTTGACTTTGGTAACTTTCTCGGGTAAAAGTAGGGTCTCCATCAGGCGTTGGATGGATTTATCATTCTTGATGGGCTTTCTTGCTGCTGTGAGGAAAGATCAAGCTCTCCATATAGTTCCATAGTCGTGAAAGCATAGCGGCTGTCTGTATAAATGGTGGCAGCTTAGTCTTTATCATGTCTACAGTTTTCTTCTAGGGCACAGAGTTCAGCTTCCTGGGCGGACATATGTGGGGCAGCGGTTCTGCATTTATGGTTTCATGGAGGGAAACTGCAGCATATCCAGTGTAGAACGGGACATTCGCACCACACTGCGATCCACGCACAAAGAGCTCATGGTCTGGATTATCTGGTGGGGCATCGGTAACATGACTGAAACCCCTCGCAGGACATTAGTTGTACACATTAATAAAATCAGGACCAGGCTCCATCACTGATAGGTGCTCAGGGGAAAACCGGTAAGACAATACAAAAGATGTAACCCCACCACACTCCAAAAACGTGAAGACAAAACTGTTGCTTTTAAAATTTATCTTGTGCAAAGAAGAGTGGTTTCCAAACGACGTTTGGTTTCAGACACGAGCCTTCATAGGAGACCATGGTAGTTGCATCGTGTGTAAGTCCCGGGCTTTCAGGTTGCCCTATGGAAGTCTGTCAAAGTGATCTTGATTGGCCAGCACAATGGAGGTAAATGAAGCTGTTCACACCCATAGTGGACTATCCTTTATCAATTGCTAAGAATACACATCCACCAGGGATTGAAGCCTGAAGAGGACAATTTGCATATTCCAGGTGCCTTCTGGAAAAAGCGAAGAGTCTCCCTCAGCAAGAAGATCGTTGGGTACAGCCGGGACCAAGCTGCTTGGAAAGCATCGCCAAACCGCATGCCTTATGGCGCACAAATTTTTTCCTCTAGGGCATTATTGTAAGAAAGCTTGGCTGATTGAGTAGATTACACAAGAAGGAAGACACACAGCAAGTCATCAGGATCTAGGAGCAACATGGCAGATGTGACAACCTAGATGGTGAGCTGCAACATGTGCTACATGTTCACAGATGGACCAGAAGAAGAATCCAACTTCACCTGCCAGAAGTGTAGACTAGTGGCCCTTTTAGAAGAAAAGCTGCAGGGTCTACAAGAAAGATGAGTTTCACAGTGGCAATTCTAAGAAAATTAAGACTTCCTAGTCAGAACAGAAGCATCTCTACTGGTCACAGAAGGTGAAGAAAGTGTCAGAGAACCTCCAAAAGCAGAAGAGTGGAAGCATGTGATCAAAAGAAGCAAGAAGACCATGGAGACATCACCAACCACACAACTGAGAAAATGATATTAAGGCCTTGTGGAGGACGAAGATGGCGCACCTAAGGATGAGGCACTACCAGTAAGCAAAGAAGAAAAGGGCACACAGCAACACCCAGAAGTGACAACAAAAAGTACAGCCAAGAAGCGAAGAAGAGTGGTAGTGGTGGGAGACTCACTATGGAGAGGGACAGAAGCAGCCATCTGCAGACCGGATATAACCGCAAGAGAAGTATGCTGCCTCCCAGGTGCGAAGATCAAGGATGTGACCGATAGGATACCAAAGCTCATCAGTTCCAAGGACGTCCACCCATTTCTTCTGATACATGTTGGCACCAATGACACGGCAAGGAAGGACTTACCGACAATCTGCAAGGACTTTGAAGAGTTGGGGAAGAAAGTAAAGGAACTGGATGCACAGGTAGATTTTTCTTCTATCCTTCCAGTAGACGGGCATGGCACCAGGAGATTGAACAGGATCCTTGATGCGAACAACTGGCTAAGACGATGGTGCAGACAACAAGGATTTGGATTCCTGGACCACGGTGTGAATTACCTGTACGATGGACTCCTCACCAGTGACGGACTACTCCTCAACAAACCTGGGAAACACACATTTGCCAGAAGACTCGCTACACTCCTCAGGAGAGCGTTACACTAGAAGAGGAGGAGACGGGAGGAAAAACGTTAGACACGAACATGAAGCCAGAATATATACTGATGAATGATATGAGGAGCGGCAAAGAAGACCCAAGACAACATACTCCGAAGGGAGGTAAGAAAATGTCTAAAACAATCCACAGGGAGGAGATTGGAAGAAAACAAAATTCTCTAACCTGCATGCTCGCAAACACCAGAAGCCTGACAAACAAGATGGAAGAACTAGAAGCAGAAACATCTACAGGTAACTATGACATAGTGGGAATAACCGAGACATGGTGAGATGAAAGCTATGACCGGGCAGATAACTTACAGGGTGACAGTCTGTTTAGAAAGGATCATAAAAATCGGAGTGGAGCAGGGGGTTTGTCTTTATGTAAGGTCTTGTCTAAAGTCCACTTTAAGGGACGATATTAGCGAAGGGAATGAGGATGTCGAGTCCATATGAGTCGAAATACACGGAGGGAAAAATAGTAACAAAATTCTCATTGGGGTCTGTTACACCCCCCCAAATATAACAGAAATCATGGAAAGTTTACTACTAAGGCAGATTGATGAAGCTGCAACCCATAATGAAGTCCTTGTTATGGGGGACTTTAACAACCCGGATATTAACTGGGAAACAGAGACCTGCGAAACCCATAAAGGCCACAGGTTTCTGCTAATAGCCAAGAATAATTATCTCTCACTATTGGTGCAGAATCCGACCAGAGGAGCCGCACTTTACACCTAATACTATCTAACAGACCGGACAGAATAACAAATCTACAGGTCATCGGGCATCTAGGAAATAGCGGCCACAATATTGTACAGTGTCACTTGTGTTTCACTAGGGGGACTTGTCAGGGAGTCACAAAAACACTGAACTTTAGGAAGGCAAAGTGTGACCAGCTTAGAAATGCCCTTAATCTGGTGACTGGGACAATGTCCTCAGAAATAAGAATACAGAAAATAATGGGAAATGTGTAAGAACATCCTAAATAGGCGCTGTAAGCGGTTTATACCTTGTGGGAATAAAAGGACAAGAAATAGGAAAAACCCAATGTGGCTAAACACAGAAGTAAGAGGGGCAATTACCAGTAACAAGAAAGCATTGACACTACTAAAGCAGGACGGCCCCGCTGAGGATCTAACAACTATAGGGAGAAAAATACTTTATCTAAAAAACTAATTAAAGCTGCCAAAAAGGAAACAGAGAAGCACAAAGGAGAGTAACACTAATCCCAAGCTGTTCTTCACCTATATCAATAGTAACAGAATCATTAGTGACAGTGTAGGAGCCTTATAAAACTGTGAGGAAAGAATGGTTGTAGATGACGAGGAAAAAGCGAATATATTACACACCTTCTTCTCCACGGTATTCACGGTGACAAATAAAATGCCGAGAGACAAAGAGAACCCGATATTAAGGGTCACCAATCTAACCCAAGAATAGGGGCGAAACCGGCTAAATAAGATTACAATAGAGAAATCTCCGGGTCCGGATGGCATACACCCACGAGTACTAAGAGAACTAAGTAATAGAATAGACAAACCATTATTTCTTATATTTTGGGACTTTATAGCGATGGGGTTTGTTCCACAGGACTGTGAAAAATGAGGATGAGTGACCTCATGGAGATCAACATCCAACACTGCGGAGACACCATCACGTGTTTCTCAACGCAGTGATTCTAGAGCAATGCCCCCATCCTTATGGGAAATATGTAAAACACTGATGAGGGGCAATACCCCGAAACAGCTGTCTGTGGATGGATACCATGTTTTGGCATAGGTGGTTTCCTTCATTGGAGACTGCCCTTCCCGTGGTTGTTCCTTCCCGGTGAAAGACCTGGCTAGTCATTGCTTGCGTTGAGAAACATGTGATGGTGTCTCCGCGGCTTCTGTTTTGCATGTTCCACAGGACTGGCACATAGGAAATGTGGTACCAATATTCAAAAAGGCTGTAAAAGTGACCTGGAAACTATAGGCCAGTAAGTCTAACCTCTATTGTTGGTATCTAAGTGGTGCAAAAAATTCCTAACTTTGCTTAAAAAAAAAAAAAAATTGCCATTTTCCAATACCTGTAGTGTCTCCGATTTTCATGATCTCGGGTTGGGTGAGGGCTTACTTTTTGCGGGCCAGGCTGATGTTTTTATTGATACCACTTTTATGCAGATACGATCTTTTGATCGGCCGTTATTGTATTTTAATGCAATGTCACAGCAACCAAAAAAACGTAATTCTAGCATTTTGATTTTTTTTCTCACTATGCCGTTTAGCGATCGGGATAATGCTTTTTATTGATGGATCTGGCAATTCTGAACGCGGCGATACCAAATATGTGTATGTGTGATTTTATTTTTTATAGTTTAATTTTGAATGGGGCGAAAGGGGGGTGGTTTAAACTTTTTATATATTTTTTTTCATTTTTTTCATATTTATAAAAACCTCTGAATATTTGCTATAGACATAAGACACAATAATAGTCTTATAAATGGACGTACTTAGAAGAATTTAATAACAGCAGACTCGTTGGTTTGTATATTTTCCTTTTTTATGTACTCTTCATGTCGGTGTGGTTTGTGTAACGCTTTCACCATTTGTATCTCTGCATGTTTCTGAAGCGTTTCTTGTGCAGCTTCTGTGTTTTCCTTTGTTTCTCCGTGATTTCCTTACCTCTTCAGTGGGTCGCCCTGTGATCAGTGCTCTCTTCATCAGGGCTGTGGAGTCGGTAAGCCAAACCTGCGACTCCGGCTCCTCAATTTCCCTTACAACGACTCCGACTCCCACATATATTGCTTATATTTAAGTGAAAAATGTATTGTAGTACAATGTGAACATCAGACATTTAATCATTTTTATGATCCAAAAATCAAGACATTTAGATATAACATAATATTTATTTATTGGAATACAACTTTAGAACACAAAAAACTGTAATAAATTGTAAATATCTAATGCACTATGTAATATCGATTACATATACAGTATATTGTGTATATATATATATATATATATATATATATATATATATATATATATATATATATATATATAACACTATGTAATAAACTATGTCAGTGGCAAAAAACAGTTTTCAACAAAGACATACTAAATAACATTTGTGCAGTCTATGAATTTGTTCTGAGAAATAGAATTGCCTCCATCAGATCCTCCCTCATAGATGACCTCACATCGGACCTAATAATGTTAAGGCCAGAGAACAACATCCCTACAGTAACTTGTGCTGGAGGCAATGCCGTAACCACATGGGAACATCTCTAACAATTTCCGGGTATAAAGGAATTGCCTCCTGCACAGTCAGTTTTGATGAACGGTTGAATTTTTCTATTTCTTTGAGAACAAGTGAAACATTTTTGCTGAAATATGGTCAATCTGCTGCTATAGGAGATGGAGTGAAATCTTTTTCCTTGCGGCAACGCTTTGCCTGCTCCATGTCATACAAATACTTGTCAAAGTCAAACTCCTCATCTGATGAGGATGAAGATATGGCAGCAGTAGCGCTGTCAGGACCCGAGTCGTCTTGCGCCTGGCAGTCCTCCTGTAGGCCACTCTTTCTAACTGCTACCTCAGTCAGAGCTTCTTTTCCTTTAGTAAGCTGTTGATCATCAAGCAGTATACAATGACTCGGGTCCACATAAACAGCTGCCAGAAAAATGTTATTTTCCAATAGCTGTGCCTCTCCGTTTCACTGAAGCAGAAATGCCATCTGCGATTAAATCTCCTCTTTGGGACAGGCCAAATAGCAAGTTCTTCCACTCCGTTATCAAAATACCAGGAATTAAATCCTCAGCTTGTAATTTTTTAGTCACGGTAAATAGGTGATTAAGCAATTCCTTCAATTCAGCCACCTGTGTCCATTGACCTTTATTTAGGGTTACCTGAGGGTTCGCCATATCTGTATGAAACTGCTTTAGCCAGGATCAAAACTAGGGGGGGGGGGGGCAGAACCTCATACTGTTCCGCAGAATCTCATACTGCACACCTCAGCTGCTGCAGAACCTCATACTGCACACCCTTACACTTGAAAATAAAGCCTGCACCATAAGAAGATGTGATGAATGCAGTCTATTTACTCCAACTATCAATTGATGTTGATGTGTTACTGAAGACGCGCAATGCCTGTCCTGGGCGTCCTTTTTGGCAGCTATGAGGTGTACCTGACTGGTGGTAAAATAAAGGAGTGTTAGTCTGTGTGCTACCCGGCTTTCATTCTTTTTGGTACAGATATGATATGGATAGACAGATATGGATAAATGGATATATAGATAGAGCAGATTTCTAATCTGCTTTTGCTATTGAAAACATTATCTATGAGCTCAAAAACCTTTCAGGTGATGCGTTTTTTTAAAAAGCTGATCTGCTTTTGCAGCTGAAAAACGTATCCTCAAAAAACGCAGAAAAAAATGCTGTGTGTGAATGTAGCCTTAGATCAGGAATAGAACAGTCGTTTATAGGGCATTACATAACTTTCCCAAATTCCTCTGAAAAAATATTCAGCGCATTCTGCATTGAACTACTGTACCCAATTTATTATATATTTTAGGAGTCGGAGTCGGACCTTTTTATACCGGCTCCACCAAAATGAGCTCCGACAGCCCTGCTCTTTATACATCGCCCCCATTTCATATTGCAATGTTTCTTGTGTAGCTTCTGTGTTTTTCCTTTTGTTTCGCCATGATTTCCTTACCTCTTCAGTGGGTCACCTTGTGATCAGTGTTCTCTTCATACATTGCCCCCATTTCATATTGCAATGTTTCTTGTGTAGCTTCTGTGTTTTTCCTTTTGTTTCGCCGTGATTTCCTTTCCTCTTCAGTGAGTCGCCCTGTGATCAGTGCTCTCTTCATACATCGCCCCCATTTCATATTGCAATGTTTCTTGTGTAGCTTCTGTGTTTTTCCTTTTGTTTCGCCATGATTTCCTTACCTCTTCAGTGGGTCACCCTGTGATCAGTGTTCTCTTCATACATTGCCCCATTTCATATTGCAATGTTTCTTGTGTAGCTTCTGTGTTTTTCCTTTTGTTTCGCCATGATTTCCTTACCTCTTCAGTGGGTCACCCTGTGATCAGTGTTCTCTTCATACATCGCCCCCATTTCATATTGCAATGTTTCTTGTGTAGCTTCTGTGTTTTTCCTTTTGTTTCGCCGTGATTTCCTTTCCTCTTCAGTGAGTCGCCCTGTGATCAGTGCTCTCTTCATACATCGCCCCCATTTCATATTGCAATGTTTCTTGTGTAGCTTCTGTGTTTTTCCTTTTGTTTCGCCGTGGTTTCCTTACCTCTTCAGTGAGTCGCCCTGTGATCAGTGCTCTCTTCATACATCGCCCCCATTTCATATTGCAATGTTTCTTGTGCAGCTTCTGTGTTTTTCCTTTTGTTTCGCCATGATTTCCTTACCTCTTCAGTGGGTCGCCCTGTGATCAGTGTTCTCTTCATACATTGCCCCCATTTCATATTGCAATGTTTCTTGTGTAGCTTCTGTGTTTTTCCTTTTGTTTCGCCGTGATTTCCTTACCTCTTCAGTGGGTCGCCCTGTGATCAGTGTTCTCTTCATACATCGCCCCCATTTCATATTGCAATGTTTCTTGTGCAGCTTCTGTGTTTTTCCTTTTGTTTCGCCATGGTTTCCTTACCTCTTCAGTGGGTCGCCCTGTGATCAGAGTTCTCTTCATACATTGCCCCCATTTCATATTGCAATGTTTCTTGTGTAGCTTCTGTGTTTTTCCTTTTGTTTCGCCATGGTTTCCTTACCTCTTCAGTGGGTCGCCCTGTGATCAGTGTTCTCTTCATACATTGCCCCATTTGATATTGCAATGTTTCTTGTGCAGCTTCTGTGTTTTTCCTTTTGTTTTGCCGTGGTTTCCTTACCTCTTCAGTGGGTCGCCCTGTGATCAGTGTTCTCTTCATACATTGCCCCATTTGATATTGCAATGTTTCTTGTGCAGCTTCTGTGTTTTTCCTTTTGTTTTGCCGTGGTTTCCTTACCTCTTTGGTGGGTCACCCTGTGATCAGTGTTCTCTTCATACATTGCCCCATTTGATATTGCAATGTTTCTTGTGTAGCTTCTGTGTTTTTCCTTTTGTTTCGCCGTGGTTTCCTTACCTCTTCGGTGGGTCGCCCTGTGATCAGTGTTCTCTTCATACATTGCCCCATTTGATATTGCAATGTTTCTTGTGCAGCTTCTGTGTTTTTCCTTTTGTTTTGCCGTGGTTTCCTTACCTCTTTGGTGGGTCGCCCTGTGATCAGTGTTCTCTTCATACATCGCCCCCGTTTCATATTGCAATGTTTCTTGTGTAGCTTCTGTGTTTTTCCTTTTGTTTCGCCGTGGTTTCCTTACCTCTTCAGTGGGTCACCCTGTGATCAGTGTTCTCTTCATACATCACCCCCATTTCATATTGCAATGTTTCTTGTGCGGCTTCCGTGTTTTTCCTTTTGTTTCGCCGTGATTTCCTTACCTCTTTGGTGGGTCGCCCTGTGATCAGTGTTCTCTTCATACATCGCCCCCATTTCATATTGCAATGTTTCTTGTGTAGCTTCTGTGTTTTTCCTTTTGTTTCGCCGTGGTTTCCTTACCTCTTCAGTGGGTCGCCCTGTGATCAGTGATCTCTTCATACATCACCCCCATTTCATATTGCAATGTTTCTTGTGCGGCTTCCGTGTTTTTCCTTTTGTTTCGCCGTGATTTCCTTACCTCTTTGGTGGGTCGCCCTGTGATCAGTGTTCTCTTCATACATCGCCCCCATTTCATATTGCAATGTTTCTTGTGTAGCTTCTGTTTTTCCTTTTTGTTTCGCCGTGGTTTCCTTACCTCTTCAGTGGGTCGCCCTGTGATCAGTGTTCTCTTCATACATTGCCCCCATTTCATATTGCAATGTTGTCGGAGATGTCCTCATTGATGCTGTATCATTTTAAAAAAGAATTTTTCTAAATAAAGCTGAAAGAACACATCTTTATCAGCCGCCTGGTATGCGAGCTAGATTCCTAAGGGACCGTGATCACACAACACACAGACGGGATCAGACTCCATTTTGGAAAGCAGGAGAGAATACATGTAGAATATCCACAATAGTCAGGACAGTAAAAAATAATCCTGCTCTGTGTGATCCTCAAAAGAAGAGAGAGTGTGATGGAGCCGGGGGGATGACCTGGAAGGTGCATGGTGGGGACAGGAGTAGGCCGACTCCACCACCAGGTCTGTTTGTGGGTCTCTGGGAATCTGAGAATTGTGAGTGGCAGCTGGAGAGACCGTGTCAGAGTCCTGAATCCAGGTGTCAGTGAGGGCCAACAGATTAAGAGAGATGTTCAGAAAGGAGTTGTGCAGGAAAGGAAGAATGTTACCCACAGACTGCGGATTCCAGAGGCCACAATTATAAGGAGTGCGACAAATGTTAATAAGGTTTCGATGTGAGGTAGGGTAGGGGCTGAGGCTGGCGAAGAGTGGACCGGGGTTAGGAGAGACATCCCCTAAAATAAGTATCAGTAAAACCCGAGAAAGCAAATGGCTCTTAGACTTGTGACATGGTTTATTGGGCGATATCTTTGGACAAGATGGACTGGGATTATTCAGGAAGGTGAGGAGTGCATGGGAGCTGTACATGGGAGAGGGAAGGAGAAGAGGGGCTGATGTGGATGAGGGGTGATGGAGGAGGGATGGGCGGTGAATGTGGATGGCGAGGGCTCGCAGGGAGATGGACATAGAAATACAGCACAGGGTTAAAAGGGAAGACAAAGTGTTATCTGACTCCTGCCCAACTGCCATCGAAGTAACTGCCAGACACTTGGTGACGAGGACACGGGCATACGCCCTGCACACGGGCATACGCCCCGCACACATAGATCAGTGAGTATGGAGTAGAATACAGCAGAGGCACACCATGACATTGTTTCAGGAAGATAATGCAGCAGATAACCTCAATATGGGATGCGGAGCGGCTCTGTGGTGAGGGGGGGATATGGGATGCGGAGCGGCTCTGTGGTGAGGGGGGGGATATAGGATGCGGAGCGGCTCTGTGGTGAGGGGGGGATATGGGATTCGGAGCGACTGTGGTGAAGGGGGGATATAGGATGCGGAGCGGCTCTGTGGTGATGGGGGGGATATAGGATGCGGAGCGGCTCTGTGGTGAGGGGGGATATAGGATGCGGAGCGGCTCTGTGGTGAGGGGGGGATATGGGATGCGGAGCGGCTCTGTGGTGAGGGGGGGGATATAGGATGCGGAGCGGCTCTGTGGTGGGGGATATAGGATGCGGAGCGGCTCTGTGGTGAGGGGGGGATATGGGATTCGGAGCGACTGTGGTGAAGGGGGGATATAGGATGCGGAGCGGCTCTGTGGTGATGGGGGGGATATAGGATGCGGAGCGGCTCTGTGGTGAGGGGGGATATAGGATGCGGAGCGGCTCTGTGGTGAGGGGGGATATGGGATGCGGAGCGGCTCTGTGGTGAGGGGGGGATATGGGATGCGGAGCGGCTCTGTGGTGAGGGGGGATATGGGATGCGGAGCGGCTCTGTGGTGAGGGGGGATATGGGATGCGGAGCGGCTCTGTGGTGGGGGATATAGGATGCGGAGCGGCTCTGTGGTGAGGGGGGATATGGGATGCGGAGCGGCTCTGTGGTGATGGTGGGATATAGGATGCGGAGCGGCTCTGTGGTGATGGGGGGATATAGGATGCGGAGCGGCTCTGGTGAGGGGGGATATAGGATGAGGAGCGGCTCTGGTGAGGGGGGATATAGGATGCGGAGCGGCTGTGGTGAGGGGGGATATAGGATGCGGAGCGGCTCTGGTGAGGGGGGATATAGGATGCGGAGCGGCTCTGGTGAGGGGGGATATAGGATGCGGAGCGGCTCTGGTGAGGGGAGATATAGGATGCGGAGCGGCTCTGTGGTGAAGGGGGGGATATAGGATGCGGAGCGGCTCTGTGGTGAAGGGGGGGATATAGGATGCGGAGCGGCTCTGTGGTGAAGGGGGGGATATAGGATGCGGAGCGGCTCTGTGGTGAAGGGGGGGATATAGGATGCGGAGCGGCTCTGTGGTGAAGGGGGGGGGATATAGGATGCGGAGCGGCTCTGTGGTGAAGGGGGATATAGGATGCGGAGCGGCTCTGGTGAAGGGGGATATAGGATGCGGAGCGACTCTGTGGTGAGGGGGGATATAGGATGCGGAGCGGCTCTGTGGTGAGGTGGGATGTGGGGTAGTGAGGGGGGGATATAGGATGCGGAGCGGCTCTGTGGTGAGGGGGGGGATATAGGATCTGGAGCGGCTCTGGTGAGAGGTTGGATATAGGATGCGGAGCGGCTCTGTGGTGGTGGGGATTTAGGATGCAGAGCAGCTCTGTGGTGAGGGAGGGCATATAGGATGCGGAGTGGCTCTGTGGTTGGGGATTTAGGATGCGGAGCGGCTCTGTGGTGATGTGGGGTGGTGGGGGGGATATAGGATGTGGAGTGGCTCTGTGGTGAGGGGGGGGATATAGGATGTCGAGTGGCTCTGTGGTGAGGGGGGATATAGGATGCGGGGCGGCTCTGGTTGGGGGGATATAGGATGCGGAGCGGCTCTGTGGTGATGTGGGGTGGTGGGGGGGATATAGGATGTGGAGTGGCTCTGTGGTGAGGGGGGGGATATAGGATGTCGAGTGGCTCTGTGGTGAGGGGGGGATATAGGATGTCGAGTGGCTCTGTGGTGAGGGGGCATATAGGATGCGGAGTGGCTCTGTGGTGAGGGGGGGATATAGGATGCGGAGCGGCTCTGTGGTGGGGGGGATATAGGATGCGGAGCGGCTCTGTGGTGGGGGGGATATAGGATGCGGAGCGGCTCTGTGGTGGGGGGGATATAGGATGCGGAGCGGCTCTGTGGTGGGGGGGATATAGGATGCGGAGCGGCTCTGTGTTGAGGGGGGATATAGGAAGCGGAGCGGCTCTGGTTGGGGGGGATATAGGAAGCGGAGCGGCTCTGGTTGGGGGGGATATAGGAAGCGGAGCAGCTCTGGTTGGGGGGGATATAGGAAGCGGAGCGGCTCTGGTTGGGGGGGTATAGGAAGCGGAGCGGCTCTGGTTGGGGGGGATATAGGATGCGGAGCAGCTCTGGTTGGGGGGATATAGGATGCGGAGTGGTTCTGGTGGGGGGGATATAGGATGCGGAGCGGCTCTGTGGTGAGGTGGGATATAGGATGCGGAGCGGCTCTGGTTGGAGGGATATAGGATGCGGAGCGGCTCTGGTTGGGGGGATATAGGATGCGGAGCGGCTCTGGTGAGGGGGGATATAGGATGCGGAGCGGCTCTGGTGAGGGGGGATATAGGATGCGGAGCGGCTCTGGTTGAGGGGATATAGGATGCGGAGCGGCTCTGGTTGGGGGGGATATAGGATGCGGAGCGGCTCTGGTGAGGAGGGGATATAGGATGCGGAGCGGCTCTGTGGTGAAGGGGGGGATATAGGATGCGGAGCGGCTCTGTGGTGAAGGGGGGGATATAGGATGCGGAGCGGCTCTGGTGAAGGGGGGAATATAGGATGCGGAGCGGCTCTGGTGAAGGGGGGGATATAGGATGCGGAGCGGCTCTGTGGTGAAGGGGGGATATAGGATGCGGAGCGGCTCTGTGGTGAAGGGGGGGATATAGGATGCGGAGCGGCTCTGTGGTGAAGGGGGATATAGGATGCGGAGCGGCTCTGTGGTGAAGGGGGATATAGGATGCGGAGCGGCTCTGGTGAAGGGGGATATAGGATGCGGAGCGGCTCTGTGGTGAGGGGGGATATAGGATGCGGCGCGGCTCTGGTGAGGAGGGGATATGGGATGCGGCTCGGTGAGGAGGAGATATAGGATGCGGAGCGGCTCTGTGGTGAGGGGGGATATAGGATGCGGAGCGGCTCTGGTGAGGATGGGATATAGGATGCGGAGCGGCTCTGGTGAGGAGGGGATATGGGATGCGGCTCGGTGAGGAGGAGATATAGGATGCGGAGCGGCTCTGTGGTGAGGGGGGATATAGGATGCGGAGCGGCTCTGGTGAGGGGGGGATATAGGATGCGGAGCGGCTCTGGTGAGGGGGGATATAGGATCCGGAGCGGCTCTGGTGAGGCGGGATATAGGATGCGGAGCGGCTCTGTGGTTGGGGGGGGATATAGGATGCGGAGCGGCTCTGGTGAGGGGGGATATAGGATGCAGAGCGGCTCTGGTTTGGGGGATATAGGATGCGGAGCGGGTCTGGTTGGGGGATATAGGATGCGGAGCGGCTCTGGTGAGGAGGGGATATAGGATGCAGAGCGGCTCTGGCGAGGAAGGGGATATAGGATGCAGAGCGGCTCTGGTGAGGGATATATGATGTGGAGCGGCTCTGGTGAGGGGGGATATAGGAGCGGCTCTGTGGTGAGGGGGGGATATAGGATGCAGAGCGGCTCTGGTGAGGGGGGGATATAGGATGCGGAGCGGCTCTGGTGAGGGGGGATATAGGATGCGGAGCGGCTCTGTGGTGAGGTGGGGATATAGGATGCGGAGCGGCTCTGGTGAGGGGGGGATATATGATGCGGAGCGGCTCTGGTGGGGATATAGGATGCGGAGCGGCTCTGTGGTTGGGGATATAGGATGCGGAGCGGCTCTGTGGTTGGGGGGGATATAGGATGCAGAGTGGCTCTGTGGTGAGGGGGGGATATGGGATGCGGAGCGGCTCTGGTGAGGGAGGGGATATGGGATGCGGTGCGGCTCTGTGGTGAGGGGGGATATAGGATGCGGAGCGGCTCTGGTGAGGGGGGATATACAGTAGGATGCGGAGCGGCTCGGTGGTGAGGGAGGGATATAGTTTGCGGAGCGGCTCTGTGGTGAGGGGGGGTTATGGGATGCGGAGCGGCTCTGTGGTGAGGGGGGATATAGGATGCGGAGCGGCTCTGTGGTTGGGGGGGATATAGGATGCGGTGCGGCTCTGTGGTGAGGGGGGGATATAGGATGCAGAGCGGCTCTGTGGTGAGGTGGGATATGGGATGCGGAGCGGCTCTGTGGTGAGGGGGATATGGGATGCGGAGCGGCTCTGTGGTTGGGGGGGATATAGGATGCGGTGCGGCTCTGTGGTGAGGGGGGGATATAGGATGCGGAGCGGCTCTGTGGTGAGGTGGGATATGGGATGCGGAGCGGCTCTGTGGTGAGGGGGATATGGGATGCGGGCGGCTCAGTGGTGAGGGGGATATGGGATGCGGAGCGCCTCTGTGGTGAGGTGGATATAGGATGCGGAGCGGCTCTGTGGTGACTGTCGTGAGGGGGGATATGAAATGTGAGGTGGCTATGTGACGAGGGGTATTTAGGGCATTGAGCTGTGTTCCCCACCCGCAGAGTGGCTCACCCAGGGGATGTTGATGACAATGTGTTGTCTTCTCTTTACAGCTGAGTCGCTTTGTTCTGCGTCAGTCTGTGGAGCTGCTGAAGAAAGGAGACTGGGAGGAGAGGTGAGGGGGCCCCGGCGACACAATACATCGTAATTGTGGGAGAGGGGACAACCACTGCTGCATTCACACAGAGGACATTGCGATGGTCGGGGCTTCCAGCAGTGGACAGTCTTGTGAATATGGGTGTACTGTACCGTGTGTGTGGAGGGGGTGAGGGCACAGGTTAGTTTAGGTTAGGTGTGTGTGGGTCTGTCCGTCCGGGGATGTGTGGGTCTGTCCGTCCGGGGATGTGTGGGTCTGTCCGTCCGGGGATGTGTGGGTCTGTCCGTCCGGGGATGTGTGGGTCTGTCCGTCCGGGGATGTGTGGGTCTGTCCGTCCGGGGATGTGTGGGTCTGTCCGTCCGGGGATGTGTGCGGGCTGTATTACATATGAGTCTAGTAGGCATGGGTCGGAGGTCTCTTACGTCATGTCATGTCCTCCGCAGTCTGGTGGAGAACTTCCTGACTGTCCTGGTGGACGAGGTCCTGAAGCCAGAGGCCCCTCAAGGGGTCCAGCATCATCTCATTGACATCTACCTGGACGAGCTGGCGAAGGTTGGATCCGCTGAGGTGAGGCTTGATCTGTTCCCTTTATGGCCCACTGCGCTTGCCAAACACTCCCCTCATCCAGTTGTTTGCCGCACTCGCCTCTCCCTGCCCGTGCTGGCTGTCGGACGTTCTCCTCCTGGCTTCCGGCTTCCCTCGCCTCCCCCCTGATGGCTGCCTCTCTTCTCTTCCAGCTTTCTGCTGACTTGAACTTGAAGCTCATAGAGCCGTTCTGTAGGATTGCAGCTAAATCCAAGGAGTAAGTGCTGGAAGTATTTGGGCAGCAGCCGTAACAAGGGCCACGTAGTGTGTGCAGGCCCATCCTGTGTCTTCATGTGACGGAGTCACTGCTGCCTGTACCCTCCTTGTGCCTCACTCTCCGGGGTCTGTCTCCTTTGCAGTTTTCTTCTCCGGCAGTCTGTGGTGACCGGCATTTTTCAGGCCATTCTAGAGCAGTCACCATTCGCTATCGAAGACTTGATGAAAGAAGTTGGTCACACAGACAGTTGTAACGGTGAGTCTGATGCTGTGGCCTTGGCCTCCATGTCCTTTTTCCCGGAACCTTAAGACTTGGTGGTGACGTGTTGTCCTTATCTCAGGGGATAATGGCTCGGAATCTAAAGACCACCACAGTGAGGACTATGATGATATCGGCCCTGTGCTGCAGGTTAGTAGCCCCCATGTTCCTCTGGTCGTGTGATGGAGGCCAGGCGTCGTACATGCACGCAGCTTCTGTTGTGCAGTATAAGTGATGTCTCCTTTGGCAGTTTGATTACCAGGCGCTGGCTGACCGGCTCTTCAACCTTGCAAGCCGAAAAAACGTCCCAGCCCGAAACCGCAGGAGCCTATATCGATTGGTGAAGAGGTGCGTGTACAATGCCTCCCCTTTGATATCTGCTGTACTTCTGTGCATCCGCATATCTGCTGCTCCTGTGTGACCTCCCCCATATATGCTGCGCCTCTGTGGCCCCTCCATAGATATCTCATGTTCCTGTTATTGACTTATTCCTTTCTTTCTTTTTAGGTTTAAGGACCTGGCAGATGGTGAGTGTCTCTTCTACGTCCTCTGATTTGGACAGTTTCTTTACCACATCGTATGATATCTTTTTGGTGCTTATTTGGTTTGCAGGCATCTTCCCACAGGACGGAGCTCCAGAAGACTTCTCCACTGATGAAGATGATGATGACCTCAGCAGCTCTAAGCTCCGCAAGCGACAGAAGCAAGCACAGGAGAAAATGGCCCTGAGTGCGTGCTGACCGTAGGGTGGATGGAAGGGGTGGAGGAGTGCTGTCTGGAGGCTAGGCTCGTGGGAGGTCTGTTAAAGGGTGGGATCATGGGAGGAATTCTGACTAGAGGGTGTGGGGACAGAGGCCTTTGGGGGGGCTGAGTGGGGGCAGACTGACTGGAGGGGAGGGCAAAGGGAAGAGCTTTGTTGACCAGAGGGCAAAATATGTGGGGCGGGTTTTCCAGAGGGCAGGATGGACGTTGGCTGGAGGGTGGGCTGTCGGAAGGGACGGCGGACCGTTGTGGTAGATGTAAAGTTGGGCAGTTCCATGGTGCTCTCGTGCTGGAGAATAATGCTTGTTCCTGCTCTCAGGTTCTCAGACTGTGCACAATGAGCTGAAAAAGGGGAAGCGGGTGGCAGAGACCTCTAAGAATCCTCCCGAGATGCCTGCAGCCAAGAAGAAGAGGAAGAAGAAGAAAGGGGATGCAGAGGAGCCAGAAATAAATGGGGAAACTCTCCAACACCCCAACACCAAAGAGACAGAAGCGCTTGTCCCACTGTCATCCCCGGAACCCTCAAAGAACAGCGGCACCATCACTCGGCTGAGGAGGAGGAGACGACGCGGCTGTCTGCTCAGGCTCGGGCTCAGAATCTTACCCCTACGGGGCGCAATAATCATGAAGAGGAGGCGGCTGATCCGAGAGCGCAGGAAGGTGAGGGCGGGAAGACTCCACACTCCCGGGAATATTTTGATAGACAGTTCTATCAGTTTTCAGTCTGAATAGAACCACATTATTTGATCTGATTAGGCGAGGGGGCTTACTGTCGGGCTTAGACTACCATGCTAGTGTGGAGTACGTACATCGGCCTCATCAGCTCTGAGATCCCCCACTCCCCATTCCGATGGTGACAGCTGCAGGCCTGGTACAGTGTGTCAGTATAGACAATGCTTGGTAGGACTCCGGGCTGACTTTTCTCCTTAGGTCCACATGGGTTAAAGGGTCAGCTGCCCCGGCCCCCATGAGTACACCCACCTTACTGTACAGTGTCGGGAGGCAGAGGTTGGCAAGGATCCAGCTGATCAGCTCATCACGGTTATATAACCACTAGATGAAGGCCCACTGCTATCGGGAGGGCGGTAATGTCACGATGGGGGCAGGCTTTGCAGCGTTGAGAATCTCTCCTCCCATGTGCTCACCCACCTAGCCACTCTCTCTTTCCCCATGTGCTGACTTCTCCCGTCTGTGCTCTCATCCTTGACCTGTCTACCCCATGTGCTATCCCCCTTTTGTGCTGTCTCTCTCCTTCCTATGCTGTGTTCTCCCATCATGTGCTGTCCCGTTTGAGCTCTCTCACCCCTGTGTCTGACCGTGTACAGAACATACCACAGCTCCTGGGCAGGGGAGGAAGCAAAAGACAATAATAATAATAATAATAATCTTTATTTATATAGCGCCAACATATTCCGCAGCGCTTTACAGTTTAACAGTTTCAAAACACAAGTCATAAGTAACAACGCTAACAATACAATAATTAAAGCAAAATAAGACGAAATAAGACGACCCTGCTCGTGAGAGCGTACAATCTACAATGAGGTGAGGGAGATACAGAGTACAGGAGTGTATTTACAATTGTATATTTACAATGAAGGTCCAGCCATCTTGCAGGAGTGAAGGATGGATGGAGATAGTGAATGGGCTACGCACGCACACTTACACAGAGAATGACTTTGATTAGTGAATGTGATAGGCCGCTCTGAACAGGTGTGTTTTGAGGGAGCGCCTAAAACTATGCAAATTGTGGATAGTCCTGATTTCTTGGGGTAGAGCATTCCAGAGGATAGGAGAAGCACGGGAGAAGTCTTGGAGTCGGGAGTGGGAGGTACGGTTTAGTGCAGAGGTTAGTCGAAAGTCGTTTGCAGAGCGCAGCGATCGGCTAGGCCGATAGACAGAAATGAGAGAAGAGATGTAAGGGGGTGCCGCACCGTGGAGAGCTTTGTGGGTGAGAACAAGTACTTTGAATTGGATCCTATAATGAATGGGCAGCCAATGTAAGGACTGGCGAAGAGCGGACGCGTCCGAGTACCGATTACCCAGATGGACGATCCTGGCTGCTGCATTGAGTATGGACTGGAGAGGGGATAGTCGAGTGACGGGGAGGCCAATTAATAGAGCGTTGCAGTAATCCAGGCGGGAGTGGATCAATGCAACAGTGAGGGTTTTTGTTTCCATAGTGAGAAAAGGGTGGATTCTAGAGATGTTCTTTAGGTGTAAGCGGCACGAGCGGGCAAGGGATTGTATATGGGATGTAAAGGAGAGATTGGTGTCAAACATAACACCCAGACAGCGCACCTGCTGCCGGGGTGTTATTGTGGTACCACCCACGGAGAAGGAAATGTCAGATTTAGGGAGGTTAGTAGACGGCGGGAGCAGAAGAAGTTCAGTTTTGGAGAGGTTGAGTTTCAGATAGAGAGCGGACATGATATTGGAGACTGCTGACAGTCACTGGCGTTCTGTAGTACAGTGGGGGTAAGGTCGGGGGATGACGTGTATAGTTGTGTGTCATCAGCATAAAGATGGTACTGAAAGCCAAATCTGCTGATGGTCTGTCCAATTGGGGCCGTGTAGAGAGAGAAAAGATAATAATAAACAATACTGGCATTACAGCAGGAGATCGCAGAGGATTCATTTTGTGATGTAAAATATTGTTTAAAAACAGTCAGTGAAATATTTTACCTCACAAAATCCTCTGTGATCCCCTGCTGTAATGTCAGTATTGTCTTATGCTTCCTCCCCTGCCCAGGAGCTGTGGTATGTTCTGTACACGGTCAGACACAGACAATTTTTAAAATGAACTTTCGTTCATGGGATATACCCTTTGATCTGACCGGCTTCCTCTGCCAGTAGACACGTCGCACATCTGCCGCTGGGATCAGCCAAATGATTCACTGCGCCTGCGCGGAATTTACACAGGCGCAGTGCGACGATGTTCCGCTGTTGGTACCGTGCAAGAGGCCGCGTGAGTGGTGTGTACGGCGTATAGAGTGTGTGTGGTGCAGCGGTGTTCCACTGGTGGTACCAGCAGCAGTTCGCATATTGAGACACCCATCTCTTGGGTGTCCCAATATGGCGGTCGGTGAACTTCCTCCGCTTGGAATTCTGGGATACGGTGACATCTGGACAGAACAGGAAATGAAAACATTACAAGGCAATTCTATAAATAGCGAAGACCATAACATGGGCTTGTTGGTGAGGGTTGTAGGTAGCAGTAGACATATGGAGGCTGAATGGGTGTCCTGGGGAGTCCAGAGCTGCCCCTGTGATGGAGTGTGTGATGATTGTGTTTTCACAGATGACCAGTAGTAAAGTGACAAATCTGGTGACGTCCTCAGAATGTCTCGTCCCCGCACAGCCTTCTCCAGCGCAATCTACGTCTCAGGACTTCATCACCTTCCATAAGACAAAAGCTCCAAACGCGCTGTATGTAAAGGGCTCAAAGAGCAAAGGCCGGCCGGTGAGTGTCGAGGGGGGGGGGGGGGCAGTGGCCTTCTCTGGAGGGTTGGATTGGGGGAGGTCAGTGCTATCAGTCATACCCCGGGGGTTCCTTTGCTGCTGTGAGGGGAATACTCTCTTCTATTCCTTCCGAACTCCAAATATTAGAATATGTTTTTGAGATCTTGAGGAAATGCATCCAGCACAGCCAGGTACACACGTGGTCAAAGTTGTTGGTGCCCCTCGTTTAATGACAGAAAAGCCCCCAATGGCACAGAAATAACCTGAATCTGACAAAATAATAAATAAAAAATCCATGAAAGTGAACAAATGGAAGTCAGACATTGCTTTACAGCCATGCTAAGTAAAACTCATGAGAGAGGCCTGGACAGAAAGGATGGCTCCCTTAAATAAAAAAAATTCATGAAATTAAGGGAGCCATCCTTTCTGTCCAGGCCTCTCTCATGAGTTTTATTTAGCATGGCTGTAAAGCAATGTCTGACTTCCATTTGTTCACTTTCATGGATTTTTTATTTATTATTTTGTCAGATTCAGGTTATTTCTGTCACCATTTTGGGTTTTTCTGTCATTAAACGAGAGGTAACCACAACTTTGACCACGTTTGTATGATGTCCAAGATAAGACTTCTGCTTTATTAGCACATGTGGCTCTTTAAATAGTGTCACAGAAAAAGGATTAGTTTCCTCTGACCTATGAACCAATGGTGACCTTAGGGATGTGAATACCATTACATAGGACAAGATGGAGACCATGTACTCAAAATGGAGACCACAGACAAACCAAATGGATTCTTTTCTCACACAGAGTTGTCCATCTTGAAGAGGGTTGAGGTTCATGTGGGGTTGCTGTCTCTCTGGAGAGGAGGATCTCTTCAGGAATGTCCATTCGGGCTTGGTCCGTCTCAGGGGAGAGTGATGGCCTTTGCACTCTGGGTCGTTCTCAGGGGAGGAGGGTGGCTTTTATGCTTGGTTGTTGCTTTTGCTCCTCTTGGTTGGAGAACGAGAACTCCACTCAAGGTTGTCGTTTGGCTCAGGGGAGAAGGGATGGCCTTTGTGCTCAGGGTTGTCATTGTTGGTTTTGTGTTCAAGGTCTTCGTTCGACTTGGGGTAGGGGGTGGCTTTTGCACTCATGGTCATCGTGCGTCTGGGGGACAAGAGAGACACGTTCATTGAGGGTTGTCCTCCATTCCAGGGGAGGGGGTGCACATTGACTCAGAGTTGACAGTCGTCTCAGGGGTTCAGCTGTGGGCATTCACAGTCATCGTTCCTCATCCTGACTTTTCCACTCTCCCCACAGATCAGTAAAGTGAACTGTAAATCTAAGAAGGTGACTTTCAGTTTGAACAGGAACATGACCGCAGGTGAGGGAGCACCGTCGGGACACCCTGGTGACCAGCAAGGCTGAAAGTTTTCTTTTCCCTTCAGTGCAGACCACTGATGTAAACTCTGCCCTGCATTCAGATGGGCTATCACAAACTCCTGGATTTGTCTCCATCCCGTGCCACTGCCCCTCCCAGCGCACTCTTGTCTCCATCCCGTGCCACCTCCCCTCCCAGCGCGCTCTCGACTCCATCCTGCGCCGCCACCCCTCCCAGCTTGCTCTCGGCTCCATCCCGTGCCACCTCCCCTCCCAGCACGCTCTTGTCTCCATCCCGTGCCGCTGCCCCTCCCAGCGCATTCTTGTCTCCATCCCGTGCCACCTCCCCTCCCAGCGCGCTCTCGGCTCCATCCTGCGCCGCCGCCCCTCCCAGCGTGCTCTCGGCTCCATCCCGTGCCGCTGCCCCTCCCAGCGCATTCTTGTCTCCATCCCGTGCCACCTCCCCTCCCAGCGCGCTCTCGGCTCCATCCCGTGCCGCTGCCCCTCCCAGCGCACTCTTGTCTCCATCCCGTGCCACCTCCCCTCCCAGCATGCTCTCGACTCCATCCTGCGCCGCCGCCCCTCCCAGCGTGCTCTCGGCTCCATCCCGTGCCACCTCCCCTCCCAGCACGCTCTTATCTCCATCCCGTGCCGCTGCCCCTCCCAGCGCATTCTTGTCTCCATCCCGTGCCACCTCCCCTCCCAGCGCGCTCTCGGCTCCATCCTGCGCCGCCGCCCCTCCCAGCGTGCTCTCGGCTCCATCCCGTGCCGCTGCCCCTCCCAGCGCATTCTTGTCTCCATCCCGTGCCACCTCCCCTCCCAGCGCGCTCTCGGCTCCATCCCGTGCCGCTGCCCCTCCCAGCGCACTCTTGTCTCCATCCCGTGCCACCTCCCCTCCCAGCGTGCTCTCGGCTCCATCCCGTGCCGCTGCCCCTCCCAGCGCACTCTTGTCTCCATCCCGTGCCACCTCCCCTCCCAGCGTGCTCTCGGCTCCATCCCGTGCCGCTGCCCCTCCCAGCGCACTCTTGTCTCCATCCCGTGCCACCTCCCATCCCAGCGCGCTCTCGGCTCCATCCTGCGCCGCCGCCCCTCCCAGCGTGCTCTCGGCTCCATCCCGTGCCACCTCCCCTCCCAGCACGCTCTTGTCTCCATCCCGTGCCGCTGCCCCTCCCAGCGCATTCTTGTCTCCATCCCGTGCCACCTCCCCTCCCAGCGCGCTCTCGGCTCCATCCTGCGCCGCCGCCCCTCCCAGCGTGCTCTCGGCTCTATCCCGTGTCGCTGCTCCCGTCTCCATCCCGCACCACTGCCCCGCCCAGCGTACTCTCTTCTTTCTATCTCTGGTTAGTAATATAATCTGGCCTTGTCTCCTGCAGAGTTTAAGAGGACGGATCGCAGCCTCCTCGTCAGTCCGGCTGGTTCTTCCCGTGTTCCCTTTAATCCGAATCAGCGGCCCCAGCACAGCGTTCTGAAAACTCCGACCCCTACCAGAAGTCCCGCCCCAAGAGCGAAAGCAGCTGACTTCTTCTGAGCACTTGCTCTGTCTGGTGTGACGCAATGGACTCATTCTGTTTCTGGCTTCTCATGTCCCCTGCAATAAATATTATAACTGCCAGGTGAATGTGGGTCACTCAGTTGGCCCTCACTGGCAGCAGACATTGTTGTTACCTGACTAGTTTCTGTGTAGGAAGATTGGGGAAGCCTCCCACCCTCTACAGCTGCGTCTTTCCTCCGCTTCTGCAATGTGTAACAAGTCCTGGGGTGTGTTGCTAGAGTGTGTTTCATTGCACCCCTGGGAATTAGACGGTGAGGAAAATGTGGTAAGTACTGTAGGTGTGTACAAGCCCCCCAGTGCCGCCGACTGTGAAGATACCATGCTGAATCAGGCCGGAGTTCAGACTTCTGCACTCAAGACCTTAATTATATTCACAGGAAAATGTACTTTCCTAGAGTCCAAAGGCCACATGAAGAGGCTAAAAAACTGAACCCAGTTGGGACAGAAAACTGAAAACTCCCAAACAAATGAATGGCGTGTAGCCCCCCTACTGAAACCATTAACGGCCGGGCCCAGAAAAGCCCCAGTGTCAATGGCTGAAACCCTCAATAAATGCAACTTCACTTTTATCAAATGCAAATAACAAATACAATTTGCTGCAAAGTTGTACAGCAAAATCAATGGCACAAGCTTCCATAGGTGGTGAGTTGTAGCAAATATAAGAAGATCTCAATGGCTTATTGTACAGGATGAATCCATCCACATGTCCCATTTCTACAACCCCTGGCAAAAATTCTGGCGTCACCGGCCTTGGGGGATGGTCATTCAGTTGTTTAATTTTGTAGGAAAAAAGCCGATCACAGACCTGGCACAAAACTAAAATGAATTCAAATGGCGACTTTCTGGCTTTAAGAAACGCTAAAAGAAATCAATAGCATAAAATGTGGTAGTCAGTAATGGTGACTTTTTTTAGACCAAGCATAGGGGAAAAATTATGGAATCGCTCAATTCTGAGGAAAAAATTATGGAATCGCCCTGTAAATTTTCATTCCCAAAACTAACACCTGCATCAAATTAGATCTGCTCGTTAGTCTGCATCTAAAAAGGAGTGATCACACCTTGGAGAGCTGTGGCACCAAGTGGACTGACACGAATCATGGCTCCAACACGAGAGATGTCAACTGAAATAGAGGAGACGATTATCAAACTCTTAAAAGAGGGTAAATCATCACCCAATGTTTCAAAAGATGTTGGTTGTTCACAGTTGGCTGTGTCTAAAATCTGGAGCAAATACAAACAACATGGGAAGGTTGTTAATGGCAGGGCTGTGGAGTCGGTAAGCCAAACCTCCGACTCCTCAATTTCCCTTACACTGACTCTCACACATATATTGCTTATATTTAAGTGAAAAATGTAGTACAATGTGAACATCAGACATTAAATCATTTCTATGATCCAATAACCAAGATATTAAGACAGAACATAATATCTATTTATTGGAATACAATTCACTCTGAAGGCATCAAAACTATGAATTAACACATGTGGAATTATATAATTAACAAAAAAAGTGTGAAACAACTGAAAATATGTCTTATATTCTAGGTTCTTCAAAGTAGCCACCTTTTTCTTTGATTACTGCTTTGCGCACTCTTGGCATTCTCTTGATGAGCTTCAAGAGGTAGTCACCGGAAATGGTCTTCCAACAGTCTTGAAGGGGGTCCCAGAGATGCTTAGCACTTGTTGGCCCTTTTGCCTTCACTCTGCGGTCCAGCTCACCCGAAACCATCTCGATTGGGTTCAGGTCTGGCGACTGTGGAGGCCAGGTCATCTGGCATAGCACCCCATCACTCTCCTTCTTGGTCAAATAGCCCTTACACAGCCTGGAGGTGTGTTTGGGGTCATTGTCCTGCTGAAAAATAAATGATGGTCCAACTAAACGCAAACCGGATGGAATAGCATGCCGCTGCAAGATGCTGTGGTAGCCATGCTGGTTCAGTATGCCTTCAATTTTAAATAAATCCCCAACAGTGTCACCAACAAAGCACCCCCACACCATCACACCTCCTCCATGCTTCACGGTGGGAACCAGGCATGTAGAGTCCATCCGTTCACCTTTTCTGCGTCGCACAAAGACACGGTGGTTGGAACCAAAGATCTCAAATTTGGAGGACCAAACAAAGCACAGATTTCCACTGGTCTAATGTCCATTCCTCGTGTTCTTTAGCCCAAACAAGTCTCTTCTGCTTGTGGCCTGTCCTTAGCAGTGGTTTCCTAGCAGATATTTTACCATGAAGGCCTGCTGCACAAAGTCTCTTTAACAGTTGTAGAGATGTGTCTGCTGCTAGAACTCTGTGTGGCATTGACCTGGTCTCTATTCTGAGCTGCTGTTAACCTGCGATTTCTGAGGCTGGTGACTCGGATGAACTTATCCTCCGCAGCAGAGGTGACTCTTGGTCTTCCTTTCCTGGGGCGGTCCTCATGTGAGCCAGTTTCTTTGTAGCGCTTGATGGTTTTTGCCACTGCACTTGGGGACACTTTCAAAGTTTTCCCAAATTTTCGGACTGACTGACCTTCATTTCTTAAAGTAATGATGGCCACTCGTTTTTCTTTACTTCGCTGCTTTTTTCTTGCCTTAATACAAATTCTAACAGTCTATTCAGTAGGACTATCACCTGTGTATCCACCAGACTTCTGCACAACACAACTGATGGTCCCAACCTCATTTATAAGGCAAGAAATCCCACTTATTAAACCTGACAGTGCACACCTGTGAAGTGAAAACCATTTCCGGTGACTACCTCTTGAAGCTCATCAAGAGAATGGCAAGAGTGTGCAAAGCAGAAATCAAAGCAAAAGGTGGCTACTTTGAAGAACATAGAATATAAGACATACAGTATTTTCAGTTGTTTCACACTTTTTTGTTAATTATATAATTCCACATGTGGTAATTCATAGTTTTGATGCCTTCAGAGTGAACCTGCAATATTCATAGTCATGAAAATAAAGATAACGCTTTGATTGAGAAGGTGTGTCCAAACATTGGCCTGTACTGTATGTGTGTGTGTGTGTATATATGTATGTGTGTATATATATATATATATATATATATATACACACACACTATGACTTATTTCAGCTAAGACAAACCCTAGATCCTCAGGCTACATTCACACCATGGGTGTAGCCAGGATCAAACCTGGGGGGGGGGGGGGGCAGAACCTCATACTGCACACCTCAGCTGCTGCAGAACATACTGCACACCCCTACACTTGAAAATAAAGCCTGCACCATAAGAAGATGTGATGAATGCAGTCTTTATTTCAACTATCAGTTGCTGTTGATGTGTTACTGAGGACGAGCAATGCCTGTCCGGGGCGTCCTTTTGGGCAGCTATGAGGTGTATCTATACTGGTGCTAAAAAAAAAAGGACATGTTAGTCTGTGTGCTATCCGGCTTTCATTCTTTTTGGTACAGATAAGATATGGATAAATGGATAGAGCAGATTTCTAATCTGCTTTTGCTATTGAAAACATCTATGAGCTCAAAAACCTTTCAGGTGATGCAGTTTTTTAAAAAGCTGATCTGTTTTTGCAGCTGAAAAATGTATCCTCAAAAAATGCAGGAAAAACGCTGTGTGTGAATGTAGCCTTAGATCAGGAGTAGACCAGCCATTCATAGGACATTTCATAACTTTCCCAAATTCCTATGAAAAAATATTCAGCACCATTCTGCACTGAACTACTGTACCCAATTTATTATATATTTTCGGAGTCGGTCCATATTATACCGACTCTGACTCCACCAAAATGAGCACCGACTCTCCGACTCCACAGCCCTGGTTAATGGCAACCATACTGGTAGACCAAGGAAGACATCAAAGCGTCAAGCCTGGAAACTTAAAGCAATACGTCTCCAAAACAGGAAATGCACAACAAAACTCTATGAGGGCAGAGCAGAATTCTGCAGTGTGCAGGCGCCGGACCTCTCCTGACGCCTGCACACTGCAGGACTCTGCTCTGCCCTCAACAGGGCAGAGTAGTGCGCTTGCGCCGCAGCCACTACAGGACGAGAGAAGAGGATGTCATCGCATGAAGAAGGGAGGCACCGGACCGCAACGCCCAGCGGACCAGACCGCCCACCCCGGTGAGTATAATATAACGTGTTTTTCTTCTCTTTCAGGTTACGTCGGAGGCTTTTCTACAGCATTACAGACTGCTGTAGATAAGACCCCGATGTCTATGCCGGCAGCCGCAAGCCGAAAAAATGGGTGACAGATTCCCTTTAAGTCCAGGCCTCAGAGACTGCAAGCTGTGAGGAAAGCCAGAGGTGGTGCAACAAAATACTAGTGATGGGTTGGAGGGTTTTTCTGTTGGTTCATTTTTCATGATTCCATAATTTTTTCCCTCTGCTTGGTTTAAAAAAGTAACCATTACTGACATTTTTTGTTCTTGATTTCTTTGTGTTTCTTAAGGCCAGAAAGTCGCCATTTGAATTGACTTTACTTTTGTGCCAGGTCTGTGATCGGCTTTTTTTCTACAAAACTAAATAACTGAATGAACATCCTCCAAGGCCGGGGATTCCAGAATTTTTGCCAGGGGTTGTAGAAGACGTCTGTAAATTTCTGCTTGAGGCAGTTTTCCTGTGAGGTAGACAATGCTCAATAATTCACTTCATGTTTGAGCGATTGTCAGAACTTTGGGTTTTCTCCAATAAATTACTTTGATGTAGTGGTTGATAACTGTTGTGTGAAAAAATAGAAAATCGATCAAATCCAAGATTAATGAGACATGGTTGGCTGTTAGAGGAAAGTTATGATTACAGATGCAACCTCACTGATCTCCCACAGAGAAGATTTGACTCCACGGCCCCAGCAGATATGCTCCATACCCGCATCAGGATAAAATGTTACTGATCTCCCACAGAGAAGAGATGACGCCACAACCCCAGCAGATATGCTTCATACCCGCATCAGGATAAAATGTTACTGATCTCCCACAGAGAAGAGATGACGCCACAACCCCAGCAGATATGCTTCATACCCGCATCAGGATAAAACGTTACTGATCTCCCACAGAGAAGAGATGACTCCACAACCCCAGCAGATATGCTCCATACTCGCATCAGGATAAAACGTTACTGATCTCCCACAGAGAAGAGATAACTCCACAACCCCAGCAGATATGCTTCATACCCGCATCAGGATAAAACGTCACTGATCTCCCACAGAGAAGAGATGACTCCACAACCCCAGCAGATATGCTCCATACCCGCATCAGGATAAAATGTTACTGATCTCCCACAGAGAAGAGATGACGCCACAACCCCAGCAGATATGCTTCATACTCGCATCAGGATAAAACGTTACTGATCTCCCACAGAGAAGAGATGATTCCACAACCCCAGCAGATATGCTCCATACCCGCATCAGGATAAAATGTTACTGATCTCCCACAGAGAAGAGATGACTCCACAACCCCAGCAGATATGCTCCATACCCGCATCAGGATAAAATGTTACTGATCTCCCACAGAGAAGAGATGACGCCACAACCCCAGCAGATATGCTCCATACCCGCATCAGGATAAAATGTTACTGATCTCCCACAGAGAAGAGATGACGCCACAACCCCAGCAGATATGCTTCATACTCGCATCAGGATAAAATGTTACTGATCTCCCACAGAGAAGAGATGACTCCACAACCCCAGCAGATATGCTTCATACCCGCATCAGGATAAAACGTTACTGATCTCCCACAGAGAAGAGATGACTCCACAACCCCAGCAGATATGCTCCATACCCGCATCAGGATAAAATGTTACTGATCTCCCACAGAGAAGAGATGACGCCACAACCCCAGCAGATATGCTTCATACCCACATCAGGATAAAACGTCACTGATCTCCCACAGAGAAGAGATGACGCCACAACCCCAGCAGATATGCTTCATACCCGCATTAGGATAAAACGTTACTGATCTCCTCCCACAGAGAAGAGATGACTCCACAACCCCAGCAGATATGCTTCATACCCGCATCAGGATAAAACGTTACTGATCTCCAACAGAGAAGAGATGACTCCACAACCCCAGCAGATATGCTTCATACTCGCATCAGGATAAAACGTTACTGATCTCCAACAGAGAAGAGATGACTCCACAACCCCAGCAGATATGCTCCATACCCACATCAGGATAAAACGTTACTGATCTCCTCCCTCAGAGAAAAGATGACTCCACAACCCCAGCAGATATGCTTCATACCCGCATCAGGATAAAATGTTACTGATCTCCCACAGAGAAGAGATGACTCCACAACCCCAGCAGATATGCTTCATACCCGCATCAGGATAAAATGTTACTGATCTCCCACAGAGAAGAGATGACGCCACAACCCCAGCAGATATGCTCCATACCCGCATCAGGATAAAATGTTACTGATCTCCCACAGAGAAGAGATGACGCCACAAACCCAGCAGATATGCTTCATACCCGCATCAGGATAAAATGTTACTGATCTCCAACAGAGAAGAGATGACTCCACAACCCCAGCAGATATGCTTCATACTCGCATCAGGATAAAACGTTACTGATCTCCAACAGAGAAGAGATGACTCCACAACCCCAGCAGATATGCTCCATACCCGCATCAGGATAAAACGTTACTGATCTCCCACAGAGAAGAGATGACTCCACAACCCCAGCAGATATGCTTCATACCCACATCAGGATAAAACGTTACTGATCTCCCACAGAGAAGAGATGACTCCACAACCCCAGCAGATATGCTTCATACCCGCATCAGGATAAAACGTTACTGATCTCCCACAGAGAAGAGATGACTCCACAACCCCAGCAGATATGCTTCATACCCGCATCAGGATAAAACGTCACTGATCTCCCACAGAGAAGAGATGACTCCACAACCCCAGCAGATATGCTTCATACCCGCATCAGGATAAAACGTTACTGATCTCCCACAGAGAAGAGATAACTCCACAACCCCAGCAGATATGCTTCATACCCGCATCAGGATAAAACGTCACTGATCTCCCTCAGAGAAGAGATGACTCCACAACCCCAGCAGATATGCTTCATACCCGCATCAGGATAAAACGTCACTGATCTCCCACAGAGAAGAGATGACTCCACAACCCCAGCAGATATGCTTCATACCCACATCAGGATAAAACGTCACTGATCTCCCACAGAGAAGAGATGACTCCACAACCCCAGCAGATATGCTTCATACCCGCATCAGGATAAAACGTCACTGATCTCCCACAGAGAAGAGATGACTCCACAACCCCAGCAGATATGCTTCATACCCGCATCAGGATAAAACGTTACTGATCTCCCACAGAGAAGAGATGACTCCACAACCCCAGCAGATATGCTCCATACCCGCATCAGGATAAAACGTCACTGATCTCCCACAGAGAAGAGATGACTCCACAACCCCAGCAGATATGCTTCATACCCGCATCAGGATAAAACGTTACTGATCTCCCACAGAGAAGAGATGACTCCACAACCCCAGCAGATATGCTTCATACCCGCATCAGGATAAAACGTTACTGATCTCCCACAGAGAAGAGATGACTCCACAACCCCAGCAGATATGCTTCATACCCGCATCAGGATAAAACGTCACTGATCTCCCACAGAGAAGAGATGACTCCACAACCCCAGCAGATATGCTCCATACCCGCATCAGGATAAAACGTCACTGATCTCCCACAGAGAAGAGATGACTCCACAACCCCAGCAGATATGCTTCGTACCCGCATCAGGATAAAACGTTACTGATCTCCCACAGAGAAGAGATGACTCCACAACCCCAGCAGATATGCTTCATACCCGCATCAGGATAAAACGTTACTGATCTCCCACAGAGAAGAGATGACTCCACAACCCCAGCAGATATGCTTCATACTCGCATCAGGATAAAACGTTACTGATCTCCCACAGAGAAGAGATGACTCCACAACCCCAGCAGATATGCTTCATACCCACATCAGGATAAAACGTTACTGATCTCCCACAGAGAAGAGATGACTCCACAACAACAGCAGATATGCTTCATACGCGCATCAGGATAAAACATTACTGATCTCCCACAGAGAAGAGATGACTCCACAACCCCAGCAGATATGCTTCATACCCGCATCAGGATAAAACGTCACTGATCTCCCACAGAGAAGAGATGACTCCACAACCCCAGCAGATATGCTCCATACCCGCATCAGGATAAAACGTCACTGATCTCCCACAGAGAAGAGATGACTCCACAACCCCAGCAGATATGCTTCATACCCGCATCAGGATAAAACGTCACTGATCTCCCACAGAGAAGAGATGACTCCACAACCCCAGCAGATATGCTTCATACCCGCATCAGGATAAAACGTCACTGATCTCCCTCAGAGAAGAGATGACTCCACAACCCCAGCAGATATGCTTCATACCCGCATCAGGATAAAACGTCACTGATCTCCCTCAGAGAAGAGATGACTCCACAACCCCAGCAGATATGCTTCATACCCACATCAGGATAAAACGTCACTGATCTCCCTCAGAGAAGAGATGACTCCACAACCCCAATAGATATGCTTCATACCCGCATCAGGATAAAACGTTACTGATCTCCCTCAGAGAAGAGAAGACTCCACAACCCCAGCAGATATGCTTCATACCCACATCAGGATAAAACGTTACTGATCTCCCTCAGAGAAGAGATGACGCCACAACCCCAGCAGATATGCTTCATACCCGCATCAGGATAAAACGTTACTGATCTCCCTCAGAGAAGAGATGACTCCACAACCCCAACAGATATGCTTCATACCCACATTAAGATAAAACGTTACTGATCTCCCTCAGAGAAGAGATGACTCCACAACCCCAACAGATATGCTCCATACCCGCATCAGGATAAAACGTTACTGATCTCCCACAGAGAAGATTTGACTCCACGGCCCCAGCAGATATGCTTCATACCCGCATCAGGATAAAATGTTACTGATCTCCCACAGAGAAGAGATGACGCCACAACCCCAGCAGATATGCTCCATACCCGCATCAGGATAAAATGTTACTGATCTCCCACAGAGAAGAGATGACGCCACAAACCCAGCAGATATGCTTCATACCCGCATCAGGATAAAATGTTACTGATCTCCCACAGAGAAGAGATGACTCCACAACCCCAGCAGATATGCTTCATACTCGCATCAGGATAAAACGTTACTGATCTCCAACAGAGAAGAGATGACTCCACAACCCCAGCAGATATGCTCCATACCCGCATCAGGATAAAACGTTACTGATCTCCCACAGAGAAGAGATGACTCCACAACCCCAGCAGATATGCTTCATACCCACATCAGGATAAAACATTACTGATCTCCCACAGAGAAGAGATGACTCCACAACCCCAGCAGATATGCTTCATACCCGCATCAGGATAAAACGTTACTGATCTCCCACAGAGAAGAGATGACTCCACAACCCCAGCAGATATGCTTCATACCCGCATCAGGATAAAACGTTACTGATCTCCCACAGAGAAGAGATGACTCCACAAACCCAGCAGATATGCTCCATACCCGCATCAGGATAAAACGTTACTGATCTCCCTCAGAGAAGAGATGACTCCACAACCCCAGCAGATATGCTTCATACCCGCATCAGGATAAAACGTTACTGATCTCCCACAGAGAAGAGATGACTCCACAACCCCAGCAGATATGCTTCATACCCGCATCAGGATAAAACATTACTGATCTCCCACAGAGAAGAGATGACTCCACAACCCCAGCAGATATGCTTCATACCCGCATCAGGATAAAACGTCACTGATCTCCCACAGAGAAGAGATGACTCCACAACCCCAGCAGATATGCTTCATACCCGCATCAGGATAAAACGTTACTGATCTCCCACAGAGAAGAGATAACTCCACAACCCCAGCAGATATGCTTCATACCCGCATCAGGATAAAACGTCACTGATCTCCCTCAGAGAAGAGATGACTCCACAACCCCAGCAGATATGCTTCATACCCGCATCAGGATAAAACGTCACTGATCTCCCACAGAGAAGAGATGACTCCACAACCCCAGCAGATATGCTTCATACCCACATCAGGATAAAACGTCACTGATCTCCCACAGAGAAGAGATGACTCCACAACCCCAGCAGATATGCTTCATACCCGCATCAGGATAAAACGTCACTGATCTCCCACAGAGAAGAGATGACTCCACAACCCCAGCAGATATGCTTCATACCCGCATCAGGATAAAACGTTACTGATCTCCCACAGAGAAGAGATGACTCCACAACCCCAGCAGATATGCTCCATACCCGCATCAGGATAAAACGTCACTGATCTCCCACAGAGAAGAGATGACTCCACAACCCCAGCAGATATGCTTCATACCCGCATCAGGATAAAACGTTACTGATCTCCCACAGAGAAGAGATGACTCCACAACCCCAGCAGATATGCTTCGTACCCGCATCAGGATAAAACGTTACTGATCTCCCACAGAGAAGAGATGACTCCACAACCCCAGCAGATATGCTTCATACCCGCATCAGGATAAAACGTTACTGATCTCCCACAGAGAAGAGATGACTCCACAACCCCAGCAGATATGCTTCATACTCGCATCAGGATAAAACGTTACTGATCTCCCACAGAGAAGAGATGACTCCACAACCCCAGCAGATATGCTTCATACCCGCATCAGGATAAAACGTTACTGATCTCCCACAGAGAAGAGATGACTCCACAACAACAGCAGATATGCTTCATACGCGCATCAGGATAAAACATTACTGATCTCCCACAGAGAAGAGATGACTCCACAACCCCAGCAGATATGCTTCATACCCGCATCAGGATAAAACGTCACTGATCTCCCACAGAGAAGAGATGACTCCACAACCCCAGCAGATATGCTCCATACCCGCATCAGGATAAAACGTCACTGATCTCCCACAGAGAAGAGATGACTCCACAACCCCAGCAGATATGCTTCATACCCGCATCAGGATAAAACGTCACTGATCTCCCACAGAGAAGAGATGACTCCACAACCCCAGCAGATATGCTTCATACCCGCATCAGGATAAAACGTCACTGATCTCCCTCAGAGAAGAGATGACTCCACAACCCCAGCAGATAGGCTTCATACCCGCATCAGGATAAAACGTCACTGATCTCCCTCAGAGAAGAGATGACTCCACAACCCCAGCAGATATGCTTCATACCCACATCAGGATAAAACGTCACTGATCTCCCTCAGAGAAGAGATGACTCCACAACCCCAATAGATATGCTTCATACCCGCATCAGGATAAAACGTTACTGATCTCCCTCAGAGAAGAGATGACTCCACAACCCCAGCAGATATGCTTCATACCCACATCAGGATAAAACGTTACTGATCTCCCTCAGAGAAGAGATGACGCCACAACCCCAGCAGATATGCTTCATACCCGCATCAGGATAAAACGTTACTGATCTCCCTCAGAGAAGAGATGACTCCACAACCCCAACAGATATGCTTCATACCCACATTAAGATAAAACGTTACTGATCTCCCTCAGAGAAGAGATGACTCCACAACCCCAACAGATATGCTCCATACCCGCATCAGGATAAAACGTTACTGATCTCCCACAGAGAAGATTTGACTCCACGGCCCCAGCAGATATGCTTCATACCCGCATCAGGATAAAACGTTACTGATCTCCCTCAGAGAAGAGATGACTCCACAACCCCAGCAGATATGCTTCATACCCACATCAGGATAAAACGTCACTGATCTCCCTCAGAGAAGAGATGACTCCACAACCCCAACAGATATGCTCCATACCTGCATCAGGATAAAACGTTACTGATCCCCCACAGAGAAGATTTGACTCCACGGCCCCAGCAGATATGCTTCATACCCGCATCAGGATAAAACGTTACTGATCTCCCTCAGAGAAGAGATGACTCCACAAACCCAGCAGATATGCTTCATACCCGCATCAGGATAAAACGTCACTGATCTCCCTCAGAGAAGAGATGACTCCACAACCCCATCAGATATGCTTCATACCCGCATCAGGATAAAACGTCACTGATCTCCCTCAGAGAAGAGATGACTCCACAACCCCAGCAGATATGCTCCATACCCACATCAGGATAAAACGTTACTGATCTCCTCCCACAGAGAAGAGATGACTCCACAACCCCAGCAGATATGCTCCATACCCACATCAGGATAAAACGTTACTGATCTCCTCCCACAGAGAAGAGATGACTCCACAACCCCAGCAGATATGCTCCATACCCGCATCAGGATAAAACGTCACTGATCTCCCTCAGAGAAGAGATGACTCCACAACCCCAACAGATATGCTTCATACCCACATTAGGATAAAACGTTACTGATCTCCCACAGAGAAGATTTGACTCCACGGCCCCAGCAGATATGCTTCATACCCGCATCAGGATAAAACGTTACTGATCTCCCTCAGAGAAGAGATGACTCCACAACCCCAGCAGATATGCTCCATACCCGCATCAGGATAAAACGTCACTGATCTCCCTCAGAGAAGAGATGACTCCACAACCCCAGCAGATATGCTTCATACCCACATTAGGATAAAACGTTACTGATCTCCCACAGAGAAGAGATGACTCCACAACCCCAGCAGATAAGCTTCATACCCGCATCAGGATAAAACGTCACTGATCTCCCACAGAGAAGAGATGACTCCACAACCCCAGCAGATATGCTTCATACCCGCATCAGGATAAAACGTTACTGATCTCCCACAGAGAAGAGATGACTCCACAACCCCAGCAGATATGCTTCATACCCGCATCAGGATAAAACGTTACTGATCTCCCACAGAGAAGAGAGGACTCCACAACCCCATCAGATATGCTTCATACCCGCATCAGGATAAAACGTCACTGATCTCCCACAGAGAAGAGATGACTCCACAACCCCAGCAGATATGCTTCATACCCACATCAGGATAAAACGTTACTGATCTCCCACAGAGAAGAGAGGACTCCACAACCCCAGCAGATATGCTTCATACCCGCATCAGGATAAAACGTCACTGATCTCCCTCAGAGAAGAGATGACTCCACAACCCCAACAGATATGCTTCATACCCGCATTAGGATAAAACGTTACTGATCTCCCACAGAGAAGAGAGGACTCCACAACCCCAGCAGATATGCTTCATACCCACATCAGGATAAAACGTTACTGATCTCCTCCCACAGAGAAGAGATGACTCCACAACCCCAGCAGATATGCTTCATACCCGCATCAGGATAAAACGTTACTGATCTCCCACAGAGAAGAGATGACTCCACAACCCCAGCAGATATGCTTCATACCCGCATCAGGATAAAACGTTACTGATCTCCCACAGAGAAGAGATGACTCCACAACCCCAGCAGATATGCTTCATACCCGCATTAGGATAAAACGTTACTGATCTCCCACAGAGAAGAGAGGACTCCACAACCCCAGCAGATATGCTTCATACCCTCAACAGGATAAAACGTTACTGATCTCCCACAGAGAAGAGAGGACTCCACAAGCCCAGCAGATATGCTTCATACCCGCATCAGGATAAAACGTTACTGATCTCCCACAGAGAAGAGATGACTCCACAACCTCAGCAGATATGCTTCATACCCGCATCAGGATAAAACGTTACTGATCTCCCACAGAGAAGAGATGACGCCACAACCCCAGCAGATATGCTTCATACCCGCATCAGGATAAAACGTTACTGATCTCCCACAGAGAAGAGATGACTCCACAACCCCAGCAGATATGCTTCATACCCGCATCAGGATAAAACGTTTCTGATCTCCCACAGAGAAGAGATGACTCCACAACCGCAGCAGATATGCTTCATACCCGCATCAGGATAAAACGTTACTGATCTCCCACAGAGAAGAGATGGCTCCACAACCCCAGCAGATATGCTTCATACCCGCATTAGGATAAAACGTTACTGATCTCCTCCCACAGAGAAGAGATGACTCCACAACCCCAGCAGATATGCTTCATACCCGCATCAGGATAAAACGTTACTGATCTCCCACAGAGAAGAGATGACTCCACAAGCCCAGCAGATATGCTTCATACCCGCACCAGGATAAAACGTTACTGACCTCCCACAGAGAAGAGATGACTCCACAACCGCAGCAGATATGCTCCATACCCGCATCAGGATAAAATGTTACTGATCTCCCACAGAGAAGAGATGACTCCACAACCCCAGCAGATATGCTTCATACCCGCATCAGGATAAAACGTTACTGATCTCCCACAGAGAAGAGATGAGTCCACAACCCCAGCAGATATGCTTCATACCCGCATCAGGATAAAACGTTACTGATCTCCCACAGAGAAGAGATGACTCCACAACCCCAGCAGATATGCTTCATACCCGCATCAGGATAAAATGTTACTGATCTCCCACAGAGAAGAGATGACTCCACAACCCCAGCAGATATGCTTCATACCCACATCAGGATAAAACGTTACTGATCTCCCACAGAGAAGAGATGACTCCACAACTGCAGCAGATATGCTTCCTACCCGCATCAGGAAAAAACGTTACTGATCTCCCACAGAGAAGAGATGACTCCACAACCCCAGCAGATATGCTTCATACCCACATCAGGATAAAACGTCACTGATCTCCCACAGAGAAGATTTGACTCCACGGCCCAAGCAGATATGCTTCATACCCGCATCAGGATAAAACGTTACTGATCTCCTCCCACAGAGAAGAGATGACTCCACAACCCCAGCAGATATGCTTCATACCCGCATCAGGATAAAACGTTACAGATCTCCCACAGAGAAGAGATGACTCCACAACCGCAGCAGCTATGCTTCATACCCGCATCAGGATAAAACGTTACAGATCTCCCACAGAGAAGAGATGACTTCACAACCCCAGCAGATATGCTTCATAACAGCATCAGGATAAAACGTTACTGATCTCCTCCCACAAAGAAGAGATGACTCCACAACCCCAGCAGATATGCTTCATACCCGCATCAGGATAAAACGTCACTGATCTCCCACAAAGAAGAGATGAGTCCACAACCCCAGCAGATATGCTTCATACCCGCATCAGGATAAAACATCACTGATCTCCCACAAAGAAGAGATGACTTCACAACCCCAGCAGATATGCTTCATACCCACATCAGGATAAAACGATACTGATCTCCCACAAAGAAGAGATGAGTCCACAACCCCAGCAGATATGCTTCATACCCGCATCAGGATAAAATGTTACTGATCTCCCTCAGAGAAGACATGACTCCACAACCCCAGCAGATATGCTTCATACCCACATCAGGATAAAACATCACTGATCTCCCTCAGAGAAGAGATGACTCCACAACCCCAGCAGATATGCTTCATACCCGCATCAGGATAAAACGTTACTGATCTCCCACAGAGAAGAGATGGCTCCACAACCCCAGCAGATATGCTTCATACCCGCATCAGAATAAAACGTTACTGATCTCCCTCAGAGAAGAGATGACTCCACAACCCCAGCAGATATGCTTCATACCCACATCAGGATAAAACGTCACTGATCTCCCTCAGAGAAGAGATGACTCCACAACCCCAGCAGATATGCTTCATACCCGCATCAGGATAAAACGTTACTGATCTCCCACAGAGAAGAGATGACTCCACAACCCCAGCAGATATGCTTCATACACGCATCAGGATAAAACGTCACTGATCTCCCTCAGAGAAGAGATGACTCCACAACCCCAGCAGATATGCTTCATACCCGCATCAGGATAAAACGTCACTGATCTCCCTCAGAGAAGAGATGACTCCACAACCCCAGCAGATATGCTTCATACCCGCATCAGGATAAAACGTCACTGATCTCCCTCAGAGAAGAGATGACTCCACAACCCCAGCAGATATGCTTCATACCCGCATCAGGATAAAACGTCACTGATCTCCCTCAGAGAAGAGATGACTCCACAACCCCAGCAGATATGCTTCATACCCACATCAGGATAAAACGTTACTGATCTCCCTCAGAGAAGAGATGACTCCACAGCCCACACAGATATGCTTCATACCCGCATCAGGATAAAACGTCACTGATCTCCCTCAGAGAAGAGATGACTCCACAACCCCAGCAGATATGCTTCATACCCGCATCAGGATAAAACGTTACTGATCTCCCTCAGAGAAGAGATGACTCCACAGCCCCAGCAGATATGCTTCATACCCGCATCAGGATAAAACGTCACTGATCTCCCTCAGAGAAGAGATGACTCCACAACCCCAGCAGATATGCTCCATACCCGCATCAGGATAAAACGTTACTGATCTCCCACAGAGAAGAGATGACTCCACAACAACAGCAGATATGCTTCATACCCGCATCAGGATAAAACGTTACTGATCTCCCACAGAGAAGAGATGACTCCACAACCCCAGCAGATATGCTTCATACCCACATCAGGATAAAACGTTACTGATCTCCACCCTTGGAGAAGAGATGACTCCACAGCCCCAGCAGATATGCTTCATACCCACATCAGGATAAAACGTCACTGATCTCCCTCAGAGAAGAGATGACTCCACAACCCCAGCAGATATGCTTCATACCCACATCAGGATAAAACGTTACTGATCTCCACCCTTGGAGAAGAGATGACTCCACAGCCCCAGCAGATATGCTTCATACCCGCATCAGGATAAAACGTCACTGATCTCCCTCAGAGAAGAGATGACTCCACAACCCCAGCAGATATGCTTCATACCCGCATCAGGATAAAACGTTACTGATCTCCACCCTTGGAGAAGAGATGACTCCACAGCCCCAGCAGATATGCTTCATACCCACATCAGGATAAAGCATTACTGATCTCCAACCTTGGAAAAGAGATTACACCACAACCCCAGCAGATATGCTTCATACCCGCATCAGGATAAAACGTCACTGATCTCCCTCAGAGAAGAGATGACTCCACAACCCCAGCAGACATGCTTCATACCCGCATCAGGATAAAACGTTACTGATCTCCACCCTTGGAGAAGAGATGACTCCACAGCCCCAGCAGATATGCTTCATACCCGCATCAGGATAAAACGTCACTGATCTCCCTCAGAGAAGAGATGACTCCACAACCCCAGCAGATATGCTTCATACCCGCATCAGGATAAAACGTTACTGATCTCCACCCTTGGAGAAGAGATGACTCCACAGCCCCAGCAGATATGCTTCATACCCACATCAGGATAAAGCATTACTGATCTCCAACCTTGGAAAAGAGATTACACCACAACCCCAGCAGATATGCTTCATACCCGCATCAGGATAAAACGTCACTGATCTCCCTCAGAGAAGAGATGACTCCACAACCCCAGCAGACATGCTTCATACCCGCATCAGGATAAAACGTCACTGATCTCCCACAAAGAAGAGATGAGTCCACAACCCCAGCAGATATGCTTCATACCCGCATCAGGATAAAACGTTACTGATCTCCCTCAGAGAAGAGATGACTCCACAACCCCAGCAGATATGCTTCATACCCGCATCAGGATAAAACATTACTGATCTCCCTCAGAGAAGAGGTGACTCCACAACCGCAGCAGCTATGCTTCATACCCACATCAGGATAAAGCGTTACTAATCTCCAACCTTGGAAAAGAGATTACACCACAACCCCAGCAGATATGCTTCATACCCGCATCAGGATAAAACGTCACTGATCTCCCTCATAGAAGAGATGACTCCACAACCCCAGCAGCTATGCTTCTTACCCACATCAGGATAAAACGTTACTGATCTCCACCCTTGGAGAAGAGATGACTCCACAACCCCAGTAGATATGCTTCATACCCGCATCAGGATAAAACATTACTGATCTCCCTCAGAGAAGAGATGACTCCACAACCCCAGCAGATATGCTTCATACCCACATCAGGATAAAACGTTACTGATCTCCCTCAGAGAAGAGATGACTCCACAACCCCAGCAGATATGCTTCATACCCACATCAGGATAAAACATTACTGATCTCCCTCAGAGAAGAGATGACTCCACAACCGCAGCAGCTATGCTTCTTACCCACATCAGGATAAAACGTTACTGATCTCCACCCTTGGAGAAGAGATGACTCCACAACCCCAGCAGATATGCTTCATACCCACATCAGGATAAAACGTTACTGATCTCCTCCCTCAGAGAAGAGATGACTCCACAACCCCAGCAGATATGCTTCATACCCGCATCAGGATAAAACGTCACTGATCTCCTCCCTCAGAGAAGAGATGACTCCACAACCCCAGCAGATATGATTCATACCCACATCAGGATAAAACATTACTGATCTCCCTCAGAGAAGAGATGACTCCACAACCCCAGCAGATATGCTTCATACCCTCAACAGGATAAAACGTTACTGATCTACCTTGGAGAAGAGATGACTCAACAACCCCAGCAGATATACTTCATACCCACATCAGGATAAAACGTCACTGATCTCCTCCCTCAGAGAAGAGATGACTCCACAACCCCAGCAGATATGCTTCATACCCTCAACAGGATAAGATTTTACTGATCTACTCCCTCAGAGAAGAGAGGACTCCACAACCCCAGCAGATATGCTTCATACCCGCATCAGGATAAAACGTTACTGATCTCCACCCTTGGAGAAGAGATGACTCCACAACCCCAGTAGATATGCTTCATACCCGCATCAGGATAAAACGTTACTGATCTCCCTCAGAGAAGAGATGACTCCACAACCCCAGCAGATATGCTTCATACCCGCATCAGGATAAAACATTACTGATCTCCCTCAGAGAAGAGATGACTCCACAACCGCAGCAGTTATGCTTCTTACTCACATCAGGATAAAACGTTACTGATCTCCACCCTTGGAGAAGAGATGACTCCACAACACCAGCAGATATGATTCATACCCACATCAGGATAAAACATTACTGATCTCCCTCAGAGAAGAGATGACTCCACAACCCCAGCAGATATGCTTCATACCCACATCAGGATAAAATGTTAAAGATCTTCTCCCTCGGAGAAAAGATAACTCCACAACCCCAGCAGATATGTTTCATACCCCGATCAGGATAAAACGTTACTGATCTACCTTGGAGAAGACATGACTCCACAACCCTAGCAGATATGCTTCATACCCGCATCAGGATAAAACGTCACTGATCTCCTCCCTCAGAGAAGAGATGACTCCACAACCCCAGCAGATATGCTTCATACCCACATCAGGATAAAATGTTAAAGATCTTCTCCCTCGGAGAAAAGATAACTCCACAACCCCAGCAGATATGTTTCATACCCCGATCAGGATAAAACGTTACTGATCTACCTTGGAGAAGACATGACTCCACAACCCTAGCAGATATGCTTCATACCCGCATCAGGATAAAACGTCACTGATCTCCTCCCTCAGAGAAGAGATGACTCCACAACCCCAGCAGATATGCTTCATACCCACATCAGGATAAAATGTTAAAGATCTTCTCCCTCGGAGAAAAGATAACTCCACAACCCTAGCAGATATGCTTCATACCCGCATCAGGATAAAACGTCACTAGTCTCCACCATCAGAGAAAAGATGACGCCACAACCCGAGCAGATATGCTTCATTCCCACATCAGGATAAAACGTTACTGATCTCCTCCCTCAGAGAAGAGATGACTCCACAACCCCAGCAGATAAGCTTTATACCCGCATCAGGATAAAATGTTACTGTTCTCCCTCGCAGGAGAGATGACTCCACAACCCCAGCAGATATGCTTCATACCCGCATCAGGATAAAACGTCACTGATCTCCCACAGAGAAGAGATGATTCCACAACCCCAGCAGATATGCTTCATACCCACAGAAGGATAAAACGTTACTGATCTCCTCCCTCAGAGAAGAGATGACTCCACAACCCCAGCAGATATGCTTCATACCCGCATCAGGATAAAACGTCACTGATCTCCTCCCTCAGAGAAGAGATGACTCCACAACCCCAGCAGATATGCTTCATACCCGCATCAGGATAAAACGTCACTGATCTCCTCCCTCAGAGAAGAGATGACTCCACAACCCCAGCAGATATGCTTCATACCCACATCAGGATAAAACGTCACTGATCTCCTCCCTCAGAGAAGAGATGACTCCACAACCCCAGCAGATATGCTGCATACCCACATCAGGATAAAACGTTACTGATCTCCCTCGCAGGAGAGATGACTCCACAGCCCCAGCAGATATGCTTCATACCCACATCAGGATAAAATGTTACTGATCTCCCTCGCAGGAGAGATGACTCCACAACCCCAGCAGATATGCTGCATACCCACATCAGGATAAAACGTTACTGATCTCCCTCAGAGAAGAGATGACTCCACAACCCCAGCAGATATGCTTCATACCCACATCAGGATAAAACGTTACTGATCTCCCTCAGAGAAGAGATGACTCCACAGCCCCAGCAGATATGCTTCATACCCACATCAGGATAAAACGTTACTGATCTCCCTCAGAGAAGAGATGACTCCACAACCCCAGCAGATATGCTTCATACCCGCATCAGGATAAAACGTTACTGATCTCCTCCCTCAGAGAAGAGATGACTCCACAGCCCCAGCAGATATGCTTCATACCCACATCAGGATAAAACGTTACTGATCTCCCACAGAGGAGATTTGACTCTACGGCCCCAGCAGATATGCTCCATACCCACATCAGGATAAAACGTTACTGAACTCCTCCCACAGAGAAGAGATGACTCCACAACCCCAGCAGATATGCTTCATACCCGCATCAGGATAAAACGTTACTGATCTCCTCCCTCAGAGAAGAGATGACTCCACAACCCCAGCAGATATGCTTCATACCCGCATCAGGATAAAACGTTACTGATCTCCCACAGAGAAGAGATGACTCCACAACCCCAGCAGATATGCTTCATACCCACATCAGAATAAGACGTTACTGATCTCCTCCCACAGAGAAGAGATGACTCCACAACCCCAGCAGATATGCTTCATAACCGCATCAGGATAAAACGTTACTGATCTCCTCCCACAGAGAAGAGATGACTCCACAACCGCAGAAGATATGCTTCCTACCCGCATCAGGAAAAAAACGTTACTGATCTCCCACAGAGAAGAGATGACTCCACAACCCCAGCAGATATGCTTCATACCCACATCAGGATAAAACGTTACTGATCTCCTCCCACAGAGAAGAGATGACTCCACATCCCCAGCAGATATGCTTCATACCCACATCAGGATAAAATGTTACTGATCTCCTCCCACAGAGAAGAGATGACTCCACAACCCCAGCAGATATGCTTCATACCCGCATCAGGATAAAACGTTACTGATCTCCCACAGAGAAGAGATGACTCCACAACCCCAGCAGATATGCTTCATACCCGCATCAGGATAAAACGTTACTGATCTCCCACAGAGAAGAGAGGACTCCACAACCCCATCAGATATGCTTCATACCCGCATCAGGATAAAACGTCACTGATCTCCCACAGAGAAGAGATGACTCCACAACCCCAGCAGATATGCTTCATACCCACATCAGGATAAAACGTTACTGATCTCCCACAGAGAAGAGAGGACTCCACAACCCCAGCAGATATGCTTCATACCCGCATCAGGATAAAACGTCACTGATCTCCCTCAGAGAAGAGATGACTCCACAACCCCAACAGATATGCTTCATACCCGCATTAGGATAAAACGTTACTGATCTCCCACAGAGAAGAGAGGACTCCACAACCCCAGCAGATATGCTTCATACCCACATCAGGATAAAACGTTACTGATCTCCTCCCACAGAGAAGAGATGACTCCACAACCCCAGCAGATATGCTTCATACCCGCATCAGGATAAAACGTTACTGATCTCCCACAGAGAAGAGATGACTCCACAACCCCAGCAGATATGCTTCATACCCGCATCAGGATAAAACGTTACTGATCTCCCACAGAGAAGAGATGACTCCACAACCCCAGCAGATATGCTTCATACCCGCATTAGGATAAAACGTTACTGATCTCCCACAGAGAAGAGAGGACTCCACAACCCCAGCAGATATGCTTCATACCCTCAACAGGATAAAACGTTACTGATCTCCCACAGAGAAGAGAGGACTCCACAAGCCCAGCAGATATGCTTCATACCCGCATCAGGATAAAACGTCACTGATCTCCCACAGAGAAGAGATGACTCCACAACCTCAGCAGATATGCTTCATACCCGCATCAGGATAAAACGTTACTGATCTCCCACAGAGAAGAGATGACGCCACAACCCCAGCAGATATGCTTCATACCCGCATCAGGATAAAACGTTACTGATCTCCCACAGAGAAGAGATGACTCCACAACCCCAGCAGATATGCTTCATACCCGCATCAGGATAAAACGTTTCTGATCTCCCACAGAGAAGAGATGACTCCACAACCGCAGCAGATATGCTTCATACCCGCATCAGGATAAAACGTTACTGATCTCCCACAGAGAAGAGATGGCTCCACAACCCCAGCAGATATGCTTCATACCCGCATTAGGATAAAACGTTACTGATCTCCTCCCACAGAGAAGAGATGACTCCACAACCCCAGCAGATATGCTTCATACCCGCATCAGGATAAAACGTTACTGATCTCCCACAGAGAAGAGATGACTCCACAAGCCCAGCAGATATGCTTCATACCCGCACCAGGATAAAACGTTACTGACCTCCCACAGAGAAGAGATGACTCCACAACCGCAGCAGATATGCTTCCTACCCGCATCAGGAAAAAACGTTACTGATCTCCCACAGAGAAGAGATGACTCCACAACCCCAGCAGATATGCTTCATACCCACATCAGGATAAAACGTCACTGATCTCCCACAGAGAAGATTTGACTCCACGGCCCAAGCAGATATGCTTCATACCCGCATCAGGATAAAACGTTACTGATCTCCTCCCACAGAGAAGAGATGACTCCACAACCCCAGCAGATATGCTTCATACCCGCATCAGGATAAAACGTTACTGATCTCCCACAGAGAAGAGATGAGTCCACAACCCCAGCAGATATGCTTCATACCCGCATCAGGATAAAACGTTACTGATCTCCCACAGAGAAGAGATGACTCCACAACCCCAGCAGATATGCTTCATACCCGCATCAGGATAAAATGTTACTGATCTCCCACAGAGAAGAGATGACTCCACAACCCCAGCAGATATGCTTCATACCCGCATCAGGATAAAATGTTACTGATCTCCCACAGAGAAGAGATGACTCCACAACTGCAGCAGATATGCTTCCTACCCGCATCAGGAAAAAACGTTACTGATCTCCCACAGAGAAGAGATGACTCCACAACCCCAGCAGATATGCTTCATACCCACATCAGGATAAAACGTCACTGATCTCCCACAGAGAAGATTTGACTCCACGGCCCAAGCAGATATGCTTCATACCCGCATCAGGATAAAACGTTACTGATCTCCTCCCACAGAGAAGAGATGACTCCACAACCCCAGCAGATATGCTTCATACCCGCATCAGGATAAAACGTTACAGATCTCCCACAGAGAAAAGATGACTCCACAACCGCAGCAGCTATGCTTCATACCCGCATCAGGATAAAACGTTACAGATCTCCCACAGAGAAGAGATGACTTCACAACCCCAGCAGATATGCTTCATAACAGCATCAGGATAAAACGTTACTGATCTCCTCCCACAAAGAAGAGATGACTCCACAACCCCAGCAGATATGCTTCATACCCGCATCAGGATAAAACGTCACTGATCTCCCACAAAGAAGAGATGAGTCCACAACCCCAGCAGATATGCTTCATACCCGCATCAGGATAAAACGTCACTGATCTCCCACAAAGAAGAGATGACTTCACAACCCCAGCAGATATGCTTCATACCCACATCAGGATAAAACGATACTGATCTCCCACAAAGAAGAGATGAGTCCACAACCCCAGCAGATATGCTTCATACCCGCATCAGGATAAAACGTTACTGATCTCCCTCAGAGAAGACATGACTCCACAACCCCAGCAGATATGCTTCATACCCACATCAGGATAAAACATCACTGATCTCCCTCAGAGAAGAGATGACTCCACAACCCCAGCAGATATGCTTCATACCCGCATCAGGATAAAACGTTACTGATCTCCCACAGAGAAGAGATGGCTCCACAACCCCAGCAGATATGCTTCATACCCGCATCAGAATAAAACGTTACTGATCTCCCTCAGAGAAGAGATGACTCCACAACCCCAGCAGATATGCTTCATACCCACATCAGGATAAAACGTCACTGATCTCCCTCAGAGAAGAGATGACTCCACAACCCCAGCAGATATGCTTCATACCCGCATCAGGATAAAACGTTACTGATCTCCCACAGAGAAGAGATGACTCCACAACCCCAGCAGATATGCTTCATACCCGCATCAGGATAAAACGTCACTGATCTCCCTCAGAGAAGAGATGACTCCACAACCCCAGCAGATATGCTTCATACCCGCATCAGGATAAAACGTCACTGATCTCCCTCAGAGAAGAGATGACTCCACAACCCCAGCAGATATGCTTCATACCCGCATCAGGATAAAACGTCACTGATCTCCCTCAGAGAAGAGATGACTCCACAACCCCAGCAGATATGCTTCATACCCACATCAGGATAAAACGTTACTGATCTCCCTCAGAGAAGAGATGACTCCACAGCCCACACAGATATGCTTCATACCCGCATCAGGATAAAACGTCACTGATCTCCCTCAGAGAAGAGATGACTCCACAACCCCAGCAGATATGCTTCATACCCGCATCAGGATAAAACGTTACTGATCTCCCTCAGAGAAGAGATGACTCCACAACCCCAGCAGATATGCTTCATACCCGCATCAGGATAAAACGTTACTGATCTCCCACAGAGAAGAGATGACTCCACAACAACAGCAGATATGCTTCATACCCGCATCAGGATAAAACGTTACTGATCTCCCACAGAGAAGAGATGACTCCACAACCCCAGCAGATATGCTTCATACCCACATCAGGATAAAACGTTACTGATCTCCACCCTTGGAGAAGAGATGACTCCACAGCCCCAGCAGATATGCTTCATACCCACATCAGGATAAAACGTCACTGATCTCCCTCAGAGAAGAGATGACTCCACAACCCCAGCAGATATGCTTCATACCCGCATCAGGATAAAACGTCACTGATCTCCCTCAGAGAAGAGATGACTCCACAACCCCAGCAGATATGCTTCATACCCGCATCAGGATAAAACGTTACTGATCTCCCACAGAGAAGAGATGACTCCACAACCCAAGCAGATATGCTTCATACCCACATCAGGAAAAAACGTTACTGATCTCCACCCTTGGAGAAGAGATGACTCCACAGCCCCAGCAGATATGCTTCATACCCACATCAGGATAAAGCGTTACTGATCTCCAACCTTGGAAAAGAGATTACACCACAACCCCAGCAGATATGCTTCATACCCGCATCAGGATAAAACGTCACTGATCTCCCTCAGAGAAGAGATGACTCCACAACCCCAGCAGACATGCTTCATACCCGCATCAGGATAAAACGTCACTGATCTCCCACAAAGAAGAGATGAGTCCACAACCCCAGCAGATATGCTTCATACCCGCATCAGGATAAAACGTTACTGATCTCCCTCAGAGAAGAGATGACTCCACAACCCCAGCAGATATGCTTCATACCCGCATCAGGATAAAACATTACTGATCTCCCTCAGAGAAGAGGTGACTCCACAACCGCAGCAGCTATGCTTCATACCCACATCAGGATAATGCGTTACTAATCTCCAACCTTGGAAAAGAGATTACACCACAACCCCAGCAGATATGCTTCATACCCGCATCAGGATAAAACGTCACTGATCTCCCTCATAGAAGAGATGACTCCACAACCCCAGCAGCTATGCTTCTTACCCACATCAGGATAAAACGTTACTGATCTCCACCCTTGGAGAAGAGATGACTCCACAACCCCAGTAGATATGCTTCATACCAGCATCAGGATAAAACATTACTGATCTCCCTCAGAGAAGAGATGACTCCACAACCCCAGCAGATATGCTTCATACCCACATCAGGATAAAACGTTACTGATCTCCCTCAGAGAAGAGATGACTCCACAACCCCAGCAGATATGCTTCATACCCACATCAGGATAAAACGTCACTGATCTCCCTCAGAGAAGAGATGACTCCACAACCCCAATAGATATGCTTCATACCCGCATCAGGATAAAACGTTACTGATCTCCCTCAGAGAAGAGAAGACTCCACAACCCCAGCAGATATGCTTCATACCCACATCAGGATAAAACGTTACTGATCTCCCTCAGAGAAGAGATGACGCCACAACCCCAGCAGATATGCTTCATACCCGCATCAGGATAAAACGTTACTGATCTCCCTCAGAGAAGAGATGACTCCACAACCCCAACAGATATGCTTCATACCCACATTAAGATAAAACGTTACTGATCTCCCTCAGAGAAGAGATGACTCCACAACCCCAACAGATATGCTCCATACCCGCATCAGGATAAAACGTTACTGATCTCCCACAGAGAAGATTTGACTCCACGGCCCCAGCAGATATGCTTCATACCCGCATCAGGATAAAATGTTACTGATCTCCCACAGAGAAGAGATGACGCCACAACCCCAGCAGATATGCTCCATACCCGCATCAGGATAAAATGTTACTGATCTCCCACAGAGAAGAGATGACGCCACAAACCCAGCAGATATGCTTCATACCCGCATCAGGATAAAATGTTACTGATCTCCCACAGAGAAGAGATGACTCCACAACCCCAGCAGATATGCTTCATACTCGCATCAGGATAAAACGTTACTGATCTCCAACAGAGAAGAGATGACTCCACAACCCCAGCAGATATGCTCCATACCCGCATCAGGATAAAACGTTACTGATCTCCCACAGAGAAGAGATGACTCCACAACCCCAGCAGATATGCTTCATACCCACATCAGGATAAAACATTACTGATCTCCCACAGAGAAGAGATGACTCCACAACCCCAGCAGATATGCTTCATACCCGCATCAGGATAAAACGTTACTGATCTCCCACAGAGAAGAGATGACTCCACAACCCCAGCAGATATGCTTCATACCCGCATCAGGATAAAACGTTACTGATCTCCCACAGAGAAGAGATGACTCCACAAACCCAGCAGATATGCTCCATACCCGCATCAGGATAAAACGTTACTGATCTCCCTCAGAGAAGAGATGACTCCACAACCCCAGCAGATATGCTTCATACCCGCATCAGGATAAAACGTTACTGATCTCCCACAGAGAAGAGATGACTCCACAACCCCAGCAGATATGCTTCATACCCGCATCAGGATAAAACATTACTGATCTCCCACAGAGAAGAGATGACTCCACAACCCCAGCAGATATGCTTCATACCCGCATCAGGATAAAACGTCACTGATCTCCCACAGAGAAGAGATGACTCCACAACCCCAGCAGATATGCTTCATACCCGCATCAGGATAAAACGTTACTGATCTCCCACAGAGAAGAGATAACTCCACAACCCCAGCAGATATGCTTCATACCCGCATCAGGATAAAACGTCACTGATCTCCCTCAGAGAAGAGATGACTCCACAACCCCAGCAGATATGCTTCATACCCGCATCAGGATAAAACGTCACTGATCTCCCACAGAGAAGAGATGACTCCACAACCCCAGCAGATATGCTTCATACCCACATCAGGATAAAACGTCACTGATCTCCCACAGAGAAGAGATGACTCCACAACCCCAGCAGATATGCTTCATACCCGCATCAGGATAAAACGTCACTGATCTCCCACAGAGAAGAGATGACTCCACAACCCCAGCAGATATGCTTCATACCCGCATCAGGATAAAACGTTACTGATCTCCCACAGAGAAGAGATGACTCCACAACCCCAGCAGATATGCTCCATACCCGCATCAGGATAAAACGTCACTGATCTCCCACAGAGAAGAGATGACTCCACAACCCCAGCAGATATGCTTCATACCCGCATCAGGATAAAACGTTACTGATCTCCCACAGAGAAGAGATGACTCCACAACCCCAGCAGATATGCTTCGTACCCGCATCAGGATAAAACGTTACTGATCTCCCACAGAGAAGAGATGACTCCACAACCCCAGCAGATATGCTTCATACCCGCATCAGGATAAAACGTTACTGATCTCCCACAGAGAAGAGATGACTCCACAACCCCAGCAGATATGCTTCATACTCGCATCAGGATAAAACGTTACTGATCTCCCACAGAGAAGAGATGACTCCACAACCCCAGCAGATATGCTTCATACCCACATCAGGATAAAACGTTACTGATCTCCCACAGAGAAGAGATGACTCCACAACAACAGCAGATATGCTTCATACGCGCATCAGGATAAAACATTACTGATCTCCCACAGAGAAGAGATGACTCCACAACCCCAGCAGATATGCTTCATACCCGCATCAGGATAAAACGTCACTGATCTCCCACAGAGAAGAGATGACTCCACAACCCCAGCAGATATGCTCCATACCCGCATCAGGATAAAACGTCACTGATCTCCCACAGAGAAGAGATGACTCCACAACCCCAGCAGATATGCTTCATACCCGCATCAGGATAAAACGTCACTGATCTCCCACAGAGAAGAGATGACTCCACAACCCCAGCAGATATGCTTCATACCCGCATCAGGATAAAACATCACTGATCTCCCTCAGAGAAGAGATGACTCCACAACCCCAGCAGATAGGCTTCATACCCGCATCAGGATAAAACGTCACTGATCTCCCTCAGAGAAGAGATGACTCCACAACCCCAGCAGATATGCTTCATACCCACATCAGGATAAAACGTCACTGATCTCCCTCAGAGAAGAGATGACTCCACAACCCCAATAGATATGCTTCATACCCGCATCAGGATAAAACGTTACTGATCTCCCTCAGAGAAGAGATGACTCCACAACCCCAGCAGATATGCTTCATACCCGCATCAGGATAAAACGTTACTGATCTCCCTCAGAGAAGAGATGACGCCACAACCCCAGCAGATATGCTTCATACCCACATCAGGATAAAACGTTACTGATCTCCCTCAGAGAAGAGATGACGCCACAACCCCAGCAGATATGCTTCATACCCGCATCAGGATAAAACGTTACTGATCTCCCTCAGAGAAGAGATGACTCCACAACCCCAACAGATATGCTTCATACCCACATTAAGATAAAACGTTACTGATCTCCCTCAGAGAAGAGATGACTCCACAACCCCAACAGATATGCTCCATACCCGCATCAGGATAAAACGTTACTGATCTCCCACAGAGAAGATTTGACTCCACGGCCCCAGCAGATATGCTTCATACCCGCATCAGGATAAAACGTTACTGATCTCCCTCAGAGAAGAGATGACTCCACAACCCCAGCAGATATGCTTCATACCCACATCAGGATAAAACGTCACTGATCTCCCTCAGAGAAGAGATGACTCCACAACCCCAACAGATATGCTCCATACCTGCATCAGGATAAAACGTTACTGATCCCCCACAGAGAAGATTTGACTCCACGGCCCCAGCAGATATGCTTCATACCCGCATCAGGATAAAACGTTACTGATCTCCCTCAGAGAAGAGATGACTCCACAAACCCAGCAGATATGCTTCATACCCGCATCAGGATAAAACGTCACTGATCTCCCTCAGAGAAGAGATGACTCCACAACCCCATCAGATATGCTTCATACCCGCATCAGGATAAAACGTCACTGATCTCCCTCAGAGAAGAGATGACTCCACAACCCCAGCAGATATGCTCCATACCCACATCAGGATAAAACGTTACTGATCTCCTCCCACAGAGAAGAGATGACTCCACAACCCCAGCAGATATGCTTCATACCCACATCAGGATAAAACGTTACTGATCTCCTCCCACAGAGAAGAGATGACTCCACAACCCCAGCAGATATGCTCCATACCCACATCAGGATAAAACGTTACTGATCTCCTCCCACAGAGAAGAGATGACTCCACAACCCCAGCAGATATGCTCCATACCCGCATCAGGATAAAACGTCACTGATCTCCCTCAGAGAAGAGATGACTCCACAACCCCAACAGATATGCTTCATACCCACATTAGGATAAAACGTTACTGATCTCCCACAGAGAAGATTTGACTCCACGGCCCCAGCAGATATGCTTCATACCCGCATCAGGATAAAACGTTACTGATCTCCCTCAGAGAAGAGATGACTCCACAACCCCAGCAGATATGCTCCATACCCGCATCAGGATAAAACGTCACTGATCTCCCTCAGAGAAGAGATGACTCCACAACCCCAGCAGATATGCTTCATACCCACATTAGGATAAAACGTTACTGATCTCCCACAGAGAAGAGATGACTCCACAACCCCAGCAGATAAGCTTCATACCCGCATCAGGATAAAACGTCACTGATCTCCCACAGAGAAGAGATGACTCCACAACCCCAGCAGATATGCTTCATACCCGCATCAGGATAAAACGTTACTGATCTCCCACAGAGAAGAGATGACTCCACAACCCCAGCAGATATGCTTCATACCCGCATCAGGATAAAACGTTACTGATCTCCCACAGAGAAGAGAGGACTCCACAACCCCATCAGATATGCTTCATACCCGCATCAGGATAAAACGTCACTGATCTCCCACAGAGAAGAGATGACTCCACAACCCCAGCAGATATGCTTCATACCCACATCAGGATAAAACGTTACTGATCTCCCACAGAGAAGAGAGGACTCCACAACCCCAGCAGATATGCTTCATACCCGCATCAGGATAAAACGTCACTGATCTCCCTCAGAGAAGAGATGACTCCACAACCCCAACAGATATGCTTCATACCCGCATTAGGATAAAACGTTACTGATCTCCCACAGAGAAGAGAGGACTCCACAACCCCAGCAGATATGCTTCATACCCACATCAGGATAAAACGTTACTGATCTCCTCCCACAGAGAAGAGATGACTCCACAACCCCAGCAGATATGCTTCATACCCGCATCAGGATAAAACGTTACTGATCTCCCACAGAGAAGAGATGACTCCACAACCCCAGCAGATATGCTTCATACCCGCATCAGGATAAAACGTTACTGATCTCCCACAGAGAAGAGATGACTCCACAACCCCAGCAGATATGCTTCATACCCGCATTAGGATAAAACGTTACTGATCTCCCACAGAGAAGAGAGGACTCCACAACCCCAGCAGATATGCTTCATACCCTCAAAAGGATAAAACGTTACTGATCTCCCACAGAGAAGAGAGGACTCCACAAGCCCAGCAGATATGCTTCATACCCGCATCAGGATAAAACGTTACTGATCTCCCACAGAGAAGAGATGACTCCACAACCTCAGCAGATATGCTTCATACCCGCATCAGGATAAAACGTTACTGATCTCCCACAGAGAAGAGATGACGCCACAACCCCAGCAGATATGCTTCATACCCGCATCAGGATAAAACGTTACTGATCTCCCACAGAGAAGAGATGACTCCACAACCCCAGCAGATATGCTTCATACCCGCATCAGGATAAAACGTTTCTGATCTCCCACAGAGAAGAGATGACTCCACAACCGCAGCAGATATGCTTCATACCCGCATCAGGATAAAACGTTACTGATCTCCCACAGAGAAGAGATGGCTCCACAACCCCAGCAGATATGCTTCATACCCGCATTAGGATAAAACGTTACTGATCTCCTCCCACAGAGAAGAGATGACTCCACAACCCCAGCAGATATGCTTCATACCCGCATCAGGATAAAACGTTACTGATCTCCCACAGAGAAGAGATGACTCCACAAGCCCAGCAGATATGCTTCATACCCGCACCAGGATAAAACGTTACTGACCTCCCACAGAGAAGAGATGACTCCACAACCGCAGCAGATATGCTCCATACCCGCATCAGGATAAAATGTTACTGATCTCCCACAGAGAAGAGATGACTCCACAACCCCAGCAGATATGCTTCATACCCGCATCAGGATAAAACGTTACTGATCTCCCACAGAGAAGAGATGAGTCCACAACCCCAGCAGATATGCTTCATACCCGCATCAGGATAAAACGTTACTGATCTCCCACAGAGAAGAGATGACTCCACAACCCCAGCAGATATGCTTCATACCCGCATCAGGATAAAATGTTACTGATCTCCCACAGAGAAGAGATGACTCCACAACCCCAGCAGATATGCTTCATACCCACATCAGGATAAAACGTTACTGATCTCCCACAGAGAAGAGATGACTCCACAACTGCAGCAGATATGCTTCCTACCCGCATCAGGAAAAAACGTTACTGATCTCCCACAGAGAAGAGATGACTCCACAACCCCAGCAGATATGCTTCATACCCACATCAGGATAAAACGTCACTGATCTCCCACAGAGAAGATTTGACTCCACGGCCCAAGCAGATATGCTTCATACCCGCATCAGGATAAAACGTTACTGATCTCCTCCCACAGAGAAGAGATGACTCCACAACCCCAGCAGATATGCTTCATACCCGCATCAGGATAAAACGTTACAGATCTCCCACAGAGAAGAGATGACTCCACAACCGCAGCAGCTATGCTTCATACCCGCATCAGGATAAAACGTTACAGATCTCCCACAGAGAAGAGATGACTTCACAACCCCAGCAGATATGCTTCATAACAGCATCAGGATAAAACGTTACTGATCTCCTCCCACAAAGAAGAGATGACTCCACAACCCCAGCAGATATGCTTCATACCCGCATCAGGATAAAACGTCACTGATCTCCCACAAAGAAGAGATGAGTCCACAACCCCAGCAGATATGCTTCATACCCGCATCAGGATAAAACATCACTGATCTCCCACAAAGAAGAGATGACTTCACAACCCCAGCAGATATGCTTCATACCCACATCAGGATAAAACGATACTGATCTCCCACAAAGAAGAGATGAGTCCACAACCCCAGCAGATATGCTTCATACCCGCATCAGGATAAAATGTTACTGATCTCCCTCAGAGAAGACATGACTCCACAACCCCAGCAGATATGCTTCATACCCACATCAGGATAAAACATCACTGATCTCCCTCAGAGAAGAGATGACTCCACAACCCCAGCAGATATGCTTCATACCCGCATCAGGATAAAACGTTACTGATCTCCCACAGAGAAGAGATGGCTCCACAACCCCAGCAGATATGCTTCATACCCGCATCAGAATAAAACGTTACTGATCTCCCTCAGAGAAGAGATGACTCCACAACCCCAGCAGATATGCTTCATACCCACATCAGGATAAAACGTCACTGATCTCCCTCAGAGAAGAGATGACTCCACAACCCCAGCAGATATGCTTCATACCCGCATCAGGATAAAACGTTACTGATCTCCCACAGAGAAGAGATGACTCCACAACCCCAGCAGATATGCTTCATACACGCATCAGGATAAAACGTCACTGATCTCCCTCAGAGAAGAGATGACTCCACAACCCCAGCAGATATGCTTCATACCCGCATCAGGATAAAACGTCACTGATCTCCCTCAGAGAAGAGATGACTCCACAACCCCAGCAGATATGCTTCATACCCGCATCAGGATAAAACGTCACTGATCTCCCTCAGAGAAGAGATGACTCCACAACCCCAGCAGATATGCTTCATACCCGCATCAGGATAAAACGTCACTGATCTCCCTCAGAGAAGAGATGACTCCACAACCCCAGCAGATATGCTTCATACCCACATCAGGATAAAACGTTACTGATCTCCCTCAGAGAAGAGATGACTCCACAGCCCACACAGATATGCTTCATACCCGCATCAGGATAAAACGTCACTGATCTCCCTCAGAGAAGAGATGACTCCACAACCCCAGCAGATATGCTTCATACCCGCATCAGGATAAAACGTTACTGATCTCCCTCAGAGAAGAGATGACTCCACAGCCCCAGCAGATATGCTTCATACCCGCATCAGGATAAAACGTCACTGATCTCCCTCAGAGAAGAGATGACTCCACAACCCCAGCAGATATGCTCCATACCCGCATCAGGATAAAACGTTACTGATCTCCCACAGAGAAGAGATGACTCCACAACAACAGCAGATATGCTTCATACCCGCATCAGGATAAAACGTTACTGATCTCCCACAGAGAAGAGATGACTCCACAACCCCAGCAGATATGCTTCATACCCACATCAGGATAAAACGTTACTGATCTCCACCCTTGGAGAAGAGATGACTCCACAGCCCCAGCAGATATGCTTCATACCCACATCAGGATAAAACGTCACTGATCTCCCTCAGAGAAGAGATGACTCCACAACCCCAGCAGATATGCTTCATACCCACATCAGGATAAAACGTTACTGATCTCCACCCTTGGAGAAGAGATGACTCCACAGCCCCAGCAGATATGCTTCATACCCGCATCAGGATAAAACGTCACTGATCTCCCTCAGAGAAGAGATGACTCCACAACCCCAGCAGATATGCTTCATACCCGCATCAGGATAAAACGTTACTGATCTCCACCCTTGGAGAAGAGATGACTCCACAGCCCCAGCAGATATGCTTCATACCCACATCAGGATAAAGCATTACTGATCTCCAACCTTGGAAAAGAGATTACACCACAACCCCAGCAGATATGCTTCATACCCGCATCAGGATAAAACGTCACTGATCTCCCTCAGAGAAGAGATGACTCCACAACCCCAGCAGACATGCTTCATACCCGCATCAGGATAAAACGTTACTGATCTCCACCCTTGGAGAAGAGATGACTCCACAGCCCCAGCAGATATGCTTCATACCCGCATCAGGATAAAACGTCACTGATCTCCCTCAGAGAAGAGATGACTCCACAACCCCAGCAGATATGCTTCATACCCGCATCAGGATAAAACGTTACTGATCTCCACCCTTGGAGAAGAGATGACTCCACAGCCCCAGCAGATATGCTTCATACCCACATCAGGATAAAGCATTACTGATCTCCAACCTTGGAAAAGAGATTACACCACAACCCCAGCAGATATGCTTCATACCCGCATCAGGATAAAACGTCACTGATCTCCCTCAGAGAAGAGATGACTCCACAACCCCAGCAGACATGCTTCATACCCGCATCAGGATAAAACGTCACTGATCTCCCACAAAGAAGAGATGAGTCCACAACCCCAGCAGATATGCTTCATACCCGCATCAGGATAAAACGTTACTGATCTCCCTCAGAGAAGAGATGACTCCACAACCCCAGCAGATATGCTTCATACCCGCATCAGGATAAAACATTACTGATCTCCCTCAGAGAAGAGGTGACTCCACAACCGCAGCAGCTATGCTTCATACCCACATCAGGATAAAGCGTTACTAATCTCCAACCTTGGAAAAGAGATTACACCACAACCCCAGCAGATATGCTTCATACCCGCATCAGGATAAAACGTCACTGATCTCCCTCATAGAAGAGATGACTCCACAACCCCAGCAGCTATGCTTCTTACCCACATCAGGATAAAACGTTACTGATCTCCACCCTTGGAGAAGAGATGACTCCACAACCCCAGTAGATATGCTTCATACCCGCATCAGGATAAAACATTACTGATCTCCCTCAGAGAAGAGATGACTCCACAACCCCAGCAGATATGCTTCATACCCACATCAGGATAAAACGTTACTGATCTCCCTCAGAGAAGAGATGACTCCACAACCCCAGCAGATATGCTTCATACCCACATCAGGATAAAACATTACTGATCTCCCTCAGAGAAGAGATGACTCCACAACCGCAGCAGCTATGCTTCTTACCCACATCAGGATAAAACGTTACTGATCTCCACCCTTGGAGAAGAGATGACTCCACAACCCCAGCAGATATGCTTCATACCCACATCAGGATAAAACGTTACTGATCTCCTCCCTCAGAGAAGAGATGACTCCACAACCCCAGCAGATATGCTTCATACCCGCATCAGGATAAAACGTCACTGATCTCCTCCCTCAGAGAAGAGATGACTCCACAACCCCAGCAGATATGATTCATACCCACATCAGGATAAAACATTACTGATCTCCCTCAGAGAAGAGATGACTCCACAACCCCAGCAGATATGCTTCATACCCTCAACAGGATAAAACGTTACTGATCTACCTTGGAGAAGAGATGACTCAACAACCCCAGCAGATATACTTCATACCCACATCAGGATAAAACGTCACTGATCTCCTCCCTCAGAGAAGAGATGACTCCACAACCCCAGCAGATATGCTTCATACCCTCAACAGGATAAGATTTTACTGATCTCCTCCCTCAGAGAAGAGAGGACTCCACAACCCCAGCAGATATGCTTCATACCCGCATCAGGATAAAACGTTACTGATCTCCACCCTTGGAGAAGAGATGACTCCACAACCCCAGTAGATATGCTTCATACCCGCATCAGGATAAAACGTTACTGATCTCCCTCAGAGAAGAGATGACTCCACAACCCCAGCAGATATGCTTCATACCCGCATCAGGATAAAACATTACTGATCTCCCTCAGAGAAGAGATGACTCCACAACCGCAGCAGTTATGCTTCTTACTCACATCAGGATAAAACGTTACTGATCTCCACCCTTGGAGAAGAGATGACTCCACAACACCAGCAGATATGATTCATACCCACATCAGGATAAAACATTACTGATCTCCCTCAGAGAAGAGATGACTCCACAACCCCAGCAGATATGCTTCATACCCACATCAGGATAAAATGTTAAAGATCTTCTCCCTCGGAGAAAAGATAACTCCACAACCCCAGCAGATATGTTTCATACCCCGATCAGGATAAAACGTTACTGATCTACCTTGGAGAAGACATGACTCCACAACCCTAGCAGATATGCTTCATACCCGCATCAGGATAAAACGTCACTGATCTCCTCCCTCAGAGAAGAGATGACTCCACAACCCCAGCAGATATGCTTCATACCCACATCAGGATAAAATGTTAAAGATCTTCTCCCTCGGAGAAAAGATAACTCCACAACCCCAGCAGATATGTTTCATACCCCGATCAGGATAAAACGTTACTGATCTACCTTGGAGAAGACATGACTCCACAACCCTAGCAGATATGCTTCATACCCGCATCAGGATAAAACGTCACTGATCTCCTCCCTCAGAGAAGAGATGACTCCACAACCCCAGCAGATATGCTTCATACCCACATCAGGATAAAATGTTAAAGATCTTCTCCCTCGGAGAAAAGATAACTCCACAACCCTAGCAGATATGCTTCATACCCGCATCAGGATAAAACGTCACTAGTCTCCACCATCAGAGAAAAGATGACGCCACAACCCGAGCAGATATGCTTCATTCCCACATCAGGATAAAACGTTACTGATCTCCTCCCTCAGAGAAGAGATGACTCCACAACCCCAGCAGATAAGCTTTATACCCGCATCAGGATAAAATGTTACTTTTCTCCCTCGCAGGAGAGATGACTCCACAACCCCAGCAGATATGCTTCATACCCGCATCAGGATAAAACGTCACTGATCTCCCACAGAGAAGAGATGATTCCACAACCCCAGCAGATATGCTTCATACCCACAGAAGGATAAAACGTTACTGATCTCCTCCCTCAGAGAAGAGATGACTCCACAACCCCAGCAGATATGCTTCATACCCGCATCAGGATAAAACGTCACTGATCTCCTCCCTCAGAGAAGAGATGACTCCACAACCCCAGCAGATATGCTTCATACCCGCATCAGGATAAAACATCACTGATCTCCTCCCTCAGAGAAGAGATGACTCCACAACCCCAGCAGATATGCTTCATACCCACATCAGGATAAAACGTCACTGATCTCCTCCCTCAGAAAAGAGATGACTCCACAACCCCAGCAGATATGCTGCATACCCACATCAGGATAAAACGTTACTGATCTCCCTCGCAGGAGAGATGACTCCACAGCCCCAGCAGATATGCTTCATACCCACATCAGGATAAAATGTTACTGATCTCCCTCGCAGGAGAGATGACTCCACAACCCCAGCAGATATGCTGCATACCCACATCAGGATAAAACGTTACTGATCTCCCTCAGAGAAGAGATGACTCCACAACCCCAGCAGATATGCTTCATACCCACATCAGGATAAAACGTTACTGATCTCCCTCAGAGAAGAGATGACTCCACAACCCCAGCAGATATGCTTCATACCCGCATCAGGATAAAACGTTACTGATCTCCTCCCTCAGAGAAGAGATGACTCCACAGCCCCAGCAGATATGCTTCATACCCACATCAGGATAAAACGTTACTGATCTCCCACAGAGGAGATTTGACTCTACGGCCCCAGCAGATATGCTCCATACCCACATCAGGATAAAACGTTACTGAACTCCTCCCACAGAGAAGAGATGACTCCACAACCCCAGCAGATATGCTTCATACCCGCATCAGGATAAAACGTTACTGATCTCCTCCCTCAGAGAAGAGATGACTCCACAACCCCAGCAGATATGCTTCATACCCGCATCAGGATAAAACGTTACTGATCTCCCACAGAGAAGAGATGACTCCACAACCCCAGCAGATATGCTTCATACCCACATCAGAATAAGACGTTACTGATCTCCTCCCACAGAGAAGAGATGACTCCACAACCCCAGCAGATATGCTTCATAACCGCATCAGGATAAAACGTTACTGATCTCCTCCCACAGAGAAGAGATGACTCCACAACCGCAGCAGATATGCTTCCTACCCGCATCAGGAAAAAAACGTTACTGATCTCCCACAGAGAAGAGATGACTCCACAACCCCAGCAGATATGCTTCATACCCACATCAGGATAAAACGTTACTGATCTCCTCCCACAGAGAAGAGATGACTCCACATCCCCAGCAGATATGCTTCATACCCACATCAGGATAAAATGTTACTGATCTCCTCCCACAGAGAAGAGATGACTCCACAACCCCAGCAGATATGCTTCATACCCGCATCAGGATAAAACGTTACTGATCTCCCACAGAGAAGAGATGACTCCACAACCCCAGCAGATATGCTTCATACCCGCATCAGGATAAAACGTTACTGATCTCCCACAGAGAAGAGAGGACTCCACAACCCCATCAGATATGCTTCATACCCGCATCAGGATAAAACGTCACTGATCTCCCACAGAGAAGAGATGACTCCACAACCCCAGCAGATATGCTTCATACCCACATCAGGATAAAACGTTACTGATCTCCCACAGAGAAGAGAGGACTCCACAACCCCAGCAGATATGCTTCATACCCGCATCAGGATAAAACGTCACTGATCTCCCTCAGAGAAGAGATGACTCCACAACCCCAACAGATATGCTTCATACCCGCATTAGGATAAAACGTTACTGATCTCCCACAGAGAAGAGAGGACTCCACAACCCCAGCAGATATGCTTCATACCCACATCAGGATAAAACGTTACTGATCTCCTCCCACAGAGAAGAGATGACTCCACAACCCCAGCAGATATGCTTCATACCCGCATCAGGATAAAACGTTACTGATCTCCCACAGAGAAGAGATGACTCCACAACCCCAGCAGATATGCTTCATACCCGCATCAGGATAAAACGTTACTGATCTCCCACAGAGAAGAGATGACTCCACAACCCCAGCAGATATGCTTCATACCCGCATTAGGATAAAACGTTACTGATCTCCCACAGAGAAGAGAGGACTCCACAACCCCAGCAGATATGCTTCATACCCTCAACAGGATAAAACGTTACTGATCTCCCACAGAGAAGAGAGGACTCCACAAGCCCAGCAGATATGCTTCATACCCGCATCAGGATAAAACGTCACTGATCTCCCACAGAGAAGAGATGACTCCACAACCTCAGCAGATATGCTTCATACCCGCATCAGGATAAAACGTTACTGATCTCCCACAGAGAAGAGATGACGCCACAACCCCAGCAGATATGCTTCATACCCGCATCAGGATAAAACGTTACTGATCTCCCACAGAGAAGAGATGACTCCACAACCCCAGCAGATATGCTTCATACCCGCATCAGGATAAAACGTTTCTGATCTCCCACAGAGAAGAGATGACTCCACAACCGCAGCAGATATGCTTCATACCCGCATCAGGATAAAACGTTACTGATCTCCCACAGAGAAGAGATGGCTCCACAACCCCAGCAGATATGCTTCATACCCGCATTAGGATAAAACGTTACTGATCTCCTCCCACAGAGAAGAGATGACTCCACAACCCCAGCAGATATGCTTCATACCCGCATCAGGATAAAACGTTACTGATCTCCCACAGAGAAGAGATGACTCCACAAGCCCAGCAGATATGCTTCATACCCGCACCAGGATAAAACGTTACTGACCTCCCACAGAGAAGAGATGACTCCACAACCGCAGCAGATATGCTTCCTACCCGCATCAGGAAAAAACGTTACTGATCTCCCACAGAGAAGAGATGACTCCACAACCCCAGCAGATATGCTTCATACCCACATCAGGATAAAACGTCACTGATCTCCCACAGAGAAGATTTGACTCCACGGCCCAAGCAGATATGCTTCATACCCGCATCAGGATAAAACGTTACTGATCTCCTCCCACAGAGAAGAGATGACTCCACAACCCCAGCAGATATGCTTCATACCCGCATCAGGATAAAACGTTACTGATCTCCCACAGAGAAGAGATGAGTCCACAACCCCAGCAGATATGCTTCATACCCGCATCAGGATAAAACGTTACTGATCTCCCACAGAGAAGAGATGACTCCACAACCCCAGCAGATATGCTTCATACCCGCATCAGGATAAAATGTTACTGATCTCCCACAGAGAAGAGATGACTCCACAACTGCAGCAGATATGCTTCCTACCCGCATCAGGAAAAAACGTTACTGATCTCCCACAGAGAAGAGATGACTCCACAACCCCAGCAGATATGCTTCATACCCACATCAGGATAAAACGTCACTGATCTCCCACAGAGAAGATTTGACTCCACGGCCCAAGCAGATATGCTTCATACCCGCATCAGGATAAAACGTTACTGATCTCCTCCCACAGAGAAGAGATGACTCCACAACCCCAGCAGATATGCTTCATACCCGCATCAGGATAAAACGTTACAGATCTCCCACAGAGAAAAGATGACTCCACAACCGCAGCAGCTATGCTTCATACCCGCATCAGGATAAAACGTTACAGATCTCCCACAGAGAAGAGATGACTTCACAACCCCAGCAGATATGCTTCATAACAGCATCAGGATAAAACGTTACTGATCTCCTCCCACAAAGAAGAGATGACTCCACAACCCCAGCAGATATGCTTCATACCCGCATCAGGATAAAACGTCACTGATCTCCCACAAAGAAGAGATGAGTCCACAACCCCAGCAGATATGCTTCATACCCGCATCAGGATAAAACGTCACTGATCTCCCACAAAGAAGAGATGACTTCACAACCCCAGCAGATATGCTTCATACCCACATCAGGATAAAACGATACTGATCTCCCACAAAGAAGAGATGAGTCCACAACCCCAGCAGATATGCTTCATACCCGCATCAGGATAAAACGTTACTGATCTCCCTCAGAGAAGACATGACTCCACAACCCCAGCAGATATGCTTCATACCCACATCAGGATAAAACATCACTGATCTCCCTCAGAGAAGAGATGACTCCACAACCCCAGCAGATATGCTTCATACCCGCATCAGGATAAAACGTTACTGATCTCCCACAGAGAAGAGATGGCTCCACAACCCCAGCAGATATGCTTCATACCCGCATCAGAATAAAACGTTACTGATCTCCCTCAGAGAAGAGATGACTCCACAACCCCAGCAGATATGCTTCATACCCACATCAGGATAAAACGTCACTGATCTCCCTCAGAGAAGAGATGACTCCACAACCCCAGCAGATATGCTTCATACCCGCATCAGGATAAAACGTTACTGATCTCCCACAGAGAAGAGATGACTCCACAACCCCAGCAGATATGCTTCATACCCGCATCAGGATAAAACGTCACTGATCTCCCTCAGAGAAGAGATGACTCCACAACCCCAGCAGATATGCTTCATACCCGCATCAGGATAAAACGTCACTGATCTCCCTCAGAGAAGAGATGACTCCACAACCCCAGCAGATATGCTTCATACCCGCATCAGGATAAAACGTCACTGATCTCCCTCAGAGAAGAGATGACTCCACAACCCCAGCAGATATGCTTCATACCCACATCAGGATAAAACGTTACTGATCTCCCTCAGAGAAGAGATGACTCCACAGCCCACACAGATATGCTTCATACCCGCATCAGGATAAAACGTCACTGATCTCCCTCAGAGAAGAGATGACTCCACAACCCCAGCAGATATGCTTCATACCCGCATCAGGATAAAACGTTACTGATCTCCCTCAGAGAAGAGATGACTCCACAACCCCAGCAGATATGCTTCATACCCGCATCAGGATAAAACGTTACTGATCTCCCACAGAGAAGAGATGACTCCACAACAACAGCAGATATGCTTCATACCCGCATCAGGATAAAACGTTACTGATCTCCCACAGAAAAGAGATGACTCCACAACCCCAGCAGATATGCTTCATACCCACATCAGGATAAAACGTTACTGATCTCCACCCTTGGAGAAGAGATGACTCCACAGCCCCAGCAGATATGCTTCATACCCACATCAGGATAAAACGTCACTGATCTCCCTCAGAGAAGAGATGACTCCACAACCCCAGCAGATATGCTTCATACCCGCATCAGGATAAAACGTCACTGATCTCCCTCAGAGAAGAGATGACTCCACAACCCCAGCAGATATGCTTCATACCCGCATCAGGATAAAACGTTACTGATCTCCCACAGAGAAGAGATGACTCCACAACCCAAGCAGATATGCTTCATACCCACATCAGGATAAAACGTTACTGATCTCCACCCTTGGAGAAGAGATGACTCCACAGCCCCAGCAGATATGCTTCATACCCACATCAGGATAAAGCGTTACTGATCTCCAACCTTGGAAAAGAGATTACACCACAACCCCAGCAGATATGCTTCATACCCGCATCAGGATAAAACGTCACTGATCTCCCTCAGAGAAGAGATGACTCCACAACCCCAGCAGACATGCTTCATACCCGCATCAGGATAAAACGTCACTGATCTCCCACAAAGAAGAGATGAGTCCACAACCCCAGCAGATATGCTTCATACCCGCATCAGGATAAAACGTTACTGATCTCCCTCAGAGAAGAGATGACTCCACAACCCCAGCAGATATGCTTCATACCCGCATCAGGATAAAACATTACTGATCTCCCTCAGAGAAGAGGTGACTCCACAACCGCAGCAGCTATGCTTCATACCCACATCAGGATAATGCGTTACTAATCTCCAACCTTGGAAAAGAGATTACACCACAACCCCAGCAGATATGCTTCATACCCGCATCAGGATAAAACGTCACTGATCTCCCTCATAGAAGAGATGACTCCACAACCCCAGCAGCTATGCTTCTTACCCACATCAGGATAAAACGTTACTGATCTCCACCCTTGGAGAAGAGATGACTCCACAACCCCAGTAGATATGCTTCATACCAGCATCAGGATAAAACATTACTGATCTCCCTCAGAGAAGAGATGACTCCACAACCCCAGCAGATATGCTTCATACCCACATCAGGATAAAACATTACTGATCTCCCTCAGAGAAGAGATGACTCCACAACCGCAGCAGCTATGCTTCTTACCCACATCAGGATAAAACGTTACTGATCTCCACCCTTGGAGAAGAGATGACTCCACAACCCCAGCAGATATGCTTCATACCCACATCAGGATAAAACGTTACTGATCTCCTCCCTCAGAGAAGAGATGACTCCACAACCCCAGCAGATATGCTTCATACCCGCATCAGGATAAAACGTCACTGATCTCCTCCCTCAGAGAAGAGATGACTCCACAACCCCAGCAGATATGATTCATACCCACATCAGGATAAAACATTACTGATCTCCCTCAGAGAAGAGATGACTCCACAACCCCAGCAGATATGCTTCATACCCTCAACAGGATAAAACGTTACTGATCTACCTTGGAGAAGAGATGACTCAACAACCCCAGCAGATATACTTCATACCCACATCAGGATAAAACGTCACTGATCTCCTCCCTCAGAGAAGAGATGACTCCACAACCCCAGCAGATATGCTTCATACCCTCAACAGGATAAGATTTTACTGATCTCCTCCCTCAGAGAAGAGATGACTCCACAACCCCAGCAGATATACTTCATACACTCAACAGGATAAAACGTTACTGATCTCCCTCAGAGAATAGATGACTCCACAACCCCAGCAGATATGCTTCATACCCGCATCAGGATAAAACGTTACTGATCTCCACCCTTGGAGAAGAGATGACTCCACAACCCCAGTAGATATGCTTCATACCCGCATCAGGATAAAACGTTACTGATCTCCCTCAGAGAAGAGATGACTCCACAACCCCAGCAGATATGCTTCATACCCGCATCAGGATAAAACATTACTGATCTCCCTCAGAGAAGAGATGACTCCACAACCGCAGCAGTTATGCTTCTTACTCACATCAGGATAAAACGTTACTGATCTCCACCCTTGGAGAAGAGATGACTCCACAACCCCAGCAGATATGATTCATACCCACATCAGGATAAAACATTACTGATCTCCCTCAGAGAAGAGATGACTCCACAACCCCAGCAGATATGCTTCATACCCACATCAGGATAAAATGTTAAAGATCTTCTCCCTCGGAGAAAAGATAACTCCACAACCCCAGCAGATATGCTTCATACCCGCATCAGGATAAAACGTCACTAGTCTCCACCATCAGAGAAAAGATGACGCCACAACCCGAGCAGATATGTTTCATACCCCGATCAGGATAAAACGTTACTGATCTACCTTGGAGAAGACATGACTCCACAACCCTAGCAGATATGCTTCATACCCGCATCAGGATAAAACGTCACTGATCTCCTCCCTCAGAGAAGAGATGACTCCACAACCCCAGCAGATATGCTTCATACCCACATCAGGATAAAATGTTAAAGATCTTCTCCCTCGGAGAAAAGATAACTCCACAACCCTAGCAGATATGCTTCATACCCGCATCAGGATAAAACGTCACTAGTCTCCACCATCAGAGAAAAGATGACGCCACAACCCGAGCAGATATGCTTCATTCCCACATCAGGATAAAACGTTACTGATCTCCTCCCTCAGAGAAGAGATGACTCCACAACCCCAGCAGATAAGCTTTATACCCGCATCAGGATAAAATGTTACTGTTCTCCCTCGCAGGAGAGATGACTCCACAACCCCAGCAGATATGCTTCATACCCGCATCAGGATAAAACGTCACTGATCTCCCACAGAGAAGATTTGACTCCACAGCCCCAGCAGATAAGCTTCATACCCGCATCAGGATAAAACGCTACTGATCTCCCACAGAGAAGAGATGATTCCACAACCCCAGCAGATATGCTTCATACCCACAGAAGGATAAAACGTTACTGATCTCCTCCCTCAGAGAAGAGATGACTCCACAACCCCAGCAGATATGCTTCATACCCGCATCAGGATAAAACGTCACTGATCTCCTCCCTCAGAGAAGAGATGACTCCACAACCCCAGCAGATATGCTTCATACCCACATCAGGATAAAACGTCACTGATCTTCTCCCTCAGAGAAGAGATGACTCCACAACCCCAGCAGATATGCTTCATACCCACATCAGGATAAAACGTTACTGATCTCCCTCGCAGGAGAGATGACTCCACAGCCCCAGCAGATATGCTTCATACCCACATCAGGATAAAATGTTACTGATCTCCCTCGCAGGAGAGATGACTCCACAACCCCAGCAGATATGCTGCATACCCACATCAGGATAAAACGTTACTGATCTCCCTCAGAGAAGAGATGACTCCACAACCCCAGCAGATATGCTTCATACCCACATCAGGATAAAACGTTACTGATCTCCCTCAGAGAAGAGATGACTCCACAACCCCAGCAGATATGCTTCATACCCGCATCAGGATAAAACGTTACTGATCTCCTCCCTCAGAGAAGAGATGACTCCACAGCCCCAGCAGATATGCTTCATACCCACATCAGGATAAAACGTTACTGATCTCCCACAGAGGAGATTTGACTCTACGGCCCCAGCAGATATGCTCCATACCCACATCAGGATAAAACGTTACTGAACTCCTCCCACAGAGAAGAGATGACTCCACAACCCCAGCAGATATGCTTCATACCCGCATCAGGATAAAACGTTACTGATCTCCTCCCTCAGAGAAGAGATGACTCCACAACCCCAGCAGATATGCTTCATACCCGCATCAGGATAAAACGTTACTGATCTCCCACAGAGAAGAGATGACTCCACAACCCCAGCAGATATGCTTCATACACACATCAGAATAAGACGTTACTGATCTCCTCCCACAGAGAAGAGATGACTCCACAACCCCAGCAGATATGCTTCATAACCGCATCAGGATAAAACGTTACTGATCTCCTCCCACAGAGAAGAGATGACTCCACAACCGCAGCAGATATGCTTCCTACCCGCATCAGGAAAAAAACGTTACTGATCTCCCACAGAGAAGAGATGACTCCACAACCCCAGCAGATATGCTTCATACCCACATCAGGATAAAACGTTACTGATCTCCTCCCACAGAGAAGAGATGACTCCACATCCCCAGCAGATATGCTTCATACCCACATCAGGAAAAAATGTTACTGATCTCCTCCCACAGAGAAGAGATGACTCCACAACCCCAGCAGATATGCTTCATACCCACATCAGGATAAAACGTTACTGATCTCCTCCCTCGGAGAAAAGATGACTCCACAACCCCAGCAGATATGCTTCATACCCACATCAGGATAAAATGTTACTGATCTCCTCCCTCGGAGAAGAGATGACTCCACAGCCCCAGCAGTTATGCTTCATAACCGCATCAGGATAAAACTTCACTGATCTCCTCCCTCAGAGAAGAGATGACTCCACAACCCCAGCAGATATGCTTCATACCCTCAACAGGATAAAACGTTACTGATCTCCTCCCACAGAGAAGAGATGACTCCACAACCCCAGCAGATATGCTTCATACCCTCAACAGGATAAAACGTTACTGATCTCCTCCCACAGTGAAGAGATGACTCCACAACCCCAGCAGATATGCTTCATACCCACATCAGGATAAAACGTTACTGATCTCCTCCCACAGAGAAGACATGACTCCACAACCCCAGCAGATATGCTTCATACCCTCAACAGGATAAAACGTTACTGATCTCCTCCCACAGAGAAGAGATGACTCCACAACCCCAGCAGATATGCTTCTTACCCTCAACAGGATAAAACGTTACTGATCTCCTCCCACAGAGAAGAGATGACTCCACAACCCCAGCAGATATGCTTCATACCCGCATCAGGATAAAACGTTACTGATCTCCCACGGAGAAGAGATGACTCCACAACCCCAGCAGATATGCTTCATACCCGCATCAGGATAAAACATTACTGATCCCCCTCCGAGAAGAGATGACTCCACAGCCCCAGCAGATATGCTTCATACCCTCAACAGGATAACACGTTAATGATCTCCATCAGAGAAGAGATGACTCCACAACCCCAGCAGATATGCTTCATACCCATATCAGGATAAAACTTTACTGATCTCCACCCTTGAAGAAGAGATGACTCCACAGCCCTATCAGCTATGCTTCATACCCGCATCAGGATAAAACATTACTGATCTCCCTCAGAGAAGACATGACTCCACAACCGCAGCAGCTATGCTTCATACCCACATCAGGATAAAACGCTACTGATCTCCTCCCTTGAAGAAGAGATGACTCCACAACCCCAGCAGATATGCTTCATACCCACATTAGGATAAAACGTTACTGATCTCCTCCCTCAGAGAAAAGATGACTCCACAACCCCAGCAGATATGCTTCATACCCGCATCAGGATAAAATGTTACTGATCTCCCTCAGAGAAGAGATGACTCCACAACCCCAGCAGATATGCTGCATACCCGCATCAGGATAAAACGTTACTGATCTCCTCCCTCGGAGAAAAGATGACTCCACAACCCCAGCAGATATGCTTCATACCCGCATCAGGATAAAATGTTACTGATCTCCCTCAGAGAAGAGATGACTCCACAACCCCAGCAGATATGCTTCATACCCGCATCAGGATAAAACGTTACTGATCTCCCTCAGAGAAGAGATGACTCCACAACCCCAGCAGATATGCTGCATACCCGCATCAGGATAAAACGTTACTGATCTCCTCCCTCGGAGAAAAGATGACTCCACAACCCCAGCAGATATGCTTCATACCCGCATCAGGATAAAATGTCACTGATCTCCCTCAGAGAAGAGATGACTCCACAACCCCAGCAGATATGCTTCATACCCGCATCAGGATAAAACGTTACTGATCTCCCTCAGAGAAGAGATGACTCCACAACCCCAGCAGATATGCTTCATACCCTCAACAGGATAACACGTTACTGATCTCCCTCAGAGAAGAGATGACTCCACAACCCCAGCAGCTATGCTTAATACCCATATCAGGATAAAACGTTACTGATCTCCACCCTTGGAGAAGAGATGACTACACAGCCCCATCAGCTATGCTTCATACCCGCATCAGGATAAAACATTACTGATCTCCCACAGAGAAGAGATGACTCCACAACCCCAGCAGATATGCTTCATACCCACATCAGGATAAAACGTTACTGATCTCCCTCAGAGAAGAGATGACTCCACAACCCCAGCAGATATGCTTCATACTCGCAGCAGGATAAAACGTTATTGATCTCCTCCCTCAGAGAAGAGATGACTCCACAACCCCAGCAGATATGCTTCATACCCACATCAGGATAAAACGTTACTGATCTCCTCCCACAGAGAAGAGATGACTCCACAACCCCAGCAGATATGCTTCATACTCGCAGCAGGATAAAACGTTACTGATCTCCTCCCTCAGAGAAGAGATGTCTCCACAACCCCAGCAGATATGCTTCATACCCGCATCAGGATAAAACGTTACTGATCTCCTCCCTCAGAGAAGAGATGACTCCACAACCCCAGCAGATATGCTCCATACCCGCATCAGGATAAAACGTTACTGATCTCCTCCCTCAAAGAAGAGATGACTCCACAACCCCAGCAGATATGCTTCATACCCACATCAGGATAAAACGTCACTGATCTCCCTCAGAGGAGATTTGACTCCACGGCCCCAGCAGATACGCTTCATACCCGCATCAGAATAAGACGTTACTGATCTCCTCCCACAGAGAAGAGAGGACTCCACAACCGCAGCAGATATGCTTCCTACCCGCATCAGGAAAAAAACGTTACTGATCTCCCACAGGGAAGAGATGACTCCACAACCCCAGCAGATATGCTTCATACCCACATCAGGATAAAATGTTACTGATCTCCCTCGCAGGAGAGATGACTCCACAACCCCAGCAGATATGCTTCATACCCACATCAGGATAAAACGTTACTGATCTCCTCCCACAGAGATGACTCCACAACCCCAGCAGATATGCTTCATACCCACATCAGGATAAAATGTTACTGATCTCCTCCCACAGAGAAGAGATGACTCCACAACCCCAGCAGATATGCTCCATACCCGCATCAGGATAAAACGTTACTGATCTCCTCCCTCGGAGAAAAGATGACTCCACAACCCCAGCAGATATTCTTCATACCCACATCAGGATAAAATGTTACTGATCTCCTCCCACAGAGAAGAGATGACTCCACAACCCCAGCAGATATGCTTCATACCCACATCAGGATAAAATGTTACTGATCTCCTCCCACAGAGAAGAGATGACTCCACAACCCCAGCAGATATGCTTCATACCCACATCAGGATAAAACGTTACTGATCTCCTCCCTCGGAGAAAAGATGACTCCACAACCCCAGCAGATATTCTTCATACCCACATCAGGATAAAATGTTTCTGATCTCCTCCCTCGGAGAAGAGATGACTCCACAGCCCCAGCAGTTATGCTTCATAACCGCATCAGGATAAAACTTCACTGATCTCCTCCCTCAGAGAAGAGATGACTCCACAACCCCAGCAGATATGCTTCATACCCTCAACAGGATAAAACGTTACTGATCTCCTCCCACAGAGAAGAGATGACTCCACAACCCCAGCAGATATGCTTCATACCCTCAACAGGATAAAACGTTACTGATCTCCTCCCACAGAGAAGAGATGACTCCACAACCCCAGCAGATATGCTTCATACCCTCAACAGGATAAAACGTTACTGATCTCCTCCCACAGAGAAGAGATGACTCCACAACCCCAGCAGATATGCTTCATACCCGCATCAGGATAAAACGTTACTGATCTCCCACGGAGAAGAGATGACTCCACAACCCCAGCAGATATGCTTCATACCCGCATCAGGATAAAACGTTACTGATCTCCTCCCTCAGAGAAGAGATGACTCCACAGCCCCAGCAGATATGCTTCATACCCGCATCAGGATAAAACGTTACTGATCTCCTCCCTCAGAGAAGAGATGACTCCACAACCCCAGCAGATATGCTTCATACCCGCATCAGGATAAAACGTTACTGATCTCCTCCCTCAGAGAAGAGATGACTCCACAACCCCAGCAGATATGCTTCATACCCACATCAGGATAAAACGTTACTGATCTCCCTCCGAGAAGAGAGGACTCCACAACCCCAGCAGATATGCTTCATACCCACATCAGGATAAAACATTACTGATCTCCCTCAGAGAAGACATGACTCCACAACCGCAGCAGCTATGCTTCATACCCATATCAGGATAAAACTTTACTGATCTCCACCCTTGAAGAAGAGATGACTCCACAGCCCCATCAGCTATGCTTCATACCCGCATCAGGATAAAACATTACTGATCTCCCTCAGAGAAGACATGACTCCACAACCGCAGCAGCTATGCTTCATACCCATATCAGGATAAAACTTTACTGATCTCCACCCTTGAAGAAGAGATGACTCCACAACCCCAGCAGATATGCTTCATACCCGCATCAGGATAAAACATTACTGATCTCCTCCCTCGGAGAAAAGATGACTCCACAGCCCCAGCAGATATGCTTCATACCCACATCAGGATAAAACGTTACTGATCTCCCTCAGAGAAGAGATGACTCCACAACCCCAGCAGATATGCTTCATACCCACATCAGGATAAAACGTTACTGATCTCCCTCAGAGAAGAGAGGACTCCACAACCCCAGCAGATATGCTTCATACCCACATCAGGATAAAACGTTACTGATCTCCCTCAGAGAAGAGAGGACTCCACAGCCCCAGCAGATATGCTTCATACCCGCATCAGGATAAAACGTTACTGATCTCCTCCCTCAGAGAAAAGATGACTCCACAGCCCCAGCAGATATGCTTCATACCCACATCAGGATAAAACGTTACTGATCTCCTCCCTCAGAGAAGAGATGACTCCACAACCCCAGCAGATATGCTTCATACCCGCATCAGGATAAAACGTTACTGATCTCCCTCAGAGAAGAGAGGACTCCACAACCCCAGCAGATATGCTTCATACCCACATCAGGATAAAACGTTACTGATCTCCCTCAGAGAAGAGAGGACTCCACAGCCCCAGCAGATATGCTTCATACCCGCATCAGGATAAAACGTTACTGATCTCCTCCCTCAGAGAAAAGATGACTCCACAGCCCCAGCAGATATGCTTCATACCCACATCAGGATAAAACGTTACTGATCTCCTCCCTCAGAGAAGAGATGACTCCACAACCCCAGCAGATATGCTTCATTCCCGCATCAGGATAAAACGTTACTGATCTCCCTCAGAGAAGAGAGGACTCCACAACCCCAGCAGATATGCTTCATACCCACATCAGGATAAAACGTTACTGATCTCCCTCAGAGAAGAGAGGACTCCACAGCCCCAGCAGATATGCTTCATACCCGCATCAGGATAAAACGTTACTGATCTCCTCCCTCAGAGAAAAGATGACTCCACAGCTCCAGCAGATATGCTTCATACCCACATCAGGATAAAACGTTACTGATCTCCCTCAGAGAAGAGATGACTCCACAACCCCAGCAGATATGCTTCATACCCGCATCAGGATAAAACGTCACTGATCTCCTCCCACAGAGAAGAGATGACTCCACAACCCCAGCAGCTATGCTTCATACCCATTTTAAGTTTATGCTTAGAACATACAACACTGCCCTTCACCTCTCCAAACAAACCTATTTCAACACCCTCATCACCTCACTGTCCAATAACCCGAAACGTCTCTTTGACACTTTTCATTCTCTACTCAATCCAAGAGTACAGGCCCCAACCACGGAGCTCCGAGCTGACGATCTGGCCAATTACTTCAAAGAAAAAATTGACCAGATCCGACAGGAAATTATCTCCCAATCACCTCATACCATGCACTGTCCTCCCTCCCCCACTGCATCTAGCTCACTCTCTGATTTTGAACCAGTCACAGAAGAAGAAGTAAGCAGGCTCCTTGCATCTTCTCGCCCAACCACTTGCACCAGTGACCCATTTCCGTCACATCTCCTCCAGCCCCTTTCCCCTGCTGTCACCACTCACCTAACTAAAATATTTAACCTCTCTCTCTCTTCTGGTATTTTTCCCTTCTCATTTAAGCATGCCATCATACATCCACTACTTAAAAAAACCATCCCTCGACCAAAACTGTGCCGCTAACTATAGACCTGTCTCTAATCTTCCCTTCATCTCTAAACTCCTGGAACGCCTGGTCCACTCCCGTCTTATCCGCTATCTCTCAGAAAACTCTCTTCTCGACCCTCTCCAATCCGGTTTCCGCTCTTTACACTCCACTGAAACTGCCCTCACTAAAGTCTCTAATGATCTGCTAACAGCTAAATCAAATGGTCACTACTCCATGCTAATTCTCTTGGATCTCTCTGCAGCATTCGACACTGTGGATCATCAGCTCCTCCTCACTATGCTCCGCTCCATCGGCCTCAAGGACACCGTTCTCTCCTGGTTCTCCTCCTATCTCTCCGACCGCTCCTTTACTGTATCTTTTGCCAGTTCCTCCTCCTCTCATCTTCCAATTACTGTTGGGGTCCCCCAAGGATCGGTTCTAGGTCCCCTCCTCTTCTCCTTGTACACTGCCCCTATTGGTCAAACAATCAGTAGATTTGATTTCCAGTACCATCTCTATGCTGATGACACCCAATTATACGCTTCTTCTCCTGACATCACGCCAGCCTTTCTAGAAAACACCGGCGATTGTCTAAACGCTGCGTCTAACATCATGTCCTCACTATATCTGAAACTGAACCTGTCAAAGACTGAACTCCTGGTGTTTCCTCCCTCTACTAATGTACCTATACCCGACATTGCCATTTCTGTGTGTGGTTCCACTATTACTCCCCAGCAACAGGCCCGCTGTCTTGGGGTCATACTTGATTCCGAGCTTTCCTTTGCCCCCCACATTCGATCACTGGCTCGCTCTTGTCATCTGCACCTCAAAAACATTTCTAGAATTCGACCTTTTCTTACCTTTGACTCTGCAAAAACTCTTACTGTTTCTCTTATTCATTCTCGTCTCGACTATTGTAACTCTCTTCTAATCGGTCTCCCTCTTACCAAACTCTCCCCCCTCCAATCTGTCTTGAATGCTGCAGCCAGGATCATATTCCTCACCAATCGTTACACCGATGCCTCTACCTTGTGCCAGTCATTACACTGGCTACCCATCCACTCCAGAATTCAGTATAAACTTATTACCCTCACTCACAAAGCCCTCCATGGCTCAGCACCACCCTACATCTCCTCCCTTGTTTCAGTATACCACCCTACCCGCGCCCTCCGTTCTGCTGATGACCTGAGATTAGCATCCTCAATAGTCAGAACCTCCCACTCCCGTCTCCAAGACTTTACACGTGCCGCGCCAATTCTTTGGAATGCACTTCCCAGGTCAATACGATTAGTCCCCAATCCCCACAATTTTAAGCGTGTCCTGAAAACGCATTTATTCAGACTGGCCTACCACCCCAACACATTAACCTAATCTATCCCTGTGTGGCAGAGCCAAAAGTTTTACCATAACCAGGTTCCCTGCATCATGTTCCCACATGCTTTATGCCTCCATTAGCCCTCTGTGTCTGTACTGTTACACACTTAACATTATGACTGGTCCATACAATCAGGGTAACTGTTACCACCCACCTTTCGTGTCTCCCTCTTTCCTCATAGACTGTAAGCTTGCGAGCAGGGCCCTCACTCCTCTTGGTATCTGTTATGATCTACTGTATGTGATTATTGTTATGCTGTAATGTCTATTGTCTGTACGAATCCCCTCTGAAATGTAAAGTGCTGCGGAATATGTCAGCGCTATAAAAATAAAATTTATTATTATTATTATTATTCATACCCGCATCAGGATAAAACTTTACTGATCTCCACCTTTGAAGAAGAGATGACTCCACAACCCCAGCAGATATGCTTCATACCCGCATCAGGATAAAACGTTACTGATCTCCTCCCTCAGAGAAAAGATGACTCCACAACCCCAGCAGATATGCTTCATACCCGCATCAGGATAAAATGTTACTGATCTCCCTCAGAGAAGAGATGACTCCACAACCCCAGCAGATATGCTTCATACCCGCATCAGGATAAAACGTTACTGATCTCCTCCCTCAGAGAAGAGATGACTCCACAACCCCAGCAGATATGCTCCATACCCACATCAGGATAAAACATTACTGATCTCCCTTGGAGAAGAGATGACTCCACAACCCCAGCAGATATGCTTCATACCCGCATCAGGATAAAATGTTACTGATCTCCCACAGAGAAGAGATGACTCCACAGCCCCAGCAGATATGCTTCATACCCGCATCAGGATAAAATGTTACTGATCTCCCTTGGAGAAGAGAGGACTCCACAGCCCCAGCAGATATGCTTCATACCCGCACCAGGATAAAATGTTACTGATCTCCCTTGGAGAAGAGAGGACTCCACAGCCCCAGCAGATATGCTTCATACCTGCATCAGGATAAAATGTTACTGATCTCCCTTGGAGAAGAGAGGACTCCACAGCCCCAGCAGATATGCTTCATACCCGCATCAGGATAAAACGTTACTGATCTCCCTTGGAGAAGAGAGGACTCCACAGCCCCAGCAGATATGCTTCATACCCGCATCAGGATAAAACGTTACTGATCTCCCTTGGAGAAGAGAGGACTCCACAGCCCCAGCAGATATGCTTCATACCTGCATCAGGATAAAACGTTACTGATCTCCTCCCTCAGAGAAGAGATGACTCCACAACAACAGCAGATATGCTTCATACCCACATCAGGATAAAACGTTACTGATCTACCTCAGAGAAGAGATGACTCCACAACCCCAGCAGATATGCTCCATACCCGCATCATGATAAAATGTTACTAATCTCCCTCAGAGAAGAGATGACTCCACAGCCCCAGCAGATATGCTTCATACCCGCATCAGGATAAAACGTTACTGATCTCCCTCAGAGAAGAGATGACTCCACAACCCCAGCTGATATGCTTCATACCCACATTAGGATAAAACGTTACTGATCTACCTCAGAGAAGAGATGACTCCACTATCCCCAGCAGATATGCTTCATACCCGCATCAGGATAAAACGTTACTGATCTTCCTTGGAGAAGAGAGGACTCCACAGCCCCAGCAGATATGCTTCATACCCACATCAGGATAAAGCGTTACTGATCTCCCACAGAGAAGAGATGACTCCACAACCGCAGCAGATATGCTTCATACCCACATCAGGATAAAACGTTACTGATCTACCTCAGAGAAGAGATGACTCCACAACCCCAGCAGATATGCTTCATACCCGCATCAGGATAAAACGTTACTGATCTCCCTCAGAGAAGAGATGAATCCACAACCCCAGCAGATATGCTTCATACCCGCATCAGGATAAAATGTTACTGATCTACCTCAGAGAAGAGATGACTCCACAACCCCAGCAGATATGCTTCATACCCGCATCAGGATAAAACGTTACTGATCTCCCTCAGAGAAGAGATGACTCCACAACCCCAGCAGATATGCTTCATACCCGCATCAGGATAAAACGTTACTGATCTCCCACAGAGAAGAGATGACTCCACAGCCCCAGCAGATATGCTTCATACCCGCATCAGGATAAAATGTTACTGATCTCCCACAGAGAAGAGATGACTCCACAACCCCAGCAGATATGCTCCATACCCGCATCAGGATAATACGTTAGTGATCTCCTCCCACGGAGAAGAGATGACTCCACAACCCCAGCAGATATGCTTCATACCCGCATCAGGATAAAACGTTACTGATCTCCCACAGAGAAGAGATGACTCCACAACCCCAGCAGATATGCTTCATACCCACATCAGGATAATACGTTAGTGATCTCCTCCCACAGAGAAGAGATGACTCCACAGCCCCAGCAGATATGCTTCATACCCGCATCAGGATAATACGTTAGTGATCTCCTCCCACGGAGAAGAGATGACTCCACAACCCCAGCAGATATGCTTCATACCCGCATCAGGATAAAACGTTACTGATCTCCCACAGAGAAGAGATGACTCCACAACCCCAGCAGATATGCTTCATACCCACATCAGGATAATACGTTAGTGATCTCCTCCCACAGAGAAGAGATGACTCCACAATCCCAGCAGATATGCTCCATACCCGCATCAGGATAATACGTTAGTGATCTCCTCCCACGGAGAAGAGATGACTCCACAACCCCAGCAGATATGCTTCATACCCACATCAGGATAATACGTTAGTGATCTCCTCCCACAGAGAAGAGATGACTCCACAGCCCCAGCAGATATGCTTCATACCCGCATCAGGATAAAACGTTACTGATCTCCCTCAGAGAAGAGATGATTCCACAACCCCAGCAGATATGCTTCATACCCACATCAGGATAAAATGTTACTGATCTCCTCCCACAGAGAAGAGATGACTCCACAGCCCCAGCAGATATGCTTCATACCCACATCAGGATAAAACGTTAGTGATCTCCTCCCACAGAGAAGAGATGACTCCACAGCCCCAGCAGATATGCTTCATACCCGCATCAGGATAAAACGTTACTGATCTCCCTCAGAGAAGAGATGACTCCACAGCCCCAGCAGATATGCTCCATACCCGCATCAGGATAAAACGTTACTGATCTCCCACAGAGAAGAGATGATTCCACAACCCCAGCAGATATGCTTCATACCCGCATCAGGATAAAACGTTACTGATCTCCCACAGAGAAGAGATGACTCCACAACCCCAGCAGATATGCTTCATACCCACATCAGGATAATACGTTAGTGATCTCCTCCCACAGAGAAGAGATGACTCCACAGCCCCAGCAGATATGCTTCATACCCGCATCAGGATAAAACGTTACTGATCTCCCTCAGAGAAGAGATGATTCCACAACCCCAGCAGATATGCTTCATACCCACATCAGGATAAAATGTTACTGATCTCCTCCCACAGAGAAGAGATGACTCCACAGCCCCAGCAGATATGCTTCATACCCACATCAGGATAAAACGTTAGTGATCTCCTCCCACAGAGAAGAGATGACTCCACAGCCCCAGCAGATATGCTTCATACCCGCATCAGGATAAAACGTTACTGATCTCCCTCAGAGAAGAGATGACTCCACAGCCCCAGCAGATATGCTCCATACCCGCATCAGGATAAAACGTTACTGATCTCCCACAGAGAAGAGATGATTCCACAACCCCAGCAGATATGCTTCATACCCACATCAGGATAAAGTGTTACTGATCTCCCACAGAGAAGAGATGACTCCACAACCCCAGCAGATATGCTTCATACTCGCATCAGGATAAAACGTTACTGATCTCCCTCAGAGAAGAGATGATTCCACAGCCCCAGTAGATATGCTTCATACTCGCATCAGGATAAAACGTTACTGATCTCCCACAGAGAAGAGATGACTCCACAACCCCAGCAGATATGCTTCATACCTGCATCAGGATAAAACGTCACTGATCTCCCACAGAGAAGAGATGACTCCACAACCCCAGCAGATATGCTTCATACTCGCATCAGGATTAAACGTTACTGATCTCCTCCCACGGAGAAGAGAGGACTCCACAACTCCAGCAGATATGCTTCATACCCGCACCAGGATAAAACGTTACTGATCTCCCTTGGAGAAGAGAGGACACCACAGCCCCAGCAGATATGCTTCATACCCGCATCAGGATAAAACGTCACTGATCTCCCTCAGAGAAGAGATGACTCCACAACCCCAGCAGATATGCTTCATACCCGCACCAGGATAAAACGTTACTGATCTCCCTCAGAGAAGAGATGACTCCACAACCCCAGCAGATATGCTTCATACTCGCATCAGGATAAAACGTTACTGATCTCCCTCAGAGAAGAGATGACTCCACAACCCCAGCAGATATGCTTCATACCCGCATCAGGATAAAACGTTACTGATCTCCCTCAGAGAAGAGATGACTCCACAGCCCCAGCAGATATGCTCCATACCCGCATCAGGATAAAACGTTACTGATCTCCCTCAGAGAAGAGATGACTCCACAACCCCAGCAGATATGCTTCATACTCGCATCAGGATTAAACGTTACTGATCTCCTCCCACAGAGAAGAGAGGACTCCACAGCCCCAGCAGATATGCTTCATACCCACATCAGGATAAAACGTTACTGATCTCCCTTGGAGAAGAGAGGACTCCACAGCCCCAGCAGATATGCTTCATACCCGCATCAGGATAAAACGTTACTGATCTCCCTTGGAGAAGAGATTACACCACAACCCCAGCAGATATGCTTCATACCCGCATCAGGATAAAACGTTACTGATCTCCCACAGAGAAGAGATGACTCCACAGCCCCAGCAGATATGCTTCATACCCACATCAGGATAAAATGTTACTGATCTACCTCAGAGAAGAGATGACTCCACAACCCCAGCAGATATGCTCCATACCCGCATCAGGATAATACGTTAGTGATCTCCTCCCACGGAGAAGAGATGACTCCACAACCCCAGCAGATATGCTTCATACACGCATCAGGATAAAACGTTACTGATCTCCCACAGAGAAGAGATGACTCCACAGCCCCAGCAGATATGCTTCATACCCACATCAGGATAAAGTGTTACTGATCTCCCACAGAGAAGAGATGACTCCACAACCCCAGCAGATATGCTTCATACCCACATCAGGATAAAGTGTTACTGATCTCCCACAGAGAAGAGATGACTCCACAACCCCAGCAGATATGCTTCATACTCGCATCAGGATAAAACGTTACTGATCTCCCACAGAGAAGAGATGACTCCACAACCCCAGCAGATATGCTTCATACCCGCATCAGGATAAAACGTTACTGATCTCCCTCAGAGAAGAGATGATTCCACAACCCCAGAAGATATGCTTCATACTCGCATCAGGATTAAACGTTACTGATCTCCTCCCACGGAGAAGAGAGGACTCCACAACCCCAGCAGATATGCTTCATACCCGCACCAGGATAAAACGTTACAGATCTCCCTTGGAGAAGAGAGGACACCACAGCCCCAGCAGATATGCTTCATACCCGCACCAGGATAAAACGTTACTGATCTCCCTCAGAGAAGAGATGACTCCACAGCCCCAGCAGATATGCTCCATACCCGCATCAGGATAAAACGTTACTGATCTCCCTCAGAGAAGAGATGACTCCACAACCCCAGCAGATATGCTTCATACTCGCATCAGGATTAAACGTTACTGATCTCCTCCCACAGAGAAGAGAGGACTCCACAACCCCAGCAGATATGCTTCATACCCGCATCAGGATAAAACGTTACTGATCTCCCTAGGAGAAGAGAGGACTCCACAGCCCCAGCAGATATGCTTCATACCCGCACCAGGATAAAACGTTACAGATCTCCCTTGGAGAAGAGAGGACACCACAGCCCCAGCAGATATGCTTCATACCCGCACCAGGATAAAACGTTACTGATCTCCCTCAGAGAAGAGATGACTCCACAGCCCCAGCAGATATGCTCCATACCCGCATCAGGATAAAACGTTACTGATCTCCCTCAGAGAAGAGATGACTCCACAACCCCAGCAGATATGCTTCATACTCGCATCAGGATTAAACGTTACTGATCTCCTCCCACAGAGAAGAGAGGACTCCACAACCCCAGCAGATATGCTTCATACCCGCATCAGGATAAAACGTTACTGATCTCCCTTGGAGAAGAGAGGACTCCACAGCCCCAGCAAATGTGCTTCCTACCCATATTATTATTTATTTATATAGCGCCATTAATTCCATGGTGCTGTACATGAGAAGGGGGGTTACGTACAAAGTTATAGATATCGTTTACAGTAAACAAATTTACAATGACAGACTGGTACAGAGGGGAGAGGACCCTGTCCTTGCGGACTTACATTCTACAGGATAATGGGGAAGAGACAGAAGGTAGGGGGGTGCAGCAGCTCTGGTGGTGATGAGGTGGCAGCTCGGGTGGTGGTGAGGCGGCAGAATGGTTATTGCTGGCTCTAAGCTTTCCTGAAGAGATGGGTTTTCAGGTTCCGTCAGAAGGATCCGAGGATGGTGGATAATCGGACGTGTTGAGGCATGACATTCCAGAGGATAGGGGATATTCGGGAGAAATCTTGGAGGCGGTTGTGTGAAGAACGAATAAGAGTGGAGGAGAGTAGGAGGTCTTGGGAGGATCGAAGATTACGTGAGAGAAGATATTGAGAGATTAGTTCAGAGATATAGGGAGGGGAAAGGTTGTGGATGGCTTTGTAGGTCAGTATTAGTAGTTTGATCTGGATTCGTTGGAGAATTGGGAGCCAGTGGAGGGATTAGCAGAGGGGAGAAATGGGAGGAGAGAGGTGGATTAGTTGGGCAGCAGAGTTGAGGACAAACTGGAGTGGTGCAAAAGAGTTGGCGGGGAAGCCACAGAGGAAGGTGTTGCAGTAATCAAGGCAGGAGATGATGAGTGCATGTACAAGAGTTTTAGTAGATTGAGGGCTGAGAAAGGGACGGATTCTAGAAATATTTTTGAGTTGGAGGCGACAGGAGATGGCAAGAGTTCGGGCGTGTAGTTTGAAGGACAGGGCAGAGTCGAGAGTTACTCCGAGGCAGCAGATTTCAGGTGCGGGAGGGAGTGTGATGCCGTTTACCTTAATGGATAGATCAGGTAGGGAAGATATGTGAGATGGAGGAAAGATGATGAGTTCGTATTTGTCTACATTGAGTTTTAGGGAGCGAGAGGTGAAGAAGGATATGGCTGATAGACACTCCGGGATTCTGGACAGCAGAGAGGTGACATCAGGGCCAGAGAGGTAGATCTGAGTGTCATCTGCATACAGGTGGAACTTGAAACCATGGGACTTTATGAGTTGTCCTAGGCCAAGGATAAAGATGGAAAAAAGTAGGGGCCCCAGGACAGAACCTTGAGGGACTCCAACAGAGAGGGGGCGGGATGAGGAGGTAGTGTGGGAGTGGGAAATGCTAAATGTGCTGTCGGAAAGGTAAGAGGCGATCCAGGACAGGGTAAGGTCTTTGATGTATATAGCAGCAAATGAGATAAAATATAACTTTTAATGAAAAAGCTTAAAAGTACCAAAAATAATAGTGTCACCCACAAGTGAATTTAGAATGAGATGCAAAATAAATGGGTGATCCTCAAAGGATAATTGCAAGCACCCAAACACATCACACAGGGATATAGAATGTAACTAATAAATCAGATAACAATCTATATAATGGATACAGCATAAATAGTTAGCACAATGCTATAGCCAATTGCACATGTATGCACATATATATTTCATAGGCCAGACCAACAGGTTCACAGCCTTCCATAAACGAGATTTCAAAAAAAGGAACAATCTAACCGGTTTATGCAGACTGTCAGGAGTCACCAGGGATACTCTGTATATTTTTTTTTATATATATATATATATATATATATATATATATATATATAAATTTGGATGAGAAATATTTGTCACTTCGGATTGATATTGGCATTTCTGCTGTATTTGATAAGGTCTTTGATGCCCACATCAGGATAAAACGTCACTGATCTCCTCCCACAGAGAAGAGATGACTCCACAACCCCACCATTTGAAGCCACGCTCATCTACCTGGATGACATCATAGTCTATGCAGCTTCATTTGAGGATCATCTGCAGAGATTAGAACAGATGTTGAGTCGTCTCCAGACACATGGGCTAAAAGTAAAGCCTCAGAACTATCATTTGTTCCGTCCGCAAATAGAGTATCTGGGTCATGTCGTTTCCGCAGAAGGGGTGAAGCTATCTCAGAAGATCGCTGCAATACGGGATTGACCCACACCGACGATGGTAAAAGATGTCCAAGCTTTCTTGGGTCCGACCAGATATTATCGACGTTTCATGAAATTTTTCTTCCCGCATAGTGAATCCCCTGCTAGAGCTTTTAAGGGGAGTGCCTTCGGGTGCCAAACAACAGAAAATTCAATGGGAAGAACATCTGGAAAAGGCACTAACGGATGCACCCGTGTTGGCTTATGCAGACTTCTCCCTGCCGTTGATTCTCCACACAAACAGTAGCTTACATGGATTGGGGGCTGTGTTGTCACAGATGCAGGGCGGGAGAGAGAAGGTGATCGTTTATTCGAGGCGGTCCCTTCATAATTCCGAACAAAATACCGACAACTACAGTTCCTTCAATCTAGAGTTGCTGGCGTTGGTGTGGGCTATGACAGAGAAGTTTGCGGAATACTTCTCGGGGTCCGAAGTGCTGGTGCATACAGATAACAACTCTCTGGCCCGTTTAGAGAATGTGAAATTGGGAGCTCTGGAACAGCAGTAGGTAGCTAGGATGGTGAAGTTTCAGTATAAAATCGCCTACAAAAGAGGGGCTGAGAGCACTCATGCGGATGCTTTGTCCCAGGCAAAACATGCACGGCCAGGGCAGAACAGGAATGAAGAATTGGAAGATGAAGAAATCCCTAGATTCCAGAATTCTACCAGGACGGTGGTAGCTATGCAGGAACAGATGCAAGTGTTGACCGGTCAGGGAGTTTTGAGATGCTCTTGTGATGAATGGGTTCGATTACAGCAGGAAGATAAAGAACTAGCCCAACACAGGTGGTGGGTGACTTCAAAACAGCCCCCCAGTCAGGAAGAAATGCTCTATCACCAGGGACTCTGAAGATTCTTCGGCAATGGGAAGGACTTTAGGTGCGGAATGAGCTGCTGTATCAGAAGGTCCAGCTACGACAGGAACTCGGCGCCATCTGGCAAATAGTGATCCTGGAGATGCTGTTATCCGATGTGGCCACAGAAGAACATGAACAGGGGACACACTGCGGCCAGGAGAAGACCTTCCAATGGTTACAACGACTCATGTACCATCCCAGATTAAGAACAGTAGTGGAGGAGACCTGTAGAGACCTGTGCTAATGATTGACTACCTGACAATTGGGCCGACCCATCAAGGGTATGAACATTGCTTAGCGATGGTGGACCACTTCACGAAGTTTGCTGTTGTGACCCCAACACGAGATCAGATGGCCGAATCCGCCGCGTATGCCATCTGTAAAAACTTCACTCAAGTATACGGCTGCCCAAAGCAAATCCATTCTGATCAGGGAGCTTGCTTTTTTGGAAAAGTGGTGGAGGAATTACACCGGTTATATCAGATCGAGAAATCCCGCACTACACCTTACCATCCACAAAGAAACAGAGCCTGCAAGCGATTCAATCGTACTGTCATTCAGATGCTGAGAACACTGAAAGAAGATCGGAAAGCTCGATGGCCCGAGTATGTGGTTGAGTTGGTATGGGTGTTAGGAATCTGTGTCCTGCCAAACTTATGCAGAGATCCAGATCCTCACATTTGTCTCCAGAGGCTAAATCCTTTCAGCCAGCTTCTGAGCAGGCTCCTGGAATGAGCTCCCATTGGAGTTCAGGAGTCAGGTGCTCAGGTCCTGCTCCTGATTCCATTGGTTCAGCTCAGGGCGCTGGAGATTTCCGGAAGGTCCCGGTCACTATAAAAAGTGCGCATGGCTGTTCCGCCATGCGCTAGTATTTTCATACTTGCTGTGTGTTTGGTATTGTATGCTTGGACTGGTGACTGACTTATTATGAAACCCCTTCCCTCTGATATTACGATTGTGTGAGTGATTGGGCAGCCGCCAGTAGCAGCGCTAGCGCGCTCCAGCAATACCTTTTGCAGCAGCTAAGCGTCCTGCATTGTGCCAGCGTCTTTGCAGCGCCTTGCTTGCGGCTCTGTTCACGCCGCGCTGCGGATGCAGCCTCCTGGGTGTTCACAGTTGCGACACCTCGTACCTTATTTTTTACGGTAGGTCTATAGGGGATAGTCCTGGTGGTTAAGGCTATTTCTGTGACCTTTAATACCGTGTCCACATCGCTGAAGTCTGTGACCCTATACAGACTCAGCGGTATTTATGTTTTTGTTGGCAGCTCTGTGCATAAAACAGAGTCTGCTTTAGTGCACGGAGTGCAGCTAAAACCCTGTGCACATCACCGCCTGAGTGCCCTGCCTCTTTTAGCAGCGGTTACCCCATCTACCGCACGGTGGACCCCGAGCGGTGAACGCACTTTATTTTAATTTTATTTAGTGCGTTCCACCGCTCATAACATAATACTAGCGCCAGGGTCTGGCTTGAGATGGCGGATCAGCAGCAGCTGTTACAGCTTGTGCGTCTGCTCGAGGCTTGCCTTGCTACTCTTGAGAGGTCTCTCGCAGCTGCGCAGGCTACAGATGCTGCCGTCCGGGCACTCACAGATGCGGTAGGACGTATGTCCATGTCCGCCCTTGCACTGACAGTTACCCGCCTCTCGTTGCCCGATAAATATGCTGGGGATGGCGCCTCCTGTAGGGGTTTTATCAGCCAGTGCTCGATACATCTGGAGCTGCTGGCTGCACAATTCCCTACAGAGCGGGTCAAGGTGGCTTTTGTTATCTCCCTACTGTCGGGCAAGGCGCTGGAATGGGCTACGCCTCTGTGGGGGCGTGGTGACCCCGAGATTCGGTCCGCGGCTAACTTGCTAACTGCCATCAGGCAAGTTTTTCTCGGTCCTCGGGTCACGCATGATACGTCCCTGCAGTTACTCGCCCTTACTCAGGGGTCACTCTCGGTTAGCCAGTATGCCGTCCGTTTTCGGACACTGGCGTCCGAGTTGGAATGGTCCGACAAGGCCCTAATCCCCATTTTTTGGCGCGGTCTAGCGGAGCATGTGAAGGATGCTCTCTCTACTAGAGAGATTCCCCACTAGCTTGGAAGAGCTAATCTCAGACTCCTCACGCATCGATGTCCGTTTTTCGGAGCGCGGTATGGAGCGAGCCCACTCCAAGCGCAAATCCGTTTCTGCTCCCAAATTTTTTGTACCCCTTGAGCTAGACGAGCCGGAGGTTCTACCTCCTGAGCCCATGGAGGTGTCTCGCACCAACTTTAATACAGACTCTGACCAGGAATCCATCTGCGGTTGTCGCCATGTCTGTGCGGTTTCTCCGGAAGCCGGCTCCCCGCAAAGGTCGGAGTCTGAACCGGCTATCGAGACCTTTGTCCCTCCTCATCTCAGGGCTCAGGTGCTCGCCTGGGCGCATGCGCCTAACACGCACCGCCATCGGGGCTATATGCAGGTCTCAAAAATGTTGGCTGATGCGTATTGGTGGCCCCATAGAGCTTGGGACATAAAAAAATTTATTCAGGCTTGCACCTAATGTGCTCAGCCTAACCCTCCTAGACAGAGGGCGGCGACATCTGCCGACACGTGGCAGAGTGCCTCTGTCACTCCAGCTCCTACTATCTCCCAAGTGTCTCTCTTGAAACCTGGTGACCTTGGTTCCTCTGATGCCTTCCAGGTGTCTCGGGTTACGGTAACCCCTACCTGGACACCAAGCTCGCCCTCGGACGAGTTTGAGCCCTATGCCACCGTAGGGCACAGGGTATTCGCCCAGAGGGCTCGGGGAGGAGGCGGCCTTAGGAGGGGGGTAATGTTAGGAATCTGTGTCCTGCCATACTTATGCAGAGATCCAGATCCTCACATTTGTCTCCAGAGGCTAAGTCCTTTCAGCCAGCTTCTGAGCAGGCTCCTGGAATGAGCTCCCATTGGAGTTCAGGAGTCAGATGCTCAGGTCCTGCTCCTGATTCCATTGGTTCAGCTCAGGGCTCTGGAGATTTCCGGAAGGTCCCGGTCACTATAAAAAGTGCGCATGGCTGTTCCGCCATGCGCTAGTATTTTCATACTTGCTGTGTGTTTGGTATTGTATGCTTGGACTGGTGAATGACTTATTATGAAACCCCTTCCCTCTGATATTACGATTGTGTGAGTGATTGGGCAGCCGCCAGTAGCAGCGCTAGCGCCAGCGCGCTCCAGCAATACCTTTTGCAGCAGCTAAGCGTCCTGCATTGCGCCAGCGTCTTTGCAGCGCCTTGCTTGCGGCTCTGTTCACGCCGCGCTGCGGTTGCAGCCTCCCGGGTGTTCGCAGTTGCGACACCTCGTACCTTATTTTTTACGGTAGGTCTATAGGGGATAGTCCTGGTGGTTAAGGCTATTTCTGTGACCTTTAATACCGTGTCCACATCGCTGAAGTCTGTGACCCTATACAGACTCAGCGGTATTTATGTTTTTGTTGGCAGCTCTGTGCATATAACAGAGTCTGCTCTAGTGCACGGAGTGCAGCTAAAACCCTGTGCACATTACCGCCTGAGTGCCCTGCCTCTTTTAGCAGCGGCTACCCCATCTACCGCACGGTGGACCCCGAGCGGTGAACGCACTTTATTTTAATTTTATTTAGTGCGTTCCACCGCTCATAACAATGGGTGTACAACTGGGTAAACCGAGTCACTGGCTATGCCCCGTATACTTTGCTGTTTGGGCATCCAGGGAAAGACATTGCTGAACTGGAGCCTGAGGAGGAGTATCCCCGGGCGGGGGTGTCTACCTGGGTTTGAGAGCATTGTTATCGGTTACAGACTTTGCATTGCCTGGTGTGGACCAAACTTCAAGAATTGGAGCATGTAAAGAGAATTCTGTTAGAGGAACAGCTCTCCAGTGGGCGACCATGTGCTAGTACGGGAGAAACGCCCTCGAGATAAGTTAGAATATCGATAGGAGAAACACCCTTATTGGATGAAACGGTGAATTGACCCTGCAGGACCTGTCTATGAAATTCAACACCGTCCCTCACTGTTTTACGCTGCCACACACCACCCCTGACTGTGAGGGAATTGACTGCGTGCCTTCACCTACCTCTGAGACTGAGTTGACCGAATGTGCCATTCCTCAGACTAATGTGGGTGCGTGGCCCACCCCTGAACAGCACTATCCACCGGAGTCGGCTGACTTGCATCCCACCTCCGTTATTGAACTCAGTGAAACTCCGGCGGGATCAGAGACTGCTTTGTGACCCGCACGTTGCTCCTGTCAGCGTTGGGATTTTTTTCTCTAGTAACCAACCTCAGGTGGAGCTCAGGTGGAGCTTCTCTTGCCGAGGAACCTAGGAGTGGGAGAAATAAAACGAGAGACACAGGTTGCTTGTCTATCAAGTAAATCTCCTGTTTATTAGGGGGGCAGGATAGGTCCTTTATAGCCCATCAGAAGAGGAAATGGACAAAAATGGACAATTCCGTAACATTTCGTAACAATTGTCAAAATGAAGAGTTTACACAATAGTTGGCAAAAAAAGATAAGTCACATAACAACATGTCAGCTATATCCTGGGTCGAGATAAAATTGAATGTGGCGGGAACAAGGGGTGTTTTTGGCCACTTCTTTAATGTCAATTTAACAATTTGCGGAACTATATCTTTTTAGTACATTTGGCCAAAAAGATACTTTGACCGTAACATTTAGACATAATTCAAATATAGAAGGGGGAATGTTGGAGCTGACCGCTGGCCAAAAGTATTTAACCATGTAGACAGATGATAACAATTAAGATGGAGTCATGGGTTATATACTTGTTTTTCTGATATTTTTCTTAGCTTTAGAGAACAGAGATTAACCATTTCTTTGACAACTATTCATGAAGTTCCAGAGGAAATAAGTTATATAGAGTGTTCTCTTGTCACATAGTTCCACACACTCACGCATTATCAAAAAGTCATACATCTTAGAGACTAGATGGAGATTGTTTCGATCGGTCTTCTTACAAAAAAAGTTCAGTATCCAACCTCTCGCCATCCTTCTTTATCAACACATCCAAAAAGTTCAACTCTTCTCTGGAGCATTGCATTGTAAATTTTATGGTTTCATTAATAGAGGTCAAAAAACTCTTGAAGCTCTTCACGTGATCCAGTCCAAGTCAGAAAAATATCGTCAATGTATTGCCACCATCCCCCTACTTTGGATATATATATGAATATTTTTATAATTATATCCTTTTTTTCTTTCTCCAGATATATGATGCTGTGAAGAGAGTGACTACAAGACTATGAAGGGTACTTACTAACAGGCGTTCAGATAAGATGTTTATTTTTCTATACAATGAGTTTTATGGCCATTTCACTACAGTATACTAATGCCTGGTATGTGTGAAGCAGAGTGAATGGGAGCTGCATAAAAAGTGACCTCTGGTGGTGAAGGGTGTTCAGGAATGGTTAATGCTGTAAAGAGAGACTGAGTGATGTTGTCATCTCTTGTAAAAACAGCAACACAGCCACATTGTCACCGCGCTGGGTGCCTCTAAGGTTTGTGGCCATCCCCAGGCACTAATACATGCATTTACATGGAATCAGCATAAGGGCTGTGATGCCCTGAAGCAAAATGGCAGTTCTGAACAGTGTGTCCAGCGAGCATGCTCAGGCACCCTGCGGTGATTGGCTATGCAGTGGTTAGTCACATGATGGAGCTGGACGGCGACAAACAACGCTGACCATAGCAAGTAACCAGCAGTGACAGAGAGCTGCAGGGATAGGAGTAAAGTAGGCCAACTTTTCTACCTATATAAGCCTCAGTACCCTCAGAGGTTGTGTCACGAGTGATTTTCTTGGCAAAGCGGAGTCGTTTTAAAGCACTGTATACGCACTGTTGCACTTTGTAATCCAGATCTCCAGTCATATGCACATATGTTTTATGGAGCACTTGTAAACGTTACTATGGCAATGGCCATTTTGAATATGTAAAACAGATCAATTATTGGAATTGTATGCACATGTGTGTTACCACTATTTAAATTTGTACGGACTGTGAGCACGTTGCTTGATAAAGACGGGGCACCGTTGAAACGTCGCCACCTGAGGATCAGTAAAGTATCCACTTTTTTCACATTTAATTTGGAGTGCTGCCTATTTTTTTACATATACAGTATATATATATATTTATTTTTTTTTCTTCTGCTGCGGGCCATCCCCTTTTTTTGGAGGCTTTTTTGCCCTGTCTTTTTACGCTTGTTTTATATTTTATTGTTACTCGATGAAGATAATTGAATTATTCCACATTTCCGTTTATTATCCACCATTACAAAATATGTTATGCCATGGTATCAGCAAATACTGGAGGCAGATTTGCAATTATCAGCCCGGAAGCTGCGCATGGGACGTACATGGACGTTCCAACATGACAGCGATCCAAAACGCAAGGCCCAGTCGACATGTCATTGGCTGCAGGAGAACAAAGTGAAGGTTCTGGAGTGGCCATCTCAGTCTCCTGACCTCAGTAGCATTGAGCCACTCTGGGGAGATCTCAAGCACGCAGCTCATGCTAGACAGCCCAGGAATTAACAGGAACTGGAGGCTTTTTGCCAAGAACAGTGGGCAGCTTTATCATGTGAGAAAATAAAGAACCTCATCCACAACTACCACAAAAGACTTCAAGCTGTCATTGATGTTTCCACCCAACCTCCCCATTCACACCTGATTACCCTTAGCTAAAGATATATTCAGACCCATAAGTCTGATCCAGACATTTGTCTGATCCATGAATCTTTCAAAGTACATCTTTTTAAGTACAATATTTTGAATTAGACTCGAATTGGACTGGAATTGATTGTAAGGTAATGGAATAGAAAACCGCTACAATTTTTCTGTTTCTTTTCACTTTCACCCCCATTCTACTTTATTTCTTACTATCTCCTGTAATCCCACCACCTAGCAAGGAACTAGTCATTTCCCTCTGCATCCTCCCCAGAACTGTTCCTCGTCATACAATCCTTTTTCTCCAGACACACACGGCCACATCATGTCCTATTCTGCTCCCTCCCACCTTCTAATGCTCTGTCTGCTACTCCTCATAGCTGGCAATGTATCCCCAAATCCTGGCCCTCCTCAACACATCCCCACACTCCTCTCTAACATCCGACCACGATCCTCTAAACGTTTTCACAACCATGATAACCAGTGGCGTAACTACAAAGTTATGGGCCCCCGTGCGAACTTTCAAATTGGCCCCCCATGCCAAAATACACAGACATCTCCGCTCCATACACCTCGTACAAACGTGGCTCCACTCCACACAACTTGTACACGCACATCTCCACTCCACACATCTTGTACACACGCGGCTCCATTTCGTACACACACGGCTGTGCTCCATACACTTCGTACACACACATCTCCTCTCCATACACTTCATACACACACGGCTCCGCTCCATACACCTTGTACACACACAGCTCTGCTACATCCACCCTCTAAACCCCTCCTGAGCCCACACATAAACATCCCTCATCCAGCACCACGACAACCAGCACAGCAGAGTCCCGCATACACGGAGGCTCCTGATTGTGACCCCTGACTCCTCCCCTCCTGTGACCTCATCACAGGTCATGTGCGCACAGAGCAGCCATCGTGTCAGGCCAATTGCAGCCTGGCAGTCAAAGCACAGAGCTGCACAGACAATGAGCGGCTGCAGCTCCCAGAGGCTGCCACTCCATTGACACGCCCACTACACAGCTCACCTTCAAAGTGCAAACTCACGATAGGGCCCCTAAGCACTCCGGACCCCATTGCAACTGCGACCACGGTAGTTACGCCCCTGATAACCTCATACCCATTCATCCAGCCCCCACTCCCCCGGGACCCTTACATGGAGCGGTATGGAATGCACGCTCTGTCTGCAACAAACTGTCCTATATCCATGACCTCTTTATCACCAATAAACTCTCCTTCCTCGCCATCACCGAAACCTGGCTCACTGCCTCTGACACAGCTTCTCCAGCTGCGCTTTCCTATGGCGGATTCCATCTCTCTCACACCCCTCGCTCCAGCAACAAATGCGGTGGAGGAGTTGGCTTGCTCCTGTCTGATACCTGCTCCTTTACCCCTATTCCACTCCCACCCTCCGCTACTCTTCCCTTGTTCGAGGTGCACTCCGTCTGCATCTATTCCCCCTCCAACTGGCTGTCATCTACCGCCCCCCAGAACTAGCCATCTCCACCTTTTTCGACCACTTCACCACCTGGCTACTTCATTTCCTTTCTGCTGACATCCCCACTATCATCATGGGTGACTTCAACATCCCCATTGATGCCTCCACCCCGGCTGCCTCTAAACTTTTATCACTGACTGCCTCCTTTGGCCTCAATCAAAGGTCCTCCACAGCCACCCACAGAGATGGCCACGCACTGGACCTCATCTTCACCCACCACTCTTCCCTTACTAATCTCACCCCTCCTTCTGTCTGACCACAACCTACTGACATTCTCTTGCCTCTCCTCTCCTAGTGCGCAGCCCCCACTGCACAAACTCACTCACCCTTGCAGAAATCTCAAACACCTCAAATTACACTCACTCTCTGAGTCCCTTCTCCCTCTTACAGACATAGCTTCCTTACATGACCCAGATGCAGCTGCCACTTTCTATAACACCACAATAACAGCAACACTTGATTTGGCCGCCCCCCTCTCGCACAGCAAAACTCATACAATCAACAGGCAACCCTGGCTGACCAGCCTGACCAAAGAACTGAGACGGGCTTCCAGGATTGCTGAGTGGAGGTGGAAGAGATCCCACTCTGCTGAGCACTTCATTGCATACAAGCAGTCCCTCGCCAGCTTCAAGTCCACTCTCACTGCCGCAAAACAAACTTACCTCTCATCTCTCATATCCTCCCTGTCTCACAACCCTAAACAGCTTTTGAACACTTTCAATTCTCTACTCAGTCCCCCAGCACCTACTCCCTCTCCTCTCATTTCTGCTGAAGACTTTGCTTCTTTCTTTAAGCAGATTGATAAATTCAGAGAAAGCTTTGGCCCGCAGCCACCAATGCCCCTCCTCTTAACTGCTCAGCCCTGTTCTTCCAAAACCAACTTCTCCACCATGACAGATCAGCTCTCCACCTTTTGTCAAGATCACATCTCACCACTTGCACGCTTGACCCGCTCCCGTCCCAAGTCATTGATTGCTAACCTCGCCACAGTCTTCATCCCAACCCTAACACATCTCTTCAACCTTTCACTTACAAATGGTGTCTTCCCTTCTTCCTTCAAACATGTCTCAATCACACCCATCCTCAAAAAACCCTCCCTCGACCCATCCTCTGTGTCTAGCTATCGCCCAATAGCACTTCTTCCTTATGCCTCAAAACTACTGGAACAGCATGTCCATCTTGAACTGTCCTCCCACCTCTCTTCCTGTTCCCTCTTTGACCGGTTACAATCTGGCTTCCGACTGCATCACTCTACTCAAACCGACCTAACTAAAGTCACCAATGACCTACTGTTGATGTGGATTTTTTGGTTGGGTGAATTTACCCCTGTGCGTACTGTGGCCTGTCCTGATTAGACAGAGTCTTATTGAGCGCTCAAAGGAAAAGAGGAAGCTACACTTAGTTAGCAACTCATTCCAGCAGAACTCTGGAAACTTTATTGAATATACTTGGTTTTATCAGCTGTACAGAAAGGAGTGGTTACTCATTAACATAAAGGCTTTACTTCTTAGCTAATTGGTCAGGTTGAATACATGAACATATATGGATGTCCTACTTGGGGTTACTTAGACACCACATGATTTACTGTCCGGAGTCTTGCACTCGTCAGCAAGTCTCCAATATTGGCTGGACCATCTGGCCTTACTTCCTTATTCCCTATGTCTGCTAGATATTTCCCAAGACACAAGACAATGGGTGCCACATTGGTTCTCCAGACGGGTTAGGTCATCCTTGGTAGAATGGTTACAAAGTTCAAGACAGCTATGATTATATCTCCAAGCGAGCATATGAGTATGTAGCAGTATATAGCCTATATAAGAGTACATGAGTATATAGCAGTATATGGAGTATATAGCCTATAGCAGGCAAGTGAGATCTAGATGAAATACATATATATTTCCATAACAATCCCCCCTTAGATAACACTTGCCCTAAAAACCTGCTCCTGGCCCAAAGCGCTGCAACTCTTATGCTGCCAATGGACTGGAATATGCCTGGTGCATACATCCTCCTCTGTACAGACTTTTCGCAAATGGGCGGTCAGGAGATCTGTCCCTAAAGGGGGTGTGGTGCAATGTAATCAAAGTCTCTTAGTTAGCGGTCTATGCGTATTCTCTGTCAGGTAGGTAATTTATTCAGTCATGGAGGTCATCCACAGCATCATTCCAGCTCAGGTGTGTCCTCTGGTATGAAGGCTTTTTCCTGCAATGCGGTGTGTGGATCCAGGTGGGGGTTCTCCCTCCAGGTTGGTGGCGTCAGCACTTGTTGAAGGGCCATCGGATCTGGGATTGAGTGCTTCTTTTTACGGACTTTTCCCACCAACACTCAGCAGTCTCCTGACTTCAGGGTGTGCATACCAGGCACCGAATCTGGACCTGGCAATGAAGGAGAAAACTCGAGAATGGACATTAGCAAGATTCTTGATAAATTCAATTACACATGCAGACAAAGAATCATATTGCATAGTCAACTGCTAAGTAAAGAATACCCCTAAACTGGGTTTTTGACCCAAATAAAGTTTCATATTGGTGACAGCTTTTTTCTGAGCCTACAGGAGTGTCTAATGCCAGGGTTTGTCTGTCTCTTGGGCAAATTTTTTAGCATGCTGCTCTTAAGTGTCCCACCTCGTCTATGGTGTGGGATGGTGGGTAGTGTGTGTAGGCCTAAGTCTGACCCTACTGCTGATCAGATCTCTTGTGTCAGGTTTGCTGTGTATGTGGGTCCCTGATCACTTGCTATTGCTTCTGGAACCCCCATATCTGCTCACTATTTTTGAGAGTAGCTTCTTTGCGGTAGTCTTCGCCAACCACTTCCTTACTGGGAAGTCTTCAGGCCAGACAATGAGGGGGAACTTTTCCCACTTGTCCGATGTTGAATTTTGTCGGAGGCCAAACAGCTGCTGGGAATTTGGCTGTTAAGGTGGGAGTTGAGTCCAATCAGGTCATTCATTTGTGTCTTCAATTCTGTGCAGGGCCATGTGCCCATTGAACCACTGTAGGGTACACACTTTGAGATAGACTGGGTCTGTCTCGAGGTAGACGTTTTGAAGTAGACTGTTTCTTGGAGTCCAGTGCTTTTGGCCTTCAGCATCCAGCTTTCCTTCTCCTCCTTCCGAGTCTGATCCTGTTACTTCTTGTACAGGTTTCAGGAAGTCATTTTGTCAGGTTTAGTGACTAGGTTGCGGTAATTGACATTCTCTGAGCTGATTGTGGGATTTTAGCTGAGGTTTCGTCTATGTCCGTGCCTCCCTCTGTATGAAGACTCGGGTTAGACTGTGTCAGAGGAGGACTTGGGACTCTTTGCATTGGTACAGATCCAGCCGGTATTCTCCGGGGATGAGGGGGAAAGGTCAAAACTGTTGTAGTCTTGGGATGCCATCGGACTCATGCAGCTCGTCTCGGGGAGTGTTGCCGTGGACTGCCCTGCCAATCGTAGGACTGTGCTGGAGAAGAAGCTTCCCCACGAGAGGGTGGTGGAGGACAATCTTCTGGACTGTTCTCCATCAAATACGTCCTTTCTGGTAAAGGTGGGAACCATTCTTCTGCCTCAGAATTCATATCCACGTCAGAGTCTTCATCCTGGAAGTGATTCAGCTTGTTGGCTGATGGAGGAGGAGGCAGCACTTCTGTCCAATTCAGAGATGGCATCTTCAACGGTTTTCCCATTGACTTCTGTTTGCCAGGTTTTCTCGTCTTTAGTCGTCATGTAGTAGCCGTCCGGCTCTACGACCTCTCCCATTTTCCATATTGTCTTCCTCCGGCTGCTGTTTTGGCTGCCACGTCTGCCATGTTGATGCCCAGTGTCTCTACTGTGTTCAGTTTTCCGTGTGCCTTGACCTTCAGCACTGCCACCACTTTTAGTAGTTGAAGAGCGTCCAGCAGGTCTCTGATGGCTCCATGGTGCTTCACGGTCGATCCGCTTGCTGTGATTAAGTTTCTTGCAGCCCAGATGGGTCCAAAGTCGGGTGCCATGTCATGCGAGTACCTGGAAGTTTTTGTTCTTCGCAATGTGGCAGGTCTTTCGTCAGCTCTATCAGCTCCGCTTCTTGGGCTCTTGGGCTGACAACCTTCTGGACCATAGAATGTCTTGATTGCTGGTCGCTGCACATCCCGTGTGGAACCTTCCTTCATCATCTGCAAAACTGGAGCCATCTACGGTATCTTGCAGACTTTTCATCTGAGGGTCTGTATCCGCATCCCCCCTTGGGAGTGGGAATAGAGACAGGTAACGGCTGAGAGCACTGAAGAGTGGTGGAGAGCAGCCTTGTCAGGAGGGCAGCCTTGTCAGGAGGGCGTGTGCTGCAGATATTGTTTTCATGCAGGAGGGCCCCCCCCTTGCAACTGGATCCAGGCCGGCTGAGAGGTAGTCTAGAGGCCTCTGGTTTTCCTCCGTGGGTCTGTTTTAAGCCTGGCCAGTAGCATGACCTTCTCCATCTTGGTCCTTCTTTTTCCGTTTGGTCAGGACGGGATGGCTTCTCATACTCAGTGAGGCCTAGAGTTGGCGCAGAGACTATGAAGTCTTTCATTTTCCTGTACGAGATGAAGGTTGCAATGCGTTGATGCAATTGCACAGAGGCTGCATTAAGCCTGGAGCACCAGGGATCCAAGTTCTGCAGTATGAGACTAGACTTAAGGAAGGCCTGCATCTTCGGAGTTGTTGAGGGAGCCATCTTCTCCTCCGCGGTCCCCCGGTCATCTGTCAAGTGTTTCGTCTAGTGGGCGATACGGTGTCTTCAGGAACTTGCTTTTGACACCACTGGACTCTGTTTTGCAGAACTTACATTGCTGCTTCGCCAGGCAGAGTAGAGGAGACATGGAAAGTGCTGTGCAGGTAGCGATGTCGATGACTTCTGCATGCTCCGCAATCCAGTTGACTGGGATGAAGGACAATGCTCTGGCGCGCTGTGAAAGGCTGTTCCGGGCCCTCTTGGGCCTCACTGTCCATTTGTTCCGCACCCCCCTTGTGCGTTTTCAGGAACTGGTCGTTCAGGTGAGGGGGAACATTGAGGGGAGCTTCGGGCAGATCCATTGCCGTGAGCACTGTTGCTGTGGCTGGCACGTTTGTCAGCAGAGTGTGCAGATCTGGCACAACTGGGGTTTCAAACACGGTTGCTTCGCTCACAGTCTTCAGGTTATGCACCATTCAATCTGGTCTGGTTCTCCTTTCAGTCTTCCTCTTGATCGAGAGAAGCTGGGACCGCATGATGATTCCCGTGGATGAGGCGGCTCAATCTGGCCTTGCTCTTCACAGTGCCGTGAGTGACTCCCATCTTCTGGCACAGGGCTGGCAGGAAACCAAACCGTTTGCTGGGGTCCTTTTTTCGTCAGAGGTGATGTTCAACTGAGCTTTCTTGCTCTCACAGGGGGTCTTTTTGCTGGGGCATCTTCTTTACCAACCAGCAGCAGTTCCTTTCACCCAGCTTGATTTCAGGTCAGCATCTTGTTAACCAGTTCTTTCACTTGTTAAGAAAGTGAAAGAACTGGGAGCGCAGGTGGTCTTCTCTCCCATCCTCCCAGTGGATGGCCATGGAACAAGGAGGTGGAATAAGATTCTGCAGGTGAACAACTGGCTACGTCGATGGTGCCGTCAGCAACGATTTGGATTTCTGGATCACGGAATGAATTACTTATACGATGGACTACTTGCTAGAGATGGGGTGCACATTACGAAGACTGGAAAGCATGTATTTGGAAGTCGCCTTGCTACACTTGTAAGGAGAGCTTTAAACTAGAACAACATGGGAAGGGAAGCAAAAGACCAGAAAAAGCCATACACCTGACAAATGCTATTGAGAACTCTGCTATTAGAAGTGGAAAGGAAGAACAAAGACAAAAGAATCTAATTAATAAAAATATTGGAGAAAGAGAAACCAATCACAAACTAAAATGTTTCTATACTAATGCACAAAGCATGGGCAACAAACAAGGAGAACTGGAACTACTAACACAGGAAAAGAAATATGATGTCATTGGAATCACTGAAACTTGGTGGGACAATACACATGATTGGAATACAAGACTAGAAGGATACAACTTATTTGCAAGAAACAGACTTGATAAACGAGGAGGAGGTGTCGCCTTGTATGTTAGAAACGCGTATATCTGCACAGAGATTGAAGCTTCAGAGACTGGGAGTTCTGTGGAAACTGTTTGGGTAAGAATACAAGGACAGAACAATGGAAAGGACACCATTGTAGGCATTTACTACAGGCCACCTGTGCAAGCTGAAGACATGGATGAACTCTTTATGCATCAAATGGCCAAGTTCTCCAAAAAATATGACATAGTTGTCATGGGAGATTTCAACTATCCAGACATTTGTTGGGAATCCCTCTCAGGCAAAACTAACAGGTCAAGGAAATTCTTATCCTCTCTTGCTGACAACTTTATCTTCCAAAAGGTAGGGGAGAAAACAAGGGGAACGGCTACCTTGGATCTAATCCTTATAAACAGGGAGGAAATGGTTGAGGAGGTAAAAGTGGCTGGGACCCTAGGAGGTAGCGACCATGCTATTTTAGAATTTTGGATAACTAGAGGCGGAAGACCTGTGAAGACTCAGACGTCAAAGTTAGATTTCAGAAAGGCAGATTTTAAGGGATTCAGAAAGAGAATTGGAGGGATCCAATGGCTGGATATCCTTAAAGACAAAAATGTCCAGGAAGGATGGGAAATCTTGAAAAATGAAATTCTCAAAGCACAATTGTTAGCAATTCCGAAAAGAGGGAAGAATAGGAAGCATTTAAGGAAGCCAGGATGGATGAACACAGAACTTAAGCACATGCTAAAAAGGAAGAAAAAAATGTTTAGAAAATGGAAAGAGGGAGGCATATCTAAAGAAGAATATAATGCTGTCTGCAGAACCTGCAGGGCACAAATCAGATTATCTAAAGCTGAAAATGAATTGAGGCTTGCAAGATGTCAAAAGCAATAATAAAGGATTTTGGGGATATGTCAAAAGTAAAAGAAAAGTCAAAGATGCTATAGGATTTTTACAGGATGAAAATGATGAAATGGTAAGACAGGATGTTGAAAAGGCTGAACTTTTAAATTCCTATTTTGCATCTGTTTTCTCTCAGAAAGGAAATGTAACATCATCTGTTCTTCACTGTCCTATTAAGGGAATAGAAGAATCCAGGATATCTATAAACAGAAAGATAGTGAGGAAACACTTAGCTAACCTAAATGAATTCAAGTCTCCAGGTCCAGATGAATTACACCCCAGAGTACTGAGGGAGATAGCAGAAGAAATTTTTGGACCCCTCTCCATAATCTTTGAAAATTCTTGGAGAACAGGAGAAGTGCCAGAAGACTGGAGAAGAGCAAATGTTGTTCCTATCTTCAAAAAGGGGAAGAAGGTGGACCCAGGCAACTATAGGCCGGTGAGTCTGACTTCTATACCAGGAAAGATCTTTGAACAAATTTTTAAACAACATGTATGTCAGTACCTGGATAAGAATGAAGTGATTAAACAGAGTCAGCATGGGTTTGTAACTAATAAGTCATGTCAGACTAACTTAATTTCCTTCTATGATGGAATCACTGATTGGGTGGATCAAGGAAATGCTGTAGATATAGTATATCTTGACTTCAGCAAAGCATTTGACAAAGTCTCTCATACAATCCTTATTGAAAAAATGACTAAGTATGGAATGGACAAGGCAACTGTTAGGTGGACTCATAACTGGCTTAGTGATCGGACCCAAAGAGTGGTCGTAAATGGCTGCACATCCAGTTGGAAGAATGTCTCAAGTGGGGTACCACAGGGCTCTGTCCTGGGCCCTGTATTGTTCAACATCTTTATCAATGATTTAGATGAAGGAATTGAGGGTAAACTGATTAAATTTGCTGATGACACAAAGCTAGGAGGGATAGCTAATACTAGAGAAGAGAGAGAGAGGATTCAAAAAGATATAAATAAACTGGAGAAGTGGGCAGCAACTAACAGAATGGTTTTTAACAGGGAGAAATGCAAAGAACTACATCTGGGCAATAAAAATGAAAAAAGCATATACAGAATGGGAGGAATAGGGCTAAGTGACAGCACATGTTGAAAAGACTTGGGTATACTAATAGATCACAGACTGAATATAAGTCAACAGTGTGATGCAGCAGCAAAAAAGGCAAATGCAATTCTAGGATGTATTAACAGAAGCATACAGTCTAGATCACGTGAAGTCATTTTTTCCCTCTACTCATCTTTGGTCAGACCTCATCTGGAATATTGTGTCCAGTTTTGGGCACCACATTTTAAAAAAAGACATCAACAAACTGGAGCAAGTTCAGAAAAGAGCGACCAGAATGGTGACCGGTCTGCAAACCCTGTCTTATGAGGAAAGGTTGCAGGATTTGGGAATGTTTAGTTTGCAAAAGAGAAGACTGAGAGGAGACTTAATAGCTGTCTACAAATATCTAAAGGGCTGTCACATTGTAGAAGGATCAACTTTATTATCATTTGCACAAGGAAAGACTAGAAGCAATGGGATGAAACTGAATGGGAGGAGACAGATTAGATATTAGAAAAAACTTTTAGACAGTTAGAGTGATCAATGAGTGGAACAAGCTGCCACGAGAAGTGGCGAGTTCTTCTTCAATGGAAGTCTTCAAACAGAGGCTGGACAGACATCTGACTGGGATGATTTAGCGAATCCTGCTTTGAGCAGGTGGTTGGACCAGATGGCCCAGGAGGTCCCTTCCAACTCTACGATTCTATGATTCTAATTTGAGGAGTTGAGTGGCTGTCTTCTGTTCCAGGGCCTGGATTAACTTCAGGGAGCACCTTCAGAATCTTGTCCAAGATCCTGTGGCGCTGGAGCCGGAAGCAGTGCAGCCATTTCACGAAGCGGGTGTGGTCCCTCTGGGTTGAGAGTTTTCCTGGCCCATGCCAAAGTTCTTAGGCCGTTTCTTGAACAGCAGTTCCACTTAGACCTCCAGTTGGTCAGAGGCAGTTTAGCTGAGGGTGATGAGCTGCGGATGCTGGGCCTTCGGAGCGTCCGGGGTTGCAGACTTGAGTGACACCCGCACTGGCGCAACTTGAAGTCTCCCTTGGGCCATAGGCTTCTGGGTGCTATGTCCAGCACCTCCTTGGGTAGGCTTGCACCGGTTATTCGAGCGAGGCTCTTGTAGGGCCACCAGCATGGGCATGATTGATTCTTCTTGGGTCTGAGGTGGAGAAGAGGTCAAGGTCACATCTTCATGGGACACTTTGGTCACCTTCAGTTCCTGCAGTAAGGTCTGCGCTCATCAGGTGGGGTGGGCAGGTCTCCACCGTAAACTGGAACAGGATGGAGTGTCCTGGCAGTGTCCTCATGCTCAGGGGCTTGCAAGCTGGGGAACGTTTGTCTTGACCTTTAATCCCCATACAACACACAGAGTGTTCTGATAGACTGGTGGGGTCGGGGATTTTCACTTCTGACTGCACCAGTGTCCACAAGGAAAGATATGACAGCCCCCCGTGATTTGAGGTATTGGGTCCGCTGATGGGGTTTCGCATGTCAGGGGCATGACGTCTGGCGGACCTGGTTTGCCTCTGTCCTATGACAGGGTTCTTCATTGTCTTCTGTGTTTCTTCCTTGGCCTATTCCTCTGCGGGATGACCTGGGTTGCCGGGGTGCTGTGCACTGGTTCCGGAAATGGCCAAAGTTGCCACAGTTGAAACACTTGCCAGCTCTCCTAACTCTGTGTGATAGTTGCTCCTCCATGTCAGTGGCCACCACAGGAGGGTCTGTCCTCTGCACTCCTGGGAGGGACTCAATTCTTCTGGCTACTGCAAGCAGGACATCCACTGCTATTGTCCTGTATTCAGGCCTGGCCACTATCAGTAGTTTATTGATTGGTTCTCTTAGTCCATGCACAAAGGCCTGTGCCAACATTTGTCTGTGTACCTGATCATGAATAGTGAAGCCTAAAATTTGGAATACTTGCCTCACTCTGCCATGAAACTCGTCTACAGACTCTGTCTCGGCTTGGCTCATGTTATGCAGGCTGCGTGCTTGTCTGGCGTCGGCCCACTCTCTAAGCTGTTCAATTAGCTTTGATCCTGATTCCCAGGAATGCACATCTAATTCTGATGGAAGCTTGAAGTGTTCCTTCATGATTGGCCAGAATGTTTCACCTGCTTTAATTTCCATTATGGACCAGAGATCACTCCAGGTTGCAGCATATGTCTGCTGGCTCTGCTGCATTCTTTGGTAAAATGGCATGGGGTCCATAATTGGGTCTGGCAGATTTCTTAGAATACTGAACACCTGACTAGGGATGAAGGGCACATAGTGTAAGAGTTCTGGCTCTATCTGCCCCTGCCTTCTTGGTGTCTGTGAGTTTCCCCTAGTACTATGCAGCATAATCTCTTCATGTTCATCAGAGGAGGAACTGTGCCATTGTGTGATTGTCTTTCTGTGTGTGTATACTTCCCCCTCCTGAGACTGCAGCTCCGTGTGGCACATAGGATCTTCAGTCTCAGCAAGTGCAGTGTCTGATGGCACACACCTCCCTTCTGCCATCTGTTGTATCGGGAGGGCACCTGTGTTGTCATGTGTGGGGAGGGATTCACTTTCTTCTCCCGGTGTTATAACTGTCTCTTTAGAGAGTGCCCTGTGGAACTAGGGACACTTCATTGTCTGGATCTGGCACTGGGCCAGCGGGTGACGATGAACTGAGGGGTGGGAGAGGTAAAGAAAGAGATGGAAGGGTGGAGGAAGTATTTGGAATAGGAGAAGTGGGAGATAGTGAAGGAGAGTGGGGAGGAGATGGTGAAGACAAGGAGGAGGAGGAGGGAAGAGGAGAGGGATGAGAGGTGGGCGTTGGTGATGAAGATGGAGTGGGAGGAGAGATAGGAGAGAGAAAAGGAGGAGGAGAAGGGATAGGAGGAGAGATAGGCGGAGGTGAAGAAGATAGAGGGAGAGGGAGAGATGGTAATGGAGGACGAGGTATAGGAGGAGAAATAGATGAGAGAGGGGAGGAGGTTGTGAAAATAGCAGAGATAAAGGGAAGAGCGGAGATGGGAGGGGGAGCGGATTGCTTCCCCTTTTTGTCCATCACAAAAGGCATTCTTGGACCTGTGGTCCTTCTCAGATGGCACAGATTAGTATGCCGCTGAAAACACTTTTCCTACACGTAAAACAAAAAAAACCAATCCTTTCTTGTTCACACTATCTGCTAGCACCTACTGCGCTGTTAAATCCTCTGTCAGTTTAACAAAATGCAGACAGTAATTGAGCTCAACTAGCTACTTCCCTTTTTTCCTTTCAATATATTATGCCATGCTGCAGCATACGGAGCTGCCCATAGAAAATGACATGCTTAACTTTCTGAATAACACCTACTGTGTCTGTTCCAAAAACTTAAAAAAAAAAAAGTGAGTGATTAAAACCTAATATGGAAAATCAAAAATTGGCAAGATAACACAGGAATTACCAAAACAGGTAAAAATTCAAAATTCTTTTTTTTTTTTTAACAAAAAACTGGAAGTGAAAATTAAACCTAAAAAACTGAAAATGTCACAAAAAGTGGAAGAAAACTAAAAAGAGATAAAAAGGGAAAAATGATTTTCTTTCCTTTTTTTCTAAAAAAGATTTTTAAATGATGAAACCCCAAAAAATTGATAAAATCAAAAAGTATATAGTATATAAACTTTAAAAAGCACCACTCAGAAAAACCAATAAATTCAGGGAAAATGGAGGGAAAAAGAAAGAAAACCAAAAGACACAATCAAGAAGTTGATAAACCTTGGAAAAAACACTCCAAAAGGAAGAAATAAGAATAAAACTCCAAAAAATCAGTACAACTTTACAACTTCCAACAACAAAAGGGTTAATGTAGAATGTAGAATGCAGGCACCCAACTTCCTCTATCTTTTTTTTTTCCTGCCTGCGTCTCTCAGTGAAATCTGAGAACAATGGAAAACCAAAAAGCAGACTCAAAATGACCCAGCTTTCCTGAAAATTCTCTTACAGTAACAAAAGCCTCTACCAAAAATACAAAATAAAACATAAAATAGGGAAAAGCGGAGTCCAAAATATAACAATATGAAAAAAAAATAGATATATATACATATCTATCAGGGGCACACCCTGCAGGCAAAAGAGGAAGTTTACAATAAAAAGGCTAAACTCTTTCTGCTTCAGATCTTTGCGGAAACCTGCAATGAATTCACATATAGAAGTCCGGGGAGAGGGATCGAAAGCCCTTCTGTGACACGTCAAACAGCTGCTGACAACCGGTAACTGCCAATCACCCGTGGCGCTTTGGTTAGCACCGGGATGTATCACCCTCTGTCTGCTGGGAGACGGGAGCCGTGATATCCCACTAGATTATCACCCCTCCGTGTGCACCCGGGAACCATGGTAATCTCTCCAGTGATCAGTCTGTGATATCTCTCCAGTCTGCCTGCATCCGAGTGTGTGCGGGGACTGTGGCAGCCGAGGGATTCACCTGTGATACCTCCCTTAAGCTGACACCTCCGTGTATGTGTGCGGGGACTGTGACAGTCGTGCGATTCACCTGTGATACCTCCCTTAAGCTGACACCTCCGTGTATGTGTGCGGGGACTGTGACAGTCGTGCGATTCACCTGTGATACCTCCCTTAAGCTGACACCTCCGTGTATGTGTGTGGGGACCGTGACAGCTTTTTCAGAGGAATTCACCTGTGATATCCCGTCTAAGTCAAAACCTCCGCGTGGTGCAGGGACGTGATCTGACTTAGTCAGAGAGACTCAGTCTTGCTATCGGTGTCTCAGCAGCCACAAATCAAGTCACAGTCTCCACCAACTCTCTCATCCGGATCTCAGACACACAGGATCACAGTAGACACTTAGCTTATCCCAGGGTTTGGATTTGCACGTGGACTTTTTAACACTACCTGGGTTTGGTGACCACACTGACCGGCTAGAGTTGCTGACCCGGACTGGGCACAGGGAACATTCAGGTAAGATATCTAGATTTTCTTACCTTATGGAGTTGCGCAAATCTCCGTTCCCATGAGCCAAGACCTTGGCCGGCACCTCTGTCCTCTCCGGTCAGCAGGATCCCCGTGCGTTTTCGTCCACGGCCCCACGTTGGGCGCCAATTGATGTGGATTTTTTGGTTGGGTGAATTTACTCCTGTGTGTACTGTGGCCTGTCCTGATTAGACAGAGTCTTATTGAGCGCTCAAAGGAAAAGAGAAAGCTACACTTAGTTAGCAACAACTCATTCCAGCAGAACTCTGGAAACTTTATTGAATATACTTGGTTTTATCAGCTGTACAGAAAGGAGTGGTTACTCATTAACATAAAGGCTTTACTTCTTAGCTAATTGGTCAATTTGAAAACATGAACATATATGGGTGTCCGACCTGGGGTTACTTAGACACCACATGATTTACTGTCCGGAGTCTTGCACTCGTCAGCAAGTCTCCAATATCGGCTGGACCATCTGGCCTTACTTCCTTATTCCCTATGTCTGCTAGATATTTCCCAAGACACAAGACAATGGGTGTCACATTGGTTCTCCAGACGGGTTAGGTCATCCTTGGTAGAATGGTTACAAAGTTCAAGACGGCTATGATTATATCTCCAAGCGAGCATATATGAGTATGTAACAGTATATAGCCTATATAAGAGTACATGAGTATATAGCAGTATATGGAGTATATAGCCTATAGCAGGCAAGTGAGATCTAGATGAAATACATATATATTTCCATAACACTGTCTGCCAAAGCCAAGCGTCACTACTCTGTCCTCCTTCTCCTGGACCTGTCTTCTGCCTTTGACACTGTAGACCATTCCCTCTTTTTACAGATTCTCTCATTTCTTGGCATCACAGACTTGGCCCCATCCTGGATCTCATCATATCTAACAGACCGTACATTCAGCATCTCCCTCTCCCACACCACCTCCTCACCTCGCCCCCTGTCTGTCGGTGTTTACCAAGGCTCAGTCCTAGGACCCCTACTATTCTCCATCTACACCTTCAGCCTGGGACAGCTCATAGAATCACACGGTTTGCGGTATCATCTCTACATCGATGACACGCAGATCTACCTATCTGGACCCGACATCACCTCCTGTAACAAATATGTAGGTACTAAGGAATCTGATAGCGTGAGATAAAACCAGTCTGAGAACAAAGCTGCAGCAAAAAGATGTATTTAAACAAAACAGAAATGCAAAGAGAACTAACGCCGATATTCCTGCAATTGAAACGAGGTGCTCAGCACAATATAGTAAATCACAGCAACCTGAATAGCGGGACGTGACCGCTAATACGAACCAGTCCAGCAAGGATATGACGCAGGAGTGCGCGAGACACTTAAACGAGGAAGCCCATTAAAGATATCAGTGGGTATGCATACAGTACTTAAACATGGTTATCCAGAAAGGGGGTAGTGGGAATGCACACAGTACTTAAACGAGGGAGTCCAGCAATACCTTGATCACACGCGAGTACGGCACTTGATTGTGGGAGTCCAATAATATGTAGAAGAAGCGTAGACAGAGGAAGGTCTTCAAAGGTACCTTTAAGGGCTGACAGTCCCGCACCACAGCCCAACAGACGTAGTCCAGAAGTTATAAAGAAGTTAACACTTTTTACTCACCGCAGCAGCTTCTGAGGTGAGAGACAGCACCAAAGTATACTGGTCAATAGGCAACCCCGGTCAGGAACCAGGAGCACACAGAAAATGGAAGGCAGCTGAGCAAGGTGAGGCAGACCACCGAGTAACGAGCAGCAGTAGCAGGGAGTTCACCAGCACACCGGGCAGGAGCTCAGGAGCCAACAGCACAAAATACTCAGACAAGGAGGAACACACGACCCGGACTTAAATAACAAGACAGACAGGAAGTTCCATGACAGGGCGAAATACAAGACTCTATCTTGGATAAGGGCGAACAGGCTCAAAAAGGAAATCTGGAATCCTTACACCTCCTTACTGACCAAACTCCCACAATGTCTGTCCGCCATTTCATCTTTCTTTTATGCTTGCTTTCTAAAACTGAACATAAACAAAAACAGAATTCATTATCTTTCCCCCATCCCACTCTACCCCTCCACCAGACTTATCCATCAACGTCAATGGCTGCTCACTTTCCCCAGTCCCACATGCTCAGTGCCTCGGGCTGATCCTCGACTCTGCCCTCTCTTTCAAGCCACAAATCCAAGCCCTTGCCTCCTCCTGCCGACTCCAACTCAAAAATATTTCCCGGATCCGTACATTCCTTGACCAAGAAACTTCAAAAATACTCGTGCATGCCCTCGTCATCTCCCGCCTTGACTACTGCAACCTCCTACTCTCTGGCCTCCCCTCTAGCACCACTCCAATCTATCCTTAACTCTGCTGCCTGTCTAATCCACCTGTCTCCCTGCTATTCCCCAGCCTCTCCTCTCTGCCAAGCCCTTTATTGGCTTCCTATAGTCCAGAGGCTCCAGTTCAAAACCCTAACTGTGACATACAGTACAAAGCCATCCACCACCTGCCTCCTCCATACATCTGTGACATGGTCTCCCGGTAATTACCTGCACACAACCTCCGATCTTCTCAAGATCTCCTTCTCTACTCCCCCCTTACCTCTTCTTCCCACAACCGCATACAAGACTTCTCCCGTGCTTCCTCCATACTCTGGAACTCTCTACCCCAACACAACAGACTCTCGCCTACCACGGAAACCTTCAAAAGGAACCTGAAGTCCCACCTCTTACGACAAACCTACAACCTGCAGTGATCCTCAACCTACTGAACTGCCGCACAACCAGCTCTACCCTCTCCTAGTATATCTTCACCCATCCCCTGTAGACTGTGAGCCCTCGCAGGCAGGGTCCTCTCACCTACAGTACTTGTGTGTGCCTGGTATTGCTCATGTTTGTTGTACTTGCCTATATTTGCCACTTTTTCACATGTAAAGCGCCATGGAATAAATGGCGCAATAAAAATGAATAATAATAATAATGTTAGAGGGGCCAATACATGGTATTAAGAAATATGTAAAATTTTGATCGGGGTCATTTGGATATTTTGTGTTGTCATTATGATTTATAAAGAGAAAACACAGTAGTCTGACAATAAATGGCTTCACCCGTCCACTGACCATGAGTGGAGAAAAAGTTTTGGTGTATTAATATTCTCTGAAAAAAGGCCAAGAAAGCAAAAATTATGCCGAGGTATGTAAACTTTTGAGCACAACTGTATATATAGCCACACACACACATATACATATATATATATATATATATATATATATTACGTGTTACAGAGCCACTCAGCACCCAGAATATGTTGTGCAGCTTTATGTATGTATAATAGGTTCTATGTGAGATGCATGTCCCTAATGCATCAGTTCACAGGCTGCGCCCCTGGGCAGAGGGGACACGATATTCTCCCTTTGTCCGCCCACCCCCCACCTTTGTAATTCCCACAGTAAACATCGGCAGGCTCCGGCCACCTGCAGCATTTGTAATGTATGTCTGGCCTGACGCTTTTCTATTGGCCTGCCCTCTGTATCTGTGTGATATATTCTGTGTCCTGTGAGTAAAGGGTTGTCAGACTGGAAATACATGGAGAAGCAGTGATCTTTTATATGCGCCCATGTAACCAAGGAATTCCAGCCAGCGTCATTCATTCAGACTCCAGCCAACGCAGAGCAGACCTCCGAAAACACGGGGTGGTACTGAAAGAGGTACCCCAGCCTGGGTAGACCCCGTTACACTGGTGGCAGACAGCGGGATTTGATACCCCTTCTACAGGAGGAAAGGAATGAATGAAAAGTAACTACCAGAAGTTAAAGAGGACTACATTAAAAGATCTGGTGGAAGCCCGAGGGTTGATCGCCAGCAACAAAACAAAAGCGGATTTGATAGCAGCCATCAAGGAACACGACAGTGCAGCGCCCCCCAATGTGAATGTGGAGGAGACCAAATTCCAGAGGGAGGTAAAGAACAGACTGGCGTTCTATGGCCTAAACCCTGCAGTAGAGATCATACGAGAGGTGATGGCTGATGTGCGTACTGATCTGAAGGAAAAGATGGCCAAGCGGACCAGGATAGAGCTAGCCAAGATGGAGATGGCAGAGCGGACCAAAGTGGAGCTGGCCAAGATGGAGATGGCAGAGCAGAGAGAGGAGTGCCAGCGAGCAGGGGGAGCTCTGGCCTTCGACCAGGTACCTTCAACAGTAAGTCACAAAAAGATCCAGTACAATGCCTTCCGACAAATGGGGGAGGCAGAGGAAGACATTGATGGCTTTCTGCAGGACTTTGAGCGGCAGTGTGCCCTTCATCAAGTGAAGCCGGAGGAACGGGTTCAGATTCTGGCCAGCAAGCTGACGGGCCGGGCAGCGGACGCCTATCGCACGGTACCTGATGAGGACTGTATGGACTGAGCGGATCAAAGAAGTGATCTTGGCCCGGTAAGCGCTGACACCAGATGCATACCGCCAAAAGTTCCGCGGACTTATAAAACGCGTAACCGATACCCACGCTGAATGGGCCTGTAAATTACAGCAGTCACTGCTACAGTGGGTACAAGGGAGCCAAGCAACCACTAAGGAGGACGTCCTCCAGCTCTTCCTGTTAGAACGATTCTTTAATGGACTAAACCCCGAGACACAGGAATGGCTTCGGGACAGGCGGCCAACGACTCTTGAGGAAGCCGCTCCTCTGGCCGATGAACATCATGATGCCAGGAGACCGCAGTTGTCCAGATCAAAGGTGGTCACTAGGGGCCCGCCCATGGACCTGAAGGGCCCCAAACCACTGAAGATTGTAGGGGGACCAGCTAGAAACCCGGCCTACCACAGTCCCCCTGGGGCGCGATGCCACACCTGTCGTCAGCTGGGCCACCTGCAAAGACAATGTCCCAACCTGACTCAGCATACCCAGTGGCCAAAGGCGGGAACAGCAACCTTCAGCCGGGCTGCTGTACACTGCTACCAAGGCGAAGTTGACCCGGCATTGGGGGCTACGACTAACCAAGGGGTGGAAGAGATGGAGGAAGTGCGGCATGAAGTAGACCCCGTGCAGGCAGTCCGGGCAGATAATCGACAACAGCATCGACAGGTCGTGTGGGTTAATGGGAAACGTATGCAGGGACAAAGAGATTCCGGGGCAACTTTGACCCTTGTGAAGCCTCATCTCGTCCGGGACCAAGAGAAGACGGACCGGACAGTGGCAGTCCGTGTAGCAGGGGGAGCCATACATCGACTACCCACTGCCAGGATTCACCTGAACTGGGGAGTCGGGGATGGCCTTGTTGAGGTCGGCTTGATGGAGGATTTGCCTGCAGACGTCTTGCTGGGAAATGACTTGGGGCCCATGTTGTCTGCATTCTCGGTGGCCCCTCTGACTGAGACCTATCCTGTGACCACCCGGAGTCAAACTCGAGCTGCGGAGGCGGAATCAGACTCAGAGGAGGCCCAGGTAAGATATCCCAGCCCTGCACGTATTCCCATAGCCAGACACATTTCTTGGGCCACCCCAGATGAATTTAAGAGGGAGTTACTTGAGGATCCTTCATTAGAGGGATATCGTGGGAAGGAACAGGAGGGGAGAGGAGTACTGGAAGGGGAACAGTTTGTATGGAAGCAGGGACTCCTCTACTGGATCACAGAGCAGCACCACACAGGGACGAGCCCCACTATAAAATAACAGCTGGTAGTTCCCAAGAAGTATAGGCAGGAGTTACTGCGAATCTCTCATGATTATACCCTTGGCCGGGCACTTCGGCGTCAGTCGCACCAGGCATCATCTGACACAAAACTTCTTTTGGCCGGGGGTGACCTATGATGTTCGTCAGTACTGCCAGACCTGTGACAGTTGTCAGCGCATTGGCAAGAGGGGGGATCGATGCAAGGCCAAATTACGCCCCCTCCCCATTGTGGAGGAACCATTTAGCCGAGTAGCGGTCGATCTGATAGGGCCGTTAGCCAAACTCAGTCCGTCAGGGAAAAAGTATATATTGACCGTGGTAGATTATGCCACACGGTATCCAGAGGCGGTTGCGTTACCTAACATACTGGCAGAGATGGTGGCGGCCGCCCTGCTCCAGGTTTTCTCATGGGTTGGATTTCCCTGGGAGATTATCTCGGATCAGGGTACCCAGTTTACCGCAGAGGTGACCAACCAACTGTGGAAGCTGTGCGGCGTAAAGTCCATTAGAAGCGCCCCGTACCACCCGCAAACCAATGGGTTCTGTGAACGCTTTAATGGGACATTAAAACAGCTCATTGGGACTTTTACCAGGACCTACAGGGACTGGGAGAAATTCTTGCCACACCTCCTGTTTGCCTATCGGGAGGTGCCCCAAGAATCCACGGGGTTCTCCCCGTTTGAGCTGGTATAAGGGAGACGGGTAAGGAGACCCCTAGACTTAGTGCTGGAACACTGGGAAGGGGAGGGCCTCATAAAAGGGGTACCTATTGTACCCTATGTGCTGGAATTCCGGGACCGCCTACAGGAGCTGACCCAGGTTGTACGTGAGAACCTGCAGGCGACACAGCGGCGCCAGCGCATATGGTACGATCGGAGGGCCAGAGAGCACACTTTGGAAATAGGACAGAAGGTCCTGGTTTTAGCGCCCACTAAGCAGAATAAGTTTCAAGCTGCATGGCAGGGGCCCTACCAGGTAGTGGGGAAAATAGTCGACACAACCTATAATGTCGCCAATTGTGACGACCCCAGGGTTATCTGCATGTTCCACATGAATATGCTGAAGCCCTACCGGGAGCGCCCTGAAGAGGTAGTGGCCCATCTGTGCACCTGAAGCACATGATTTAGCCGGACTTCCCTTGCTGGATGTCTTAGGGGAAAGGACTCAGTCTAAAACATGGGACCAGGTACACTTGGGTGAAGACCTAGGCCCCCGGGAGAGACAGCAGGCGGAGGCGTTGTTGAGGCAGCGACAGAGGATGTTTTCAGAGAGACCGGGGTACACTCGCCTGGCACAACACAAGGTTGAGACCCAGGATCAGACCCCCCCTGCAACAAAACCCCTTCCGTGTCCCTGAGTCTGTACGAGAGGGGATGCGACAAGAGATACAAGAGATGTTGCGTTTAGGGGTCATTGAAGAGTCAGATAGTCCCTGGTCATCCCCCGTAGTGTTAGTGCCCAAGAAGGATGGGACTACACGGTTTTGTGTAGACTGTCGTAAGCTCAATGAGAAAACAGTGACAGATGCGTACCCCCATGCCACGTGTGGATGAGTTGTTAGACCGGCTGGCGGGGGCAAAGTATTTGACCACCATCGATCTATGCAAAGGCTACTGGCAGATTCCCCTTAGTCCTGACGCTATTCCCAAGTCGGCATTTGTCACCCCGTTCAGCTTATTCCAGTTTCGAGTTATGCCATTCGGGATGAAGAATGCCCCGGCGACCTTCCAAAGGCTGGCTGACCGGCTTCTGGATGGTCTCCAGGACTATGCTTGTGCCTACCTGGACATCGCCATCTACAGTGCGACATGGGAAGAGCATCTAAATCACCTAGAGACAGTATTGGACAGGATCCACCAGGCCGGAATCACCCTGAACCCAAACAAGTGTCACATGGGCAAAGCATAGGTTCAGTATTTAGGGCATTGGGTGCGAAGTGGGAAACAGCGACCAGAACCAGCCAAGATTGAGGCCATAGCCAATGGCCCATCCCACGCACTAAAACCCAGGTCATGGCGTTTCTAGGGACAGCGGGGTATTACAGGAAATTCGTTACCAATTACAGCAGCGTAGCCAAGCCCCTCACTGATCTGACCCATATGAACCAACCCCGCCAGGTAACCTGGACCTCAGAGTGTGAGGAAGCCTTCCGCCAACTAAAGGACGCCCTCACCAATACCCCTGTATTGGCCGCACCCGATCCAACTAAACGTTTCCTGGTTCACACAGACGCTTCTATGTTTGGATTGGGGGCAGTACTGAGCCAAGTCGGGCCAGACGGCCAAGAACACCCGGTAGCTTACCCGAGTCGGAAACTACTGCCCCGTGAAGTAAGCTATGCGGCCATCGAGAAAGAGTGCCTGGCGGTAGTATGGGCACTCAAGAAGTTGCAACCATATTTGTATGGACGACAGTTTTCCCTCCTAACGGACCATAATCCCCTAGTCTGGCTTAATCAGGTCTCTGGAGACAACGCCAGATTGCTGCGGTGGAGTTTAGCCCTACAACCTCTGGACTTCACCATCCACCACAGACCAGGCAAACAAAATGGTAACGCCGATGGACTAAGTCGACAAACGGAACTTGTACCTACCCCATAACCTTCGGTCATCCCCAAACCGATCCGTTGAGGATCAGACTGTGTATGCCGATCGCGTCGCTGAAAAGGGGAGCCGTGTTACAGAACCACTCAGCACCCAGAATATGTTGTGCAGTTATATGTATGTATAATAGGTTCTATGTGAGATGCATGTCTCTAATGCATCAGCCCACAGGCTGCGCCCCTGGGCAGAGGGGACACGATATTCTCCTTTTGTCCGCCCTCCCCCCACCTTTGTAATTCCCACAGTAAACATCGGCAGGCTCCGGCCACCTGCAGCTTTTGTAATGCATGTCTGGCCTGCCGCTTTTCTATTGGCCTGCCCTCTGTATCTGTGTGATATATTCTGTGTCCTGTGAGTAAAGTGTTGTCAGACTGGAAATACGTGGAGAAGCAGTGATCTTTTATATGCGCCCATGTAACCAAGGAATTCCAGCCAGCGTCATTCATTCATTCAGACTCCAGCCAACGCAGAGTGGACCTCCGAAAACACGGGGTGGTACTGAAAGAGGTACCCCAGCTTGGTAGACCCCCGTTACAATATATCTTACATAGTCTCCTTTATTATATACAGTATATTGACATCCCTTATTACACAGTGCTCTCTCGTTATGTACAGTACCGTCCCTTACATATCGGATTATACAGAGCCCTGTCTTTATTACATACTGTCCTCTCTTGTTAGATGTATAATGCAATGATGGCTGATGGAGCATGGGAAAGCTTCTTTTCTAATGGAGGGCTGATGGACTTGTCTTCTGGTCACCGACTGCACCATCAGCAGTCATTTTATATCTAACAAGAGAAGGGACTTGTAGTGCAAACATGTTAATGACCATCGGGAACCCATATCGGTAGCCTGTCTTTAAGGAACCTTTAAGATATTGGACAGTAACAGTTCAGCTCATATTAGGCTTGTATTTTCTGTATTTGTATGGCATTGTATATAACTGATATATGGTTTTCCAATGGTCAAGGGTGGATTGTAGTGCTAAGATAGTAATGACCATCGGGAACCCATATTGGTAGCCTGTCTTTAAAGACCCCTTTAAGATATTAGAGAGTAATAGTTTAGCTTTGTATCTCCTGTAATTTTCCTAACGCCTGGAGACTCCATCAATATTTAATGAGAACGTGCAGGTTTACAGCATCTCTAGTGGGTAAGCGTATGCTTATATTATGCATCCAATTACTGCATAGTTTCGTTATTAACGTTTAGTGAGAAATGACATTTGGTGCCAGGAAAGCTTTTGTGCATGGTTTATCCGGTGAGGTATTTGTCCGGTGTTGATTGACATCTGCAGAGCTGGCCACTCGGAAGAGAGATACTATATTGGACAAATAGAATTTGTCAGAGTTTGTGTAACACTTGGTTACACAAGCATTGTTTTTTCCAAACAAGACATAAGCTGGGGAAGATTTCAGCTAAGACAGAAGCCTCTTAACCTGTGGACTGGAGGGGGGGGGGGGGGGGAGACACCCGTGGGTCTTCGCTGTTCTGCTTCTCACGGTTGATGTTTCCGGACAGATGATGTGCACTATTTCTGGTAAAGTTTTTCTTGTGTAGCGTGTAATGCAAGTACCTTACCTTTGTGATTTATATGATGCACAATATTTCCTGTTTTCTGTAATCATTTAATTATTGTAATGAAATTAATCGCCTTCTTTAAAGCCGTATCCAAGCCCTTTAAGTACTTGGCAAAACAGGACTATGTAATAAAAGATGGCACTGTGACTAACAAAAGTAACAAGAATAAACTATTTAAGAGACAGCACAGTACATAAAAGCGGAGGAAGCTATAAAATAAGGTACCGCACCGTAGATAACTAGAAAGGATGGTGCGTAATAAGGGATGGTGTAATGCATAATAAAAGAGGAAAATATGAAACTAAGGGCAGTGCTATACATAAGTGAGTACACTATATACTAAGGGACTGTGCTATAAATAATAAGTGAGTACACTATATACTAAGGGACTCTGCTATACATAACAAGGCTACATTCCTGTATGTGTATGCAGTGTCAGTGTGCTGCCTGCTTTTACAGCCGCATTGAGCATGTCCTATTCTGGTCCTCATAATCGGATCAGAACAGAACATTCTCTGACCCTCACGGTTCTTATTCTCAGATCCGTGATTTTCATGTATCTGTGAATGGACCTATATAACTCATCCGTGTGCCGTCCGATAAAAAAAAAACCTGGCAGCACACAGACATTTCACAAAATGTGAGAATGTAGAATAAGGGATTGTACAGATAACATTATCACTCCACATCACACAGTGCCGATACAGAATAATATCCACATCCAGGCACTTACCGCTGACGTCCCGCCTGATTAGAGCCGCTTGCTCCTGTTTCTCCTCCATCTGGTCAGACATTCATGTCGACATCTCCAAGCAGCGACTCGTCTTGTCACAATGATCGCCACAGCCCTGAAAATAACAAGGTCACCCACATTGTATACATACAGGTGTCTCCCCTGAATACAGAGATGTACCCCACCATTAATATACTATTAGCCACGCACCATTAATAATACAAAGTGATAAGCAGCGCTGTGCCCCCATTACCTATAATCTCTGACTCCCAGTAATATACGTTATTCAGTCTGTGTCTCTCCCCCATTGCCTGTCAGGCTCGGTGCACACGGAATGTATGAAAGGTTTTACCATACAGGAAAAGTGAGATCCCTGACGTCTCATGCACACGCTGCAGATTTTTTTCCTTGCAGATTTGCAGCAGATTAAAATCTGCATAATGTCAGTTCTTGCAGCGTATTTCACCCGTACTAAGAAAAATACGTAAAAAAAAGCATAGAAAAATGTGGAAAAAAAATAAATGTGTTTTATACAGCGTTCTTCCTGCCAATACATTAGGACATGCAGCACAACTTTCTCCTGCAAATCCTGAACGTGTCCCCATCATTCATTATAAGTCCTTGATAGCATCATAATGAATATGGGGGTGGGAGAAGACATTACCAGGTACTGAGCCTCCTCCGCCACCTCCCAATTCATTACAAGTCCCTGACAGCGTCTTCTCCCACCTTTCAGTTCATTATATGGGGTCCTATGCACCTCACCACCTCCTTTACTCTCCACAATAAATTTTCAGTCCCTGACAGCATCACAATGAATTGTGATATGGAGGACACTATCAGGGACTAAGCACTCTCCTCCACCATCCAATTCATTTTACATCTATATCTAACATCCTCCTCCACCTCCTCGTTTGTATGTCTATTATAGGTACCCATTATTCCCATCCCAAACCCCCACATCCTTCATTGTCCTCCCCCTGCTCATCCCATCATTGCCTTCTCCATCATTGCCTTCTCCATCAATGCCTTCTCCACCACCCCCATAATTGCCCTCTCCACCACCTCCATTATTGCCTTCTCACCCACCACCCCAACATTGTCCTTTCCACCACTTCCATCATTGCCTTCTCCCCATCACCCCCATCATTATCCTCTCCTTCACCTCCATCATTGCCCTCTCCACCATCTCCATCATTACCCTCTCCACCACTTCATCATTGTCCTTTCAACCACAACATCACTGACTCCCCCCACCACCCCCATCATTACCCTTTCCACCACCTATCATTGCTTTCTCCCCCACCACTCCCATCATTGCCATCTCCACCACCCCCATCATTGCCCCCTCCACCGCATACTTACACACACACCACTCACCTCTCCGCACGTTCGTTCACACACACCTCTGTATGCTCCCCCTCAGGAAGGCAGACATACACACACACCTTTCTGCATGTTTCCCCGCAGGCAGGCAGACACATACACACATCTCTCTGTACGTTCCCCCGCAGGCAAGCAGACACACACACACACACCTCTCTGCACGTTCCCCCGCAGGCAGACACACACACACCTCTCTACACGTTCCCCCGCAGGCAGACACACACACACCTCTGCACATTCCCCTGCAGGCAGGCAGACACACACCTCTCTGCACATTCCCCCGCAGGCAGGCAGAAACACACCTCTCTGCACATTCCCCCGCAGGCAGGCACACACACACCTCTGCACATTCCCCCACAGGCAGACACACACACCTCTCTGTACGTTCCCCCGCAGGCAGGCAGACACACACACCTCCCTGCACGTTCCCCCGCAGGCACACACCTCTCTGCACGTTCCCCGCAGGCAGGCAGACACACACACCTCCCTGCACATTCCCCTGCAGGCACACACCTCTCTGCACGTTCCCCGCAGGCAGGCAGACACACACACCTCCCTGCACGTTCCCCCGCAGGCACAGACCTCTCTGCACGTTCCCCCGCAGGCAGGTAGATACACACACCTCTCTGCACATTCACCCGCAGGCAGACACACATCTCCCTGCACATTCCCCCGGAGACAGGCAGACACACACCTCTCTGCACGTCCCCCCGCAGGAAGGCAGACACATACACACCTCTCTGCATGTTCCCCCGCAGGCAGGCAGGCACACACACCTCTCTGCACATTCCCCCGCAGGCAGGCAGGCACACACACCTCTCTGCACATTCCCCCGCAGGCAGGCAGGCACACACACCTCTCTGCACATTCCCCCGCAGGCAGGCAGACACACACACCTCTCTGCAGTCCCCCCGCAGGCAGGCACACACTCCTATCTGCACGTTCCACTGCAGGCAGGCAGACACACACACATCTCTCTGCACATTACCCCACAGGCAGACACACACACACCTCTCTGCACGTTCCCCCGCAGGCAGGCACACACACACCTCTCTGCACATTCTCCCGCAGGCAGGCAGACACACTCCTCTCTGCACGTTCCACTGCAGGCAGGCAGGCAGGCACACATCTCTCTGCACGTTACCCCGCAGGCAGACACACACACACATCTCCCTGCACATTTCCCCGCAGACAGGCAGACACACATCTCTCTGCACGTTACCCCGCAGGCAGACACACACACACATCTCCCTGCACATTTCCCCGCAGACAGGCAGACACACACCTCTCTGCACGTTCCCCCGCAGGCAGGCAGACACACACACCTTTTAGTTACAAACCAGACAGGCCCAAATGCATCTGCACTAATCCAGGGTGCAGCGGATCGCTGCACCCTGGATTAGTGCAGATGCATTTGGGCCTGTCTGGTTTGTAACTGAATTTTTTGGAGGATTTTTTTTCTCCTCTTTTTGAGGTTTTCAAGACACACACACACACACACACCTCTCTGCACATTCCCCCGCAGGCAGGCACACACACCTCTCTGCACATTCCCCCGCAGGCAGGCACACACACCTCTCTGCACAGTCCCCCGCAGACAGGCAGGCAGACACACACTCCTCTCTGCACGTTCCACTGCAGGCAGGCAGACACACATACACATCTCTCTGCACGTTCCCCTGCAGGCAGACACACACACCTCTCTGCACATTCCCCCGCAGACACACACACCTCTCTGCACATTCCCGCGCAGGCAGGCAGACACACACACCTCTCTGCATGTTCCCCCGAAGGCAGGCAGACACACACACACCTCTCTGCATATTCCCCCGCATGCCGGCAGACACACACACACCTCTCTGCATGTTCCCCCGCAGGCAGGCAGGCAGACACACCTCTCTGCACATTCCCCCGCATGCAGGCAGACATACACTTCTCTGCACGTTCCCCCGCAGGCAGACACACACACCTCTGCACGTTCCCCTGCAGGCAGGCAGAAGCACACTCCTCTCTGCAAGTTCCCTCGCAGGCAGGCAGACACATCTCTCTGCACGTTCCCCCGCAGGCAGGCAGACACACATCTCTCTGCACGTTCCCCCGCAGGCAGGCACACACACCTCTCTGCACGTTCCCCCGCAGGCAGGCATACATCTCTCTGCACGTTCCCCCAAAGGCAGGCAGACACACACACTTCTCTCCGCAAGTTCCCCCACAGGCAGGCAGACATCTCTCTGCATGTTCCCCAACAGGCAGGCAGACATACATCTCTCTGCACATTCCACCGCAGGCAGGCAGACATACACACCTCTCCGCATGTTCCCCCACAGGCAGACACACACACACACACACACACACATCTCTCTGCACATTCCCCCAAAGGCAGGCAGACACACACACCTCTCTGCACATTCCCCCTCAGGCAGACACACACACCTCTCTGCACGTTCCCCCGCAGGCAGACACACACACCTCTCTGCACGTTCCCCCGCAGGCAGACACACACACCTCTCTGCACATTCCCCCGCAGGCAGGCAGACACACACACCTCCCTGCACGTTCCCCCACAGGCAGACAGACATACATCTCTCTGCACATTCCCCCGCAGGCAGGCAGAGACACACACCTCTTTGCACATTCCCCCGCAGGCAGGCAGACACACACCTCTCTGCATGTTCCCCCGCAGGCAAGCACACACACACACCTCTCTGCACGTTCCCCCGCAGGCAGGCACACACACCTCTCTGCACATTCCCCCGCATGCAGGCAGACACACACACACCTCTCTGCATGTTCCCCTGAAGGCAGGCAGACACACACACCTCTCTGCACATTCCCCCGCATGCAGGCACACACACACACCTCTCTGCACGTTCCCCCGCAGGCAGGCAGAGACACACACCTCTCTGCACGTTCCCCCGCAGGCAGGCAGAGACACACACCTCTCTGCACATTCCGCCGCAGGCACACACACCTGTTATGAACGAGTCACCGTAGGAGGCAAAAACAGAAATGCTAGGTAAGTCCAGAAAACCAGAGAAGTTGGCAGCTATCAGACCCCTGAACCTATCAACAACAACTAGCAGTAGCCGTGGGGGGTTCCTACGGTGCCCTAGACCCCTCGATCACAGCCGGAGAACTACATAGCCTAAAGACAGAAAGGGAAATCTAAACTGCCCCAGAGCAGACCCCAAAGCAATAGACAGGCCCCAACATATAATGACGGTGAAGCAAGAAGAAAAAACACTAACACAGATAGAAAGATAGACTGAGCAAATGATGGGGCCCAAGCTAACTAGATAGGACAGGATAGAAAAGCTGCTGTCTGCAATCCACCAAAAACCCTATCAAAACAAGAGCCAACAGACTGACAGGGAAAAAGGCCCTGAAAACGCTAAGCTTCAAAAAAACTATGTCAGTACTCAGGTATTTTCTGAAGACAGAGCAAAAAGACACAAAGGAATTCAGCTCACCCCAGCAGGGAATGGCAGAATCCAGAAAAGCAAGGCAAAATAAAGCCAAAACACAAATGCAAAAAGCAAAGCAGAAAACTTAGCTTTTGAGGAGCAGGAATCAGACTGGTCTCCTAGAATCCCTCAGAGAAATCACCAGCGAGGCAGAAGGGCGTCGGCTGCATTATATCCAGTCAGCAATTCCCGTCACCCAGTCATCCTCTACCAGCTCAGGTGTTTGGTAATCAGCCTCACTACCTTCCTTCACCAGAAGAGGGAGTTCATCAGACCTCAATGGTGAAGGGGAAAATGAACTCATAACAGTACCTCCCCCTTGAGGAGGGGTCACCGAACCCTCATCCACACCACCAGGGCGATCAGGGTGAGCCCGATGAAAGGCACGCACCAATCTTTTGGCATGAATATCAGAGGCAGAGACCCAGGAATTATCCTCCTGACCATAACCCTTCCACTTAACCAAATACTGGAGTCTCCGTCTAGCCAGATGGGAATCCAGTATCTTCTCTACCTCATATTCCATGTTACCTTCAACCAATACAGGGTCCGGAGGTGCCACCCCAGGAACTACTGGTTCAACAAACCTCTTCAACAAGGACTTATGAAACACATTATGGATTTTAAATGTGACAGGAAGAGCTAATCGAAAAGAGACCGGATTAATAATCTCCACAATCTTGTAAGGTCCAATAAATCTAGGCTTAAACTTAGGAGAAGCTACCTTCATAGCGATATTTTTTGATGATAACCAAACCATATCACCCACCTTAAACCGGGGACCAATGGTCCTATGTCGGTTGGAAAACCGCTGGGCCTTTTCCTGGGAGAGAGATAACTTATCCACCACTTGGTCCCAGATCTGGTGCATTCTCTCCACGACAGTGTCAACACCTGGGCAGGCAGAAGACTCCACCTGCCCTGAAGAAAATCGAGGATGAAACCCAAAGTTACAAAAAAAAGGTGACATCAAAGTGGCAGAACTAGCTCTATTATTTAAAGCAAATTCGGCCAAGGGCAAAAATGAAGCCCAATCATCCTGATCAGCGGAAATAAAACATCTCAAATACGACTCCAAGGTCTGGTTTGTTCTCTCCGTCTGCCCATTGGTCTGAGGGTGAAACGCAGAGGAGAAGGACAACTGAATTCCCAGCTTGGAACAGAAAGTCCTCAAAAATCTAGACACAAACTGAACTCCTCTGTCAGATACAATGTTCTCAGGAATCCCGTGCAAGCGAACCACCTGTTGCAAAAACAGGGGCACCAACTCAGAAGAAGATGGCAACTTAGGGAGTGGTACAAGATGAACCATCTTAGAGAACCTATCACAAATCACCCAAATAAGCCGGATTACTTACCGGTAATGCTCTTTTAATGAGTCCACGACAGCACCCACTGGAGGTATCGGATCCACCCATTTGGAACAGGAAACCCTACAGGAAAGATAAAAGGGGCGGTCCGCCTTTCCTCCTCAGTTTTTCGTTTCAGAGTACCAAAAGGACCGCCAAGGATTAGGCAATGTTCTCTTATTTTAACATCTTTCTTATCCATTATTTGGTTAATATACTTTAACTATTGATATCCTTAGGGGGGGGGGAAGTGAACGGGTGCTGTCGTGGACTCATTAAAAGAGCATTACCGGTAAGTAATCCAGCTTTTTACTCTTCGCCACGACAGCACCCACTGGAGAGATTCCAGAGACCATCACCTGGGTGGGACCACCGTGCCAAGGATAGTCCTGCCAAAGCTTAAGTCAGAGGTTGATGAAAGATCAAGTCTGTAGTGGTTATAGAAGGTAGAAGGGGATGACCAAACTGCCGCCTTACATATAGTTTAAATCGGAACATCTCCCTTTTCCGCCCAAGAGGTTGCCATTGCCCTGGTGGAATGCGCCCTGATGTTCCCTGGAGGATCTTCGTTTTTTGCGGAGTAGGCTAAACGAATGGCCTCTCTGATCCACCGGGAAATGGTGCTCTTCGTGACTCCATACCCCTTCTTACAGCCCTGAAATGAAACAAATAGGGCCCTACTCTGCCTCCAACTGTTGGACCTCTCAATACATTTTAGGACAGTTCTTTTGACGTCCAGAGTATGGAACTTCTGCTCTTCCGGAGTAGAGGGATTTTTATAGAAGGTTGGGAGGAGTATCTCCTGAGATCTATGGTATTTTGTTGCCACTTTTGGCAGGTAGGCAGGGTCTGGTTTTAATACCAATCTGTCTTGGTATTCTTGGAAAAAAGGTGGATCTATTGACAAGGCCTGGATATCATCCACTCTTCTAGCTGAGGTCAGTGATACTAAGAGGGCCATTTTAAGTGCTAAGTATTTGAAGGGTATTGTGTCGATCGGCTCAAAGGGGTCTACCGTTAGGGCGTCTAAGACCAGATTTAGATCCCATGTAGGGACGGAGGGTATGTGGATTGGAGCTATTCGTTCACATGCTGTAATGAAATGAGTTATCCACTTGTTGCCTGCTATATTATGGCCATATAGTGCTCCTAATGCCGATATTTGTACTCTCAGTGTATTTACTGCTAAGCCTAAGTCTTTCCCCTTCTGCAGAAATTCCAAGATTGGGATTATCGGAACTTCTGCTGTATGAGGTACTGTATGGAATTGAAGAAATTTTTTCCATATTCTAGTGTAAATTTGGGTTGTGGACTGTTTTCTACTTTGTAGTAGTGTAGTAATTAAGGACTCCGAGAATCCTCTTGTCCTCAATAACTGCCTCTCAAATTCCACGCCGTCAAGTGCAAGCTGAGCACTTGAGGGTGGAAAAAGGGGCCTTGGGAGAGTAGATTGGCAGTCGGAAGGATCCAAGGATCTGTTATTGACATAATCTGCAGCCACGAAAACCACGGTCTTTTTGGCCAGAACGGTGCTATTAAGATTATTCTTGCTTTGTCGTCTCTGATCTTCCGAATTACTTGAGGTAGGAGGGTCAATGGAGGGAACGCATACGCCAGGTTGAAATTCCATGGAGCTAGAAAGGCGTCCAGTATGTCTGGGTGATCTGACGGAGATAGGGAGGCAAATGTTTTTATCTGCCTGTTCTCCTTTGTGGCGAAAAGGTCCACCTCGGGTTGTCCCCATGAGGCTACTATGTCCCTGAAGACCTTCCGATTGAGGCACCACTCTCCTTGTCGTAGAGTGTGTCGGCTTAGGAAGTCTGCCTTTTGATTGCTCTCGCCTCTGATATGAAGGGCCGAGAGGGACAAAAAATAGTTTTCTGCTAAGTTTAAAATTCTTGCCGCTGAAGACATCAGAGTCTCTGATCGAGTTCCTCCTTGTCTGTTTATATATGCCACTGTGGTGGTGTTGTCCGACAGGATCCTTACATGCTTCTGTTGGAGCTGCGGAAGGAAGTTGTATAGAGCATAGAACACTGCAGTCAGTTCTTTTAAATTAGATGAGTAATCGCATTCCTCTTTATTCCACCTTCCCTGACGAAACCCATTCTCCATGTGGGCTCCCCAGCCCTGGGGACTGGCATCGGTGGTTACGATACAGGATGGAACTATAACCCATGGAACTCCTGAACATAAATGGTTATCGTCTAACCACCACTCTAGGGAAGTCAAGACTTCTTGTGACAGGGTTATTTTGCTCTGCAAATGACCACTATGTCGCTTATCCTCTTGGAGGATCTGGTGTTGTAGCGTACGGACATGGTACTGGGCCCACCGGACTGCCGGGGTGCAAGAATTTAGTGATCCTAATAGTGACATTGCTTCTCTCAAGGATACACGTGGTTTATCTATAGCTGCTTGTATTTTTTGTTTTGTGAGGGTGATTTTTACCTGAGGTAGTAGACATCTCTGGGTCAAGGAATCTAGTTGAAATCCTAGAAATGTCTGGAGAGATTGCGGATCGAGTCTGGACTTTTGGATATTGATGATCCAGCCAAGGCTCTGAAAAGAGGAGATTGCGTCAGTTACGCGTTCAGTACATTGTTTGACTGAATTCCCAATTATTAGGAAGTCGTCTAGATATGGCACAATTAGTGTGTCTTTTTGGCGAAGGTAGGCCATCACTTCTGCCATCACCTTGGTAAATATTCTTGGTGCTGTGGAAAGCCCGAAGGGCATTGCCGCGTATTGGAAATGACGAATCCTTCCCTCGACTTCCACTGCGACTCTTAGGTATTTCTGGAATCTGTTGTGTATAGGGAGATGATAATAAGCATCTTTTAAATTAATCCCTGCCATTACGCAATTTGGGAAAAGAAGCTTTATAGTGGATCTAATTGATTCCATTTTGAAATTATAATTTTTTATAAATGAATTTAGCTTCTTTAAATTAATAATGGTTCTAAACGTACCGTCTGGTTTAGGCACCAAAAACAGGGGAGAGTAAAAGCCTCTACCCTGTTGTTCCTCAGGGACGTCAACTAAAACTTTTTTAGCTAGTAGGACTCGAATCTCGTCTTCGAGAGCCTTTTGCTGAAGTGAGGAATTAAGGCGAGTTATAACAAAGAACTCATAGGGGATCCGAAGGAATTCAATCTTTATTCCTTCCTTGATTATGTTCAAAATCCATGGGTTTAACGTAATTTGTTCCCACTTGGTAAAAAAAAATTTTAATCTACCCCCAACTGGTGGGTCTAAACTCTTAATTTTTATCTCTCCTATATGTTGGCCCTCTGAAGATGGTACCCTTCTGCTTTTCGTCTTTCGTGGCCCATCTGTTCGTTCTGTCCGATTGCCTTCTTCTCCCGAATGGCCGTCTTTTAAAGGTTTTCCTATAAAACGGAATGGGAGAATCACTGAAGGCCTTTTTCCTTTCTTTTGCCTTGGCGAGAATTTCGTCTAAGGCTTTTCCAAAGAGGAACTCACCCTCGCATGGGGTTGCACTAATTTTGGATTTTGATTGTGCATCCCCTTTCCAGCTCTTTATCCACAGCGCGCGTCTGGCGTTATTCACCAGGGCTGCCGATCTCGCTGCCAGTCTTAGGGTGTCCGCTGAAGCGTCTGCCATAAAGGCAGCTGCACCTCTTATCAACGGGATGGCTGCACGCAGTTTCTCCCTTGACACTCTTTGCTCAATCTGCTGGTCTAATTGATCTAGCCATACCAGCATTGATCTAGCAGTACATGTGCTGGCTATTGCGGGTTTGAATACCCCGGTGGTGGATTCCCAGGACCTTTTGAGCGAAGATTCAGCCTTTCGGTCTAATGGGTCTGCTAACAATCCTGCGTCCTCGACCGGGATCGAGGTCTGTTTGGAAGTGGAGGATATGACGGCATCCACCTTTGGTACTTTAGTCCACTTTAATAGATCTTCATCAGTGAACGGGTATTTCCGTTTTGAAGCTGATGGGAGAAAACCCCTCTGGTCGTGTTTCTCCCACTCTCTTTTGATGAGGTCCTTAATTGCCGGTATCACCGGAAATGATCTCCTCTTTTTCTCTGCCAATCCCGCAAACATAATGTCCTGCGCGGTTTGGGCTCCCCTTTCTTCTTCACATCCCATAGTATTTCTAACCGCTTTTACAAGGTTATCTACGCTGTCCAGTGGAAAACATGCGCGTCCTTCCATCTCCGAGGATGACGATGAGGACGTGGATGCGGAGCCTGAGTTTAACTCCTGTTCTTCCTCTGACTCTGAACTAACAGTGACCTGTTTCTTATGACTGGACTCTGCGGGAGTGCTGGCGCGGTTGATGGCTTGTATTTCCTCCCTAATTATGGCTCGGATATCCTTAGAAGATATCGTCGACCCCTGCCTGGTCTCTTTCATGCATTGTTTGCAGAGTTTTTTGGGGTAGGAGTCAGGGAGAGGATCTGAACATAATGCGCATTCTTTATGTTTAGTTTTTTCTTTTTTCTTTGACTGAAGTGAGAGGTCAAAGGTAAAGAGAGAGGGGTGGGAGGGAGGAGGTTAGCTTAATAGGTAGAGTATATATTTTGCACACTCACCCAGTGAAGCTTAATACCGGGTCGGATGGCTGAGACGGTCTGGATCGGGTTTCTGCTGCCTCGCTCCTGCGGGCAGTCTCTGTCCTGGCGCTGCGGTCCCTGGTGGAGTTGCCCCCAGCTGAATCCCCTGCTGGGGTTTGCGACTCTGCGGGGGACGACATGGTTCCAACGATGCAGCGCTGCAGAGCCGTTTTATCTTTCTTCTTGTCGTGCCCCCGGAAGTCGCCCTGTCACAGGGCGCATGCGCCGCGTCATCGCCATCCTACCCCGGAAGTTCAACCATTACTTCCGGGGTATAGGAGCGTCGGGTGCCGGCCAGCTTCCGCGCCACCGCTACTCACACGCGCGGCTCGCGCGCTCATGGCCTCACCTCCACGCTATATCCCCACCGATTGGGGGGGGGATCCCCCGGATGCCGGACCGGCCCGGCCCGCTCCCTGGTAAGACCGGGCGGCCCTCCCCGGACCCGGTCATTACCACTATGCCACCAGACGAGGGGGGAGCCGTCAAACGGAATCTCCCCCGACGCTGCTTCCGGACCGCAGCCCCTGCCGTTCCCGATGAGACCGCACAGGCGGATGCATGGCCCGGGTAAGATCCTGCAGGATCCTGCTCCATTTGGAACAGGAAACCAAAACTGAGGAGGAAAGGCGGACCGCCCCTTTTATCTTTCCTGTAGGGTTTCCTGTTCCAAATGGGCGGATCCGATACCTCCAGTGGGTGCTGTCGTGGCGAAGAGTAAAAACAGTCATTCTCTGAGAGACAGGCATATCAGAGATGAAATCCATTGAAATATGGGTCCATGACCTCCTGGGGACCGGCAAAGGCATCAACAACCCACTAGAGCGAGAACAAGGTTTAGACCGGGAGCAAGTCCCACAGGACTGCACAAAATTCCTGACATCACGAGACAAGGCGGGCCACCAAAAAGACCAACTCACCAGATCTCTAGTACCAAAAATACCTGGATGACCAGCCAATGCAGAGCAATGAACTTCAGACATCACTCTCTTCTTCCACTGGTCAGGAACATACAACTTTCCACTGGGACAACGCTCAGGTTTGTCCTCCTGGAACTCTTCCAGAGCACGTCTCAAATCGGGCGAGATGGCAGAAAGAACTACCCCTTCGCCTAAGATGGTAGCAGGCTTGGTCACCACAGGAGAATCAGCCAAGAAGCTCCTAGAAAGAGCGTCAGCCTTGACATTCTTAGTGCCAGGAAGAAAAGAGACCACAAAATCAAAACGTGTAAAAAACAAGGCCCATCTAGCCTGTCTAGGGTTCAAGCATTTGGCCGACTCCAGGTAAATCGAATTCTTGTGGTCAGTGAGGACCACGACTTGATGTTTAGCTCCCTCCAACCAATGTCTCCACTCCTCAAATGCCCATTTCATGGCTAACAGTTCCCGATTCCCCACATCATAGTTACGTTCAGATGGGGAGAACTTTCGGGAAAGAAAGCACAGGGATTCATTTTAGATGTTACAGGATTCACCTGCACCAATCTCAGAAGCGTCCACCTCTACCTGGAACGGGAGTGAAACATCAGGTTGCCGCAAAACCGGGGCAGAAGTGAATCTTCGCTTCAGCTCCTGAAAGGAAGAAACAGCCTCCGGAGACCAATTCAACGCATCAGCACCCTTCTTAGATCAGTCAATGTCTTGTCAATACTAGAAAATTTTGCTATAAATTTCCGATAAAAATTAGCAAAACCCAAAAACTTCTGAAGGGCCTTCAAAGAAGTGGGCTGAACCCAATCATAAATGGCCTGTACCTTGGCCGGGTCCATTTCAATAGTTGAAGGAGACAAAATAAATCCCAAAAATGAAATCCTCTGTACCCCAAAAAGGCATTTCGATCCCTTGCCATACAGGGAATTCTCCCTCAAGATCCGGAACACAGTCCGAACATGTTCCACATGAGAATCCCAATCCTTGGAGAAGATCAAAATATCATCCAGGTAGATAATCAAAAATGTATCCACAAAGTCTCGGAAAATGTTGTTCATGAAGCACTGGAAGACAGAAGGGGCATTAGTGAGCCCAAAAGGCATCACCAGGTACTCAAAATGTCCCTCCGGAGTATTAAACGCCGTCTTCCATTCATCCCCATGCTTAATGCGGTTAAGATTATACGCCCCCCTGAGGTCAAGCTTGGTAAACCAGCAAGCACCTTTAACTCTGGAGAATAGATCCGAAATCAGGGGTAAAGGATACTGATATTTAATAGTAATTTTGTTGAGGGCACGATAATCAATACAAGGCCTTATTGAACCAAAAATTCGAGCCATAAATCAACTATCCGGTGCAAGAAGACTTGGCTTCCAATCCCATATCATTTCATCAACGCCAACCACTCAGTATCTCAACTTAGGTTCCAGGTTATAGAAAAAGTTGAAAGACCACGCAGGGGAGGTGACCACATCAAGCTCCTAAAATCAAGGGAATCCTTCTGGATATGTAGGTTACAGACTTTGGCCCCTAAAGGCCTTAACCGTGAGTTGGACCTTAGCCCGCAATAGTTCCTTGGATTTCTACCTATTTTATGCATCTTTGGTTTAAGCATGTATTCACATATATTATTAACCTAATATTATGTTGTCTTTTTATCCCTTAGGGTGGTGGAATGGCGGCTTTCCATCTCATTGTATTTCAATTCTTTTTATTTCTTTATCTTACAGATCCACTAATTTTTTTTTTCCCCCCTCCCCCGCATGGGTGAGTATTCCCGTGTATATTTTTTCTATTTTTATTTTTTAATTTTCATTCGTTTTTCTTTTTCTTCTCATTTTTTTTATTTTCATTTTTATTTTATTTCTTTTTCCATTTTTTTCACATTTTCTCTCAAATTCTATTAATTCATTTTTTTATTTTTATTTTTCTATTTTTTTATTGTTTTTTATTCTTTATTTTCATCTTACTATTTTTTATTTTTTTTTTAATTTTTAAATTTTTCTATTTTTTTATTTTTTCAATTTATTTTTCCCATTTTTATGTTTTATTTTTTCCTTTGCGGCCTTGATTCCCTTCTCCCCCCCCCTCTTTTTTACTTATATCCCTTCTTATTTATTAACCCGCTTTTCTGATCTTTCTTATTCTATTTTTTCTTCCCCTCTACTTCTTTTTTATTTATTGACACATTTCCAACTTCATCCCTTCCTCTCTCTCATTTATCATAAACTGTTCTCTCCCCTTCTCACCCCTCCCTCCACCACTGAGTCTCTCCTCCAACAGTGCAGGACCTCAGCCGCCCTGTCCCACATCAGCCGCCCTGTCCCACCTCAGCCGCCCTGTCCCACATCAGCCGCCCTGTCCCACATCAGCCGCCCTGTCCCACATCAGCCGCCCTGTCCCACATCAGCCGCCCTGTCCCACATCAGCCGCCCTGTCCCACATCAGCCGCCCTGTCCCACATCAGCCTGACCTCCCCCTGCTCCCCAAACCCCATACAGACGCCAGAACGCTCTAGCCACGTTGGCTTTATGTCATCATCCTGCACCTTCTGAATACACATATATATATATACCGCGCTTTCTTGAGCACACACTTACAACACCGCAGGTCCAGGCTGCTCCCATGCCATCAGGTCAGCTCTGCAGCACCATCTGGTGCATAACATCTCCTTCTGATCCATTTTTTTCTTCTCCACATTCATCTCTCATGTTTTCTCCTACAGCCCGTTTGGGACTTCTGAAAATGCTCTAATTAATCTTTTCCTTGACACTACTTGAGGTTAGTTCTCAGTATATCTGCCTTATTTGCCTGCCTTGTGTTTCCACCACCCCTGTTATTTCATCATGTACAGAGACAATACTATAATATGTCTCATCTAGGTCTGCTGCTTATCCCCATTGTTACTCCTGATGCCTAGAATGTTAAAATTGACTTGTGGCCAATAGTCTCTCTAGCACTTGCTTAATTTAATTTTTTTACTCTCTATATGACATTTTCCTAATTGCCTTAGGGACCTTTATGTTGTCGTGCTTAAATTTGTATAGATATATGTTTCGCCTTTTTTTGCACTACTTTTCTGTTTTTGTTGTTTTTTTGTTAATATTTTTAAAAAAAAATTTATTTATTTTTTTTATTTTTTCACATTTTTTTCATGTCTATTATTTCTTTTCCAGCTTTCCGTGAGTTTGTCATCCATATTCATTGTTGTAATTGCTTTTTATTTTATTTTGCAGTATGGTTTGAGAAAGGCCTCTTAGTAGGTCGAAACGTAACCATAGTATACTCATATCCTGGATTACGATATTATACCCACATTTTGGATACTTCTTTTGTCTGCGGTGTTACACTATTTGATGTATTTGAAATAAAATAAAAATCCAAAAATTTCACAAAATCTTCAAGATTTTTTGGCAACAATAATCCACACTTGAGTGCGACTGTTTATCTACTGACTATAGGAAATCCACAACGTTTAGCAAAATCCAAGTCCATTAGGTTCAGGGCTGCTCCCGAATCCACAAAAGCCTTGGCGGAAAATGTGGACAGGGAGCAGATCAGAGTAATTGCCAGAAGAAACTTAGGTTGAACGCCACCCACAGAAAACGTGTGTACAAAACGTTTCTCTCGATTAGGACAGACAGAAATAATATGCGAGGCATCTCCACAGAAAAAACACAGCTTATTACGCCTTCTGAACTCCTGACATTGCGCCCTAGACAAAACTCTATCACATTGCATAGGTTCAGACACTTGTTCAACAGGTGGCAACACCTCTCGTGCAGCCCTGCGTTCACGTAAACGCCGATCAACCTGAATGGCTAATGACATAGAATCGTCAAGACCAGAGGGAACAGCAAATCCCACCATAGTATCTTTTACGGCTTCTGACAAACCCTTCCGAAAGAGAGCTGCCAAGGCATCACCATTCCAGGTAGTAAGGACCGCCCACTTTCAGAATTTTTGACAGTACAATTCTGCAGAATCCTGACCCTGGCTCAATGCCAACAGGGTCTTTTCAGCCTGATCAATAGCATTAGGTTCATCATACAACAACCCCAAGGCTTGAAAAAACGCATTCACATTAGTCAGAATAGGATCATCTGGTTTCAAAGAAAACGCCCAATCCTGGGGATCGCCACGCAGCAAAGAGTTGACAATTTTAACCTGCTGCGCGGAGCTCCCTGATGAGTTAGGCTTCAAGGCAAAAAATAATTTGCAATTATTTTTGAAATTCAAAAATTTAGACCGATCCCCAAAAAACACATCAGGAGTAGGGATCTTTGGTTCAGCAGCATGTGAATGAGCAAGTTAGGCGGAAATTCCCCGCACTTCCGCAGCGAGCTGCTCCACACGATCAGACAATTGCTTTATCTCCATTGAGAGAAAAAAAAAAAATTCCCCCTATGGCCTCAGAGATATAGAGGAAAAAATATACACACCTTTTTTTTTTTTTTACAATTCTTTCCTGCTATTGAGTACCCTAGGATCTGCGGTATGGCTGGTGATTCTGTTATGAACGAGTCACCGTAGGAGGCAAAAACAGAAATGCTAGCTAAGTCCAGAAAACCAGAGAAGTTGGCAGCTATCGGATTGCAGACCCCTGAGCCTATCAACAACAACTAGCAGTTGCCGTGGAGGGTTCCTACAGTGCCCTAGACCCCTCGATCACAGACGGAGAACTACATAGCCTAAAGACAGAAAGGGAAATCTAAACTGCCCCAGAGCAGACCCCAAAGCAATAGGCAGCCCCCAACATATAATGACGGTGAAGCAAGAAGAAAAAACACTAACACAGATAGAAAGATAGACTGAGCAAATGATGGGGCCCAAGCTAACTAGATAGGACAGGATAGAAAAGCTGCTGTCTGCAATCTGCCAAAAACCCTATCAAAACAAGAGCCAACAGACTGACAGGGAAAAAGGCCCTGAAAACGCTAAGCTTCAAAAAAACTATGTCAGTACTCAGATATTTTCTGAAGACAGAGCAAAAAGACACAAAGGAATTCAGCTCACCCCAGCAGGGAATGGCAGAATCCAGAAAAGCAAGGCAAAATAAAACCAAAACACAAATGCAAAAAGCAAAGCAGAAAACTTAGCTTTTGAGGAGCAGGAATCAGACTGGTCTCCTAGAATCCCTCAGAGAAATCACCAGCGAGGCAGAAGGGCGTCGGCTGCCTTATATCCAGTCAGCAATTCCCGTCACCCAGTCATCCTCTACCAGCTCAGGTGTTTGGTAATCAGCCTCACTACCTTCCTTCACCAGAAGAGGGAGTTCATCAGCCCTCAATGGTGAAGGGGAAAATGAACTCATAACACACACCTCTCTGCACATTCCCCCGCAGGCAGGCAGACACACACATCTCTCTGCACGTTCCCCCGCTGGCAGACACACACACCTCTCTGCACGTTCCCCCGCAGGCAGACACACCTCTCTGCCCATTCCCCCGCAGGCAGACACACACACCTCTCTGCATGTTCCCCCGCAGGCAGACACACACCTCTCTGCACATTCCCCCGCAGGCAGGCAGACACACACCTCCCTGCACGTTCCCCCGCAGGCAGGCAGACACCCACACACCTCTCTGCACGTTCCCCCACAGGCAGGCAGACACACACACACCTCTCTGCACGTTCCCCCACAGGCAGGCAGACACACACACACCTCCCTGCACGTTCCCCCGCAGGCAGACAGACATACATCTCTCTGCACATTCCCCCGCAGGCAGGCAGAGACACACACCTCTTTGCACATTCCCTCGCAGGCAGGCAGACACACACCTCTCTGCACGTTCCCCCGCAGGCAGGCAGACACACACACACCTCTCTGCACGTTCCCACACAGGCAGACACACATATACACCTCTCTGTACGTTCCCCCACAGGCACACACCTGTATGCACGTTCCCCCGCAGGCAGACACATCTCCCTGCATGTTCCCCCCGCAGGCAGGCACACACATCTCCCTGCACATTCCCCCGCAGGCAGGCACACACATCTCCCTGCACATTCCCCCGCAGGCAGGCACACACATCTCCCTGCACATTCCCCCGCAGGCAGGCAGACACACATCTCCCTGCACATTCCCCCGCAGGCAGGCAGACACACACCTCTCTGCACGTTCCCCCGCAGGCAGACACACACACCTCTCTGCACGTTCCTTGGCAGCCACAGCATCTTTGTCGCTGGCAGCTTTCTCTCTGAAACAGCCACGCGCTGAATACTGATGTCATCCAGCCACGCTGCTATGTCAGACCGGAGGCGCGGGCAGGAAGCAGAGGACGAATCCCTGCAGCTCTGACATTTTCTCCTGTAGGCAGCGGAGCTGCAGGAATCGCTTCCTGCCTGTCGCAGATGAGGGCAATCTGGCCAGGAGCCCCCTGGAGCCGGACGAACAGGCTAGATTGCCCTCAGTGTTAGCCCCCCTGCAGGGGCACCCTGGTGCCGGATAGATAGGCCAGATTGCCCTCAGTGCTAGCCCCCCCTGCAGGGGCCCCCCAGAGCAGGATAGATAGGCCAGATTGCCCTCAGTGTTAGCCCCCCTGCAGGGGCCCCCCAGAGCCGGATAGATAGGCCAGATTGCCCTCAGTGTTAGCCCCCCTGCAGGGGCACCCCAGAGCTGGATAGGCCAGATTGCCCTCAGTGTTAGCCCCCCTGTAGGGGCCCCCAGAGCCGGATAGATAGGCCAGATTGCCCTCAGTGTTAGCCCCCCTGCAGGGACACCCTGGAGCCAGATAGATAGGCCAGATTGTCCTCAGTGTTAGCCCCCCTGTAGGGGCCCCCAGAGCCGGATAGATAGGCCAGATTGCCCTCAGTGTTAGCCCCCCTGCAGGGACACCCTGGAGCCAGATAGATAGGCCAGATTGTCCTCAGTGTTAGCCCCCCTGCAGGGGCACCCCAGAGCCAGATAGATAGGCCAGATTGCCCTCAGTGTTAGCCCCCCTGCAGGGGCACCCCGGAGCCGGATAGATAGGCCAGATTGCCCTCAGTGTTAGCCCCCCTGCAGGGGCACCCCGGAGCCGGATAGATAGGCCAGATTGCCCTCAGTGTTAGCCCCCCCTGCAGGGGCATCCCGGAGCCTCCGGGCCCCGTGGCAGCCACATTGGCTACAGTGATAGTATCGGGATCTATGGTAATTGAGTGATAAATGACGATCGTCGGGTGATAGTGGTGGGATGTATGAAAATTGGATGATCAATGACGACTGATCTAGGCCAGTGATGGCCGGAAAGATCTCTTCCAGTACAGCGAAGCTGATGGGGTTCATCTACATAGGATCAGCAGCAGACCGGTAATCTGCCTATTTATTTCATGGGGGTGGATGCAGACGGGAGATCTGGCCCCAGCGCTCTACAATGGGAGGTTTGTTTTGCCCGACCTGCTGGAATCGGTGATAATAGTGGAGCAGCCGGATCTCTGGTGGATGATTTCAAGAGACATTATCAGCTCACCCAACAGCTGAAGGTCACGCTGCGTCCACACGGACTCCATCCACCACTGGTCTCCATCCACACGGACTACATCCACCCATGGTCTCCATCCACCCCCGGTCTCCCATCCACACGGTCTCCATCCACCGGACTCCATCCACCCCCAGTCTCCATCCACACAGACTCCATCCAACCCTGGTCTCCATTCGCACGGACTCCATCCACACGGACTCCATCCACCCCTGGTCTCCATCCACCCCTGGTCTCCATCCACCCCTGGTCTCCATCCACCCCTGGTCTCCATCCACCCCTGGTCTCCATCCAACCCCTGGTCTCCATCCAACCCCTGGACTCCATCCACTCCCGGTCTCCATCCACATGGACTCCATCCACCCCTGGTCTCCATCCGCATGGACTCCATCCACCCCTGGTCTCCATTCACACGGATTCCATCCACCCCTGGTCTCCATCCACACGGTCTCCATCCACCCCCGGTCTCCACCCACCCAGTCACATCCCTCGCAGGTCACTGCACAGTACAGTCCAGGATCACGTCATTTCACTGCGGGCATCCCCCACATCCAGCTACGACACCCACCACAATCACCCCACATCCAGAATAAGGGTCGCCCAAGCTCTGAGCAGGTTTCTTCTCTTTATTTTCTCCTAGCTTTTCTTTACAGGTAGGGTGGAGGTGATCAGACAGGCAGCGACATGGAAGCATCACCACAGTGGTCACATGTAGGACACACGTTAGCGATTGGTGTGACGATGCTGAAGACCAGACGTGGATCTCCGAGGCCCTCTCCATGGTCGGACGCCTGCCCACACAGGATTAGCCCTATGTTACTTCCCTGCTCCCTATGGGATGAGATGTCTGACATATGATATGACGCTGCCTCTGTCCGCTCCGTTACATGCTACTGACTCGTTAAGTTCTAAGCCTCTATCCCCTGCCGGAGGCAGTCATGTGATATGACACGGGCCCCTCCTGGGGTTTGGAGCCCGGGAGTGAGGGAAGAGCAGAGAGCTCAGGAGACCAGGTTGTGCAGGATCCTTGTCTTCAGGAGCGTGACCCGAGTCCAATGATTAGTCCAAAATACCGGAGTGATCTGTGCAGGTGAAGAATGTACATTCACAGTAGCTGCTGTGTGCAGAGCCGTTCCTGCTGCTGAACATGTGGCATGTAGTGGTTGTGCTGCAGAGCTGCGCTCCCCAGCAGCTGCTGAGCAGAAGACTGAAGAGCAGTCACAGAGAACGCCTTGCAGTGTGACCGGCTCAGTTTATTTGTATCCCAGCAACAAGGCCTCTTTATACTGTGACACCAGAAATAGGACTGTGGAAAAGCACAAAATGCTAGTGGCAGCATGAGAATATGGGCAGAGAGGAGCCAAAATAAAAGTTGGTGGAGAGAAGGGAGAAGCACGGGGCAGGGCTGGCAGAATGCGGCCCCCAGTGTTCAGAGAAGGGGAGCGGAGGGCAGAATCTCTGCTGCCATATGGCAAGTCGTGCGCAGCTAGTTCTTGAACCTACGAGAAGGCAGATTCCTACTGGCTCTCGGCACCGGTCCCAAGAGTCGAAACCTCCCCCTCCGGTCATGTTAGTACGGAATAGAAAGCAAGATACAGTCCAGACTGCCTCCGAATCATGCCGCCTGCAGCTAATTGGTCTTCTTCACAGCACTGTTACCATAACTGGAGCCTCGCTCAATCTCTGTCACACCGATCAGACGCCGTACAGCAAACGAGGCTGAAAAGAGGAGATCATATAAGGTCACCAGAAGAGAGCCCACCCTGGAGAAGGAATAACAGCTCCTACCTGTCCACATGAAGCCCATAAACGCCAAGATGAGCAGGGGGGAACCGCTGGCAAAGATGCCGATCGCAAATGAGATGAGAGGAGAGAGCAGAAGCGTGGCCCAAAACAGAAAGTTCAGCAGGGTCCATGGGCGTCGAGAGGGCACAATCTGAGGACCAGGAAAGGTGCCCTCCTGGATGTACTGCTCCTGTAGAGCATCCTGAAAAATGAGCCAAACCACATGAGAAACCTGCGGCGCACAAACACCCATAGGCACTGCAATACTGCCCGGACAGATCAGCCCCATCGCCCCGACCACCTCTTTTGCCGCTGGTTGGAGCCACCGCTCTTTCAAAGCTTACCTTCTCTTGATAGAGCCTGTGGAGCCACGCTGCCGCCTCCTGCTCATCTTCTGGGATCTCTTCAAGGGGGAAACGCCTGGGATGATAGTGAAATGAGAGGGGTCCTCAATAGTCAGAGGACAGAAGGTTATTGGGCCCTGCTGATCTGCAGCTCACCTCACACACATGTCCGCTTCATACTTCTTCCCATACAGAATCCCTAGTAAAGATGGATTCTTGTTTTCACGGAAGTTCAGGGTGACGTCATACACAGCTGAGACTGTGAAAAGACATGAAAGATGTCAAAGCTGTAAGTGAGGAGGCCCACGATGACCAGGCTGATGTGAGTGCGCCCAGCGCAGCTTGAGGCACGCGTCATCACTAGCCATAAACCACACACAGGAGACGGCCGCAGGTTCCTGACATCCTACATCTGCAGAAGGCGAAGTTCACATTAGCGTCTGAGTCTGCAGCGTGGTGCTGTGGACTTCTTTTCTTAAAGCTCCACCTACTTCTGCATGGCTCCGCCTACTTCCACATGCATCCTGCATACCCATCTTTAACATTGGGTGCACAGAGATGTGTTGTATGCGGATGTGTTCGAATGCGGCGTTTTGATGTGTCCGCTGAAACGCAATAAAATGCAACATGTTGCGTTCAATGGACACGACAGAACGTTGAACACGGACGCATCCACATACAACGCATATCCCTCCGTACCCAATGTTAAAGATAGGTACGCAGGACGCATGCAGAAGTAGGCGGAACCATGCTGAAGTAGGTGGAGCTTTAAGGAAAGAAGTCAGCAGCACCACGCTGTGGACACAAACGCTAATGTGAAAGCAGCCTTAGCCATTAATGCCTGGCTTTCTGGGCTGTCCTGGTCACAGCACTTATCTGAACAGGGAGCGGAGATGGCGCCAGCTATAAAGATACTGAAAACTGAAGCACGGCACTTGTGGAGCAGAGGTTTCCATCACCTGTTCCACGGAGACACTGGACCGCAGTGGTAAAGCCTTTAGTTCGGGGCAGGAGGTGATGCTTCAGCCGGGCCAGTCCCTTTTTATCCGCCACTTCCATGCTGATCTTATGCTTCGTCTCAGTGAATCTTGTCCCTTCACAATACAGCAAGAACTAGGAGAGGAAACAGACAAAAGATTAGTGAAGTCACCAGGCGCCATGGAAGAGGAGGATCTGGGGAAGAGTCACAACAGATATAACCACTGAGGAAAGAAGAGGCAAAGTTCAGATCAGAAGAACAGTTCTTCCACAATCAGAGCTCTCAGCAGAAAGATGCACCCTGCCGAGAAGTCCAGGCCATTACCCCCAGGCTGACACTAGCCACAGAAGACGCACTCACCCACATGTACTCCGGGTAGTCGCGGAGGCTGTGCAGACCATTGATGACCATGTCACGATCTTCCTCCCACTTGCGCTTACAGAAGACTATTTCCAGGAAGTACCATGTCCAGCCGATCAGCGGCACCATCAGCAGCTCTTTCTTGGCCAGAACTTTTGAGCTCTTGTGACAAGAACAGAGGAAAAATTAAAACGGTTTGCATTAGATCAGACGGAGGCGTCACACTCTGAGCGGTGGAGACGCGGCAGTCATGGTACTGCTGGGTGTAGGATTTTCCCAGCCTCACCTCTGTCGCATGTAGTGATAGAGATCACACTGAACATGAAGCCTACAGATCCAGCAGGACATCACAACCACCACAGTACTCACCCCCAAGACTCCAAAACGCTCACACATGGTCCAACCACACAGGAAGTCAATCTCAAAGTTGTGATTGAGAATGATAATGACATGCTCCTTCCCAAAGTGCGACACAGTCTCCTGGTCAGTGAAAAGGGTGCACTGTGTGCCAGACCACCACTCCAGAAGCATCACCAGCTCTGCGAGAGACAGGACATCATGAGCACACAGGACAACCGTACCGTACCCCTTACCGTATCCCTGCGGTACGCCACTTACGGCTCCACAGCGAGTAGGACAGACGACAGTTCACCCTGCGGTACAGCTGCTTGTTGTAGCTCCATAGCGGGAGGGTGCACAGCTGCAGGAAATTGATTATCAGGCCGCTTACGACAAACACAAAGCCAATGAGCAGGTGGACCACAAACTGAGTCTTCAGGAAACCCCAAGCCCCCATTCTGGAGCCAGCATTCAGTGCCGCTTACACGGACCCTCACTCAAAGCCACCGTCCTGAGAAGAAACAAACAGGAATGAGAATGAGCCGAGGAGTGAAGCTGGGGGCGAGAATGGAATGTATCTAACAGGACCCAACATGAGGTAGAGGACGTGAAAGTCGCCGTCAGCCTCCGAGTCTGCACAGGAGCGGTGGCCGAGGCGTGCACAACCAGCATGCACACCGCCACATCAGTGTCTGCAAGCATTCAGCTCTCTGGGGGCTTCTCTGCATTTACTTCAATGCATTAATGCCAAACTCTGCAGAGGGTCTCACTGCCTGGTGGCACCAACAAAGCGAAAAACATATCAGTCTCGAGGTGCCTGCCTTAACACGTCAGATGCAGGCGATACCGTATCCTTCATAGACTACTCAGTATCGTGTACATCCGGATCCAGTAGACCCATGCCCCAAATAACATTGGACCCCCAACTGTAGACAACACATTTCTCACACAACCACAGCAGGAGTCAACACCCCGGGACGACCCCAGTGGTGACAGCGGACGCTCCGGTAACATGAGCATGACAATAGGAGACTAGTTCCCCACTGTGGAGGCGACATGGGATCACTACACACACACAGACACTCACCAGTAAAGATAGTACACCATGGCCAGAGCAAACAAGGTGGCACACACCCCGGAGAACAGGCAGACGGCAGACTGATTAGCCAACATGGTGGCCAAAGACCAATATGTTCTTGAGAGAAAGTCCGCTGCCGGCCCAATGACGAAAAACAGCAGAACAGTAATGAAAAAGTCGGCTATCAGGAAGCCTGCTCACTATGAACCCGGAGAAAGGAACTGCGACAATTCACACGACGTCCATAATCTTCACCGGGATCATTCAAGGTCTCTGGAGCCACCGATTCACTGCCCTACAAACCCCCCGAGGAGTCTACCGCACATCGCCTATAAGAGGGGGACCTATGTCAGGGTAATCTTTTGTGGGTAAAGTGTCCTGTCGATTCTTCTCCAGCACAGACGTGACAGGTGAGAGTCTATCTAAAGCCGGACAATCCCTGAGGATTAAGCCTCAGAGGGACAGATCTGCAGGGTCAGCAGAAGCCTGGCCGGGGCCGGATGCCCCCTCATTCAATAGACCCCCAACTCCCAGCAAACAGCGGGACTGAAAGAAAAATGTGAAACCCAAAAACCCTGAAAATCCACCCCAGAGCCGAAAGAGAAGCGAAAACAAAGCACTTATAGACTGAGCAGAGTAAAGCTGATAATCTGATTAATGAACAAATAGACAGCAGAAGAGACAGACCACAGCGAGCAGACCGGGCATACGTCACCACAACACGAGACTAGTGAGGAGACCGAGCACATGACACCACAACATGAGAGACTAGTGAGAAGAGACCGGACACACGACACGAGAGACTAGTGAGAAGAGACCGAGCACACGACACCACAACACGAGACTAGTGAGAAGAGACCGAGCACACGACACGAGAGACTAGTGAGAAGAGACTGAGCACACGTCACCACAACACGAGACTAGTGAGAAGAGACCGAGCACACGTCACCACAACACGAGAGACTAGTGAGAAGAGACCGAGCACATGACACCACAACACTAGTGAGAAGAGACCGAGCACATGACACCACAACACAAGGGACCAGTGAGAAGAGTCCGAGCACACGTCACCACAACACGAGACTAGTGAGAAGAGACTGAGCACACGTCACCACAACACGAGACTAGTGAGAAGAGACCGAGCACACGTCACCACAACACGAGACTAGTGAGAAGAGACCGAGCACACGTCACCACAACACGAGAGACTAGTGAGAAGAGACCGAGCACATGACACCACAACACTAGTGAGAAGAGACCGAGCACATTACACCACAACACAAGGGACCAGTGAGAAGAGTCCGAGCACACGTCACCACAACACAAGAGACTAGTGAGAAGATACCGAGCACATGTCACCACGACACAAGACTAGTGAGAAGAGACCGAGCACACGTCACCACAACACAAGACTAGTGAGAAGAGACCGGGCACACGACACGAGAGACTAGTGAGAAGAGACCGAGCACACGTCACCACAACACGAAAGACTAGTGAGAAGAGACCGAGCACATGACACCACAACACTAGTGAGAAGAGACCGAGCACATGACACCACAACACAAGGGACAAGTGAGAAGAGACCGAGCACACGTCACCACAACACAAGGGACAAGTGAGAAGAGACCGAGCACAGGTCACCACAACACGAGAGACTAGTGAGAAGAGACCGAGCACATGTCACCACGACACAAGAGACTAGTGAGAAGATACCGAGCACATGTCACCACGACACAAGACTAGTGAGAACAGACCGAGCACACGTCACCACAACACAAGAGACTAGTGAGAAGATACCGAGCACATGTCACCACGACACAAGACTAGTGAGAACAGACCGAGCACACGTCACCACAACACAAGACTAGTGAGAAGAGACCGGGCACACGACACGAGAGACTAGTGAGAAGAGACCGAGCACACGTCACCACAACACGAAAGACTAGTGAGAAGAGACCGAGCACATGACACCACAACACAAGGGACTAGTGAGAAGAGACCGAGCACACGTCACCACAACACAAGAGACTAGTGAGAAGATACCGAGCACACGTCACCACGACACAAGACTAGTGAGAAGAGACCGAGCACACGTCACCACAACACAAGACTAGTGAGAAGAGATCGAGCACATGACACCACAACACAAGACTAGTGAGAAGAGACCGGGCACACGACACGAGAGACTAGTGAGAAGAGACCGAGCACACGTCACCACAACACGAAAGACTAGTGAGAAGAGACCGAGCACACGTCACCACAACACGAGAGACTAGTGAGAAGAGACCGAGCACATGACACCACAACACGAGAGACTAGTGAGAAGAGACCGAGCACATGACACCACAACACGAGAGACTAGTGAAGAGACCGAGCATATGACACCACAACACGAGAGACTAGTGAGAAGAGAACGAGCACACGTCACAACACGAGAGACCAGTGAGAAGAGACCGAGCACATGACACAACACAAGAGACCAGTGAGAAGAGACCGAGCACACGTCACCACGACACAAGACTAGTGAGAAGAGACCGAGCACATGACACCACAACACAAGACTAGTGAGAAGAGACCGAGCACACGTCACCACAACACAAGACTAGTGAGAAGAGACCGGGCACACGACACGAGAGACTAGTGAGAAGAGACTGAGCACACGTCACCACAACACGAGAGACTAGTGAGAAGAGACCGAGCACACGTCACCACGACACAAGACTAGTGAGAAGAGACCGAGCACATGACACCACAACACAAGACTAGTGAGAAGAGACCGAGCACATGACACAACACAAGAGACCAGTGAGAAGAGACCGAGCACACGACACAAGAGGCTAGTGAGAAGAGACCGAGCACAAGTCACAACACAAGACTATTGAGAAGAGACCAAGCACACGTCACCACGACACAAGACTAGTGAGAAGAGACCGAGCACACGACACAAGAGGCTAGTGAGAAGAGACTGAGCACACGTCACCACAACACGAGAGACTAGTGAGAAGAGACTGAGCAAATGACACCACAACACAAGACTAGTGAGAAGAGACCGAGCACACGTCACAACACGAGAGACTAGTGACAAGAGACTGAGCACACGTCACCACAGCACGAGAGACTAGTGAGAAGAGACCGAGCACACGTCACCACAACACGAGAGACTAGTGAGAAGAGATTGAGCACATGACACCACAACACAAGACTAGTGAGAAGAGACCGAGCACACGTCACCACAACACGAGAGACTAGTGAGAAGAGACCGAGCACAAGTCACAACACGAGAGACTAGTGAGAAGAGACTGAGCACACGTCACCACAACACGAGAGACTAGTGAGAAGAGACCGAGCACACGACACCACAACATGAGACTAGTGAGAAGAGACCGAGCACAAGTCACAACACAAGACTAGTGAGAAGAGACCGAGCACACGTCACCACAACATGAGACTAGTGAGAAGAGACCGAGCACACGTCACCACAACATGAGACTAGTGAGAAGAGACCGAGCACACGTCACCACAACATGAGACTAGTGAGAAGAGACCGAGCACACGTCACCACAACATGAGACTAGTGAGAAGAGACCGAGCACACGTCACCACAACATGAGACTAGTGAGAAGAGACCGAGCACACGTCACCACAACATGAGACTAGTGAGAAGAGACCGAGCACACGTCACCACAACACGAGAGACTAGTGAGAAGAGACCGAGCACACGTCACTACAACACGAGAGACTAGTGAGAAGAGACCGAGCACACGTCACTACAACTGACTAGTGAGAAGAGACCGAGCACATGACACCACAACACGAGAGACTAATGAGAAGAGACCGAGCACACGTCACCACAACACGAGACTAGTGAGAAGAGACCGAGCACATGACACCACAACACAAGAGACTAGTGAGAAGAGACCGAGCACACGTCACAAGAGACTAGTGGGAAGAGATTGAGTACACGTCACCACAACACGAGAGACTAGAGGGAAGAGACCGAGCACATGACACCCCAATACAAGAGACTAGTGAGAAGAGACCGAGCACATGACACCCCAATACAAGAGACTAGTGAGAAGAGACCGAGCACACGACACCCCAATACAAGAGACTAGTGAGAAGAGACCGAGCACACGACACGAGAGACTAGTGAGAAGAGACCGAGCACACGTCACCACAACACGAGACTAGTGAGAAGAGACCGAGCACATGTCACCACGACACAAGACTAGTGAGAAGAGACCGAGCACACGTCACCACGACACAAGACTAGTGAGAATAGACCGAGCACACGTCACCACAACATGAGACTAGTGAGAAGAGACCGAGCACATGACACCACAACACGAGAGACTAGTGAGAAGAGACCGAGCACACGTCACCACAACACAAGAGACTAGTGAGAAGAGACCGAGCACAAGTCACAACACAAGACTAGTGAGAAGAGACCGAGCACAAGTCACAACACAAGACTAGTGAGAAGAGACCGAGCACACGTCACTACAACAGACTAGTGAGAAGAGACCGAGCACATGACACCACAACACGAGAGACTAATGAGAAGAGACCAAGCACACGTCACAACACGAGACTAGTGAGAAGAGACCGAGCACATGACACCACAACACAAGAGACTAGTGAGAAGAGACTGAGCACAAGTCACAACACGAGAGACTAGTGAGAAGAGACCGAGCACACGACACGAGAGACTAGTGGGAAGAGACCGAGCACACGACACGAGAGACTAGTGGGAAGAGACCGAGCACACGACACGAGAGACTAGTGGGAAGAGATTGAGCACACGTCACCACAACACGAGAGACTAGTGAGAGATTGAGCACACGTCACCACAACACGAGAGACTAGAGGGAAGAGACCGAGCACATGACACCCCAATACAAGAGACTAGTGAGAAGAGACCGAGCACATGACACCCCTATACAAGAGACTAGTGAGAAGAGACCGAGCACACGACAGAACACGAGAGACTAGTGAGAAGAGACCGAGCATACGACACGAGAGACTAGTGAGAAGAGACCGAGCACACGTCACCACAACACGAGACTAGTGAGAAGAGACCGAGCACACGTCACCACGACACAAGACTAGTGAGAAGAGACCGAGCACACGTCACCACAACATGAGACTAGTGAGAAGAGACCGAGCACATGACACCACAACACGAGAGACTAGTGAGAAGAGACCGAGCACACGACACCACAACACGAGAGACTAGTGAGAAGAGACCGAGCACAAGCCACAACACAAGACTAGTGAGAAGAGACCGAGCACACGTCACCACAACAGACTAGTGAGAAGAGACCGAGCACACGTCACCACAACAGACTAGTGAGAAGAGACCGAGCACACGTCACAAGAGACTAGTGAGAAGAGACCGAGCACACGTCACCACAACATGAGACTAGTGAGAAGAGACCGAGCACATGTCACCACGACACAAGACTAGTGAGAAGAGACCGAGCACACGTCACCACGACACAAGACTAGTGAGAAGAGACCGAGCACATGACACCACAACACGAGAGACTAGTGAGAAGAGACCGAGCACATGACACCACAACATAAGAGACTAGTGAGAAGAGACCGAGCACACGTCACGACATGAGAGACTAGTAAGAAGAGACCAAGCACATGACATCACGAGACTAGTGAGAAGAGACCGAGCAAGCGTCACCAAAACATAGTACACAACACAGATGAAACAGACAAAGGAGGAGTGATTGAGCACATATCACCACAAAATAATATACAAAACACATACCATGAGGAAAGGCCATCGAGAAGAGACAGAGCACTTACCAAGATAGAGACCAGAAAGAAGAGACTGACCATACGTCACCACAATACAAAGCACATACCAAAAGGCAGATCAGCGAGAAGAGACCAAAGGAACCATCACTAAAACATAGTACACAACCCAGACAAACAGACCAAAGAGAAGAGACCAGAACACCAAGCCAAGAAAGATAACAGAAAGAAGAGACTAAGCACACAACACAGACGACAAAACAGACCAAGGAGAAGTGTCTGAGAACACGGAAACACAATATAATGCAATACAAATACCATGTAACAGGTCAGTGAGAAGAGACTGAGCACACGTCACAACATAGTACACAACACAGACAATAAGACAGATCAAAGAGAAGAGACCAAGCACACAACATTAGAGACCAGAGGAAAGACATCAAGCACACGTCACAACATAATACAGAACACACAAAAGACAAACCAGGAGGAAGAGACGAAGCACACGTCACACATGATGAGACCAGCGAGAGGAGAGCCCAAGTTCACATTAGCACACTATGTAAACACGAGAGGCCGAGCACGTCACCACAGTAGAGTCTTCCAAATTATTGCGCAAATGCTATTTTTCGCTGATTTTCCTAAATGGTGAATGCAAATGAGTCAGTATAATGAACAAATCATCGATAGTTAGGAGGATAAATCATTTCTTATTGGAGAAACCTCCCAATGAGATCAGGATTTAAAAAAACAAAAAAAAACTCAAAATGCAGCAAGTTCTTCTGCACAAGTTTATAAACACCTTCTAGGTAGAGAAGAACGGAGGATGGTCACATGTGGGATTTGCAGCATGAAGATGTCACATTTACTGAGGTCAGAAGCCTCCTAAAAGGCCGCGTTCCATGTAACATCGGAGCTTCTGTGACGTCACCTTCACTATTCTGCCCCCGGGTAACTGCCGTTTTAATGTGATCGACCCCCCCCCAATCCCCATCGATCTTTAGCTTGAGGAGACTCCAAAGGTTCTCAATAGGGCTGAGGTCAAGGGAGGATGAGATTCTCTCCTTTTATGTCCATAGCAGCCAATGACTCTTTTCTTTGAGCATGAGATAGGACATTGTCAGTATGAAGATTATTTTGCTGCGGATTTTGCTTTTTGTACCATGGAAGAAAGTCGATAGTCAGAAACTCTATATACCTGGCCAGGGTCATTTTCACACCTTCAGGGACACTAAAGGGGCCTTCCATCATTCTCCCCATGATTCCATCCCAAAACATGACTCCGCCACCTCCTTGCTGAAATCAATGCCTTGTTGGGACATGGTAGCCGTTCACCAACTTCAGGCCCGCGGTCCGTTTAAGGCCCTCGATGACCTATTGTCCAGCCCTCAGGCAGATTCCTGGGGCCGGCAGTACTTGGGCCGTCAGCTGCGTTTTGATGGCTGCTGGCCCACTCATTTCTTCTTGGTCTATGAGTACGCACACGCAGTGTTCACTACTGAATGATGAGCTGCATGCAATGAGAGATTAGGTCCTGTCACCTGCCTCATGATGTACTTTGTGGGCAGAGTTACCACGTGATTTGTATGGCCCCCTAAGGATGTTTTAGGTATCCAAATGGCCCTTGGGAAAGAAGATTCCTCGCCCCTGCATTACTCCATCCGTCTGGCCCACTCAGGATTCAACGAGGATGTGTCTTCATGTACAGTTAAATCCAGAAGTTTCCATCCACTATATATAAAGACACATCTGCAGGTTTCTCTCAATACCTGACATGAAATCAGAATAAACCTTTCCTTTTTAGGTCAATTAGGATTACCATAATTATTAATATTTGACAAATGCCAGAATAATGAGAGAGAGAGAGAATGTTTAAGGCACTTTTATTACTGCAAAGTCAGAAGCTTCCATCCATTTCACTAGTATTGGGCACCACTGCCCTTACACTGAATGACTTGGGTGAAATGTTTGGGATCTCCTTCCACAAGCTTCTCACAATAGTTGGTCGGAATTTTGGGCCCATTCCTCCTGACAAAACTGGTGTAACTGCTCCAGGTCTGTAGGTTGCCTTGCTCACTCCGGCCTTTTCAGCTTCACCCATACATTTTCGTAGTGAAAAATATATATATATATATATATATATATATATATATATATATATATATATATATATATATATGTATGTATGACCAGCAGCAATAAGCATCTGTTCTAGGCTGCAGCTCTTCACAAGGGTCCCAACATATGCTATCCTGAGAAAGGCAGTCTCCAGTCTTTCCAGGGGGCCTTGCTGAGAACACAGTGGAAGTGGAAACATTTCACACCTTCTGACTCTTTTGAAGAGAGGTGCCAATTACAGCCTGACACTATCTATGAGAAAGATCACACAAATACTGTTGAGTGGAAAATAATGTATTCATGGGTAAATAGCCATAATCCAGTCACAAACCAAGAATTAGAATATTAACCTGAGAGGCTGGTCTAGAAATCTGATCTCCAGAGTAAATCTATAAATTAGGCCTTTACACATAGAAAGCTGGTCACAGACTGAGGGACAGCCAAGCTAGTGTGAGCCATTCCATATTCATCCCCCTCAGGGAGCAGAAAGCCAGACTACAAAGCTCAGATAGTTCTGTAAGTTTCTCCCTTTTATTATATCACTGTTTTGCATATTTGTATGTCACTTTTTATTTCCATATTTTTATATCCTTTTATTGTAAGCACTGCACCTTTTCTATTAAAGCTTAAAACTTTAGAGAATTCATGGTTCAAACTTATTAAAGAATCCATAGCCTCAAAGTGTGCGCTCCTGATGACTGACGGACAGTAGTGGTAGCATTTCCAGGACTCATCGCCCGTGTGTTCGGTGAGTGGTGGCAGCGTGGTCTGTGTCGGGGTGTGATTTATGCTCTCACTGCAGCATAGGGCAGAGATTGAATGTTGGGCTGAGTGGGAGACGACAGATTGACCCTTGCAGGCACAACCCGAAGTCACATGCTGAGAAGTGGGTACGTGACAAATTATCCCACTGCTGCCACCCATGACGCTACACAAAGCAGTGTGCTTCAGGTGTGCCTCTAATTAACTCAGATGTTGCTAAAAAACATATCAGAAGCTTCTAAACACGTGACATCATCATCTGGGCGGTCCAGAATTGCGTAAAGGCATAGTAATCTTAGTGTATGGAAACTGTCGACTTTGCAGTAAGTAACAAAAATGCCTTAAAACCTTCTCTCTCTCTCTCATTATTCTGCATTTGGCAAATATTAATAATTATGGTAATCGTAACTGGCCTAAAACGGGAAGGGATTAGTCTGATTTCATGTCAGATATTGAGAGAAACCTGCAGATGTGTCTTTCTATATAGTGGATGGAACCTTCTGGTGTCACCTGTAGGACGAGGCCTCCGCAGCAGGGTCTGCTTGTGAGTGCGGCCGAATACTAGGTTTATGCCCACCTGCAGCCTCTTGCGGATCCTACAGCTGGAGGTTTGTGGGCTCCAGGAGCTTCACATTCACGTTTGCTGCTTTGTAATGGGATTTCAACAGCTACTCTCTAAATACGATGAATTTTTATGGCAGAAACCTTCCTCGTTATGCCTTTGCACTAAGTAGCAAAAAATGTGCAAAGGGATCCACTGGCCTGATATATATGTGTATAGCAAATAGTGTGTATTAAAAAACTTTATTAGGTCTATTCTAAACCTGAGCAAAGACCACAACATTCTAAACATAAAAAGCACACAGATATCAAACGAATAATATGTGCAATAAAAGCCCAGACACATCCCGCTATGCAGCAACCCAAAGCCACAAATAATCCATCACTGCATAAGCGAAAAACTGAATGTATAACTATGGAGGATAGCTGAAATAATGCATCAGGTAAGGAACCATCGTCAGAGTGTGCACGTGCAGGCGCCTCCTCAGGATCCCTAACATATGGGTAAAGGAGGGGATACTTACACCTAGACTTCCCTTACATTAGACACGATCCTTGCTTTTCGCTAAGGCCTAATGCATACCCACTGGGTCATCTGTGATGTGGAGGTGCTGCTTAGCATAGGAGGTGCGCTTTCATTGCACCTATATGTTTGATGTCCATTTGCTTTTTATGTTATAAGGTCGCGTGGTCTTGACTAGGTCTATAATTATTTCATGGCCTTCACCTAGATAACAAGCCATGGCGACTTGATGGTCCACCAGGGTCTTCACTGCTGCTATATTGATAGTATCAAGCCATCGGGTTGCTGGTCGTCTCTTGTTCCTTCTATTCTGTGGACCATGATGTCCTTCTCCAGTGATTGCTGTCTTCGTATGATGTGTCCACAGTAGACAGGTTGTAGCTTGGTGGTCCTTGCTTCCAGTGACATGTCTGGCTTGATTTGTTTGTTCTTCCTGCTGTAACGTCGGCGGCCGTGCCCACTGCCGTCCCGCCGCATCTCCTTACCCAGCCTGCCGTGCTCCTCTCTGTTCACGCACGCTCCCTCCTCCTCCTTCCTCTCGGGCTGCTGCAAGCCCGCACATGCGCCTTAGGTCGCGGGCGTGCGCCCGTCTGATTGTTTAACCCTGCGGTGGGCGGCTGCCGGATCTCGGCCAGCCAACCACCTGCCAGCAGGGGATATATCAGGCGTCTCCCATATGGGGAGGACGCCTGATTATCGTGTGCCTTACCTGCACTTATCTGGCCGCTTATAGTTTGTCTACTGTCTCTGCCTCTTAGTTCCCCAGTCCCAGCCTTGTTGTCTCTGCCACTGTGTGCTTTCTCCTGCCTCCCTGCCTGTCTTCCGCCCTGCCTGGCCCTTGTTCCACAGCCTATGTTCCCTCTGGTCTCCGTCTCCACTCCGTTCTCCAGTGTCAGTCCCGCTCCCTGTCCAGTTCTCCTGTCTGCTGTCCGTCTGTCGTCCTAGTTGTTCCTGGTGCTAAACCGCTCCGTACCTCTCCCCACGCTTACCGCACGGAGTCCCATACCTTGGTTCCTGTCCGGTATCCCGGTCCTGCCTGTGGCCACTCTGGTCCTTCGAGCCGCCCCTCTTGGTTCCAGCTGTCACGGTGTCTGACCCCCGTTGGCCTGCCCCTAACGGTCCCTGTATAGGGGTCGGTTCCACTTGGCGCGCTCGCCCCGGGGCTCTCAGTTCCGCGACCCAGAGGGTCCACTCCTCGGACGCTGCCAAATCCCTGAAGCGTCACAGTATAATCAGGCCATGGACCCCGCTGGAGCGGCGGCCGCCATACAAAAGGAATTGCTTTTCTTACGGGAAAACCAGACCCGGATAATGTCCTTCATGAAGTCCATGGACACCTGGCTTTTCGCCCTTCAAACCACCGACCCAGGGAATGCCCCCTGTTAGCAGGTCTCCAGCAGGAGCTCACGCAGCAGCGCGATGCCCAGTCCCACATCTTAAATTACATGGCGTCCGTCGATGATCGACTACTTTCCTTGCAGTCCTCTGCGGCCGCCTCTATCCAACCCCGGGATCCAGCGTCTCACCCGCCACCTCGCCTGGGAAAGCCCCCCAGGTATAGCAGGGATCCCAAGCTATGCCGGGGTTTCTTGAACCAGTGCAGACTGCACTTTGAGCTTCTACCCCAGCAATACCCCTCAGATCGAGCCAAAGTGGCGTTTATAGTGTCCCACCTTGAGGGGGGAGGCTTTGGCCTGGGTGAATCCTTTGTGGGAAAGGGATGATCCTGTGGTTTCCAGTATCCAGAATTTTCTTGATATGTTCCGCAAGGTATTTGACGAGCCCGGACGGTTGGCTTCTACTACTGAGGCTCTTTTTAACCTCTGTCAGGGTTCCCTTACCGTGGGACAGTATGCCATTCGCTTCCAGACTCTGCCTTCGGAACTTGGGTGGAATAATGAGGCCCTGGTTGGAGCCTTCTGGAGAGGTCTCTCGGGCAAAATAAAGGATGAGCTCGCCGGTCGGGATACCCCCACCACCCTGGAGGACCTCATATCCCTGGCCACCCGTATAGATCTCCGGTTTCTTGAACGTTCTCGCGAGTCAGCTAGGGAGAAGAAACCCTTTACATAGTAACATAGTAATTAAGGTTGAAGGGAGACTTTAAGTCCATCTAGTTCAACCCATATCCTATCCTAACTTGCCCTAACATGTTGATCCAGAGGAAGGCACAAAAACCCCATGTGGCAACAGTAAGCTTCATATTGGGGAAAAAAATTCCTTCCCGACTCCACATACGGCAATCAGACTAGCTCCCTGGATCAACGCAATATTAAGGAGACTAGTGTATATACCCTGTAATATTATACTTTTCAAGAAAGGCATCCAGTCCCTTCTTAAATTTTAGTAGTGAATCACTCATTACAACATCATATGGCAGAGAGTTCCATAGTCTCACTGCTCTTACAGTAAAGAATCCGCGTCTGTGAGTATGCTTAAACCTTCTTTCCTCCAGACGTAGAGGATGCCCCCTTGTCCCCGTCACAGGTCTAAGAGTAAAAAGATCATTAGAAAGGTCTTTGTATTGTCCCCATATATATTTATACATTATAATAAGATCACCCCTAAGCCTTCGATTCTCCAAACTAAATAACCCCAAGTGTAATAACCTGTCTTGGTATTGCAGACACCCTAGTTCCCTAATAACCTTGGTCGCTCTTCTCTGCACCCGCTCCAGTTCAGCTATGTCTTTCTTATACACCGGAGACCAGAACTGTACACAGTATTCTAAGTGTGGTCGCACTAGTGACTTATATAGAGGTAAAATTATGTTCTCCTCATGAGCATCTATGCCTCTTTTAATGCATCCCATTATTTTATTTGCCTTTGCAGCAGCTGCTTGACTCTGGCCACTAAATGTGAGTTTGTCGTCCACCCATACACCCAGGTCTTTTTCAGTGACTGTTTTGCCCAGTGTTTTACAATTAAGCACATAATTATACAACTTGTTCGTTCTACCCAAGTGCATGACCTTACATTTATCCCCATTAAAGCTCATTTGCCATTTATCAGCCCAAGCTTCTAGTTTACATAAATCCTCCTGTAATATAAAATTGTCCTCCTCTGTATTAATTACCCTGCAGAGTTTAGTGTCATCTGCAAATATTGAAATTCTACTCTCTATGCCCCCTACAAGGTCATTAATAAATATGTTAAAAAGAAGCGGGCCCAAAACTGACCCCTGTAGTACCCCACTGCTAACCGTGACCCAGTCCGAGTGTGCTCCATTAATAACCACCCTTTGTTTCCTATCCCTGAGCCAGCTCTTAACCCACCTACACATATTTTCCCCTATCCCCATTGTTCTCATTTTATGTATCAACCTTTTGTGTGGCACCGTATCAAAAGCTTTTGAAAAGTCCATGTACACCACGTCCACTGCATTCCCTTGGTCCAGTCCGGAACTTACCTCTTCATAAAAGCTTATCAGATTAGTCTGACAGGAACGGTCTCTTGTAAACCCATGTTGATATTGGGTCATAAGGTTATTCTTCTCCAGATACTCCAGTATAGTATCTCTTAGAAAACCCTCCAGGATTTTACCCACAGTTGAGGTTAAACTTACTGGCCTATAATTTCCAAGTTCAGTTTTTGTCCCCTTTTTGAATATTGGCACCACATTTGCTATACGCCAGTCCTGTGGTACAGACCCTGTTATTATGGAATCTTTAAAGATTAAAAATAGTGGTCTATCAATGACTGTGCTTAATTCCTGCAGTACTCGGGGGTGTATCCCATCCGGGCCCGGGGATTTGTCAATTTTAGTGATTTGTAGACGCCGCCGTACTTCCTGCTGGGTTAAGCAGGTGACATTTAATGGAGAATTTTTATCCCTGATCATGTTATCCGTCATGGGATTTTCTTGTGTAAATACTGTTGAAAAAAAGTCATTTAGCATATTGGCTTTTTCCTCATCCTCATCCACCATTTCACCCTGACTATTTTTAAGGGGACCAACACTATCATTTTTTAGCTTCTTACTATTTATGTAGTTAAAGAATATTTTGGGATTATTTTTACTTTCTCTGGCAATGAGTCTCTCTGTCTCAATCTTTGCTGTCTTGATTTGCTTTTTACAGAATTATTTAATCTTCTGTATTTAGTTAATGCCTCATCACTACCTACTTGCTTTAATTCTCTAAATGCTTTATTTTTATCTCTTATTGCGCCCCTTACAGCTCTATTTAGCCATAGTGGTTTCCTCCTATTTCTCGCATGTTTATTCCCATACGGTATATATTGTGCACAGGTCCTATTCAGGAGGATAATAAACGTCTCCCATTGTCTTTGTGTATTTTTATGTCTCAGGATATCGTCCCAGTTATTGCACCAAGATCATCTCTCATCCGTTGGAAATTTGCTTTCCTGAAGTTTAGTGTCCTTGTAACCTCTCTACTACACATCTTATTAAAGGATACATGAAAACGTATTAATTTGTGATCACTATTACCCAAGTGACCCCCAACCCTTACATTTGATATGCGGTCTGGCCTGTTGGATAATATTAGGTCTAGCAGTGCCCCCCCTCTTGTTGGGTCCTGAACCAGTTGTGAAAGGTAATTGTCTCTCATAGTTGTCAGACACCTATCACCTTTGCTGGAACTGCAGGTTTCGGTTCCCCAATGTATTTCAGGGTAGTTGAAGTCCCCCATAATAATGACTTCTCCTTGAGTCGCAGCTTCATCTATTTGCTTTATGAGGATATTCTCTGTAGCTTCCATTATTTTTGGAGACTTATAACAAACCCCTATCAGTAATTTATTATTTTTCCCCCCTCCCCTTATCTCCACCCACAGGGACTCTACATTTTCATTAGATTCATATATATTATCACGCAGGATGGGTTTTAAGGATGATTTTACATATAGACACCCCCCTCCCCCTCGCTTATTTGTTCGGTCATTTCTGAACAGACTATAGCCCTGTAAATTATCCCCCGGTCACGGCTCTCGTCCGGCCATGTCTCAGATATCCCCACCATGGCAGAATTATGCTCCAACAACATTAACTCCAATTCCTCCATTTTGTTGGCGAGACTTCTGGCATTAGTATACATGCACTTTATGTATCTCTCTGTACCTCTATTCTTTCTTAAATTATTAACTGTTCTAACCCCACCCCCATGCCACCTCCACCCCCAATGTCATTATTTGTGCCCAGGTCTCTAGCTGCACTGTCTTCCCCTCCTATAAAAGGAATACCCTCCCCCCCGTCCCTAGTTTAAACACTCCTCCAACCTTCTAGCCATTTTCTCCCCCAGCACAGCTGCTCCCTCCCCATTGAGGTGCAGCCCGTCCCTAGCGTAGAACCTGTAGCCAACTGAGAAGTCGGCCCAGTTCTGCAGGAACCCAAACCCCTCCTTCCTACACCAATTCCTGAGCCACTTATTAACCTCCCTAATCTCCCGTTGCCTCTCTGGCGTGGCACGTGGTACAGGAAGTATTTCTGAAAATACCACCTTGGAGGTCCTTGCTTTAAGCTTACAGCCTAATTCCCTGAAATCATCTTTAAGGACCTTCCACCTACCTCTAACTTTGTCATTTGTGCCAATGTGCACCATGACCGCTGGATCCTCACCAGCCCCTCCCAGTAATCTGTCAACCCGATCAGCGATGTGTCGGACTCGAGCGCCAGGTAGGCAGCACACCGTTCGACGATCCCTGTCTTTGTGACAGATTGCCCTATCTGTTCCCCTAATAATTGAGTCTCCCACTACCAGAACCTGTCTGGCCTGCCCTGCTCTCCTATTTCCCCCCTTAATGGAGCAGACACTCCTCCGGCTTTCAGAGGACATGCCTTGCTGCAGCAGTGCTACTCCTGCACTAACACTCCCCTCATCTGCCAACTTAGCAAACTTATTGGGGTGTGCCAAATCAGGACTAGCCCCCCTGGTGCTCTTCCCTCTACCCCGCCTTCTGTCACCCAGCTAGCTGCTTCATTGTCCTGCAGCTCCAACCTAGCATCCCCCCCCTCATCTATCCCATTGAGCGTCTGCTCAGTGAGCAGAAGACTCCTTTCCATATTGTCTATGGATCTCAGTGTTGCCAGATGCACATTTAGATCCAGTATCTGGGCTTCCAAATGCACAACGTGCTCACATCTCGCACAGCAGTATGCACCCTCCACCGGCTGTTCAAGGACTGCATACATGCGGCAAGACGTGCACTGGATGACATTGGCAATAGTGGAGCACATCCTAATGGGGATTGCACCAGACAATAAGATAAGCAAAAATAAATTAAAAAAAAAAAAAAGTATTACTATAACAGCAATTCAGTAATACCTCCCTTGGAAACTCTCTGAATCTAAAGTCACTGAATTTCAAGTCACACACTTACCACAGTTCGCACTTACACTCAGGTCACACTCAGCTCGTTCACACTCGCTCAGGAAGAAGATTTAAAAGAGTTTTTTTGTTTGTTTTTTTTTCCCCTTTCACCAGCACACCACCTTGCTGCTCAATGCACTTCCAAAAGGAGTTGAGCCCCAACCAGCTGCCCCTTATAAACCTTTAATTACTGTATGAACTCCCACCCTTAATTAACCCCTTGTGAATATAGTTACACCTCTAGATTTAAATGCAATATAGTTTACCCTTAAAAACACAGATAGTAAAAGAAGAGATTAACCCTGTAGAGAGAAAAAATAGGTTAAACAAGCCCCCAAAGCCCCCCAAAAATTGAACAGGTAGAAAGCGCTCAGCAACCTACAATTCAGCAACTCACACAGGTATTTGTTATAGGTTTTCCAAATACCTCTTCACTGAATTTCAAGTCACACACTTACCACAGTTCGCACTTACGCTCAGGTCACACTCAGCTCGTTCACACTCGCTCAGGAAGATTTAAAAGAGTTTTTTTTTTTTTTTTCCCCCTTTCACCAGCACACCACCTTGCTGCTCAATGCACTTCCAAAAGGGAAGTATCAAGCTCCCATTCCAAGTTCCTCCGCACCCTCTGCTAGTACCGCCCCCGAGCCCATGCAGATAGACCGTTTAAAAATTGTCTGAGCAAAGGCGCAGAGAGAGAATAATGAAAGGTCTTTGTCTGTATTGCGGCGGAGCCAACCATTTCCTGCGGACCTGTCCTGTGAGACCGGGAAACGCCTCCACCTAGGCCAGGTAAGAGAGGCCTCCCTAGGTGACCCTAATTCCTCTCTGCCCCTTACCATTTCAGCTTTAATTATTCTAGGTCGGGAGCGTAGATCTGTGGAGGCGTATGTGGACTCGGGTGCGGCTGGTAATTTCATTCGGCTAGAAGAAGTTGACAAGTTCCAGATTCCGGTGGTTACCTTGGAAAACCCACGTGCGATTGCCTCGGTGGATGACAGACCACTTCCGGAGCTCATCACCATGGTTACTGCCGAAGTGGAGCTACAAATTGGAGCTCTTCACCTGGAGAAGATAGCTTTTTACGACTTGCCTAAATTGTCCCACGCCGTTCTCCTTGGATTACCCTGGCTCAGGTTGCATGAACCGGTTCTTGACTGGCGCTCTGGGGAGATTCTGCACTGGGGTCATATCTGCCATGAACGCTGTCTGTTGTTGGTGGCCCGTTCCCGTCCGCTACAGGAGCCAGCCGATCTCCCGGGACTTCCCGCACCGTATCACGCGTATGCCGACGTCTTCAGTAAGAAGGAGGTGGATTCCTTGCCGCCGCACAGGTTCTATGACTGCCCCATCGATTTGATTCCGGGAGCCACCCCTCCCAAGGGGAGAACGTATCCACTGTCTCCAGCATAGACCTCGGCCATGACAGAGTACATTCAGGAAAACTTGGCCAAGGGTTTCATTCGGAAGTCATCTTCCCCTGCAGGCGCGAGTTTTTTCTTTGTCCGGAAGAAAGACGGATCCCTCCGGCCATGTATTGACTATCGAGGCCTGAACAACATCACCGTTAAAAATCGGTATCCTCTTCTGCTAATCCCAGAACTTTGACAGGCTGAGGGGAGCCCGGGTCTTTACCAAACTGGATCTACGAGGAGCTTATAATTTGATCCGAATCCGCGCAGGGGACAAGTGGAAGACGGCTTTCAATACTCGGGATGGCCATTATGAATATTTAGTCATGCCGTTTGGACTCTGCAATGCCCCGGCAGTGTTCCAGAAATTCGTTAATGAGGTTTTTCGGGATTTATTGTACTCCTGTGTTGTGGTGTACTTGGATGATATTCTCGTCTTTTCACCCGATCTTTCCTCACATCGAAGGAGCGTTCGCCTGGTCCTGCAACGCCTTCGGGAGAATCATCTCTACGCTAAATTAGAGAAATGCCTGTTTGAGCAAACCTCGTTGCCTTTCTTGGGTTACATAATCACGGATTCTGGGCTGAAGATGGATCCCGAGAAGCTCTCCGCCGTACTCAAATGGCCTCGTCCTGTCGGTGTGAAAGCCATTCAGCGCTTCCTGGGATTTGCCAATTATTACAGTTTGTTCCTCACTTCTCCTCAGTGACCAAGCCCATCATGGCCCTGACCCGAAAAAGAACTAAATCGAACACCTGGTCTCCTGAGGCTGAAGACGTCTTTCTTGCCCTGAAACGATCCTTTGCGTCAGCACCAATCTTGGATCGGCCCTGTAGCCAGTAGGCCCTTCAACCTAGAGGTGGATGCCTCCTCCACCGGGGCTGGGGCAGTTCTTTCCCAGGGGGCATCATCTGGACATCTGGTTCCCTGTGGGGTTTTCTCTAAGTTCTTTTCATAGAATCATAGAATCGTAGAGTTGGAAGGGACCTCCTGGGCCATCTGGTCCAACCCCCTGCTCAAAGCAGGATTCGCTAAATCATCCCAGTCAGATGTCTGTCCAGCCTCTGTTTGAAGACTTCCATTGAAGGAGAACTCACCACTTCTCGTGGCAGCCTGTTCCACTCATTGATCACTCTAACTGTCAAAAAGTTTTTTCTAATATCTAATCTGTGTCTCCTCCCATTCAGTTTCATCCCATTGCTTCTAGTCTTTCCTTGTGCAAATGAGAATAAAGTTGATCCTTCTACAATGTGACAGCCCTTTAGATATTTGTAGACAGCAATTAAGTCTCCTCTCAGTCTTCTCTTTTGCAAACTAAACATTCCCAAATCCTGCAACCTTTCCTCATAAGACAGGGTTTGCAGACCGGTCACCATTCTGGTCGCTCTTTTCTGAACTTGCTCCAGTTTGTTGATATCTTTTTTAAAATGTGGTGCCCAAAACTGGACACAATATTCCAGATGAGGTCTGACCAAAGAGGAGTAGAGGGAAATAATGACTTCACGTGATCTAGACTGTATGCTTCTGTTAATACATCCTAGAACTGCATTTGCCTTTTTTGCTGCTGCATCACACTGTTGACTCATATTCAGTCTGTGATCTATTAGTATACCCAAGTCTTTTTCACATGTGCTGTCACTTAGCCCTATTCCTCCCATTCTATATATGCTTTTTTCATTTTTATTGCCCAGATGTAGTACTTTGCATTTCTCCCTGTTAAAAACCATTCTGTTAGTTACTGCCCACTTCTCCAGTTTATTTAAATCTTTTTGAATCCTCTCTCTCTCTTCTCTAGTATTAGCTATCCCTCCTAGCTTTGTGTCATCAGCAAATTTTCCTCTGCTGAGTGTAACTATTCAGAGATCGGGAGTTGCTCGCCATAAAGATGGTTCTGGAAGAATGGCGGTATCTGCTCAAGGGGGCGGTTCACCCCTTTACTATCTTCACTGACCACAAGAACTTAACCTATCTTCAGTCCGCCCAAAGACTCAATTCCAGGCAAGCCAGATGGTCTCTGTATTTTTCTCGTTTCGACTTCAAGCTCAATTTTCGACCCGGGAATAGGAACACCAAGGCGGATGCGCTCTCCAGGTCTTTGCAGTCACCTGAAATGGAGGAGGCTCCATCCTATATCATCGAGCCTGTGAAAGTTATCACCGTGGCTCCCGTGAGCCTCTCCACCCTTCCGCCAGGCAGAACCTTCGTTCCACAGGGCAAAAGACTGGAGGTGCTACGCTGGGGGCACTCGTCCAAAATCGCAGGACACGTCGGGACCAAGAAAACCCTCTTGCTTCTCTCTCACTACTATTGGTGGCCCTCTCTTCGCCAGGACGTGACGGATTATGTAGCTTCCTGTACTACTTGTGCTCAGAACAAAGCCGTGCCCGCCGCCGTCCCACCATCACCGGGTCCCGCCGCTGCATCTTCTTACCCAGCCTGCCGCGCTCCTCTCTGTTCTCGCGTGCTCCCTCCCCCTTCTTCCTCTCGGGCTGCTGCAAGCTCGCACATGCGCCTTAGGTCGCGGGCCCGTCTGATTGTTTAACCTTGCGGTGGGCGGCTGCCGGATCTCGGCAAAACCAACCACCTGCCAGCAGGGGATATATCAGGTGTCTCCCATATGGGGAGGACGCCTGATTATCGTGTGCCTTACCTGCACTGATCTGGCCGCTTATAGTTTGTCTATTGTCTCTGCCTCTGTCTCTTGGTTCCCCACTCCCAGCCTCGTTGTCTCTGCCACTGTGTGCTTTCACTTGCCTTTCTGCCTGTCTTCCGCCCTGCCTGGCCCTTGTTCCACAGCCTATGTTCCCTCTGGTCTCCGTTCCGTCCTCCAGTGTCAGTCCTGCTCCCTGACCAGTTCTCCTGTCTGCTCTCCGTCTGTCGTCCTAGTTGTTCCTGGTGCTAAACCGCTCCGAGCCTCTCCCCGCGCTTAGCGCACGGAGTCCCGTATCTTGGTTCCTGTCCGGTATCCCGCTCCTGCTGTGGCCACTCCGGTCCTTCGAGCCGCCCCTCTTGGTTCCAGCTGTCGTGGTGTCTGACCCCCGCGGGCCTGCCCCTAACGGTCCCTGTACAGGGACTCGCCCCGGGGCTCTCAGTTCCGCGACCCCGAGGGTCCACTCTCGGACGCTGCCAAATCCCTGAAGCGTCACACCTGCCACCCATAGTATTAATAACATTTTGAGGGCGTTGATTTTTCTTGTCTCATTTCATTATCATCCAGGTTGCGCAGCCGTATGTTACTACAGAAAACAGACTACATGTGATCCGTTTCTGTGTCGCCAGTGAAATATTTCTCAATTTGAAGACCTCGTCCAGTGACTTCATTGTGGATTTGCTCGTAGCTATTCTATTGACTTCTGGTGTCGTCGCTGCATCTTGAGTGACCATCGATCCGAGTAGGCTGAAGTCCTTAACGACTTCCAGTTCGTTGCTGCCCATCTCAGATGTGTCTCAAATGTGTCATAATTATATAGGTTTATAAAAATATTAAACCTGGTAAAAGACCATATGACATTATAAACAGAACAGCACAAATAATGCCACCAATATCGAGTAAGTGTCTGTTAGTGGCTAAGCTAAAAACAGGAAAACAGGTACAACAGAGGGAAAGTCTAGAACTACACACACACACACACATTTTGTCTTTACCTGCAAGAACCTTCCTCATTATGCCCTTACCTGCAGGATCCTTCCTCATTATGCCTTTACCTACAGGAACCATCCTCATTATGCTCTTACCTGCAGGAACCTTCCTCGCTATGCCTTTACCTGCAGGAACCTGTCTAGGCTCTGCATCAGCCACAAATCTCTTTACAATATGATGATCACACTTCAGTTTCCCTGAAATATCTAATGTTTTCACACCTTGTCTAAGGTATTGCACCATGTGACACTTTTCGGCAGAAGACCGACCATTTTCTTTCCCATATTACCGAAACCTGCTGATGCTTAACTAACTAATCTTTATTAAGGAGTTTTCCTTTAATTAGGCTTCACCTGGCAACTAATTATCACACAGGTCTGAGATTGTGTCTCGGGGTCTTTGGATCACTGACTTCAAACAGTCCATGAGGTTATGTAAAAAAAAAAAAAACATTACCTCTTTATAATATTTAAATCCAATTGGCAAAACAATTTGTAACTTGTGATTATCCACAGTTGTCCCATCTGATTTTGGTTTATTTTCAGTTGAATAGGGTTTTCCAATTATTGACCAAACAGGATTGTTTAAAGGGGAAATACTGAAAACCTTCCAGTCATAACTTCATCCCAAGCAATGTCTCCACACTGGGAAGAAAGATAAGTACCTGCCCCTGATGAAAATGGGGACGTCACAAAGTGAGAAAGGATATCTGGATACTCCATCATCCACCACCAATGCTTCACAATGCCGCCACCATCACAACTACTCCATGGCTCTGCCACCTCAAGGTCCATTTTCACAAGTTTCATTGTGCCACCTCCACATCAGATCTTCTGACCACATCTGTGGAGCCAGTAAGCCAAACCACCAACTGACTCCTCAATTTCCCTGACTTCCGAACCCACAGCGCTGGTCACTACTGAGCATGTAAAGTGCAGCACAGATTCATCTCACCTCTGACCCCACAGCACTGGTCACTACTGAGCATGTACATAAAGTGCAGCACAGATTCATCTCACCTCTGACCCCACAGCACTGGTCACTACTGAGCATGTGCATAAAGTGCAGCACAGATTCATCTCATCTATGACTCCACAGCACTGGTCACTACTGAGCATGTGCATAAAGTGCAGCACAGATTCATCTCATCTATGACTCCACAGCACTGGTCACTGCTGAGCATGTACATAAAGTGCAGCACAGATTCATCTCACCTCTGACCCCACAGCACTGGTCACTACTGAGCATGTACATAAAGTGCAGCACAGATTCATCTTACCTCTGACCCCACAGCACTGGTCACTACTGAGCATGTACATAAAGTGCAGCACAGATTCATCTCATCTCTGACTCCACAGCACTGGTCACTACTGAGCATGTACATAAAGTGCAGCACAGATTCATCTCAACTATGACCTCACAGCACTGGTCACTGCTGAGCATGTGCATAAAGTGCAGCACAGATTCATCTCAACTATGACCTCACAGCACTGGTCACTACTGAGCATGTACATAAAGTGCAGCACAGATTCATCTCAACTATGACCTCACAGCACTGGTCACTGCTGAGCATGTGCATAAAGTGCAGCACAGATTCATCTCAACTATGACCTCACAGCACTGGTCACTACTGAGCATGTACATAAAGTGCAGCACAGATTTATCTCACCTCTGACCCCACAGCACTGGTCACTACTGAGCATGTACATAAAGGGCAGCACAGATTCATCTCATCTCTGACTCCACAGCACTGGTCACTACTGAGCATGTACATAAAGTGCAGCACAGATTCATCTCATCTCTGACTCCACAGCACTGGTCACTGCTGAGCATGTGCATAAAGTGCAGCACAGATTCATCTCATCTCTGACTCCACAGCACTGGTCACTGCTGAGCATGTGCATAAAGTGCAGCACAGATTCATCTCATCTCTGACTCCACTGCACTGGTCACTACTGAGCATGTACATAAAGTGCAGCACAGATTCATCTCAACTATGACCTCACAGCACTGGTCACTGCTGAGCATGTGCATAAAGTGCAGCACAGATTCATCTCAACTATGACCTCACAGCACTGGTCACTACTGAGCATGTGCATAAAGTGCAGCACAGATTCATCTCAACTATGACCTCACAGCACTGGTCACTGCTGAGCATGTACATAAAGTGCAGCACAGATTCATCTCAACTATGACCTCACAGCACTGGTCACTACTGAGCATGTACATAAAGTGCAGCACAGATTCATCTCAACTATGACCTCACAGCACTGGTCACTGCTGAGCATGTACATAAAGTGCAACACACATTCATCTCAACTATGACCTCACAGCACTGGTCACTGCTGAGGATGTACATAAAGTGCAGCACAGATTCATCTCATCTCTGACTCCACAGCACTGGTCACTACTGAGCATGTGCATAAAGTGCAGCACAGATTCATCTCATCTCTGACTCCACAGCACTGGTCACTGCTGAGCATGTGCATAAAGTGCAGCACAGATTCAGCTCAACTATGACCTCACAGCACTGGTCACTGCTGAGCATGTACATAAAGTGCAGCACAGATTCATCTCATCTCTGACTCCACAGCACTGGTCACTGCTGAGCATGTGCATAAAGTGCAGCACAGATTCATCTCAACTATGACCTCACAGCACTGGTCACTGCTGAGCATGTACATAAAGTGCAGCACAGATTCATCTCAACTATGACCTCACAGCACTGGTCACTGCTGAGCATGTGCATAAAGTGCAGCACAGATTCATCTCACCTCTGACTCCACAGCACTGGTCTCTACTGAGCATGTGCATAAAGTGCAGCACAGATTCATCTCATCGCTGACTCCACAGCACTGGTCACTACTGAGCATGTACATAAAGAGCAGCACAGATTCATCTCATCTATGACTCCACAGCACTGGTCACTACTGAGCATGTGCATAAAGTGTAGCACAGATTCATCTCACCTCTCACTCCACAGCACTGGTCACTACTGAGCATGTGCATAAAGTGCAGCACAGATTCATCTCATCTCTGACTCCACAGCACTGGTCACTACTGAGCATGTGCATAAAGTGCAGCACAGATTCATCTCATCTCTGACTCCACTGGTCACTACTGAGCATGTACATAAAGTGCAGCACAGATTCATCTCAACTATGACCTCACAGCACTGGTCACTGCTGAGCATGTGCATAAAGTGCAGCACAGATTCATCTCAACTATGACCTCACAGCACTGGTCACTACTGAGCATGTGCATAAAGTGCAGCACAGATTCATCTCAACTATGACCTCACAGCACTGGTCACTACTGAGCATGTACATAAAGTGCAGCACAGATTCATCTCATCTCTGACTCCACAGCACTGGTCACTACTGAGCATGTGCATAAAGTGCAGCACAGATTCATCTCATCTCTGACTCCACAGCACTGGTCACTGCTGAGCATGTGCATAAAGTGCAGCACAGATTCAGCTCAACTATGACCTCACAGCACTGGTCACTGCTGAGCATGTACATAAAGTGCAGCACAGATTCATCTCATCTCTGACTCCACAGCACTGGTCACTGCTGAGCATGTGCATAAAGTGCAGCACAGATTCATCTCAACTATGACCTCACAGCACTGGTCACTGCTGAGCATGTACATAAAGTGCAGCACAGATTCATCTCAACTATGACCTCACAGCACTGGTCACTGCTGAGCATGTGCATAAAGTGCAGCACAGATTCATCTCACCTCTGACTCCACAGCACTGGTCTCTACTGAGCATGTGGATAAAGTGCAGCACAGATTCATCTCATCGCTGACTCCACAGCACTGGTCACTACTGAGCATGTACATAAAGAGCAGCACAGATTCATCTCATCTATGACTCCACAGCACTGGTCACTACTGAGCATGTGCATAAAGTGTAGCACAGATTCATCTCACCTCTCACTCCACAGCACTGGTCACTACTGAGCATGTGCATAAAGTGCAGCACAGATTCATCTCATCTCTGACTCCACAGCACTGGTCACTACTGAGCATGTGCATAAAGTGTAGCACAGATTCATCTCACCTCTCACTCCACAGCACTGGTCACTACTGAGCATGTGCATAAAGTGCAGCACAGATTCATCTCATCTACATCTCCCCAGCACTGGTCACTACTGAGCATGTGCATAAAGTTCAGCAGATTCATCTCATCTGACTCCACAGCACTGGTCACTACTGAGCATGTACATAAAGTGTAGCACAGATTCATCTAATCTCTGACTCCACAGCACTGGTCACTTCTAGCATGTGCATAAAGTGCAGCACAGATTCATCTCATCTGACTCCACAGCACTGGTCACTGATGAGCATGTGCATAAAGTGCAGCACAGATTCATCTCATCTGACTCCACAGCACTGGTCACTGCTGAGCATGTGCATAAAGTGCAGCACAGATTCATCTCATCTGACTCCACAGCACTGGTCACTACTGAGCATGTACATAAAGAGCAGCACAGATTCATCTCATCTCTGACTCCCCAGCACTGGTCACTACGGAGCATGTACATAAAGTGTAGCACAGATTCATCTCATCTCTGACTCCACAGCACCGGTCACTACTGAGCATGTACATAAAAAGCAGCACAGATTCATCTAATCTCTGACTCCCCAGCACTGGTCACTACGGAGCATGTACATAAAGTGCAGCACAGATTCATCTCACCTGACTCCCCAGCACTGGTCACTACTGAGCATGTGCATAAAGTGCAGCACAGATTCATCTCACCTCTGACTCCCCAGCACTGGTCACTACTGAGCATGTGCATAAAGTGCAGCACAGATTCATCTCATCTCTGACTCCCCAGCACTGGTCACTACGGAGCATGTACATAAAGTGCAGCACAGATTCATCTCACCTGACTCCCCAGCACTGGTCACTACTGAGCATGTGCATAAAGTGCAGCACAGATTCATCTCACCTCTGACTCCCCAGCACTGGTCACTACTGAGCATGCACATAAAGTGCAGCACAGATTCATCTCAACTGAAAGCAGAGATCCTGAGATCAGGAACAGAACTGACATTGATAGGACATTCATAACTCTCTCAAATTGAAAACATTTACAGCACATCCTGCGTTGTACCACTGCACCCAATGGATTACATGCATGAGGAGTCAGAGTCACTCCATTTTATACTGACTCCACCAAAATGGACACCAACTCCACAACTCCGAGTCCACAGCTCTACTTCTGACGTGCCTGCTTCATTATGCTCCATGACGATGGCTGCGCAATTGCTCAGATATGCTCCTTGGTGCAGAGTCTACACCTGCAGTTCTGCTGACACGCCTGCTTTATTATGCACCATGACGCTGGCTCCACACCTGCTCTGACATGCTCCCTGGTGCAGACTCCACACCAGCGCTTTTGCTGACACACCTGCTTTATTATGCACCATGACGCTGGATCCACACCTGCTCTGACATGCTCCCTGGTGCAGACTCCACACCAGCACTTCTGCTGACACACCTGCTTCATTATGCACCATGACGCTGGATCCACACCTGCTCAGTCACACTCCCTGGTGCAGACTTCACACCAGCACTTTTGCTGACACACCTGCTTTATTATGCACCATGACGCTGGCTCCACACCTGCTCAGTCACGCTCCTTGGTGCTGACTCCACACCTGCACTTCTAACACACCTGCTTTATTATGCACCATGACGCTGGCTCCACACCTGCTCAGTCACGCTCCCTGGTGCAGACTCCACACCAGCAATTTTGCTGACACACCTGCTTCATTATGCTCCATGACGCTGGCTCCACACCTGCTCTGACATGCTCCCTGGTGCTGACTCCACACCCGCACTTCTAACACACCTGCTTCATTATGCACCATGACGCTGGCTCCACACCTGCTCAGTCACGCTTCTTGGTGCTGACTCCACACCTGCACTTCTAACACACCTGCTTCATTATGCTCCATGACGCTGGCTCCACACCTGCTCAGTCACGCTTCTTGGTGCTGACTCCACACCCGCACTTCTAACACACCTGCTTCATTATGCTCCATGACGCTGGCTCCACACCTGCTCTGACATGCTCCTTGGTGCTGACTCCACACCCGCACTTCTAACACGCCTGCTTCATTATGCTCCATGACGATGGCTCCACACCTGCTCAGTCACGCTCCTTGGTGCTGACTCCACACCCGCACTTCTAACACACCTGCTTCATTATGCTCCATCACGCTGGCTCCACACCTGCTCTGACATGCTCCTTGGTGCTGACTCCACACCCGCACTTCTAACACGCCTGCTTCATTATGCTCCATGACGATGGCGCCACACCTGCTCAGTCACGCTCCTTGGTGCTGACTCCACACCCGCACTTCTAACACGCCTGCTTCATTATGCTCCATGACGATGGCTCCACACCTGCTCAGTCACGCTTCTTGGTGCTGACTCCACACCTGCACTTCTAACACACCTGCTTCATTATGCTCCATGACGCTGGCTCCACACCTGCTCAGTCACGCTTCTTGGTGCTGACTCCACACCCGCACTTCTAACACACCTGCTTCATTATGCTCCATGACGCTGGCTCCACACCTGCTCAGTCACGCTCCTTGGTGCTGACTCCACACCCGCACTTCTAACACGCCTGCTTCATTATGCTCCATGACGATGGCTCCACACCTGCTCAGTCACGCTCCTTGGTGCTGACTCCACACCTGCACTTCTAACACACCTGCTTCATTATGCTCCATGACGCTGGCTCCACACCTGCTCAGTCACGCTTCTTGGTGCTGACTCCACACCCGCACTTCTAACACACCTGCTTCATTATGCTCCATGACGCTGGCTCCACACCTGCTCAGTCACGCTCCTTGGTGCTGACTCCACACCCGCACTTCTAACACGCCTGCTTCATTATGCTCCATGACGATGGCTCCACACCTGCTCAGTCACGCTCCTTGGTGCTGACTCCACACCCGCACTTCTAACACACCTGCTTCACTATGCTCCATGACGCTGGCTCCACACCTGCTCAGTCACGCTCCTTGGCGCTGACTCCACACCCGCACTTCTAACACACCTGCTTCATTATGCTCCATGACGCTGGCTCCACACCTGCTCAGTCACGCTCCTTGGTGCTGACTCCACACCCGCACTTCTAACACACCTGCTTCATTATGCTCCATGACGATGGCTCCACACCTGCTCAGTCACGCTCCTTGGTGCTGACTCCACACCTGCACTTCTAACACACCTGCTTCATTATGCTCCATGACGCTGGCTCCACACCTGCTCAGTCACGCTCCTTGGTGCTGACTCCACACCCGCACTTCTAACACGCCTGCTTCATTATGCTCCATGACGCTGGCTCCACACGTGCTCATTCACGCTCCTTGGTGCTGACTCCACACCCGCACTTCTAACACACCTGCTTCATTATGCACCATGACGCTGGCTCCACACCTGCTCAGTCACGCTCCTTGGCGCTGACTCCACACCCGCACTTCTAACACACCTGCTTCATTATGCTCCATGACGCTGGCTCTACACCTGCTCAGTCACGCTCCTTGGTGCTGACTCCACACCCGCACTTCTAACACACCTGCTTCATTATGCTCCATGACGCTGGCTCCACACCTGCTCAGTCACGCTTCTTGGTGCTGACTCCACACCCGCACTTCTAACACACCTGCTTCATTATGCTCCATGAAGATGGCTCCACACCTGCTCAGTCACGCTCCTTGGTGCTGACTCCACACCCGCACTTCTAACACGCCTGCTTCATTATGCTCCATGACGCTGGCTCCACACCTGCTCAGTCACGCTCCTTGGCGCTGACTCCACAACCGCACTTCTAACACACCTGCTTCATTATGCACCATGACGCTGGCTCCACATCTGCTCAGTCACGCTTCTTGGTGCTGACTCCACACCCGCACTTCTAACACACCTGCTTCATTATGCTCCATGACGATGGCTCCACACCTGCTCAGTCACGCTCCTTGGTGCTGACTCCACACCCGCACTTCTAACACGCCTGCTTCATTATGCACCATGACGCTGGCTCCACACCTGCTCAGTCACGCTCCTTGGTGCTGACTCCACACCCACACTTCTAACACACCTGCTTCATTATGCTCCATGATGCTGGCTCCACACCTGCTCAGTCACGCTCCTTGGTGCTGACTCCACACCCACACTTCTAACACACCTGCTTCATTATGCTCCATGACGCTGGCTCCACACCTGCTCAGTCACGCTCCTTGGTGCTGACTCCACACCTGCACTTCTAACACGCCTGCTTCATTATGCTCCATGACGCTGGCTCCACACCTGCTCAGTCACGCTCCTTGGTGCTGACTCCACACCCGCACTTTTAACACGCCTGCTTCATTATGCACCATGACGCTGGCTCCACACCTGCTCAGTCACGCTCCTTGGTGCTGACTGCACACCTGCACTTCTAACACACCTGCTTCATTATGCTCCATGACGCTGGCTCCACACCTGCTCAGTCACGCTCCTTGGTGCTGACTCCACACCCGCACTTCTAACACACCTGCTTCATTATGCTCCATGACGCTGGCTCCACACCTGCTCAGTCACGCTCCTTGGTGCTGACTCCACACCCGCACTTCTAACACACCTGCTTCATTATGCACCATGACGCTGGCTCCACACCTGCTCAGTCACGCTCCTTGGTGCTGACTCCACACCCGCACTTTTAACACGCCTGCTTCATTATGCTCCATGACGCTGGCTCCACACCTGCTCAGTCACGCTCCTTGGTGCTGACTCCACACCTGCACTTCTAACACACCTGCTTCATTATGCTCCATGACGCTGGCTCCACACCTGCTCAGTCACGCTCCTTGGTGCTGACTCCACACCCGCACTTCTAACACGCCTGCTTCATTATGCACCATGACGCTGGCTCCACACCTGCTCAGTCACGCTCCTTGGTGCTGACTCCACACCTGCACTTCTAACACACCTGCTTCATTATGCTCCATGACGCTGGCTCCACACCTGCTCAGTCACGCTCCTTGGTGCTGACTCCACACCCACACTTCTAACACACCTGCTTCATTATGCTCCATGACGCTGGCTCCACACCTGCTCAGTCACGCTCCTTGGTGCTGACTCCACACCTGCACTTCTAACACACCTGCTTCATTATGCTCCATGACACTGGCTCCACACCTGCTCAGTCACGCTCCTTGGTGCTGACTCCACACCCGCACTTCTAACACACCTGCTTCATTATGCTCCATGACGCTGGCTCCACACCTGCTCAGTCACGCTCCTTGGTGCTGACTCCACACCCGCACTTTTAACACGCCTGCTTCATTATGCTCCATGACGCTGGCTCCACACCTGCTCAGTCACGCTCCTTGGTGCTGACTCCACACCTGCACTTCTAACACACCTGCTTCATTATGCTCCATGACGCTGGCTCCACACCTGCTCAGTCACGCTCCTTGGTGCTGACTCCACACCCGCACTTATAACACACCTGCTTCATTATGCTCCATGACGCTGGCTCCACACCTGCTCAGTCACGCTCCTTGGTGCTGACTCCACACCCGCACTTTTAACACGCCTGCTTCATTATGCACCATGACGCTGGCTCCACACCTGCTCAGTCACGCTCCTTGGTGCTGACTGCACACCTGCACTTCTAACACACCTGCTTCATTATGCTCCATGACGCTGGCTCCACACCTGCTCAGTCACGCTCCTTGGTGCTGACTCCACACCCGCACTTCTAACACACCTGCTTCATTATGCTCCATGACGCTGGCTCCACACCTGCTCAGTCACGCTCCTTGGTGCTGACTCCACACCCGCACTTCTAACACACCTGCTTCATTATGCACCATGACGCTGGCTCCACACCTGCTCAGTCACGCTCCTTGGTGCTGACTCCACACTCGCACTTTTAACACGCCTGCTTCATTATGCTCCATGACGCTGGCTCCACACCTGCTCAGTCACGCTCCTTGGTGCTGACTCCACACCTGCACTTCTAACACACCTGCTTCATTATGCTCCATGACGCTGGCTCCACACCTGCTCAGTCACGCTCCTTGGTGCTGACTCCACACCCGCACTTCTAACACACCTGCTTCATTATGCTCCATGACGCTGGCTCCACACCTGCTCAGTCACGCTCCTTGGTGCTGACTCCACACCCGCACTTCTAACACACCTGCTTCATTATGCTCCATGACGATGGCTCCACACCTGCTCAGTCACACTCCTTGGTGCTGACTGCACACCTGCACTTCTAACACACCTGCTTCATTATGCTCCATGACGCTGGCTCCACACCTGCTCAGTCACGCTCCTTGGTGCTGACTCCACACCCGCACTTCTAACACACCTGCTTCATTATGCACCATGACGCTGGCTCCACACCTGCTCAGTCACGCTTCTTGGTGCTGACTCCACACCCGCACTTCTAACACACCTGCTTCATTATGCTCCATGACGCTGGCTCCACACCTGCTCAGTCACGCTTCTTGGTGCTGACTCCACACCCGCACTTCTAACACACCTGCTTCATTATGCTCCATGACGCTGGCTCCACACCTGCTCAGTCACGCTCCTTGGCGCTGACTCCACACCCGCACTTCTAACACACCTGCTTCATTATGCTCCATGACGCTGGCTCCACACCTGCTCAGTCACGCTCCTTGGTGCTGACTCCACACCCGCACTTCTAACACACCTGCTTCATTATGCTCCATGAAGCTGGCTCCACACCTGCTCAGTCACGCTCCTTGGCGCTGACTCCACACCCGCACTTCTAACACACCTGCTTCATTATGCTCCATGACGCTGGCTCCACACCTGCTCAGTCACGCTCCTTGGCGCTGACTCCACACCCGCACTTCTAACACACCTGCTTCATTATGCTCCATGACACTGGCTCCACACCTGCTCAGTCACGCTCCTTGGTGCTGACTCCACACCCGCACTTCTAACACACCTGCTTCATTATGCTCCATGACGCTGGCTCCACACCTGCTCAGTCACGCTTCTTGGTGCTGACTCCACACCCGCACTTCTAACACACCTGCTTCATTATGCACCATGACGCTGGCTCCACACCTGCTCAGTCACGCTTCTTGGTGCTGACTCCACACCCGCACTTCTAACACACCTGCTTCATTATGCTCCATGACGATGGCTCCACACCTGCTCAGTCACGCTCCTTGGTGCTGACTCCACACCCGCACTTCTAACACACCTGCTTCATTATGCACCATGACGCTGGCTCCACACCTGCTCAGTCACGCTTCTTGGTGCTGACTCCACACCCGCACTTCTAACACACCTGTTTCATTATGCACCATGACGCTGGCTCCACACCTGCTCAGTCACGCTTCTTGGTGCTGACGCCACACCCGCACTTCTAACACACCTGCTTCATTATGCACCATGACGCTGGCTCCACACCTGCTCAGTCACGCTTCTTGGTGCTGACTCCACACCCGCACTTCTAACACACCTGCTTCATTATGCTCCATGACGATGGCTCCACACCTGCTCAGTCACGCTCCTTGGTGCTGACTCCACACCCGCACTTCTAACACGCCTGCTTCATTATGCACCATGATGCTGGCTCCACACCTGCTCAGTCACGCTTCTTGGTGCTGACTCCACACCCGCACTTCTAACACACCTGCTTCATTATGCACCATGACGCTGGCTCCACACCTGCTCAGTCACGCTTCTTGGTGCTGACTCCACACCCGCACTTCTAACACACCTGCTTCATTATGCACCATGACGCTGGCTCCACACCTGCTCAGTCACGCTCCTTGGTGCTGACTCCACACCCGCACTTCTAACACGCCTGCTTCATTATGCACCATGACGCTGGCTCCACACCTGCTCAGTCACGCTCCTTGGCGCTGACTCCACACCCGCACTTCTAACACACCTGCTTCATTATGCTCCATGACGCTGGCTCCACACCTGCTCAGTCACGCTCCTTGGTGCTGACTCCACACCCGCACTTCTAACACGCCTGCTTCATTATGCACCATGACGCTGGCTCCACACCTGCTCAGTCACGCTCCTTGGCGCTGACTCCACACCCGCACTTCTAACACACCTGCTTCATTATGCTCCATGACGATGGCTCCACACCTGCTCAGTCACGCTCCTTGGTGCTGACTCCACACCCGCACTTCTAACACGCCTGCTTCATTATGCTCCATGACGCTGGCTCCACACCTGCTCAGTCACGCTTCTTGGCGCTGACTCCACACCTGCACTTCTAACACACCTGCTTCATTATGCACCATGACGATGGCTCCACACCTGCTCAGTCACGCTCCTTGGTGCTGACTCCACACCCGCACTTCTAACACACCTGCTTCATTATGCTCCATGACGCTGGCTCCACACCTGCTCAGTCACGCTCCTTGGCGCTGACTCCACACCCACACTTCTAACACACCTGCTTCATTATGCTCCATGACGATGGCTCCACACCTGCTCTGTCACGCTCCTTGGTGCTGACTCCACACCCGCACTTCTAACACACCTGCTTCATTATGCTCCATGACGCTGGCTCCACACCTGCTCAGTCACGCTCCTTGGTGCTGACTCCACACCCGCACTTCTAACACACCTGCTTCATTATGCTCCATGACGCTGGCTCCACACCTGCTCAGTCACGCTCCTTGGTGCTGACTCCACACCCGCACTTCTAACACACCTGCTTCATTATGCTCCTGGGTGCAGGCTTCTCCAACATACCCCCTAAAGCCGCCACTGCACGTCTTCTTATACTTCTCACATGCACTATCCACCGGGTGAGGGCATAGCGTCATCAGCAGGGACTGCAAGCATTACTAAATGAAATGAGCCTCAGTTTGTTGCATTGGAGGTAGAGCTGGAGTGGCAGGAACGACAGAAGTGAACATACTCTAGGCAGTAAAGCTTTCCCCATAGACAGATTTTTAGATTATCACCACAGCTGGAGAATTTCTACTATATTTTGATCAAATAAAGAAAAACTGAGGATTACTAATCTGAGCAGAGTCATCACCTTCTGATACGACTCGAGGATTGGCCAACTTTAGCTGGTGGAGCTCAGAAATCGAGGCCTCCACAGGGGCACCATCCCCCCTCCCCCCACAGGGGCACCATCCCCCCTCCCCCCACAGGGGCACCATCCCCCCTCCCCCCCTCCACAGGGGCACCATCCCCCCTCCCCCCCTCCACAGGGGCACCATCCCCCCTCCCCACAGGGGCACCATCCCCCCCCCCCACCCTCCACAGGGGCACCATCCCCCCCCCACCCTCCACAGGGGCACCATCCCCCCCTCCCCCCACAGGGGCACCATCCCCCCCAGCCTCCAAAGGGGCACCATCTCCCCCCACCCTCCACATCACACACTGAATGACCAATGGGAAGAAACCAAGCACATGTCACATCACACACCATGTTACAGTCAGCCTCATCAGGTGTATTACATAAGGTGCATGCCCCAGCACAGGCGTGTCCCCCTCACTTGTCGCCCTCCTCCCTCAGGTGTTTCTCCATCTCCTTTCCTTCCTCATGTGTCTCTTCTCTCCCCTCTCCCTCCTCTTCTTCCACTCCCAAGGTGTCTCTCCACCTCCTCACGTGTCTCTCCTCCTCCTCAGCTGTCTCTCCTCTGCTGCCCCTCCTCAGGTGTCTCTCCTCTTTCTCCTCAGGTGTCTCCTCTCCGGGGTCTTTCCTCCTCCTCAGATGTCTCTCTTCTCCTCCCCCTACTCAGCTGTCTCCTCTCTGGTGTCTCTCCTCTCCTCAGCTGTCTCCTCTCTGGTGTCTCCTCTCCTCCCCCTATTCAGCTGTATCCTCTCTGGTGTCTCTCCTCCTACTCCCCCTCCTCAGCTGTCTCCTCTCAGGTATCTCTCCTCCTCCTCAGCTGTCTCCTCTCCGGTCTCTTCTCCTCCTCAGCTGTCTCTTCTTCTCAGGTGTCTCTCGTCTTCAACTGTTTCTCCTCCTAAGCTGTCTCTCCTCTCCTACGCCTCATGAGCTGTCACTCCTCCTAAGCTCTTAGCTGTCTCTCTTCCTCCTCAGCTGTCTCTCCTCCTCCTCAGATCTCAGCTGTCTCTCTTCCTCCTCAGATCTCAGCTGTCTCTCCTCTCCTCCTCCTCAACTGTCTCCTCTCTGGTATCTCTCTTCTGCTCAGCTGTCTGCTCTATGGTGTCTCTCCTCTCCTCCTCCTCAGCTGTCTCCTCTCTGGTATCTCTCCTCAGCTGTCTTTCCTCTGGTGTCTCTCATCTCCTCCTTCTCAGCTGTCTCCCCTCTGGTGTCTCTCCCATCCTCCTCCTCAGCTGTCTCCTCTCCTCCTCCTCAGCTGTCTCCCCTCTGGTGTCTCCCCATCCTCAGCTGTCTGCAATCTGGTGTCTCCTCTCCTCCTCCTCATCAGCTGTCTCCCCTCTGATGTCTCCTCTCCTCCTCCTCAGCTGTCTCCCCACTGGTGTCTCCTCTCCTCCTCCTCAGCTGTCTCCCCTCTGGTGTCTCCTCTCCTCCTCCTCAGCTGTCTCCCCTCTGGTGTCTCCTCTCCTCCTCCTCCTCATCTGTGTCCCCTCTGGTGTCTCCTCTCCTCCTTTTCAGCTGTCTCCCCTCGGGTGTCTCCTCTCCTCCTCCTCAGCTGTCTCCCCTCTGGTGTCTCCTCTCCTCAGCTGTCTTTCCTCTGGTGTCTCCTCTCCTCCTCCTCAGCTGTCTCCTCTCTGGTGTCTCTCCTCTCCTCAGCTGTCTCCTCTCCTCCTCCTCACCTGTCTTTCCTCTGGTGTCTCCTCTCCTCCTCAGCTGTCTCCTCTCTGGTGTCTCCTCTCCTCCTCCTCAGCTGTCGCCTCTCTGGTTTCTCTCCTCCTCTTCAGCTGTCTCCTCTCCTCCTCCTCAGCTGTCTCCTCTCTGGTGTCTCTCCTCTCCTCCTCAGCTGTCTCCTCTCCTCCTCCTCAGCTGTCGCCTCTCTGGTTTCTCTCCTCCTCCTCAGCTGTCTCCTCTCCTCCTCCTCAGCTGTCTCCTCTCTGGTGTCTCTCCTCTCCTCAGCTGTCTCCTCTCTGGTGTCTCTCCTCTCCTCAGCTGTCTCCTCTCTGGTGTCTCCTCTCCTCCTCCTCAGCTGTCTCCTCTCTGGTGTCTCCTCTCCTCCTCCTCAGCTGTCTCCTCTCTGGTTTCTCTCCTCCTCCTCAGCTGTCTCCTCTCCTCCTCCTCAGCTGTCTCCTCTCCTCCTCCTCAGCTGTCTCCTCTCCTCCTCCTCAGCTGTCTCCTCTCTGGTGTCTCTCCTCTCCTCAGCTGTCTCCTCTCTGGTGTCTCTCCTCTCCTCAGCTGTCTCCTCTCTGGTGTCTCCTCTCCCCCTCCTCAGCTGTCTCCCCTCTGGTGTCTCCTCTCCTCCCCCTCCTCAGCTGTCTCCTCTCTGGTGTCTCTCCTCTCCTCCTCCTCAGCTGTCTCCTCTCTGGTGTCTCTCCTCCTCCTCAGCTGTCTCCTCTTGTGTCTCTCCTCTCCTCCTCCTCAGCTGTCTCCTCTCTGGTGTCTCTCCTCTCCTCAGCTGTCTCCTCTCTGGTGTATCTCCTCCTCCTCAGCTGTCTCCTCTCTGGTGTCTCTCCTCTCCTCCTCCTCAGCTGTCTCCTCTCCTCCTCAGCTGTCTCCTCTCCTCCTCCTCCTCAGCTGTCTCCTCTCTGGTGTCTCTCCTCTCCTCCTCCGCTGTCTCCCCTCTGGTGTCTCCTCTCCTCCTCCTCCTCAGCTGTCTCCTCTCTGGTGTCTCCTCTCCTCAGCTGTCTCCCCTCCTCAGCTGTCTCTCCTCCTCCTCAGCTGTCTCCTCTTGTGTCTCTCCTATCCTCCTCCTCAGCTGCCTCCTCTCTGGCATCTCCTCAGCTGTCTCCCCTCTGGTGTCTCCTCTCCTCCCCCTCCTCAGCTGTCTCCTCTCTGGTGTCTCTCCTCTCCTCCTCCTCAGCTGTCTCCTCTCTGGTGTCTCTCCTCCTCCTCAGCTGTCTCCTCTTGTGTCTCTCCTATCCTCCTCCTCAGCTGTCTCCTCTCTGGTGTCTCTCCTCTCCTCAGCTGTCTCCTCTCTGGTGTCTCTCCTCCTCCTCAGCTGTCTCCTCTCTGGTGTCTCTCCTCTCCTCAGCTGTCTCCTCTCCTCCTCAGCTGTCTCCTCTCTGGTGTCTCTCCTCTCCTCCTCAGCTGTCTCCTCTCTGGTGTCTCTCCTCTCCTCAGCTGTCTCCTCTCTGGTGTCTCTCCTCCTCCTCAGCTGTCTCCTCTCCTCCTCCTCAGCTGTCTCCTCTCCTCCTCCTCAGCTGTCTCCTCTCTGGTGTCTCTCCTCTCCTCAGCTGTCTCCTCTCTGGTGTCTCTCCTCTCCTCAGCTGTCTCCTCTCTGGTGTCTCCTCTCCTCCTCCTCAGCTGTCTCCCCTCTGGTGTCTCCTCTCCTCCCCCTCCTCAGCTGTCTCCTCTCTGGTGTCTCTCCTCTCCTCCTCCTCAGCTGTCTCCTCTCTGGTGTCTCTCCTCCTCCTCAGCTGTCTCCTCTCTGGTGTCTCTCCTCCTCCTCAGCTGTCTCCTCTTGTGTCTCTCCTCTCCTCCTCCTCAGCTGTCTCCTCTCTGGTGTCTCTCCTCTCCTCAGCTGTCTCCTCTCTGGTGTATCTCCTCCTCCTCAGCTGTCTCCTCTCTGGTGTCTCTCCTCTCCTCCTCCTCAGCTGTCTCCTCTCCTCCTCAGCTGTCTCCTCTCCTCCTCCTCCTCAGCTGTCTCCTCTCTGGTGTCTCTCCTCTCCTCCTCCGCTGTCTCCCCTCTGGTGTCTCCTCTCCTCCTCCTCCTCAGCTGTCTCCTCTCTGGTGTCTCCTCTCCTCAGCTGTCTCCCCTCCTCAGCTGTCTCCTCTCTGGTGTCTCTCCTCCTCCTCAGCTGTCTCCTCTTGTGTCTCTCCTATCCTCCTCCTCAGCTGCCTCCTCTCTGGCATCTCCTCAGCTGTCTCCCCTCTGGTGTCTCCTCTCCTCCCCCTCCTCAGCTGTCTCCTCTCTGGTGTCTCTCCTCTCCTCCTCCTCAGCTGTCTCCTCTCTGGTGTCTCTCCTCCTCCTCAGCTGTCTCCTCTTGTGTCTCTCCTATCCTCCTCCTCAGCTGTCTCCTCTCTGGTGTCTCTCCTCTCCTCAGCTGTCTCCTCTCTGGTGTCTCTCCTCCTCCTCAGCTGTCTCCTCTCTGGTGTCTCTCCTCTCCTCAGCTGTCTCCTCTCCTCCTCAGCTGTCTCCTCTCTGGTGTCTCTCCTCTCCTCAGCTGTCTCCTCTCCTCCTCAGCTGTCTCCTCTCTGGTGTCTCTACTCTCCTCCTCAGCTGTCTCCTCTCTGGTGTCTCTCCTCTCCTCCTCCGCTGTCTCCCCTCTGGTGTCTCCTCTCCTCCTCCTCCTCAGCTGTCTCCTCTCTGGTGTCTCCTCTCCTCAGCTGTCTCCCCTCCTCAGCTGTCTCCTCTCTGGTGTCTCTCCTCCTCCTCAGCTGTCTCCTCTTGTGTCTCTCCTATCCTCCTCCTCAGCTGTCTCCTCTCTGGTGTCTCTCCTCTCCTCAGCTGTCTCCTCTCTGGTGTCTCTCCTCCTCCTCAGCTGTCTCCCCTCTGGTGTCTCTCCTCTCTGGTGTCTCCTCTCCGCCTCCTCCTCCGCTGTCTCCTCTGTGGTGTCTCTCTTATCCTCCTCAGCTGTCTCCTCTCCTCAGCTGTCTCCCCTCTGGTGTCTCTCCTCTCCTCCTCCTCAGCTGTCTCCTCTCCTCGGCTGTCTCCTCTCTGGTGTCTCCTCTCCTCCTCCTCCTCAGCTGTCTCCTCTCTGGTGTCTCCTCTCCTCAGCTGTCTCCCCTCCTCAGCTGTCTCCTCTCTGGTGTCTCTCCTCCTCCTCAGCTGTCTCCTCTTGTGTCTCTCCTATCCTCCTCCTCAGCTGTCTCCTCTCTGGTGTCTCTCCTCCTCCTCAGCTGTCTCCCCTCTGGTGTCTCTCCTCTCTGGTGTCTCCTCTCCGCCTCCTCCTCCGCTGTCTCCTCTGTGGTGTCTCTCTTATCCTCCTCAGCTGTCTCCTCTCCTCAGCTGTCTCCCCTCTGGTGTCTCTCCTCTCCTCCTCCTCAGCTGTCTCCTCTCCTCAGCTGTCTCCCCTCTGGTGTCTCTCCTCTCCTCCTCCTCAGCTGTCTCCTCTCCTCAGCTGTCTCCCCTCTGGTGTCTCTCCTCTCCTCCTCCTCAGCTCTCTCCCCTTTGGTGTCTCTCCTCTCTGGTGTCTCCTCCTCAGCTGTCTCCTCTCCTCCGTCTCCTCTGTGGTGTCTCCTCTCTGGTGTCTCTCCTCTCCTCCTCCCCCGTCACTCACACAGCCGGCCCGCAGGCGTGTCCCGGGTCTCCTCTGCCTCCTCCCGGTTCTTCTCCCGTCTTTCACCTCCACCGTCCCGGAACCAAACGTTACCTGTGACACCGGAACCCCGCCCATCGATGCCGGCCTGCACCGGAAGTGACAGAGAACTTGGAAAACAGACCAATCAGCAGTCAGCATTGAGCGCCGCCGTTTCCCTGCCACGCCCCTCCTTGCGCAATGAATCCTGAGCTGCCCAATCACCGGCTGCGCGTCAACTGTGACCACGCCCCCTTAGTCACATGACAGTCAGAAGGGAACCTCAGTAGTCGCTGTCTGCTCGGCGCTGCTTGGCTGTAGGAAGCAATGCATGCCGGGAGCTCTAGATAGAGGTCAGAGTGACCGGGAGTGTAAGCAGCCTGAGAGGTGTGCGGCCCGATAAAACCGTATATACGGTACGTGGCGCCCGATACACCCGTATATACGGTACGTGGCGCCCGATACACCCGTATATACGGTACGTGGCCCCCGATACACCCGTATATACGGTACGTGGCGCCCGATACACCCGTATATACGGTACGTGGCCCCCGATACACCCGTATATACGGTACGTGGCCCCCGATACACCCGTATATACGGTACGTGGCGCCCGATACACCCGTATATACGGTACGTGGCCCCCGATACACCCGTATATACGGTACGTGGCGCCCGATACACCCGTATATACGGTACGTGGCCCCCGATACACCCGTATATACGGTACGTGGCCCCCGATACACCCGTATATACGGTACGTGGCCCCCGATACACCCGTATATACGGTACGTGGCCCCCGATACACCCGTATATACGGTACGTGGCCCCCGATACACCCGTATATACGGTACGTGGCCCCCGATACACCCGTATATACGGTACGTGGCCCCCGATACACCCGTATATACGGTACGTGGCCCCCGATACACCCGTATATACGGTACGTGGCCCCCGACACACCCGTATATACGGTACGTGGCGCCCGATACACCCGTATATACGGTACGTGGCCCCCGATACACCCGTATATACGGTACGTGGCGCCCGATACACCCGTATATACGGTACGTGGCGCCCGATACACCCGTATATACGGTACGTGGCCCCCGATACACCCGTATATACGGTACGTGGCCCCCGATACACCCGTATATACGGTACGTGGCCCCCGATACACCCGTATATACGGTACGTGGCCCCCGATACACCCGTATATACGGTACGTGGCGCCCGATACACCCGTATATACGGTACGTGGCCCCCGATACACCCGTATATACGGTACGTGGCGCCCGATACACCCGTATATACGGTACGTGGCGCCCGATACACCCGTATATACGGTACGTGGCCCCCGATACACCCGTATATACGGTACGTGGCCCCCGATACACCCGTATATACGGTACGTGGCCCCCGATACACCCGTATATACGGTACGTGGCCCCCGATACACCCGTATATACGGTACGTGGCGCCCGATACACCCGTATATACGGTACGTGGCGCCCGATACACCCGTATATACGGTACGTGGCGCCCGATACACCCGTATATACGGTACGTGGCGCCCGATACACCCGTATATACGGTACGTGGCGCCCGATACACCCGTATATACGGTACGCCCGATACACCCGTATATACGGTACGTGGCCCCCGATACACCCGTATATACGGTACGCCCGATACACCCGTATATACGGTACGTGGCCCCCGATACACCCGTATATACGGTACGTGGCCCCCGATACACCCGTATATACGGTACGTGGCCCCCGATACACCCGTATATACGGTACGTGGCGCCCGATACACCCGTATATACGGTACGTGGCCCCCGATACACCCGTATATACGGTACGTGGCGCCCGATACACCCGTATATACGGTACGTGGCCCCCGATACACCCGTATATACGGTACGTGGCGCCCGATACACCCGTATATACGGTACGTGGCGCCCGATACACCCGTATATACGGTACGTGGCGCCCGATACACCCGTATATACGGTACGTGGCCCCCGATACACCCGTATATACGGTACGTGGCGCCCGATACACCCGTATATACGGTACGTGGCCCCCGATACACCCGTATATACGGTACGTGGCCCCCGATACACCCGTATATACGGTACGTGGCCCCCGATACACCCGTATATACGGTACGTGGCCCCCGATACACCCGTATATACGGTACGTGGCCCCCGATACACCCGTATATACGGTACGTGGCGCCCGATACACCCGTATATACGGTACGTGGCCCCCGATACACCCGTATATACGGTACGTGGCCCCCGATACACCCGTATATACGGTACGTGGCGCCCGATACACCCGTATATACGGTACGTGGCCCCCGATACACCCGTATATACGGTACGTGGCCCCCGATACACCCGTATATACGGTACGTGGCCCCCGATACACCCGTATATACGGTACGTGGCGCCCGATACACCCGTATATACGGTACGTGGCGCCCGATACACCCGTATATACGGTACGTGGCCCCCGATACACCCGTATATACGGTACGTGGCCCCCGATACACCCGTATATACGGTACGTGGCCCCCGATACACCCGTATATACGGTACGTGGCCCCCGATACACCCGTATATACGGTACGTGGCCCCCGATACACCCGTATATACGGTACGTGGCCCCCGATACACCCGTATATACGGTACGTGGCCCCCGATACACCCGTATATACGGTACGTGACCCCCGATACACCCGTATATACGGTACGTGGCGCCCGATACACCCGTATATACGGTACGTGGCCCCCGATACACCCGTATATACGGTACGTGGCGCCCGATACACCCGTATATACGGTACGTGGCCCCCGATACACCCGTATATACGGTACGTGGCGCCCGATACACCCGTATATACGGTACGTGGCCCCCGATACACCCGTATATACGGTACGTGGCGCCCGATACACCCGTATATACGGTACGTGGCGCCCGATACACCCGTATATACGGTACGTGGCGCCCGATACACCCGTATATACGGTACGTGGCGCCCGATACACCCGTATATACGGTACGTGGCGCCCGATACACCCGTATATACGGTGCATGGCGCCCGATACACCCGTATATACGGTACGTGGCGCCCGATACACCCGTATATACGGTACGTGGCGCCCGATACACCCGTATATACGGTACGTGGCGCCCGATACACCCGTATATACGGTACGTGGCGCCCGATACACCCGTATATACGGTACGTGGCCCCCGATACACCCGTATATACGGTACGTGGCGCCCAATACACCCGTATATACGGTACGTGGCGCCCGATACACCCGTATATACGGTACGTGGCGCCCGATACACCCGTATATACGGTACTTGGCGCCCGATACACCCGTATATACGGTACATGGCGCCCGATACACCCGTATATACGGTACATGGCGCCCGATACACCCGTATATACGGTGCATGGCGCCCGATACACCCGTATATACGGTACATGGCGCCCGATACACCCGTATATACGGTACATGGCGCCTGATACACCCGTATATACGGTACATGGCGCCTGATGCCAGGGCTGTGGAGTCGGTAAGCCAAACCTGCGACTCCAACTCCACGACTCTGACTCCCACACATATTGCTTATAATTAAGTGAAAAGTGTATTGTAGTACAATGTGAACATCAGACATTTAATCATTTCTATGATCCAAAAATTAAGACATTTAGATAGAACATAATATTTATTGGAATACAACTTTAGAACACAAAAAACTGTAATAAATTGTAAATATCTAATGCACTATGTAATATCGATTACATATACAGTATATTGTATATATATATATATAACACTATGTAATAAACTATGTCAGTGGCAAAAAAACAGTTTTCAACAAAGACATACTAAATAACATTTGTGCAGTCTATGAATTTGTTCTGAGAAATAGAATTGCCTCCATCAGATCCTCCCTCATAGATGACCTCACATCGGACCTAATAATGTTAAGGCCAGAGAACAACATCCCTACAGTAACTTGTGCTGGAGGCAATGCCGTAACCACATGGGAACATCTCTAACAATTTCCGGGTATAAAGGAATTGCCTCCTGCACAGTCAGTTTTGATGAACGGTTGAATTTTTCTATTTATTTGAGAACAAGTGAAACATTTTGCTGAAATCTGGTCAATCTGCTGCTATAGGAGACGGAGTGAAATCTTTTTCCTTGCGGCAACGCTTTGCCTGCTCCATGTCATACAAATACTTGTCAAAGTCAAACTCCTCATCTGATGAGGATGAAGATTTGGCAGCAGTAGCACTGTCAGGACCCAAGTCCTCCTGCGCCTGGCAGTCCTCCTGTAGGCCACTCATCCTAACTGCTACTTCAGTCAGAGCTTCTTTTCCTTCAGTAAGCTGTTGATCATCAAGCAGTATACAATGACTCGGGTCCACATAAACAGCTGCCAGGAAAATTTTATTTTCCAATAGCTGTGTCTCTCTCCGTTTCACTGAAGCAGTAATGCCATCTGCGATTAAATCTCCTCTTTGGGACAGACAAAATAGCAAGTTCTTCCACTCCCTTATCAAAATGCCAGGAGTTAAATCCTCAGCTTGTAATTTTTTAGTCACGGTAAATGGGTGGTTAAGCAATTCCTTCAATTCAGCCACCTGTGTCCATTGACCTTCATTTAGCGTTACCTGAGGGTTGGCCATATCTGTAAGAAGCGGTTTTAGGTCAAGCAATCGCTCAATCATTATATAGGTGCTGCCCCTCCGAGTGGCATGATCGACAATTGCCCCTTTCCCAGCACGTCTCTTCAAGATTAGGGGTTCTGGCGGCAATAGCCAATTTCCTCACTTTTCCAATCAGATTTCCAGCATGTCCCTCTTGCAGACTCTCTCTTATTGCCAGCTGCAGCGTGTGCACAACACAGCGCATGTGATGAATAGGAAAGAGGTGTGAAGCAGCTTCAACAAGATCATCTATTTCTACTGTATAATGTTAATGTTCTTCTGTAGTAATATCTGTTTGTTCCTCAGTTACATGAACAGCACTGTGGCCTTCCATCTCATACTGAATCCTAAATGTTCCTCTAGCTGTTGTTCATTACTCTCATTCATCAGTGTAATTGCACTTATGTCTGAAGCATTGTCCGTTACAATAGCAGGAACCTGTTCTTTTGTGAGTCCATAATCTTGCAGAACTTTTTCCACTAAGGCCTGGAGAAACTGGCTGCTGTGAGGAGCTTTAGTATCGTTTACTGCCAGCGTGTTGGTAACAATTTCTTGGTTGTCACAAACATATCGAACGCTGATGGCAAAATAGTTCACTCTGTGACGTGTGCAGGCGTCCAGTGTAAGAAACATGCAGCGTCTTTTGAGAGTCTTTTTAAGATCTTCCTTTTGTTTAAGGGCTTCTTCAATCACTAATTTTCTAATACTTTCTGTTTCCAGAGAAACACCAAGTTTGCGGCCATTTCTCCATTAAGAGCTGTAACAGCTGGTCGTGCCAATAGTGATAATGGTGCACCGTCCTTCACAACAAGCTGGAGGAGCCGTCTGTTAGACATATCTGCTGTCACTGTTACAGTAACTTTGTCACTTACAAAATATCTTGTTAATGATGTTTGAGATGCTCTTTCCTCCTCCTTTGCCTGGCAGGAAGTGCTGGGCGTGGGTTTCTTGGTGCTGCTGTTATCTTTCTCAGTCACAGCTTTGAAAACTTCTGGGTGGAAGCGTTGTAAATATCTTTTTAGATTGGAAACTCTTGTAGGAGCTTTTTTATCACAGCCTGAGTATGTGCTGATTTTGGCATCACAGCATTTGTTTTCCTCACTTGTCATACATTGACACACAAAATATTTTTCATCTTGAGTCACTGTGAAATGCTCAAATAAGCTGACTTCATGGAGAGCTTCTTAGACATGTTGTAATCATATAAATTCACTCTTAAAATAATTTTGTCCTATAAAATAAAATAATGTATATTATAATTCCAGCAAGAACAGGGAACCATGTACAGTGGGGAAAATAAGAATTTGATACACTGACAATTTTGCAAGTTTTCCCACCTACAAAGAATGGAGAGGTCTACAATTGTACACTTCACCTGTGAGAGACAGGCTAAAAAAAATCCAGAAAATCACATTGTATGATTTAAATAATATGCATTTTATTGCATGGGATACGTATTTGATACAATAGAAAAACAGAACTTAATATTTGGTACAGAAACCTTTGTTTGCAATTACAGAGGTCAGACATTTCCTGTAGATTCTGTTTCTCTCAGTTGAAGTGTACCTATGATTAAAAATTTCAGACCTCTCCATTCTTTGTAGGTGGGAATTGACAGTGTATCAAATACATACTTTCCCCACTGTATAATTTTGGATAGAAATAAAACAAACTTTGCATAAATCAATAGTACAGATGACAAATATAAAGTTTGTAAAATATGTTATTAGATAGCTTTACTTTGAATTTCCAAGGGTACAGCTCACTACTTCACAGTCTATGAAGAGGGGAGTTGGGAGGGAGCAAAGAAACTGATAACAGAGCTAATAACTTGATGTTTTGGCTTCTATACCTATTCAAGTCCTCATATAAGTCCTCATCAATCCTGTTGCTGTATTTTCCCTGTATATTGTATAAAAGCTAGGTTCCCAAACGTGTATGAGCTCAAAGAAAAAAACAAGCATCAAGCATACAGAGAGAACATACAGTATACCGGACTATTGATTTATGCACAGTTTATTGAAAGTTTAAATATACTTTAAGAAGTAATTACCTTAATCTTGTTATCCTGTTCACTCTAGCAATTCTTCTGAGATGAGTGCAGGCCTTCCTTCTTTCTGATTGTGTTTACTTTGTACCCTTGTCTGTAGAGGAGGAGCTTCACTGGTGCTGGAGTGCAGCACTGACTTATCTCAGCTAAGACAAAGGTAGATCCTCAGACCACATTCACACTATGGGTGTAGCCAGGATCAAACCTGGGGGGCAGAACCTCATACTGTTCCGCAGAACCTCAACCTGCACACAGCTGCTGCAGAACCTCATACTGCACACCCTTACACTTGAAAATAAAGCCTGCACCTTAAGAAGATGTGATGAATGCAGTCTATTTATTCCAACTATCAATTGATGTTGATGTGCTACTGAAGACGAGCAATGCCTGTCCTGGGCGTCCTTTTGGGCAGCTATGAGGTGTACCTGACTGGTGCTAAAAAAGAAGGAGTGTTAGTCTGTGTGCTATCCGGCTTTCATTCTTTTTGGTACAGATAAGATATGGATAGACAGATATGGATAAATGGATGGATAGATAGAGCAGATTTCTATTCTGCTTTTGCTATTGAAAACATTATCTATGAGCTCAAAAACCTTTCAGGTGATGCAGTTTTTTAAAAAGCTAATCTGCTTTTGCAGCTGAAAAACGTATCCTCAAAAAACGCAGCAAAAACACTGTGTGTGAATGTAGCCTTAGATCAGGAATAGAACAGCCATTTATAGGACATTTCATAACTTTCCCAAATTCCTATGAAAAAATATTTAGCACATCCTGCATTGAACTACTGTACCCAATTTATTATATATTTTAGGAGTCGGAGTCGGTCCATTTTATACCAACTCCAACTCCACCAAAATGAGCACCGACTACGACTCCACAGCCCTGCCTCCCACACCTGCTATTCGCTTACAGAGTTCTGCAGGCCTCGACCGGGTTCTCCCCCTTCGAGCTCCTGTATGGCAGGCGAGTCCGGGGACCCCTTGGGTTGATAAGAAAATCCTGGGAAGACGAGCCAAACCTCACAGAAGTGTCCATCGTGGATTATGTCATGCGCTTCCATGACAAGATGCAGACCTTGACGCAGTTGGTATATGACAACATGGTGCAGACTCAGGCTGACCAGAAGCACTGGTACAACCAGAACGCCCGGGAGCGGACCTACCAGGTGGGACAGAAGGTGTGGGTGCTGGTCCCCGTACCAACAGATAAGCTTCAGGCAGCCTGGGAAGGCCCATGCGTCATCCACCAACAGCTCAACCCAGTCACCTACGTGGTCACGCTTGACCATGCTCGGGTAGGTGCAAGGCCTTTCACGTCAACATGCTGAAGGCTCTTCACGAACATGAAGCCTGCGTCCTACCGGTCTGCAACCTGCCCGAGGATGCGGAGGAAGATCCCCTCCTGGACATGGGTCCATTGAGGACATGGAGGTAACTGCCTCACTATCCGAATCCCAGCAGTCGCAGTTGTTGACCACCCTGGAACTCTTCTGGGCCGTGTTCTCCAATCGGCCGGGATGGACGGAGTTAGCGGTACACGAGGTAGACACTGGGAATCATGCCCCACTCCGACGAACACCTTATCGGATCTCTGAGGAGGTGCAGGAGGTTATGCGCCAGGAGATCAATGAGATGTTACAGCTGGGGGTGATTCAACAGTCCAAGAGCGTGTGGGCCTCACCTGTAGTTCTCGTGCCCAAAAAGGATCAGACCGCCCGGTTCTGCGTGGACTACAAGGGGCTCAACGCCATCACAACCTCTGATGCACATCCGATGCCACGCATCGAGGATCTGCTTGAGCGGTTGGTAAACGCAAAATACATATCCATCATGGATTTGAGTCGGGGATACTGGCAGATTCCCCTGAGCCCGGAGGCGCAGGAGAGATTCGCCTTTATCACCCCTTTTGGACTGTATGAGTCCACGGTCATGCCCTTCAGCATGAAAAATGCCCCTGCCACTTTCCAGCGGATGGTCAACCACCTGCTTCAGGGACTTGAGAAGTACGCCATGGCGTACCTGAACGACATTGCCGTCTTCAGCTCCACCTGGGAGGAACACCTTCAGCACCTCCAGGAGGTGCTCAAGCGTATTCACCAAGCAGGCCTGACCATCAAGCTGGGAAATTGCCAAATGGGCATGAGCAAGGTCCACTACCTGGGACACTGGGTAGGCGGGGGTTCCATGAGTCCAGAGCCTGAGAAAGAGGACTGTTATGAATGAGTCACCATAGGAGGCAAAAACAGAAATACTAGCTAAGTCCAGAAAACCAGAGAAGTTGGCAGCTATCGGATTGCAGACCCCTGAACCTATCAACAACTAGCAGTAGCCGTGGAGGGTTCCTACGGTGCCCTAGACCCCTCGATCACAGCCGGAGAACTACATAGCCTAAAGACAGAAAGGGAAATCTAAACTGCCCCAGAGCAGACCCCAAAGCAATAGGCAGCCCCCAGCATATAATGACGGTGAAGCAAGATGAAAAAACACTAACACAGATAGAAAGATAGGCTGAGCAAATCATGGGGCCCAAGCTAACTAGCTAGGACAGGGCAGAAAAGCTGCTGTCTGTAATCCGCCAAAACCCTATCAAAACAAGAGCCAACAGCTGATAGGGAAAAAAGCCCTGAAGACGCTAGGCTTCAAAAAGACTATATCAGTACTCAGGTATTTTCTGAAGACAGTGCAAAAAGGAATTCAGCTCACCCCAGCAGGGAATGGCAGAAATCAAGTAAAACAATGCAAAACAAAACACAAATGCAAAAAGTAGAGCAGAAAACTTAGCTTTTGAGGAGCAGGAATTAGATTGGTCTCCTAGAATCCCTCAGAGAGATCACCAGCAAGGCAGAAGGGCGTCGGCTGCCTTATATCCAGTCAGTAATTCCCGTCACCCAGTCATCATCATCCTGCCCAGGTGCTTGGTAATCAGCCTCACCACCTTCCTTCACCAGAAGAGGGAGTTCATCAGACCTCAATGGTGAAGAGGAAAATGAGCTCACAACAGTACCTCCCCCTTGAGGAGGGGTCACCGAACCCTCATCCACGCCACCAGGGCGATCAGGGTGAGCCCGATGAAAGGCACGCACCAATCTTTTGGCATGAATATCAGAGGCAGAGACCCAGGAATTATCCTCCTGACCATAACCCTTCCACTTAACCAAATACTGGAGTCCCCGTCTAGCCAGACGGGGATCCAGTATCTTCTCTACCTCATATTCCATGTTACCTTCAACCAATACAGGGTCCGGAGGTGCCACCCCAGGAACTACTGGTTCAACAAACCTCTTCAACAAGGACTTATGAAACACATTATGGATTTTAAATGTAACAGGAAGAGCCAAACGAAAAGAGACCGGATTAATAATCTCCAAAATCTTGTAAGGTCCAATAAATCTAGGCTTAAACTTAGCAGAAGCCACCTTCATAGCGATATTTTTTGATGATAACCAAACCATATCACCAACCTTGAACTGGGGACCAATGGTCCTATGTCGGTTGGAAAACCACTGGGCCTTTTCCTGGGAGAGAGATAACTTATCCACCACTTGGTCCCAGATCTGGTGCATTCTCTCCACCACAGTGTCAACACCTGGGCAAGCAGAAGGCTCCACCTGCCCTGAAGAAAATCGAGGATGAAACCTAAAGTTACAAAAATAAGGTGACATCAAAGTGGCAGAACTAGCTCTATTATTTAAAGCAAATTCGGCTAAGGGCAAAAATGAAACCCAATCATCCTGATCAGCGGAAATAAAACATCTCAAATACGACTCCAAGGTCTGATTTGTTCTCTCCGTCTGCCCATTGGTCTGAGGGTGAAAAGCAGAGGAGAAGGACAACTGAATTCCCAGCTTGGAACAGAAAGTCCTCCAAAATCTAGACACAAACTGAACTCCTCTGTCAGATACAATGTTCTCAGGAATCCCGTGCAAGTGAACCACCTGTTGCAAAAACAGGGGCACCAACTCAGAGGAAGATGGCAACTTAGGGAGTGGTACAAGATGAACCATCTTAGAGAACCTATCACAAACCACCCAAATAACAGTCATTCTCTGAGAGACCGGCATATCAGAGATGAAATCCATTGAAATATGGGTCCATGGCCTCCTGGGGACCGGCAAAGGCATCAACAACCCACTAGAGCGAGAACAAGGTTTAGACCGGGAGCAAGTCCCACAGGACTGCACAAAATTCCTGACATCACAAGACAAGGCGGGCCACCAAAAAGACCGACTCACCAGATCTCTAGTACCAAAAATACCTGGATGACCAGCCAATGCAGAGCAATGAACTTCAGACATCACTCTCTTCTTCCACTGGTCAGGAACATACAACTTTCCACTGGGACAACGCTCAGGTTTGTCCTCCTGGAACTCTTCCAGAGCACGTCTCAAATCGGGTGAGATGGCAGAAAGAACTACCCCTTCGCCTAAGATGGTAGTAGGTTTAGTCACCACAGGAGAATCAGCAAAGAAGCTCCTAGAGAGGGCGTCTGCATTGACATTCTTAGTTCCAGGAAGAAAAGAGACCACAAAATCAAAACGTGTAAAAAACAAGGCCCACCTAGCCTGTCTAGGGTTCAAGCGTTTGGCCGACTCCAGGTAAATCAAATTCTTGTGGTCAGTGAGGACCATGACTTGATGTTTAGCTCCCTCCAACCAATGTCTCCACTCCTCAAATGCCCATTTCATGGCTAACAGTTCCCGATTCCCCACATCATAGTTACGTTCAGATGGAGAGAACTTTCAGCAAAAGAAAGCACAGGGATTCATTTTAGATGTTACAGGATCCTTTTGGGACAAAACAGCTCCTGCACCAATCTCAGAAGTGTCCACCTCTACCTGGAACGGGAGTGAGACATCAGGTTGCCGCAAAACCGGGGCAGAAGTGAATCTTCGCTTCAGCTCCTGAAAGGAAGCAACAGCCTCCGGAGACCAATTCAACACATCAGCACCCTTCTTAGTCAGATTAGTCAATGGCTTGGCAATACTAGAAAATTTTGCTATAAATTTCCGATAAAAATTAGCAAAACCCAAAAACTTCTGGAGGGCCTTCAAAGAAGTGGGCTGAACCCAATCATAAATGGCCTGTACCTTGGCTGGGTCCATTTCAATAGTTGACGGAGACAAAATAAATCCCAAAAAAGAAATCCTCTGTACCCCAAAAAGGCATTTCGATCCTTTGACATACAGGGAATTCTCCCTCAAGATCCGGAACACAGTCCAAACATGTTCCACATGAGAATTTGAATCCTTGGAGAAGATCAAAATATCATCCAGATAGATAATCAAAAATTTATCCACAAAGTCTCGGAAAATATCGTTCATGAAGCACTGAAAGACAGAAGGGGCATTAGTGAGCCCAAAAGGCATCACCAGGTACTCAAAATGTCCCTCCGGAGTATTAAACGCCGTCTTCCATTCATCCCTATGCTTAATGCGGATAAGATTATACGCCCCCCTGAGGTCAAGCTTGGTAAACCAGCAGGCACCTTTAACTCTGGAGAATAGATCCGAAATCAGGGGTAACGGATACTGATATTTAATAGTAATTTTGTTGAGGGCATGATAATCAATACAAGGCCTTAATGAACCATCCTTTTTGGCCACGAAAAAAAACCCAGCACCTAAGGGTGAAGAGGATGGTCTAATATGACCCTTCTCCAATGACTCCTTAATATAGGATCGCATAGCCTCGTGCTCGGGTACAGATAAATTGAAGAGCCGACCCTTGGGAAATTTACACCCCGGGCTCACTTCAATTGCACAGTCATAACTCCTATGAGGAGGCAGAGATGCAGACTCATTCTCACTAAATACAACATAAAAATCCGCCAAATAGTCAGGAACATCATGCGACTGAGGAGAGGTGGAAAAAACCGGAGCCTCACTAAGGGCACACCGACAACCCCAACTCACCACAGACACAGATTTCCAATCCAAAACTGGATTATGAATTTGCAACCAGGGAAACCCCAGAACAATGGTATCATGCAAATTATGCAACACCAAAAATCTGCAATTTTCTTGATGGTCTGGGGCGACCCGCATTACCACCTGGGTCCAAAACTGAGGTTTATTTTTCGTCAAAGGAGTAGCATCAATCCCACTCAAAGGGATAGGCGTCCGCAGAGGTGTCATAGGAAATCCACAACGTTTAGCAAAATCCAAGTCTATTAGGTTCAGGGCTGCTCCCGAATCCACAAAAGCCTTGGCGGAAAATGTGGACAGGGAGCAGATCAGAGTAATTGCCAGAAGAAACTTAGGTTGAACACCACCCACAGAAAACGTGTGTGCAAAACGTTTCTCTCGTTTAGGACAGACAGAAATAATATGCGAGGCATCTCCACAAAAAAAAACACAGCTTATTACGCCTTCTGAACTCCTGACGTTGCTCCCTGGACAAAACTCTATCACATTGCATAGGTTCAGACATTTGTTCAACAGGTGGCAACACAGATACTGGCCGGTGACCGAGTCATACATGCACAGATACTGGCCGGTAACCGGGTCATACATATACAGATACTGGCCGGTGACCGGATCATACATGCACAGATACTGGCCGGTGACCGGATCATACATGCACAGATACTGGCCGGTGACCGGATCATACATGCACAGATACTGGCCGGTGACCGGATCATACATGCACAGATACTGGCCGGTAAGCGGGTCATACATGCACACATACTGGCCGGTAACCGGGTCATACATGTACAGATACTGGACGCTAACAGGTTTCATACATGCACAGATACTGGCCGGTGACCGGGTCATACATGCACAGATACTGGCCGCTAACAGGTTTCGTACATGCAGATACTGGCCGGTGACCGGATCATACATGCACAGATACTGGCCGGTGACCGGGTCATACATGCACAGATACTGGCCGGTGACCGGGTCATACATGCACATATACTGGCCGGTGACCGGGTCATACATGTACAGATACTGGCCGGTGACCGGGTCATACATGCACATATGCTGGCCGGTGACCGGGTCATACATGCACAGATACTAGCCGGTAACCGGGTCATACATGTACAGATAGTGGCCGGTAACAGGTTTCATACATATACAGATACTGGCCGGTGACCGGATCATACATATACAGATACTGGCCGGTGACCGGATCATACATGCACAGATACTGGCCGGTGACCGGGTCATACATGCACATATACTGGCCGGTGACCGGGTCATACATGCACATATACTGGCCGGTGACCGGTTCATACATGCACAGATACTGGCCGCTAACAGGTTTCATACATGCACAGATACTGGCCAGTGACCGGGTCATACATGCACAGATACTGGCCGCTAACAGGTTTCATACATGCACAGATACTGGCCGGTGACCGGGTCATACATGCAGATACTGGCCAGTGACCATGTCATACATGCAGATACTGGCCAGTGGCCAGGTTGGTGCTGTAGAGATAACACTTATTATGATTTATCCATAACATATGGCTCAGTATATACAAGGAGCTTTGGTTCTCAGCAGCTCGAGCCCTGATCACACAATGCACCGCCGAGGAAGATCCACATGAGATCATTTCACCGGATGAAGGCGAGTTCTGCGGGTTTGCCGGGTGATCAGCGGCCTGGTTACTCTGTCAGATAATAAGCGTTCTGCAGAGAAGGAGAGTGTTCTTACATGGTGCTCTCCGTTTAGAATCCCCTGTGGTCGGACACGACCCTGACAAACACTCATTTACATGAAGCAAAGTCTAATACGTGAAACTTTGGCCTCAGTTTTCCTCCTTTCCAGCTGTGTCTGCAAACCTGACACCAATCTATGGGGGGAGAAACGGAGGCGAAAGGTTCATGTTTTAGACTTTGCTTCCTTCAGGTGACTAGACAGGAATGCCTTTCTATGGCTGTTCAGGCAGAAGATCCATAGGCATGCCAAAAGGAGAACAGGACGTGCTGTGAACCCTCCCTTACCAGCAATCTTTGGGACCTCGCTTTTTCTCTAAGCATTTCATGACCATGAAGATCTCACGCAAGCCCAAGCTTTCCATGACTCAGGGTTGTCCTGATGGGCTGTAAGAAGTGGAAATATGATTATGACATTTCCTGTTCTAGCAGAATTCAACCTCGGGCTGTGCTGCCGTTGGACTAAGGCCTGTGTCACGCCTGTGTGAGACTTTTTGTAGCAATTTATTATAATTTTATGCGATCAAATTTGCTGATGACACAAAGCTAGGAGGGATAGCTAATACTAGAGAAGAGAGAGAGAGGATTCAAAAAGATATAAATAAACTGGAGAAGTGGGCAGCAACTAACAGAATGGTTTTTAACTGGGAAAAATGCAAAGTACTACAACTGGGCAGTAAAAATGAAAAAAGCATATATAGAATGGGAGGAATAGGGCTAAGCAACAGCACATGTGAAAAAGACTTGGGTATACTAATAGATCACAGACTGAATATGAGTCAACAGTGTGATGCAGCAGCAAAAAAGGCAAATGCAATTCTAGGATGTATTAACAGAAGCATACAGTCTAGATCACGTGAAGTCATTATTTCCCTCTACTCCTCTTTGGTCAGACCTCATCTGGAATATTGTGTCCAGTTTTGGGCACCACATTTTAAAAAAGACATCAACAAACTGGAGCAAGTTCAGAAAAGAGCGACCAGAATGGTGACCGGTCTGCAAACCCTGTCTTATGAGGAAAGGTTGCAGGATTTGGGAATGTTTAGTTTGCAAAAGAGAAGACTGAGAGGAGACTTAATAGCTGTCTACAAATATCTAAAGGGCTGTCACATTGTAGAAGGATCAACTTTATTCTCATTTGCACAAGGAAAGACTAGAAGCAATGGGATGAAACTGAATGGGAGGAGACACAGATTAGATATTAGAAAAAACTTTTTGACAGAGTGATCAATGAGTGGAACAAGCTGCCACGAGAAGTGGTGAGTTCTCCTTCAATGGAAGTCTTCAAACAGAGGCTGGACAGACATCTGACTGGGATGATTTAGCGAATCCTGCTTTGAGCAGGGGGTTGGACCAGATGGCCCAGGAGGTCCCTTCCAACTCTACGATTCTATGATTCTATGATCAGATACACAATATGGCTGACACTGCCACCATGGAGACGTCAAATGGTCTGCAGCTAAAAGCCGGGTGTAACAGGGTCTTCTGTGCTGTAATACCTCTTACATTACCACCCTATTTCTATTACTCTGCTTTTCCTCACTTCTGGATGAAGGTCGCTGGCTCGAAAGGCTTTGTAACATGGGAACATATAAAAGATCACTGCTTCTCCACGTATTTCCAGTGTGACATTTTACTCACCTGTCTCAGAATATATACACACTGTGTGCAGAATTATTAGGCAAATGAGTATTTTGATCACATCATCCTTTTTATACATGTTGTCCTACTGCAAGCTGTATAGGCTTGAAAGCCAACTGCCAATTATGTAAATCAGGTAACATAGTAACATAGTTAGTAAGGCCGAAAAAAGACATTAGTCCATCCAGTTCAGCCTATAAAATTCTGTCAGAATAAATCCCCAGATCTCCGTCCTTCTAAAGAACCTAACAATAACTGTAAGATACAATATTGTTACTCTCCAGGAAGACATCCAGGCCTCTCTTGAACCCTTCGACTGAGTTCGTCATCACCACCTCCTCAGGCAGGGAATTCCAGATTCTCACTGCCCTAACAGTAAAGAATCCTCCTCTTCTATGTTGGTGGAAAAACCTTTTCTCCTCCAGACGCAGAGAATGCCCCCTTGTGACCGTCACCTTCCTTGGTATAAACAGATCCTCGGAGAGATATTTGTATTGTCCCCTTATATACTTATACAAGGTTATTAGATCGCCCCTCAGTCGTCTTTTTTCTAGACTAAATAATCCTAATTTTGCTAATCTCTCTGGGTATTGTATTTGCATCTCTTTAATGAGGAGGGGTGTGGTCTAATGAAATCAACACCCTATATAAGGTGTGCTTAATTATTAGTCAACTTCCTTTCCTTTGGCAAAATGGGTCAGAAGAAAGATTTGACGGACTCTGAAAAGTCAAAAATTGTGCGATGTCTTGCAGAGGGATGCAGCAGTCTTGAAATTGCCAAACTTTTGAAGCGTGATCACCGAACAATCAAGCGTTTCATGGCAAATGGCCAACAGAGTCGCAAGAAGCGTGTTGATAAAAAAAGGTGCAAAATAACTGCCCATGAACTGAGGAAAATCAAGCGTGAAGCTGCCAAGATGCCATTTGCCACCAGTTTTGCCATATTTCAGAGCTGCAACGTTACTGGAGTATCAAAAAGCAAAGGTGTGCCATACTCTGGGACATGGCCAAGGTAAGGAAGGCTGGAAAACGACCATCTTTCAACAAGAAACATAAGATAAAACGTCAAGACTGGGCCAAGAAATATCTTAAGACTGATTTTTCTAAGGTTTTATGGACTGATGAAATGAGAGCGACTCGTGATGGCCAGATGGATGGGCCCGAGGCTAGATCAGTAAAGGGCAGAGAGCTCCACTCCGACTCAGATGCCAGCAAGGTGGAGGTGGGGTACTGGTATGGGCTGGTATCATCAAAGATGAACTTGTGGGACCTTTCGGATTGAGGATGGAGTGAAGTTCAACTCCCAGACCTACTGGCAGTTTCTGGAAGACACCTTCTTCTAGCAGTGGTACAGGAAGAAGTCGGTATCGCTCAAGAAAAACATGATTTTCCTGCAGGACAATGCCCCATCACATGCATCCAAATACTCCACAGCGTGGCTGCCCAGTAAAGGTCTAAAAGACGAAAAAATAATGACATGGCCCCCTTGATCACCTGATCTGAACCCCATAGAGAACCTGTGGTCCCTCATAAAATGTGAGATCTACAGGGAGGGAAAACAGTACACCTCTGGGAACAGTGTCTGGGAGGCTGTGGTGGCTGTGGCACGCAATGCTGATCGTAAACGGATCAAGCAACTGACAGAATCCATGGATGGAGTGTCATAGTAAAGAAAGGAGGCTATATTGGTCACTGATTTTTTTTTTTGTTTTTGAATGTCAGAAATGTTTATTTCTTAATTTTGTGTTGTAATATTGGTTTACCTGGTGAAAATAAACAAGTGAGATGGGTAGATATTTGGTTTTTATTAAGTTGCCTAATAATTCTGCACAGTAATAGTTACCTGCACAAACAGATATCCTCCTAAGATAGCCAAATCTAAAAAAACCCACTCCATCTTCCAAAAAATATTAAGCTTTGATATTTATGAGTCTTTTGAGTTGATTGAGAACATAGTTGTTGCTCAATAATAAAAAAGAATTCTCTCAAATACAACTTGCCTAATAATTCTGCACGCATTGTACATACAGAGGGCAAGACAATCAATATGTGGCAGGCCAGTAGATAACAGGCTCCAATTAAGACGCCAGACGTACATTACAATAGCCGTGGGATTTACAAAAGTGGGGGGAGGTCAGAAGTGGGATATCTTGTTTACTTCTGCCCAGGGGTCGCAGCCGGTCGGTTGCTGCATTAAGGGCATACATCTCACATTACACCTATCATACATGCATCTTCTATTCGGGGTGCTGGGGGGTTCTGTAACACCGGGTTACTTTTAAAGAAAATCTGTGTATTCATTCCAAACCATGGGAAACACGATCCGGAACCAGCTGCATAATTGGTTTTCTCTGAAATGCTCCGATGCTTCAGAGAAAACAAGGCTTACAGATCTGCCTGCAGACCATAGCTGGAGACAAAACTGGCCCAGCGATACCCTGGCCGCCTTCTCCCAACATCGCTCTAGTTGATTGACAGGTCTGCCCCATGTGAGCATGTAAGGAGAGACCTGTCAATCACTTGGAGAGCTACGGGGAGAAGATGGCAGAGGCAGAGCTGGTCTAGTCTCGTCTCTGGATGGCTTTTAAAACTAAATTTTCCCTGGAGTGTGGGAGCATTTGATGCTGCCGTGGTTTGACCGGAGTGAATGGACTGATAAGTTTTCTCTAACGTCAATGCAGTAACCAGAAGCTATGGACGGCACAGGCTCTGTCCGGCCACTTAGATTTGGGTGGCTGTGGCCTGTGGTGTCATCCAGTCTGGCAGTATAGATGTGAATGAGAGTTATCAGCTCTCTGCTCCAGCCAATTCGAGAGCACCGCACCCTACTGAAGTCCCAGCCTACTGTTGGAGGCTGCCCGCTCTAGCCTTGTCCTCCTGTTTCTCTGCTCCAGTTTAGTGTATGTGTTCCTGTTTTGAGCTCGGCTTTTTTACTAACATTTTTCCGGCCTAACAATTTTGTACATTTGCTACCCTCTTGGTTTTCACTCATCTACCTGACAACTCTCTTTGCCTCTGTCACTCCTCCGGTGAGCAGTCCTTCCATGTAAGCAATCCAGTGGACCCCATGAAAAAGACCAGATCCCTGTGCAAGGCTTAAAGGGTGAAGGCTGGGGGTTCTTCTGGTATTTGCCAGATGGAGTTGATTGTGCAAAGTCTGTCTGTAGTAGACTTTTCGGGCCTCGGACAGACATAACACGGGGTCAGTGAGGTTTATGCAACAAGCACTCAACGTATTTTAATCTCAGACATCGGCCTAGATTTTCAAGCAGAAGACACTTCAGGAAACTCTGGTGTTTTTGCTCCTGCAGCGTCTTTCTTGTTGTTTTTTGGAGGTTTCTTGAGTGTTTTCCTGATGCTTTTGTCGCTGGCAGATTTATGTAGCTGTTTCCAGTGGTTTTTGCGATGTCCTTTTTTACTGTCGTTTTCAATCTATTGAATAATGAAAAAAAAACAGCTAGCATTGTTTTAAGGAAAACTGTGGCAAGACACCACAAACAATGTAAAGCACAGAGTGTTTTCTGAGGGGAAAATGACAGAAGATTGGGTCGGTCACTTCTTTTAACTGCTTGTTATTTTCAGAAACAGGAAGCGGTTAAAAAAACATTTAAATACCTGAACAAGTGAACAGCGGGTCACATTTACATGATAACGCATATCTGCAACCTTCTGAGCGGTTACTGACAATGCCGGCATGTGTATGTAATGGGGTACGGAGGCTAGTTTATGCCTTGCTCCCCTTGCACACGTCCCTATGTCTCTGTACAATTGATATACCATATGTTATTATATAGTGTAATGCCTGGTGTGTATATAGATATATATGTATATATACTCTTATTGTATAGATGTAGGGAAAGCGTAGGATATAGATTTAGCCCACTGGGGGGGCACAATAGAGTAAGATAGGAGTAGGTTAGACCAATAGGATTTAGTTAGTTAGGAGGGGCCAACTGGGAGTAAACTTCCTGGAGTTAGTCAGTAGGGGCTGGGAGCCCGGACAGGACAGTTGAGTCCCGTAACATTTGAGCAGAGGAGCCCAGACGTCCAGGGCCTATGGGCTGACAGTCACAAAGTAGTGGAGGAATACAGGGCAGCATCAATTAGGTAGCAGCTAACTTTGTGGGAACAACCCTAAACGTTCGGGGCGAAACGGACAGGGAACTCCTGAAGCGGGTTGGTCTGACCAGTCAAGAAGCTGCGGTACAGAAGGTGACGGTACGACCCTGCGATATTCCTGGAGAAGTGAGGGACAATACAGGGAACAGAATGGTGATATTTTGTGAAGAATCTTGTGCTGTTTCTGTGACTAAACTGGACAAGCTGAGTAAACTTGTTTTGTTAAAGTTGAACCTGGACTCTGACTGCCATTGTGACGTGCTGAAGGAAAAGAAGGCTCAGCAGTCCAGAGAGGACCCCGCTTTACAAGTAAGGGCGCTACTGAAGGCACAGTGTGTTTATGTGACAGAGGGCCAGGGTGCGACAGAGCAGCCACCGTTAGCCACGACTACAGCTCTGGTCCCCGTTTCATGTACATAGCCTTAGTCTGAAACCTGTAGCCCCAGCTCCGCGCCAAGTACACAAGCGGCAACTTAAGTCCAAGCAGCCGCTCCAATTACCTTTATAAGGGAGGGACGGTGGGACAATAGCTTCCAGGTGTCCGCCGTGGGGAAAAGAGGAAGTTAATGGCACGGACACCTGGCTTTAACCCCTGTAGGTGTGGCCGTAGGACCCTTCCCCTTTAAGAACCATTGGCTGGCAGGGGCATCCCAATTAGTGCATCAGCAAGGGGATTGGTGTGAGGGGGGACTGGGCACTGGCAGTATTTTATTGTTGTCTCTTAGATGGGCTCCACAGTCAGATGCATGCTCCTTATGCAGTTCCGCGCCTGCCAGACTGTGGAGACCTGTGTGTCGTAACCAGTGCCTCCCCCCCTCGCTCCAATCCCGTAATAAAACACAGACAATCCTAGGTGGGCTGAACAGGTCGGTCACAGTTTATTAATTACATAAGCAGAGAAAGGCAATTACACTTCGTAACGGGTGGCTCGCGCCGAGATCCTGTCTGCGTTCGACAGGCGAGTTGGCCCAACGAGCGGTTACGAACCTTTGCGCCCTCCTCCGCTTCTTCCACCACGGAAGATCCTGTGTATAACCTACACGGGACTCCGACCCCCCCCCCAATAGCACAATAGCTTCCAGGTGTCCGCCGTGAGGAAAAGAGGAAGTTAATGGCATTGACACCTGGCTTTAACCCCTGTAGGTGTGGCCGTAGGACCCTTCCCCTTTAAGAACCATTGGCCGGCAGGGGCATCCCAATTAATAGTGCATCACCAATGGGATTGGTGTGAGGGGGGACTGGGCACTGGCCGTATTTTATTGTGTTAGATGGGCTCCACAGTCAGAGGCGCGCTCCTTAGGGTATGTGCACACGCTGCGGATTCTGCTGCGTTTCCGCAGCGTTTTTGGCTCTGCAGAAACGCAGCAGATTTTGCTGCGTTGTACAGTACTTTTATTTCCTATGGAAATAAAAAAAAGCTGTGCACATGCTGCGTTTTTTTCCGTGCGGTTTTGCTGCGGTTTACAATCCGCAGCATGTCAATTGTTTGGTGCAGAAACGCTGCGGTTTTACACCTCATCCATTATGAGGTGTAAAACCGCAGGGCAAAACCGCAGAAAAAACGCAGATAATCCGCAGATAAACCGCAGAAAAACCGCAGCACTTTGTCCTGCGGATTTCCTGCAGTTTTCTCTACAAAATCCGCAGAGACTAAAAACTACGTGTGCACATACCCTTATGCAGTTCCGCGCCTGCCAAGAAGCAATGGCACCTCACCACAACTGGTAAAGAAGCAATGGTACCTCACCAAAACTGGTAAAGAAGCAATGGTACCTCACCAAAACTGGTAAAGAAGCAATGGTACCTCACCAAAACTGGTAAAGAAGCAATGGTACCTCACCAAAACTGGTAAAGAAGCAATGGTACCTCACCAAAACTGGTAAAGAAGCAATGATGTTTGCTGATATTTTGATTACACATTGTCCTGTCCTGTTTTGTTAAAGTTGAACCTGGACTCTGACTGCCATTGTGACGTGCTGAAGGAAAAGAAGGCTCAGCAGTCCAGAGAGGACCCCGCTTTACAAGTAAGGGCACTACTGAAGGCACAGTGTGTTTATGTGACAGAGGGCCAGGGTGCGACAGAGCAGCCACCGTTAGCCACGACTACAGCTCTGGTCCCCGTTTCATGTACATAGCCTTAGTCCGAAACCTGTCGCCCCAGCTCCGCGCCAAGTACACAAGCGGCAACTTAAGTCCAAGCAGTGAAATTACTACAAGTGTCTGTAGCCCGAGCCAACAGGAGCAGAAAAGCGCAGTTTCTTTACCTTATAGTGAACTTAAGGATGAGCAAAACTTACAAAACTCAATTTTAACAGATTTGCTACAATTTGGTTGTGAAGATGAGAAAATACTTCAAAGCCTCCAAATGCCCTGAAATAAAGTACAAATCACAGAGGCAAACATCTAATCAGATATGACTATAGGTAAGTGTATGGAAATCGCTGGTAATAGCAGGCAATGCATTTGGAAAGTCATGATTTCTCAACTAGTGGTGCTCCAAAACCTATTCCTTCTTGAGGAGTAGCAACAAGTTGGTGTCCGGAAGCTGAAGAAATGGTTTGGATTCTTTAAGCCATCCAAAAATCTCTTCTCTTTTGAGTGGCTATAGCTTTCTTTTTTCTTTGCAAAGTGAATAAAGTATGGAATTACAAAACTCAAGATAAAAAGCGGACGGCACCGCTGTTACCGTGTAACTTCAAATGATGTGTGGCATACAGAAGCCCAGCAGCTAGGAATCTCGGGTGCCAGACCTGGAAACAGTCAATCCTGGGAATCCATGCAAAGAGAAGAGGTCGCACTCATCGAGATGAAAGTTTCACTGATTTATTGACATATCATGAACATGTCAAGTCGGGGGAGTGACATAAGGAGTGCAAGAAAGGCTGACAACGGCCGTTTCGCGCTACTCGAATAAAGTATGGATTACTACCAGGCGCAGACAGCATGTCAGATGAAAAAGCAATGGCACCTCACCAAAATTGGTAACGTAGCAATGGCACCTCAACAAAACTGGTAAAGAAACATAGGCACCTCACCAAAACTTGTAAAGACGCAATGGTACCTCACTAAAGCTGGTAAAGAAACATAGGCACCTCACCAAAACTGGTAAAACGCAATGGCACCTCACTAAAGCTGGTAAAGAAACATAGGCACCTCACCAAAACTGGTAAAGATGAAATGGCACCTCACTAAAGCCGGTAAAGAAGCAATGACACCTCACCAAAACTGGTAAAGAAGCAACGGCACCTCACCAAAACTGGTAAAGAAGCAAAGGCACCTCACCAAAACTGGTAAAGAAGCAAAGGCACCTCACCAAAACTGGTAAAGAAACATAGGCACCTCACCAAAACTGGTAAAGACGCAATAGCACCTCACTAAAGCTGGTAAAGAATCAATGGCACCTCACCAAAACTGGTAAAGAAACATAGGCACCTCACCAAAACTGGTAAAGATGCAATGGCACCTCACTAAAGCTGGTAAAGAAGCAATGGCACCTCACCAAAACCGGTAAAGAAGCAAAGGCACCTCACCAAAACTGGTAAAGAAGCAAAGGCACCTCACCAAAACTGGTAAAGAAGCAAAGGCGCCTCACCAAAACTGGTAAAGAAACATAGGCACCTCACCAAAACTGGTAAAGAAACATAGGCACCTCACCAAAACTGGTAAAGAAGCAATGGCACCTCACCAAAACTGGTAAGACTGTGGAGACCTGTGTGTCGTAACCAGTGCCTTCCCCCCCACCTCGCTCCAATTCCATAATGAAACACAGACAATCCTAGGTGGGTTGAACAGGTCGGTCACAGTTTATTAATTACATAAGCAGAGAAAGGCAATTACACTTTGTAACAGGCGGCTCGCGCCGAGATCTTGTCCGCGTTCGACAGGCGAGTTGGTCCAACGAGCGGTTACGAACCTCTACCCTCCTCCGCTTCTACCGCTGTGACTTAGCAAAGGTAACAATGGTCAGATATATATATATATATATATATATATATATATATATACACACACACACACACATTTTTTTTTATATTAATAATATAAATTACAAATTTACATCTACCAGCCAGTTAGTATGGCCATTCACCTCCAATAACCTTTATAAGGGAGGGAGGGTGGGACAATAGCTTCCAGGTGTCCGCCGTGGGGAAAAGAGAAAGTTAATGGCACGGACACCTGGCTTTAACCCCTGTAGGTGTGGCCGTAGGACCCTTCCCCTTTAAGAACCTTTGGCTGGCAGGGGCATCCCAATTAGTGCATCAGCAAGGGGATTGGTGTGAGGGGGGTACTGGGCACTGGCAGTATTTTATTGTTGTCTCTTAGATGGGCTCCACAGTCAGAGGCATGCTCCTTATGCAGTTCCGCGCCTGCCAGACTGTGGAGACCTGTGTGTCGTAACCAGTGCCTCCCCCCCTCGCTCCAATCCCGTAATAAAACACAGACAATCCTAGGTGGGCTGAACAGGTCGGTCACAGTTTATTAATTACATAAGCAGAGAAAGGCAATTACACTTCGTAACGGGCGGCTCGCGCCGAGATCCTGTCCGCGTTCGACAGGCGAGTTGGCCCAACGAGCGGTTTACGAACCTTTGCGCCCTCCTCCGCTTCTTCCACCACGGAAGATCCTGTGTATAACCTACACGGGACTCCGACCCCCCCCCAATAGCACAATAGCTTCCAGGTGTCCGCCGTGAGGAAAAGAGGAAGTTAATGGCATTGACACCTGGCTTTAACCCCTGTAGGTGTGGCCGTAGGACCCTTCCCCTTTAAGAACCATTGGCCGGCAGGGGCATCCCAATTAGTGCATCACCAAGGGGATTGGTGTGAGGGGGGACTGGGCACTGGCCGTATTTTATTGTGTTAGATGGGCTCCACAGTCAGAGGCGCGCTCCTTATGCAGTTCCGCGCCTGCCAAGAAGCAATGGCACCTCACCACAACTGGTAAAGAAGCAATGGTACCTCACCAAAACTGGTAAAGAAGCAATGATGTTTGCTGATATTTTGATTACACATTGTCCTGGCCAGCTAGCTAGTTGACTTGCAAAACAGAGGAGTAAAAACTATGCAAATAGATTAAATAATCAAATAATAAGAGCCAACCTCATCCTATCTTCCTCTGGATGCTAGCTTTAAGGACAGTTGTTAACTATAAAAAGAGGAGATGCACATCTAACTAAAATACATCCAGACAGCCAAGAGATCCAGAGATCCAAAGAACCAGAGACTCTTTACAGAACCGCAGCCAAGACATCATGGCTTCATCACGAGAGACAGATTTGACATTCTTCAGGATGCCAGCTTAGGAGACATCAGTCCCTACTGAAAGAATACAGATTTGCTCCATTGACTATCACTGAACCATGGATACGCTTGGCATAGTCAGGATTGGGACCCGCCGTTGACCTGTCTCAATGTAGATGTTTGGAGAAGCCAGGATGTGACGCTCCGGTCACCTGGCCTTTTACCTCAATGGACTGTCTTAAGTTTGTTGTTACCTCCTCTCCGTGTGTGCCACAGGTGTGGTAGTCAGCCCAGAAGCTTGAAGTTACACCTGCTCTTATCTTGGGGAGTCAGCGGAAGGGTGAGACTCTAATGTTCACCGTCTCGGGGTATTGTGCTGGGTCTGTTCTATGTGTTATCTACCTGTTTTGTGGCTAAATAAATTATTGCAACACTGTTTTACCCTCACCCTGTGTTGTCTGAGTAGTATTACGCCCGCGGTAAAAGGTGAGCAGGTGTTCACTGGGATGATACCTGGTCCATATGGTTTCGTGAAGAGGACTAGAGCACCCGCTGACCATTGTGTTTCCACATTATGGAGAATGTCCCAGCCCTCGTCCTTCCTGAACCTCAAGTTTAGAGAGAACTTGTGGCCCTTCTTACACGGAGGTTTCCGATGAAGGAGAATAGTGTCGTGTCATGTGATGTAAGCAGCTGACAGTATCCATAACGCTATAGCACCTCTGAGATTTTTTTCTAAATCTTTCTATTTTTGGAAATTTTGAGCCGTTTGGTTCCTTTTCTCACTGAAACAGGTGATCATAACATTTGAGATGGAAAATGTAAGTTTTTCATTTAGATGCGCAACAATTCTGCACAGAGATATTCTCCTATGAAAGAGAAAACTGCACTGTGGCAGCCTTAATCAGGTTTATAATTTTTTTGGGATTGACCGACCGCACTGCATATGTTCAATAACACAATTAATCACACCTACAAAGTGCTTAATAATGATGCACAAAGTGTAGAACATGGTGGACAAGCAGGAGATGTGCAGCTGTGCGGGGCCAGCATCGGCAGCAGGAACATGATGGAGAAGGCAGCGGCTGTGGGATCATTGTGATACAGACAGTCCTTACTCTTAGCAATGGGAGATCCGTGTAAAAATCCGGATTCATTTTCACAATTGGAGGGCACTCGTATCTACTTGAGAGTGACGACATCACGTGCCGCGCTGACTACCCAGCTGACCGTATACGAGGGGATGGACAAGACACTACTGCAATGGCAAATTGGGCCTGTTCCTAGCACTGCTGCAATCGGCTGACCCAGAGGCCCATGGGATGGATTCTCAGGGTATCCAATGCAGATAAGGCTCTATCCAGGTACGAGCAGATAACCTCTCCTACTCTCTAGGCTCCAGTCACTAGGCATTAAGGACGCTGCTCTCTCCTGGTTCTCCTCCTATCTCTCTGACCGCTCCTTCAGTGTTTTGTTCTCTGGCTCCACGTCATCTCCTCTTCCTCTCGCTGTCGGGGTACCTCAGGGCTCAGTCCTTGGCCCCTTCTCTTCTCTCTCTACACGGCCCCAATTGGACAGACCATCAGCAGATTTGGCTTTCAGTACCATCTTTATGCTGATGACACACAACTATACACGTCTTCCCCCGACCTTGCCCCCGCTGTACTACAGAACGCCTGGGACTGTCCGCAGTCTCCAATATCATGTCCACTCTGTATCTGAAACTCAACCTCTCCAAAACTGAACTTCTTCTGCTCTCACCGTCTACTAACCTCCCTAAATCTGACATTTCCCTCTCCGTGGGTGATACCACAATAACACCCCGGCAGCAGGTGTGGTGTCTGGGTGTTATGTCTGACTCCGATCTCTCCTTCACCTCCCATATACAATCTCTTGCCCGCTCGTGCCGCTTACACCTAAAGAACATCTCTAGAATCCGCCCATTTCTGACCATGGAAACAACAAAAACCCTCACTGCCGCCCTGACGTGTGTAGCCCACTCACTATCTCCATCCATCCCTCACTCCCTCAGGATGGCCGGACCACCACTGTAGATACACCATTGTATATACACCCCTGTCCTCTGTATCTCCCCCACCTCCCTGTAGAGTGTAAGCTCTCACCAGCAGGGGCGGCTGATTGGGCTTTATTGTATTGTTAACGGCGTTACTTATGACTGTTGTGTTTGAAACTGTTAAACTGTAAAGCGCTGCGGAATATGTTAGCGCTATATAAAGATTATTATTATTATTATTATAGTGCTATAACATGTGCCATAATATCATAGGTTTCCTCCTTAACCCCTTTCTGCCATGAGACGTACTATCCCGTCCATGTGCCCTGGGACTTAATTCCCAGGGACGGGATAGTACGTCATAGCGATCAGTGGTGCCCACGTGAGCGCCGCTGATTATCACAGCTGACACCCGGCACAATGTGTCAGGGGTGGTCACAGACCACCCCCGACACATTAACCCCGTGCACACCGCGATCAAACACGATCGTGGTGTACCAGGGGTTAAAGGGAAGCATCGGCAGGGAGGGGGCTCCCTCCGTGCTTCGCTGAGCCCCCCACGGCAGCGCAATGTGCAGCGCTGCTGCGGGGGGCTCCTTCCCTGCAAGCCCCCGAATCCAAGATGGCGACGGGGGCCTGCAGGGAGCTGGCTTCCTCATGCCTGCAAAGCGCAGGCATGAGGAAGTCTGCAGCAGTGCCTGTGACAGATCGCTGATCTGTCACAGTGATCTGTCACAGGACAGTGATGTCCCCCTGGGACAATGTAATAAAGTTAAAAAAAAAAAAGAAAAAAGTGTTAAAATACTTTTAAAAAAATCGCCAAATAAATTAGAAAAAAAAAATATTCCCCAATAAATTCATTTTTTGGAAATAAAAAAAAACAATAAAAGTACACATATTAGGTATCGCCGCGTCCGTAATGACCCGCCCTATAAAACTGTCCCATTAGTTAACCCCTTTAGCAAACCCCTTAAAAAATAAAAAACGAAGCAAAAAATAATGATTTATTATCATACCGCCGAACAAAAAGTGTAATAACGCGCGATCAAAAAGACGCATATAAATATGCATGGTACCGCTGAAAACGTCATCTTGTCCCGGAAAAAACGAGCCGCCACACAGCATCATCAGCGAAAAAATAAAAAAGTTATAGCTCGCAGAATAAAGCGATACAAAAATAATTTTTTATATATAGTTTTCATTGCATAAAACCGACAAAACATAAAAAAACGACGTAAATGAGGTATCGCTGTAACCGTACCGACACGAAGAATAAAACCCCTTTATCAATTTTGCCACAGGCGGAACGGTGTAAACGCACCCCCCCCAAAAGAAATTCATGAAACGCTGGTTTTTGTTCATTCTGCGTCCCAAAAATCTGAATAAAAAGCGATCAAAAAATGTCACGTGCCCGAAAATGGCACCAATAAAAACGTCAACTCGTCCCGCAAAAAATAAGACCTCACATGACTCGGTGGGTCAAAATACGGAAAAATTATAGCTCTCAATATGTGGTGATGCAAAAACAATTTTTACAATAAAAAGCGTCTTTTAGCGTGCGACAGCTGCCAAACATAAAAACCGCCATAAATAGTAAATCAAACGCCCCGTTATCACCCCCTTAGTTAGGGAAAAATAATAAAATTAAAAGAAAATGTATTTATTTCCATTTTCCCATTAGGGCTAGGGTTAGGGCTGAGATTAGGGCTAGGGGTGTGTTGGGGTTCGGGTTGGAGTTAGAATTGGGGGTTTCCACTGTTTGGGCACATCAGGGGCTCTCCAAATGCAACATGGCGTCTGATCTCCATTCCAGCTATTTCTGCGTTGAAAAAGTCAAATGGTGCTCCTTCCCTTCCAAGCTCTGCCATGCGCCCAAACAGTGTTTTACCCCCACATATAGGGTTATCAGCATACTCAGGACAAATTGCAAAACAACTTTTGGGGTCCAATTTCTCCTGTTACCCTTAGGAAAATAAAAAATTGGGGGCAAAAATATCATTTTTGTGGAAAAAAATTATTTTTTTATTTTCATGCCCAGGCGTTATAAACTTCTGTGAAGCACTTGGGGGTTCAAAGTGCTCACCACACATCTAGATAAGTTCCTTGGGGGGGGTTTAGTTTCCAAAATGGGGTCACTTGTGGGGGGATTCCACTGTTTACACACATCAGGGGCTCTCCAAACGCACATGACACCCGCAGACCATTCCATCAAAGTCTGCATTCCAAAACGTCACTACTTCCCTTCCGAGCCCCGACGTGTGCCCATACAGTAGTTTTCTCCCACATATGGGGTATCAGCGTACTCAGGACAAATTGGATAACAACTTTTGGTGTCCAATTTCTCCTGTTACCCTTGGGAAAATAAAAAAAATTGGTGACTAAAAGATCATGTTTGTGGAAAAAATACGATTTTTTTATTTTCATACCCGGGCATTATAAACTTCTGTGAAGCACTGGGGGAGTTCAAAGTGCTCACCACCCATCTAGATAAGTTCCTTGGGGGGTCTAGTTTCCAAAATGGTTTCATTTGTGTGGGTTTTCACTGTTTTGGTACATCAGGGGCTCTCCAAAGGCGACATGGTGTCCGATCTCAATTCCAGCCAAAAACGTCAAATGGCGCTGCTTCCCTTCCGAGCTGTGCCATGCGCCCAAATAGTGGTTTACCCCCACATGTGGGGATTCAGCGTACTCAGGACAAATTGCACAATAACTTTTAGGGTCCTGTTACCCTTGGGAAAATAAAAATTGGGGGTGAAAAGATCATTTTTGTGGAAAAAATATGTTTTAATTGTACCGCTGTACGTTATAAACGTCTGTGAAGACCTTGTGGGATCAAAGTTCTCACCACATATCTAGATAAGTTCCTTGTGGGGTCTAGTTTCCAAAATGGGGTCACTTATGGGGGTTTCCACTGTTTAGGTACATCAGGGGCTCTCCAAACGTGACATGGCGTCCGATCTGAATTCCAGCCAATTTTGCATTGAAAAAGTCAAACGGCGCTCCTTCCATTCTGAGCTCTGCCATGCACCGAAACAGTGGTTCCCCCCCACATATCAGGTATCAGCGTACTCAGGACAAATTGCACAATAACTTTTGCAGTCCAATTTCTCCTGTTACCCTTGGTAAAATAAAAAAAATTGAACCTGAAGTATTTTTTTGTGAAAAAAAAAGTTAAATGTTAATTTTTTTTTTAAATATTCAAAAAATTCCTGACGCACCTGAAGGGTTAATAAACTTCTTGAATGTAGTTTTGAGCACCTTGAGGGGTGCAATTTTTAGAATGGTGTCACTTTTGGGTATTTTCTATCATATAGACCCCTCAAAGTGGCTTCAAATGTGATGTGGTCCGTAAAAATAAAATGATGTTGCAAAAATGAGAAATCGCTGGTCAATTTTTAACCCTTATAACTTCCTAACAAAAAAAAATTTTGGTTCCAAAATTGTGCTGATGTAAAGTAAACATGTGGGAAATGTTACTTATCAAGTTTTTTGTGTGCCGTATCTCTGTGATTTAAGGGCATAAAAATTCAAAGTTGGAAAATTGCAAAATTTTCAAAATTTTCCCCAAATTTCCGTTTTTTCACAAATAAACGCAAGTTATTTGAATGAAATTTTACCACTAGCATGAATTACAATATGTCACGAGAAAACAATGTCAGAATCACCGGGATCCAAGGAAGCGTTCCAGAGTTATGACCTCATAAAGGGACAGGGGTCAGAATTGTAAAAATTGGCCCGGTCATGAACGTGCAAACCACCCTTGGGGGCTTAAGGGGTTAATAATAGTTTGATGGAGGCAAAATAGAACACTAATGGTCTGCCTATGGTAGTATTACTGGCCACAAGGCTGGAGCAGCTGCAAGCTTGTGACTCACACGTTCTTCCTGAAGGGTGAATCGGGGACTCGGTCATTGAATTAACTTGTTTTGTAGGCTTTCCAACTACCAAAAACAAACATAACCATATTTGTGGTAAGTTTTCCATGTGTATACCCTGTGGTAGATAGGCTCACTTGGCAGGCTCACTTGGCGGCACACAGAGGTAGATACAGGAACACTGTCCCTTTAAATCTTCCACTGGTTGATTAAAAAGTACTGCATAAACCAGTGCAATGCTAGCAAAACAAACCTGGCCTTCGTGACCTAACCGGAAAACAAAAACATTAGATATAGAAACAGTCCTCATCGGGAACAAACAACAAAAGGTTCAACTTCCCTTAACATGAAACCAGCTACAGAGCTTGCACCTCCAGGCCCACACGGAATGCTCTACAAGGCAGGGTGTACCCTACCAAGCAATAAACATGGCTGATTAACTCCTTTCAGCACTTGGTATGCTGGAGCATTTGCTAGGATGCCATCACGGAAGCCAACACCCTACATGAACCATAGCTCCCCTCCAGCACTTTGCCACTGACTGTCACAAACCCCAAGCTATAGCGCTACAGCTTGGTTACAGATTTCCAGACTCCAGTTCATTTTCCGGCCATTAGTAAATTATGTATTATGGAACCTAGATTTATAATATCGATATACAACATTTTATTCCAGGATCTGAGTGGTGGATGACTACCAAATATTGTGAATTACGGATGAAAAGTGTTGAAATGCTACAAAAGAACCATCAAGATTGAAACTAAAGCAAAAAATCAGTACAAATTTACCACCAACCATAGTGTCTGACAATAGTATGAGTTTTTCCCAGGGGCATTGTGGGGGGAGAGGAGAAGATGGGGGCAATGTAAGAAGATCAGCCAGTGATAAGTGTTTGCGGCAGTTTATTGGACCAAGTTGGCCATATTGGATATCTACAGACAATTCTCTGAAGGTCACAGATTACAAACAAGATACAGACATTTTTATTCCAGACTTAGTTCTGGTCAGGGCAAAAACAGAAGGGCTGGGGCAGTTGAAGGGGTTAATTTAAAGGCACATTATAATCAAACCAGACAGTGAAAAAGAATGTCACGTTTTTCTAAGGATCATGGGGTAATTTACAGGCAGCAGCATGGAAGAGCATCTTATGGCAGGAGATAGGACACCTTGAGCTGTAGTGCGGAGGCTGTGAGACTGCAGGTACTGAAGACGGTTGTTCTACAGAAGATGAGGCAGCAAACATGGAGAGATTGTCCACATAGGACACCCCGATGAGGCACCACAAGACAGAAGTGATGGCCACTAGGCTAAGGGGGTTACAGTGTAAGGTGCCTCTGGAACTTTGATGGAGTGCTGGAGAAGAGTTACAGAGTCTGATGTGTGGCGGTGTACAGTGTGAGGAAGACAAGGACTGGAGATGATGGAAACAAACATGGAGATGGCAGATATAGAGTTGGAACCAGCAGGGAGCAGCTCCACCATCTGCTACACGACAGATACAAACCAAAATGGAGCCTTGTACAGATGAAGCGTGGAGGTCACCAGCATCTGTGCGGCCTCATCTATAGCGCTCTCACAGGGGTTCAGCAATAGAGAAGTCTACGGTCAGTAATTATCATCTAGACAATTATTTTATTACCTATGTGCAGTTAAAACCACAAATCAACAAGGTCTAACAGATGAAAACGCACAGATAAGACCCTCATCATCCATGAACCAGTCCCCCCACCCCCATGCACAGAGGTGCAAGGAGAGGGAAGCAGGTGACGGAGGGACAGGATTGGCAGACTCCGGCTTGTTGCTGGTGAGTGTTTGGCACACATAAAAGATGGCCCCATAAAGCTAGAGAAGACCACGGAGAGCCTGGAGGTCACCACTTCCTGTAGGCAGAGCTCCTCTGGTTCCAGGGACTGCTCTCTCTGTGCTGGGGCCCAGGGTCTCTATGTGGGTTAAGACTAGAGTCTCTATATTGGTCCCAAGGATTCTTAGTAACCATGCTTTATAACACAGTGCCCCGAATGATCAACTCTGGGTTCTCAATGTCCTTTCTGCTCTGCACCATCCTGAGTTCCAGCTGAGGATATGACGGTCTCACCCCAGGTCCAGCCAGAGCTGCAACGAGACAATAATCAGAATTGTTCCATGCACACCTCACATTAATGACCAAAAAGACTCTAGTGATGTGGTGGCCCCTTCCCCATATTTCTAGCCGAGGGTCCACATACTGCACACACAGACGTCTCAACCCTTCTTCTGCCCGGGACTCACTGTGTGCACTGGTGATGGTTCTCTGCAATACAAGCTGCATCGCGGACACGGTCTTCTCACACGCTAGCTGCAAATCACAGGAATAAGTCAGGACAAGGATTCAGTGTCTCACAGTAAGGCTAAGATGACACGGGCGCAGAAAAAAAATCAGGATCTTCATTCAGAAAATTGGGACGATAGATGATAAATAAGAAAATTGCTTTTTTACAGCAGCAATTATCAATAATTTACACGACCACTATCAATTTATGTTGCAGAGGCAATGCATCTGCAAAAAGTTAACGCTACATGGAAGCTCCATCCTGCAAACATGGGAAGATTACCAAAATCTCCTCCTCTGCTTACGTCACCAAGAGCTCCAGAAGATGATACAGGAGATATACACGGTCATAGATTTGATTGTAATATCTATAAGCCTTCATACCTGATAGTGAATACTGAAAGCAAGACTATGACCTCTAGATGACCTTCAATGCAAGGGACCCCCTGATGTGAACAGGTAGTTACAGAGGATTATCTGATGAACCGCAGATCTGGCAAGGCTGAGAGAGGGATCTCACTAGCGAGATCGCTAAGTGTGACAGGGCCTTTAGTTTCAACAGAAAGGCAAACAGGTTACTTTAAAATCCTTTGTCATTATTTTGCAAATTATGATTTAAGGTTTTTATGAACGGCATAGATATGACAGCTATAAGAAGCATATTTCTGAGGTCGTATTGAAGAGGCGAATGTGGCGCATTTTCTTACATCACTGGCAGTTATGGCAACAACTTCAAATTAATATTACTCAGATGGATGATGCTATCCATGCCATGTGTCTTATCTATATAAGGGTAAAATCGGGATAGAAAACGTGACAGTAATCTCTCCCGCTTGGAACATCCAGGGGCAAAGATATCATGAAAGTTGGGCATCCCATAATTTTCTATGAGAACTATTCACAACCCTGACAATACCAGTTATGAGTCACAGGAGGGGGTTATGTGGGCGTGACTTGTGTTAATAAAAGCAAATACCGAACTATGATCAGGATCAGTCCTGGCAGACAAAGTGGGCTGTGGTTCTGTACAGTTACCCCACAAAAACGAAAGCTCCCTTGATAAAAATCAGAGCCGATCCTGCGACATGAGGTTTAGTACAATTCTTCTGCTTATCCTTTTTATTTTGTAATTGTATATATCGCATTGTTTTGTTACAATTTTCTATAATCTTTTGTATATTTTGATTTTTGCCTGAGTAAAATTAACTGTGGTTAGTTATAACAAATTATAATGATTATCCTCCATCCCATAGTGCAGTGCCCATATACCTATCCGCCATCTCATAGTCCCGTGCCCATATACCCATCACACATTCTTCATCTCATAGTCCCGTGCTCATATACCCATCAAACATATCCTCCATCTCATAGTCCCGTGCCCATATACCCATCATACACATCCTCCATCTCATAGTCCCGTGCCCATATACCCATCATACATATCCTCCATCCCATAGTCCCGTGCCCATATACCCATCATACATATCCTCCATCCCATAGTCCCATGCCCATATACCCATCACACATATCCTCCATCCCATAGTCCCGTGCCCATATACCCATCACACATCCTTCATCTCATAGTCCCGTGCCCATATACCTATCATACATATCCTCCATCCCATAGTGCAGTGCCCATATACCCATCATGCATATCCTCCATCCCATAGTCCAGTGCTCATATACCCATCATACATATCCTCCATCCCATAGTCCAGTGCCCATATACCCATCACACATCCTCCATCTCATAGTCCCATGCCCAAATACCTATCATACATATCCTCCATCCCATAGTGCAGTGCCCATATACCCATCATACATATCCTCCATCCCATAGTGCAGTGCCCATATACCTATCCGCCATCCCATAGTCCCGTGCCCATATACCCATCATGCATATCCTCCATCCCATAGTCCAGTGCCCATATACCCATCATACATATTCTCCATCCCATAGTCCCGTGCCCATATACCCATCATGCATATCCTCCATCCCATAGTCCAGTGCCCATATACCCATCATACATATTCTCCATCCCATAGTCCCATGCCCATATACCCATCACACATCCTCCATCTCATAGTCCCATGCCCAAATACCTATCATACATATCCTCCATCCCATAGTGCAGTGCCCATATACCTATCCGCCATCTCATAGTCCCGTGCCCATATACCCATCACACATTCTTCATCTCATAGTCCAGTGCCCATATACCCATCATGCATATCCTCCATCCCATAGTCCAGTGCCCATATACCCATCACACATCCTCCATCTCATAGTCCCATGCCCAAATACCTATCATACATATCCTCCATCCCATAGTGCAGTGCCCATATACCCATCATACATATCCTCCATCCCATAGTGCAGTGCCCATATACCTATCCGCCATCCCATAGTCCCGTGCCCATATACCCATCATGCATATCCTCCATCCCATAGTCCAGTGCCCATATACCCATCATACATATTCTCCATCCCATAGTCCCGTGCCCATATACCCATCATGCATATCCTCCATCCCATAGTCCAGTGCCCATATACCCATCATACATATTCTCCATCCCATAGTCCCATGCCCATATACCCATCACACATCCTCCATCTCATAGTCCCATGCCCAAATACCTATCATACATATCCTCCATCCCATAGTGCAGTGCCCATATACCTATCCGCCATCTCATAGTCCCGTGCCCATATACCCATCACACATTCTTCATCTCATAGTCCAGTGCCCATATACCCATCATGCATATCCTCCATCCCATAGTCCAGTGCCCATATACCCATCACACATCCTCCATCCCATAGTCCAGTGCCCATATACCCATCATACATATTCTCCATCCCATAGTCCAGTGCCCATATACCCATCATACATATTCTCCATCCCATAGTCCCATGCCCATATACCCATCACACATCCTCCATCTCATAGTCCCATGCCCAAATACCTATCATACATATCCTCCATCCCATAGTGCAGTGCCCATATACCTATCCGCCATCTCATAGTCCCGTGCCCATATACCCATCACACATTCTTCATCTCATAGTCCAGTGCCCATATACCCATCATGCATATCCTCCATCCCATAGTCCAGTGCCCATATACCCATCACACATCCTCCATCCCATAGTCCAGTGCCCATATACCCATCATACATATTCTCCATCCCATAGTCCAGTGCCCATATACCCATCATACATATTCTCCATCCCATAGTCCCATGCCCATATACCCATCACACATCCTCCATCTCATAGTCCCGTGCCCATATACCCATCATACATATTCTCCATCCCATAGTGCAGTGCCCATATACCTATCCGCCATCTCATAGTCCCGTGCCCATATACCCATCACACATTCTTCATCTCATAGTCCAGTGCCCATATACCCATCACACATCCTCCATCTCATAGTCCAGTGCCCATATACCCATCACACATCCTCCATCCCATAGTCCAGTGCCCATATACCCATCACACATACTCCATGTGTGATGGGTATATGTCCATCACACATCAGTCCACTGTGTAATTCTCCTGATGATTGGAGGCAGCGGAGTGCTGCTTCCTGACAAATTGGTGTTCTCCTTGACATATGTACAATGCAGTCACCAGTCACCCACATCACCATCGCAGAGATTACCTTAAAGTTGTTGGGGTGAAGGTGAGTCCAAGCCAACAGCATAGCTGCAAAGAGATCTCCAGTACCCACAAACACTGCGTCAACTCGCGGTAGTTCAAAGCTAATCCTCAATGTCTGGATCTGTCCGTCCTCCCGCACTACAAAAAAGGCAGAATAAGCAGGAGGTGTTCATGAGAAGCAACACAGTTTCATGATTTTTATGCCCTGTCATTATGGTTAAAATGAAAGTGTCCCCCTTTTATTAGAATGTGTGTTCGACCAGTGTTTCAAGTCTCCGGGGTCAGCGCGTGACAGCGGCCAGAGTGGTGAGGCCCCAACAGCAAGCGGCCAGCGTGTGTTGATCCCCTGGTCTAGCCTCAGGGACGGCAGCCAGAGAGTGACGATCCTCAGGCACAGCGGCCAGAGAGTGACAAGGCCCACCCCCCAACGAGCGGCCAGCACGAGTATAGCCTCAGGCACAGCGGCCAGAGAGTGACAATGCCCCCCCCCCAACGAGCGGCCAGCACGAGTATAGCCTCAGGCACAGCGGCCAGAGAGTGACAAGGCCCACCCCCCAACGAGCGGCCAGCACGAGTATAGCCTCAGGCACAGCGGCCAGAGAGTGACAAGGCCCACCCCCCAACGAGCGGCCAGCACGAGTATAGCCTCAGGCACAGCGGCCAGAGAGTGACAATGCCCCCCCCCAACGAGCGGCCAGCACGAGTATAGCCTCAGGGACAACGGCCAGAGAGTGATTAACGCCCCTGGCCAGCGTCTTGCTTGCGTCGAGCCCCTGGGGCCAGCATGAGTCTGGCCTCTGGGACAGTGGCCAGAGAGTGATGAACCCCCTCGTTGAGAGGCCAGAAAGTGACAAGACTCCTCCCAGCGTGTGTCGAGCCCCTGGGGCCAGTACCAGCAGAAGTCTGGTTTTAAGGACAGTGGCCAGAGAGTGTTGAGCTCTCCCCGAGGCGAGCAGCCAGCGTACGTTGAGCCCCCCGGTGCAAAAACGAGTCTAGCCTCAGGGACAATGGCCAGAGAGATGAAAACCCTTGCTGAATGGCCAGAGTGACGAGACTCCTCCCAGCGTGTCAAGCCAGCAACAGCACAAGTCTGGTTTTAGGGACTGTGGTCAGAGAGTGATGAGCCTTCCCCATGGCGAGCAGTCAACGTGCGTCAGGCACCCCTGGCCAGGGAGTGATGAACCCCCCCGGCAAGTGGCCAGCACTCAGGGTGAGCATGCTATGTGAATTAGCAAATGAGATTAATGCAGGGTTGTATAATAGGGAAAAATTGTGGTTATCATCCACGCTGCTATCCAAATAACGGTCCAGCCATGTAGATGGTGAAGAAATGGTATTTTATTCTCTCAACGCGTTTCGAAGTCTACAGGACTTATACTACGATTTGGTCATCGGTTTGACCTGTGGATCCGCTGCAGCTTGTGACTCGGATGTGTCTATATGCCTTGGTATCATAAAAATCAGGTGAGTGCAAACTGATAACTGATTAAAGGATTATTTTAGCCTTGGATAAGGGGTACTTCACACTAAGCGAGATTGCTAACGAGATCGCTGATGCGTCACCAATTTTGTGATGCATCAGCGATCTCGCTGTGTGTGGCACGCATCAGCGACCGCCCCCCCCCCCTGCCGGGTATCGCTGATCGTGCAGGAGTGACCTGGGCCGTTTTATGATCATTGGTCTCCCGCTGGCCAGCAAGCATCGCTGCTTGTGGCAGCGGGAGACCAATGATCAGCGAGGCTCCCAGCGCTGTAAGTAGACACTGGGAGCTGGTATTCAAGGTAAATAGCGGGTAACTAAGCGTGCGCGTCCCTTAGTTACCCGCTGTGTACCCTGGAAACCAGCGTGCTCGCGGTGGGAGCTGGTATCCAGGGTACACAGCGGGTATCTAAGGGACGCGCGCGCTTAGTTACCCGCTATTTACCTTGGTTACCAGCGTCCTCGCTGGTCCTGATCGCTGGTGAGTCTGCCTGTTTGAGAGCTCACCAGTGACCATGTAGCGACGCACCAGCGATCCTGACAAGGTTGTATCGTTGTCGGGATCGCTGGTGCGTCGTTTTGTGTAACGGGACCCTAAGACCCTATTAGCGCTCTTTTCTACTGCAGTATTTTGCCTGTGATTACTGCAGGGTTGTGTCCTGGAGCAGAGTTTGGAGGGTGGGTAAACTAGATGGAGCTGGAGTGAGAGATTGTGCACATCATTGGGGGCTCTGTACTAGAAACGATAGATAATTTGGATATCCGTGAGAACAGAATGGTTAGTTGTGAAAAGCTCAAGCCTAGGTGATATTAATGGAGACCTAGGATGAGAGACCTAAACAAGGAGTTACCAAACATCTGACCCCATTTAGGAAACAGGAGGGAGGAAAGATTTACATGTAACTCCGAGCGAGATTCAATGTTCAAGTTGTTTTGACCAAAAGCAGAACAGCAGTCAGTGACCGATGAACAGAACGTTAGTGCTCACAAGCGTCACCGAGTCCTCACCTCGTCTCTGGCTCCCCAGTGTAATGAGATAATCAGAACCTCGTGATGCCGGGAGGTCTGAGCTGGTGATGACCACGGTGCTCGGTCCCAGAGAATGTAACATGTCCATGACCTGAGAGACGTAAGCGGTATAAATCACAGTGCAGGACAACAGTGAAGACACAGTGGGGATCTGCTCACCTGCACGGCCTCCTGCTGTGTGCGGATCTTACGTCCAGTCAACAACCTGAGGAGGAGGAAAGTGTTAGAGGACGGACGACCACCATTCCTCTACATACAGCTGCCTGCCGTAGAAATCGCCATCCTCCGCTTACAGGATCAGACACACATGACACGTCCTTCACCTGGGCCCATCACCTCCATCCCAGATTACATCCATTAGCAGATATCACTTTATGAAGGGACTGGAGCAAAAACCTAACAGTAAATGTCGCTTGTGGGTCAGCCGATGCCGTATGTCGAGGTACAAAGATTCACAGTTGGACAGACACCAGAAGCTCAAAACAGATAATAGTGCAAATATTGGGGCAAATATTGCAACCATGCTACCCAAAAATGCTAAAGCCCTTCTCACATTCCCCTGTTATTTATGTATCAGGACTCTCCATTAAGGTACCAACCCCCCAGCACCTACACCAGACCCAGGACAGACACTTAAGGAGGAAAGTGCAACCGCCAGAAAGACCTCCAAAAGGTAATTCCATGTCACCAATTACAGGAGGCGCAGCTTTGGAGCACTAATTGCGGCTGGACAGCAGGTTCCTTGGGAGGTGGACTGGAGTGGAGGCGATCAGCTGAAGACCCCAGGTGGACAGTAACATGCTGACACAACTGACCACAGAGCAAATATACGGCTTCTCCATGCAGGATACAAGGACACTTACTCTGCTTCAAATTGGTTTGGAGTGATGATATCAGCGACCGGGACAACCAGATCTTTATAGACTGGGAGAAGCTCCTCCGGGACATACTGACGAGAAACAGAGAAATGTACCAGCAAGAGGAGTCACAGCAAGAGGAGAGGGGGTCAGAGCGTGAGAAGAGGGGGTCAGCGTGCGAGTGGACGGGGTCAGAGTGTGAGGGGGCAGGGTCAGAGTGCAAGGGGCGGGGTCAATGTGTGAAGAGAGGGGGTCAGAACTGGAGGAGTGGGGGGTCATAGAGAGGAGTCTGGGTCAAAGCATGAGAAGAGGGGTCAGGACGTGAGGGGACTGGGTCAGAACGTGAGGGGACGGGTCAGAGCTTGAGAAGAGGGGGGTCGGAGCGTGAGGGGATGGGTCAGAGCGTGGCGTGAGGGGATGGGTCAGAGCGTGAAGGGAGTCAGCGTGTGAGAAGAGGGGTCAGAGCGTGAGGGGACAGGGTTAGAGCGTGAGGGGACGGGTCAGAGCGTGAAGGGAGGGAGTCAGCGTGTGAGAAGAAGGGTCAGAGCGTGAGGGGACAGGTTCAGAGCGTGAGGGGATGGATCAGAGCATGTGGAGACGGGTCAGAGCATGAAAGGAGTCAGCGTGTGAGAAGAGGAGGGTCAGAGTTGGAGGGGATGGGTCAGAGCATGAGGGGACGGGTCAGAGCGTGAAGGGAGGGACTCAGCGTGTGAGAAGAGGGGTCAGAGCGTGAGGGGACAGGGTCAGAGCGTGAGGGGAGTCAGTGTGAGAAAAGGGGTCATAGAATCATAGAATGGTAGAGTTGGAAGGGACCTCCTGGGCCATCTGGTCCATCTCCCTGCTCAAAGCAGGAGTCGCTAAATCATCCCAGTCAGATGTCTGTCCAGCCTCTGTTTGAAGACTTCCATTGAAGGAGAACTCACCTTCAGAGCGTGAGGGGACAGGGTCAGAGCGTGAGGGGACGGGTCAGAGCGTGAAGGGAGGCAGTGTGTGAGAAGAGGGGGTCAGAGCATGAGGGGACGGGTCAGCGCGTGAAGGGAGGGAGTCAGCGTGTGAGAAGAGGGGTCAGAGCGTGAGGAGAGGGGCTCAGAGTGAGAGGAGAGGGGCTCAGAATGTGAGGGGACGGGGTTATGAGACTTTTAACGGCTAATAATAATATAAGTGATCTTACACTGCAGCCTCCAGACTTCTCATGTCTCGTCCTCAGGCAACAAAGCTTCTAAAGAAACACTAATATATGCACAAAAAAACAGAGGCGTGGCCTAATAAACGAACATTTAAATAAACAAGCTGAGCTCAGAGAATGAGTCCTTCATTGAGTTAGATTAGTGGAGTCAACGTTTTGTAGTCCCAACATCCAAGATCTCATCCTTACTCTCAGTTTCTGTACAGTTTCTCCCACAAAGAGATCCCCAACAGGACACATAGTTGTGTGAAAAAGTGTTTGCCCCCTTCCTGACTTCCTATTCTTTTGCATGTTGGTAACGTAAATGTTTCAATCACCAAACAAATGTAAATATTAGACAAAGATAACAGAAGTAATCAAAAATGCAATTTATAAATGAAGGTCTTTATTATTAAGGGAGAAAGAAATCCAGGCCTACAGGGCCCTGTGTGAGAAAGGGATTTCCCACTAACCCTAATAACTCATTGAGCCGCCCATAGCAGCAACTACTGCAATCAAGCATTTGTGATAAGTGTCAATGAGTCTGCTACAACGCTCTGGAGGAATTTTGGACGCTCATATTTGCAGAATTGTTGTAATTCAGCCACATTGGAGGTTTCCGAGCATGAGCCGCCTTTTTAAGGTCATTACAGCATCTCAATCGGACTAAGGTCAGGACTTTGACTGGGCCACTCCAAAGTCTTAATTTTGGTTTTCTTAAGCCATTCAGAGGTGGACTTGCGGGTGTGTTTTGGATCATGGTCCTGCTACATAACCCAAGTGTGCATCTGTAATGTAGCAATTGTATTCAGAAGGATTGGCACCACCTTTATCCGCAGGCTTAACAGTGATCTCCTCTCCTTGCTGTTCTTCAGGCTATGAATTGCCCTTCTCTCCTGCACACTGATGTTAGGAGTTTCATTTAGACATTCTGTGTCGTCCATGATATTGGACAAAAAAAAAAAAAAAGGAGTCAATATATTGGTCTAAAATGGTGTTTTGGCCAGGAGGAGGTGTCCAGTCAGACTGTTTCTTGTCCTGCAGTCTGACTTGTATTTTGCTCCTTAGAAGCCTCAGCATGAAATATGTCCTTCAGTCTCCTGAAATATTGTTCCATGTCACTAAAGTTCTGTTTTGTCTAGAGCTTTGGTAGGACAAAAGGTGAGACCTCTGGAAAGCCCACCAAGTTGTAGTTTGGTGGGTTTGTGAGATGAATTACCCAGCTGACTGTACTTGTGTCCCGCTCGCAGTCTTGCCCCATGCTGTTGGGCTAAGCAGGACCTTCATTGGTGCTGGAACAGAATCCTGCGTTGAGTGAAGTCTGTGAAGTTTCGTTTTGTAGTCTAGTAGATATGACTGCAGTGTTGCAGAATAATGTTGCATTTTCTGCTGCACATTTCCAGCAAACAGACTCCTTAAAGTTAGTATTTGCATTTGGACCTTTTCTTGGTGCTGTAGAAAACATGTATAAGGCGATTCCGTATTCTCTCCGAAGTTCTGTAGCAGAGGTGTTGTGAATAACGAGTATTGCATGTGTTCTGAAGAGGATTCTTTAAGCTCAGTCCTTTGGGTATTAGATGTTCCTTCTTGCATCTGGTAAAAACATGGGAACACTCACAGAATAAATCTCAGGGCGGGTAGAAAACGCCTTTAAACCACTGGCAAGGAAGACAGCTAGCTATTTACAGGACACCACGGACCTTTTAAAAAAAGCTATCTACAATAGGTCCTCTACCTAAGAGTGACATCTTAGCCACCATGGATGTGAATCCCTGTAGTCAAATATCCCACATGAAGATTTACATTTGGCAGGCGGATAGTCTCTTGTAGCTAATAGGATCCTTTCTGAGTCTGTATTAAGACTCACCAGATTTATTGTCACACATAACTTTTTCTATTTCGGAGAGTAACTAGATCTACAACGCACCGGAACTGCTATGGGCAGCAAAATGGCCCCCAGTATGACAATTTTTTCATGGCTAAACTGGAAAATGACTTTTTAACATCCTGCTCCATCAAACCCTTGGTCTATTTCCATTACATCGATGATATCCTAATAATCTGGACTGAGTCTAAACAAGAACTTATAAAATTCCATGACAAATTCAATACATTTCATCCCACCATAAATTTAACATTGGACCACTTAAAAACTTTCTGGATACCACCATAAAAATTCAAAATGGCTCAATCCAGACATTGGTGTATCCAAAACCAATTGACCGTCCCACATACCTCAGATGGGACAGCTTACACCCGAAACACATGAAACAGTCCATCATCTACAGCCCTTACACAGAATTGTATCTGTTCCAGCCCAATGGATTTAACCCATCTTAAGACATTTTTAAATCAATGCTACCTCCTCACCTCTACTGATGATGACATCATTAGGGCCACAAGGATCCCTAGAGGTCAGTTACTTCAATACGGAGAAAAAAAGGAAAATAATCGTGTACCTCTGGTGGTGACTTACAACCCACAGCTTGAGGTTACTCAGAAAAACTGCTAAAAAACTTCATCACATCCTACACAAGGATGACCGGCTAAAGACAATACTCAAACTCCCTCCCTTGTTGTGCTACAAGCAACCTCCAAATTCAAGAAACACCATGATCCCAGAGTCAATGCCCTCGGATACATCAAGAGGAACTTATCCGTGCAATGTGAAAAGCTGCAAAACTTGCACTCATGTAGAGACCAAAGACAAGATACATATTCCCAATACACAGCAGGACTAAAAGATTCCCGGGACATTCATATGTTCCTCTTCCAATGTTCTGTAGTGAATTCTGTGCACAATATGTCCTATTGGGGGCCTCTGTGTGGAAGAAAAACGAAGTTAGTTACCGGTAACAGGATTTTTCAGAGCCCATGACAGCACCACGGAGAGGGGATCCACCCTTCAGGGACAGGAAACCTACAGGTAAAAGGGCGGTACCACTCCCTCACATCAGTTGGTTTACAGAGCATCGGAGGACCTCCAGGTTAATGACATCAAAATTTATATGCTTTATCATATCTATCAGAAAAACACCGTGCTTATACATAAACACACTACAAATATTAGTAAAAAAGTGCCCACCCATGCGTGATGGGAGGGAATGAACGGGTGCTGTCATGGGCTCTGAGAAATCCCGTTACCGCTAAGTAACTTTGTTTTTCTCTATCCCGCATGATAGCACCACGGAGAGAATTACAGAGATTTGTAACTTAGGGAGAGACCACAGCCTGAAGGACCCTTCTCCCAAAGGTCAGGTCAGAAGAGGTTAGATCTAGACGATAGTGCCTAAAAAAGGTTGAAGGTGATGACCGGGTGGCCGCCTTACATAATTGTTCTATTGATAGCTCTGACCTTTCCTCCCAGAAGGTTGCCATTGCTCTTGTGGAATGAGCTTTCAGCCTCTCTGGAATGACATTTCCACTGGATGAGTAGGCCAAGGCTATAGAATCTCTTATCCATCTTGCCAGGGTACTCTTGGAGGCTTTGAGTCCCTTTCTTGGTCCCTGGAAACACACAACGATAGATCCATCCTTCCAAAACCTCTGGGTGGACTCTAGGTACTGAACTAAACATCTCCTGACCTCGAAGGTATGGAATCTTTCTTCTTCCCTATTCCTAGGGTTAGAACAAAAGGAAGGACGGACTACCTCCTGGGACCTATGGAAACGAGTTGCGACCTTTGGTAAGTAGGCCAGGTCAGGTTTTAAAGTAACCCTATCATCCAGTATCTTTGTGAAGGGAGGACTTGTGGATAAGGCCTGAATATCACTTACCCTCCGGGCTGATGTTAGAGCCACCAGGAGGGCAGTTTTTAAAGACAGGATTTTTAGAGTAGCTGAATCTCAAAGCTCAAAGGGGGGCCCTGTTAGAGCTGATAGGACTAGATTTAAATCCCAAGATGGAAGCCTTTGACTATCGGCCTAGATCTAGCGGCGGCCCTGATGAAACTTGTTACCCAGGGGTCACCTGCTACGTCATGATTATAAAACACACTATGGTAGCCACAAACTGAGCTCACCACAAAGAAGCGATCCACAAAGTTATATAAAAAATTATTTTTATTAACAAAATCATGTACATTAAATGGGCCACATACCCATAATTACAAGAATATCAGAGAAAGGGACTACAGCATTATTTCACTAAATATATTGCTTAGGTAAAAATATATGATGATGTTATGAGGGTACGTCCCATAACAGTCCATAGTACAACATCTTATATCCATATGTAAAATAAATCCACTAGTGCTAAAAATTAGCATCTATTACACATAATATTATCCTTGTTTGCACAGTGGAACACCCTCAGAACATCACCATACACGATTAGACCCATAATCTCTCATAACATCAGATTGAATCTATGATGGCAAAAAAGGAGATATAATTAATCAATGCTAGATGAACCTACAGCATTGTCTCCCATACCCCACTATACAGTGTATGAGTAGAGCGACCCATATGTTAATGGCAACCATCAATGAAAACTTTTTAAGGAGATGGAGACATAATGGGGACAGCGGCTGGATTTCACTTGGCACATTATAAGGTATCTACATTATGTCTCCATCTCCTTAAAAAGTTTTCATTGATGGTTGCCATTAACATATGGGTCGCTCTACTCATACACTGTATAGTGGGGTATGGGAGACAATGCTGTAGGTTCATCTAGCATTGATTAATTATATCTCCTTTTTTGCCATCATAGATTCAATCTGATGTTATGAGAGATTATGGGTCTAATCGTGTATGGTGATGTTCTGAGGGTGTTCCACTGTGCAAACAAGGATAATATTATGTGTAATAGATGCTAATTTTTAGCACTAGTGGATTTATTTTACATATGGATATAAGATGTTGTACTATGGACTGTTATGGGACGTACCCTCATAACCTCATCTTATATTTTTACCTAAGCAATATATTTAGTGAAATAATGCTGTAGTCCCTTTCTTGGATATTCTTGTAATTATGGGTATGTGGCCCGTTTAATGTACATGATTTTGTTAATAAAAATAATTTTTTATATAACTTTGTGGATCGCTTCTTTGTGGTGAGCTCAGTTTGTGGCTACCATAGTGTGTTTTCTGATCTATTTTGAAGTGCCATTCTTGCATTATTGGACATAGTGTTGAAATATTACGTCATGATTATACAGTTAGGTCCATATATATTTGGACAGACACAACATTTTTCCCATTTTGGTTCTAGACATTACCACAATGAATTTTAAACAAAACACTTCAGATGCAGTTGAAGTTCAGACTTTCAGCTTTCATTGGAGGGTGTCCACATTAACACTGGATGAAGGGTTTAGGAGTTTCAGCTCCTTAACATGAGCCGCCCTGTTTTTAAAGGGACCAAAAGTAACTGGACAATTGACTCCAAGGCTATTTCATGGACAAGTGTGGGCAATCCCTTCGTTATGTCATTATCAATTAAGCAGATAAAAGTATATCCTAAATGGTGAGGTCTACCAAAAATGGCACTTCAAAATAACACAAATATCATAACAAACAAAGAAGTAATGCCATAAAATATAATATTTTATTGAGGCACACAGGCTAAACTTTAAAAACCACAATAAAAGGAGATTCCGGTTCAAATAGGCCAGACAAGGTAAGTATACAGATAAGTATAGCTTTATACAGAGAAAATAGTAAAAAGCAACAATGATCTACCAGTAGGGGATCACATTATATCTCATGTAACATCATAATGACTGACAGATATCTTCCTACAAAATTATTATGCTCTTACTGCACAAGTTATAGTGTACTGAAGACAGGTAGAGCATGCCTAGTAACCACCTAAGATGTAAATCATCCTGTGAAATAGCCCAAGTGATATGTCAGTACAAATAAAGGTCATATAGTATTGGTATACTGGACAAGTGGTCTCCCCTGCACAACAGAAAAAGGTCAGGCACCATTGCACACATAAAGTGCATATAATAAGCCCATACAATATATATATATTAGCTGATCTATAATAAATATGCCAAGTGCGATCATAAAGGCAGGTGCTAATTGTACTTTTAAGGTGCTGACTGACAGGCCCCGTTCTAGCCCTTTTTGTAGAAACTCCAGGATTGCAGTAATTGGAACCCTATCCTGAACTCTTGCACTTGAGGTGGACAGGAACTTTCTCCAGGTCTTACCATAAGCTCTCGTGGTGACAGCTTTTCTACCATTTAAAAACCTCTGTTAATAGTGCCCCCTCAAATTCCATGCTGTTAAATGAAGGTTCACTGAATGAGGGTGGAACACCGGCCCCTGGGAAAGAAGGTCCGGGATATCCGGCAGAACCCAGGGATCGGTGATCGATAACATCCTCAGCCAGGATAACCAAGTTCTTTTTGGCCAGAAGGGGGCTATTAATATTAGTCTCGACCCCTCCTCCCTGACTTTCCGTAGAAACGCCGGGATGAGGATAGTTGGGGAGAAGGCATATGCCAGCTTGTGAGTCCACGGAATCATGAAAGCGTCCAGGGCTTTGGAATTCCCCCTGGGATCTAGGGAACAAAATGCTTCTACTTTTTTGTTGAAGACATCTGAAAACAGGTCTATGACCGGGGTCCCCCACATTCTCACAATCTGCTCGAATACTGATAGGGCGAATGGGTTCAGAACCAGTCTCAATTGATGTCGGCTCAGAAACTCTGCTTTCTGGTTTTCTACCCCCAAATGTGTAATGCGGAAAGGGACAGGAGATTGTGCTCTGCTAAATTGAGGATCTGGGAAGTGGAGTCCATCAGGGCCCTGGATCTGGTTCCCCTTGGTGGTTTAGGTAGGCCACTACCACCTGATTGTCCAAGAACACCCGAACGTGATGACCCCGCAGAATGTGTAGGAAGCCTGCAAGTGCGTGACCTACTGCCAAAGTTCTTTCTGGCTCGAAGACGACTCGAGCTCCCGGCCTCTCAACTCTCCGAGTGATTCTGTCGCCCAGATGAGCCCCCCACCATGTGGGGCTTGCATCGGTGGTATCTACCCGGGATACTTCCGTTACCCATGGAATCCCTTTGGACAGGTTGTCGGCATCTTTCCACCAATCTAGATAATGAATAGTGTCTAGGGTCAGAGTCATATGGCCCTCTAAGTGACCCTTTAATGTGTTTTTTTTTTTTAGGATGTCCCACTGTAGATCCCTGGTGTGCAATTGTGCCCACTGAACTGCTGGTAAACAGGCTGAAAGGGAACTTGGTAGCGACATGGCCTTCCTCAAGGTCATAGAGGGGTTGAGAGAGGCTCTTGACACTAGATCTATGATCTTCCCCTTTTTCTTTGTTGGAAGACAGCATTCATACTTCCGGGAGTCCAATGTTAACCCCAGGAATTACTGTACCATGTTTGGCTCTAGCCTTGATTTTTTAAGGTTTAGAAGCCGGCCCGGTTTGTCAGGGTACTCATTACTCTGTCAATCTGCTCTCCACAGCGTTGAACTGAGTCGCTCGCTATCAAAAAATCATCCAAGTAGGGGACTATCAAAATGTCCTGTTCTCTGAGGTGAGCCATCATTCTACCTCTAATTTGGTAAATATCCGGGGGGCTATTGATAGCCCGAAGGGAAGGGCTCTGTATTGGAATTCCTTTATCCCCCCCATGTGAACCGCTAACCTGAGGAATCTCTGGGACTCTCTGTGAATGGGGACGTGATAGTAGGCATCGCTGAGATCGAGGACGGCCATAAAACAGTTCAGAAACAGTACTTTGATGGTTGATTTTACTGATTCCTTTTTGAATTTTTGAGTCTTCACATAGCCATTCAGTTTCCGCAGGTTTGTTATTGTCCGATAGGACCCGTCTGGCTTGGTGACTAGCAGGGCCGGCGTCAGGACCCGGCGCACCCGGGCGTGCCGGGGCCCTGGCGAGATGGGGGAGCCCACTCGCGCTGTCTGGGTACCCACCGCCATGCCCCGCATGCACTACCCCATCCTTCGCCCTCTCCAAGAGCCACTGCAGTGGGTCATCGCTAGGCTATGTTCTCTTCTGGCACAGGACCTGTGATAAGGTCACAGGAGGGGAGGAGTCAGTGGTCACATGATCAGAAGCGTGTCTGCAGGACTCTGCTGTGTAGGCTGTCATGGTGCTGGATGAGGGTCTGGGAAGTTTGTGTGTGGGGTCAGGAGGGGTTTACAGGGGGAATGGAGCAGAGCCGTGTGTGTATGGAGCACAGCCGTGTGTGTACGAGGTGTACGGAGCAGAGCCGTGTGTGTATGGAGCAGAGCCGTGTGTGTACGAGGTGCACGGAGCAGAGCCGTATGTGTACGAGGTGTACGGCACGGAGCCATGTGTGGATGAGGTGTATGGAGCAGAGGCGTGTGTGTACGGAGCAGAGCCACGTGTGTATGAGGTGTACGGAGCGGAGCCGTGTGTGTACGGAGCAGAGCCACATGTGTATGAGGTGTACGGAGCAGAGCCGTGTGTGTACGAGGTGTACGGAGCGGAGCCGTGTGTGTACGGAGCAGAGCCACGTGTGCACAGAGCGGAGCCACGTGTGTATGAGGTGTACGGAGCAGAGCCGTGTGTGTATGAGGTGTACGGAGCGGAGCCCGGAGCCGTGTGTGTACGAGGTGTACGGAGCGGAGCCATGTGAGTACGAGGTGTACAGAGCGGAGCCCTGTGTGTACGAGGTGTACGGTGCAGAGCCGTGTGTGTATGGAGCAGAGCCGTGTGTGTATGGAGCAGAACCGTGTGTGTACGAGTTGTACGGAGCAGAGCCGTGTGTGTACAGAGCGGAGCCACGTGTGTATGAGGTGTACGGAGCAGAGCCGTGTGTGTATGAGGTTGAAACGGGGTCTACCCAAGCTGGGGTACCTCTTTCAGTACCACCCCGTGTTTTCGGAGGTCCGCTCTGCGTTGGCTGGAGTCTGAATGAATGACGCTGGCTGGAATTCCTTGGTTACATGGGCGCATATAAAAGATCACTGCTTCTCCATGTATTTCCAGTCTGACAACACTTTACTCACAGGACACAGAATATATCACAGAGATACAGAGGGCCGGCCAATAGAAAAGCGGCAGGCCAGACATGCATTACAAATGCTGCAGGTGGCCGGAGCCTGCTGATGTTTACTGTGGGAATTACAAAGGTGGGGGGAGGGCGGACAAAAGGAGAATATCGTGTCCCCTCTGCCTGGGGCGCAGCCTGTGGGCTGATGCATTAGGGACATGCATCTCACATAGAACCTATTATACATACATATAACTGCACAACATATTCTGGGTGCTGAGTGGTTCTCTAACATGTAACAGAGGTGTACGGAGCGGAGCCCGGAGTCGTGTGTGTACGAGGTGTACGGAGCAGAGCCGTGTGTGTACAGAGTGGAGCCACGTGTGTATGAGGTGTACGGAGCAGAGCCGTGTGTGTATGAGGTGTACGGAGCGGAGCCGTGTGTACGAGGTGTATGGAGCGGAGCCGTGTGTGTATGGAGCAGAGCCGTGTGTGTACGAGGTGTACGGAGCAGAGCCCGGAGCCATGTGTGTATGAGGTGTACAGAGCGGAGCCGTGTGTGTACAAGGTGTATGGAGCGGGGCCGTGTGTGTATGGAGCAGAGCCGTGTGTGTACGAGGTGTACGGAGCGGAGCCGTGTGTGTATGGAGCAGAGCTGTGTGTACGGAGCGGGGCCACGTGTGTATGAGGTGTAAGGAGCGGAGCCGTGTGTGTACAAGGTGTACGGAGCAGAGCCCGAAGCCATGTGTGTACGAGTTGTACAGAGCGGAGCCGTGTGTGTACGAGGTGTACGGAGTGGAGCCGTGTGTGTATGGAGCAGAGTTGTGTGTACGAGGTGTATGGAGCGGAGCCATGTGTGTATGGAGCAGAGCCATGTGTGTAAGAGGTGTACAGAGCCAAGCCGTGTGTGTACGGAGCGGAGCCACGTGTGTATGAGGTGTACGGAGCGGAGCCGTGTGTGTATGAGGTGTACGGAGCCGTGTGTGTACGAGGTGTGCGGAGCGGAGCCGTGTGTGTACGAGGTGTGCGGAGCGGAGCCCGGAGCCATGTGTGTACAAGGTGTACAGAGCGGAGCCGTATGTGTACGAGGTGTACGGAGCGGAGCCGGATGTGTATGAGGTGTACGGAGCGGAGCCACATGTGCACGAAGCGGAGCCGTGTGTGTACGAGGTGTACGGAGCGGAGCCGGATGTGTACGAGGTGTACGGAGCGGAGCAGTGTGTTAGAGGTATATGGAGTGGAGCCGGATGTGTACGGAGCGGAGCCGGATGTGCACTAGGTGTACGGAGCGGAGCCGTGTATGTACGAGGTGTATGGAACGGAGCCATGTGTGTAGTGCACAGAGCTGAGCCGTGTGTTTACAGAGCGGAACAGAGCCGAGTATGTACGGAGTGAAACCGCGTGTGTATGGAGCGAAGCCGTGTGTGTACAAGGTGTAAGGAGCGGAGCCATGTGTGTAGGAGGCATACAAACCGGAACCGTGTGTGTATGAGGTGTGTGGAGCCCTGTGTGTACGAGGTATATGGTGGGGAGCATTCATAACTCCCAACCGTCCCGGATCCAGCGGGACAGTCACGATTTTGAGAAAGAGACTGCCCCAGCCGGGAGCTTACTTTTCCCGCAGACACAGGATTACACAGCGGAGCCCCAAAGAGCACTTTAAAACTCACACGTGACGTTCTACCGGAAGTGACATGATGAAACTGACCGGAAATGAAGAAATTTCAGGAGGAGATTTTGACGGAACCATGGAGGCACTTCAGGGAATGCTTCAGATCCATCACCGTGTCCTCCAATAGCAGGATCGCCTTGGTATCGGGGATGCCAGCCATGTGAGCGGATCATGATATGTCCTGCTTCAGGAGGCTCAGGTGGGCACCACAATGGGAGCCGGGCTGCCATGGTATCTTTATAGAATATTTATTTATTTCTTTTCTTTCATTCCCATCTTTCTTTCTCTCTGTTCTTTCTTTCCCCTCTTTCTTTCTCGCTCTGTTCCTTCCCCTCTTTCTTTCTCTCTACCACTCTGTTCTTTCTTCTCTTTCTTTTTTCTCTCTCTGTTCTTTTTTTCTGTCCACTCTTTCTTTCTCTGTTCTTTCTTTATTTCTTTCCCCTCTTTCTTTCTCTCTCCCTCTCAGTTCTTTTTTCCTCTTTCTTTCACTCTGTTCTTTTTTTCTGTTCACTCTCAGTTCTTTTTCTTTCTTTCTCTCTGTTCTTCCCCCTCTCTTTCTCTGTTAATTCTTTCCCCTCTTTCTTTTTCTCTCTGTTCTTTCTTTCCCCTCTTTCTTTCTTTGTTCTTTTTCCCCTTTCTCTCCCTGTTCTTTCTTTCCTCTCTCTCTCTGATCTTTCTCTCTGTTCTTTCTTTCCCGCTCTCTGTTCTTTCTTTCCCATCTTTATTTCTCTCTCTCTGTTCTTTCTCTCTACCTCTCTGTTCTTTCTTTCTCTGTTCTTTCCCCTTTCTTTCTCTCCCGCTCCGTTCTTTTTTCCCCTTTCTTTCTCTCTGTTCTTTTTTTCTGTTCACTTTCTCTGTTCTTTCTTTCCCCTCTTTCTCTCTGTTCTTTCTTCCCCCTCTCTTTCTCTCTGTTCTTTTTTTCTGTTCACTCTCTTTCTCTGTTCTTTTTCTTTCTCCGTTCTCTCTCTCTGTTCTTTCTTTCTTTTTCTCTCTGTTCTTTCTTTCCCCTCTTTCTTTCTCTGTTCTTTCTTTTTATTTCTTTCGCTGTTCTCTCTCTGTTCTTTCTTTCCCCTCTTTCTCTCTCTCTGTTCTCTTTCTTTCCTTCCCCTCTTTCTCTGTTATTTCTTTCTCTCTGTCCTTTCCTCTTTCTCTCTCTGTTCTTTCCCATTTTTATTTCTCTCTCTGTTCTTTCTTTCCCCTCTTTCTTTCTTTCTGTTCATTTCCCTCTTTCTCTCTCTCTCTGTTTTCTTTCTCTGTTCTTTCTTTATTTCTTTCCCCTCTTTCTTTCTCTCTCCCTCTCTGTTCTTTTTTTCCCCTCTTTCTTTCTCTCTGTACTTTTTTTCTGTTCACTCGCTTTCTCTCTGTTCTTTCTTTCCCCTCTTTTTCTCTCTTTTCTTTCTTTCCCCTATTTCTTTCTCTCTGTTCTTTCTTTCTTTCCCCTCTTTTTGTTCCCCCTCTTGCTATCTGTTCTTTTTTTCTGTTCACTCTCTCTGTTCTTTTTCTCTCTGTTCTTTCTTTCCCCTCTTTTTCTCTGTTCTTTCTTTCCCCTCTTTCTTTCTCCTCTTTCTCTCTCTGTTTCTTTCCTCTCTTTTCTTTCTTTCCCATCTTTGTTTCTCTCTGTTCTTTCCTTACCCTCTTTCTTTCTTTGTCCTTTCTTTCTATCCCCTTTCTTTCATTCTGTTCCTTCCCCTCTTTCTCTCTACCTCTGTTCTTTCTTTCCCCTCTTTCTTTTTTGTCTGTTCTTTTTTTCTGTCCACTCTTTCTTTCTTTCCGCTCTTTCTTTCTGTTTCTTTGTTTTTTCTTTCACTCTGTTCTTTCTTTCCCCTCTTTCTTTCTCTATTCTTCCTTTCTCTGTTCTTTCTTTCCCTTCTTTCTTTCTCTGTTCTTTGTTTCTTACGTACACTAATAAATAGCCTCCTTCACATGAGCGAGTTTTGCCACAGAGCGTGTGTCCGTGTGGATCAGATCCACGCGGAGACAAGTCCATTTTTGGCCGGCACCACGGATGCCACACAGCATGAATCGTGCTATGTGTTAAAGGGGCGCCCACTGAGACTCTTTCGCCCGGGGCCTTCAAATACCTGGAGCCGGCCCTGGTGACTAGGAACAACGTGGAGTAGAATCCCTTCCCCCTTTCCTGAGGTGGGACTTCTTGTAGGACAGATTTTCTCACAAGGTCCCTGATCTCGCATTCAAAGGCCTCTTGATCTTGTGAACATGATCTTAGGGGAGCTACCACAAATCTCTGGGGAAGGAAAGAGCGGAAGTTTATTCGAAGACCCGCCCTGACCAGATTCAGTATCCAGGCACAGTTTGAGATTTTTTCCCAGGCTGGAAGGAAATGGGATAATCTTCCCCCCACCCTCAGAAAATCGTCACTTTGAGGTCTTTTCATCTCGTGAAGAGTTTCCGAAGAGGAAGCCCCTTGTCCTTCCTTTTCTCTTCTTCCCATCTATTCTACACTTGTTCTCACCCACAAAGCTCTCCACAGCGCAGCACCCCCTACATCTCCTTCCTCATTTCTGTCTATCGGCCTAACCGACCGCGGCGCTCTGCAAGCGACTTTCGACTAACCTCTGCACTAATCCGTACCTCCCACTGCCGACTCCTCCGCGCTGTGCCAATCCTCTGGAATTCTCTACCCCAAGAAATTAAGGCCATCCACAATTTGCATAGTTTTAGGCGCTTCCCTCAAAACACATTTGTTCAGAGCGGCCTATCACGTTCACTAATCACAGTCATTCTATGTGTAAGTGTGTGTGTAGCCCATTCACTATCTCCATCCATTCCTCACTCCCTCAAGATGGCTGGACCATCATTGTAAATACACCATTGTAAATACACAGCTGTACTTTGTATCTCCCCCACATCATTGTAGATTGTAAGCTCTCACCAGCAGGGGCAGCTTATTGTGCTTTAATTATTGTATTGTTAAAGTTGTTACTTATGACTTGTGTTTTGAAACTGTTAAACTGTAAAGCGCTGCGGAATATGTTGGCGCTATATAACGATTATTACTACTACTCTCTCAGGGGCCTTCTGTGGAAGAACTTTTGTGTCCGAAAGGACCGTTTAAGCGAAGGGACCCCCAGATTCGGGAAACCCTTCTTATCACCTGCTTTCTGAAGGATATCGTCCAGTGTTTCCCCAAACAAAAATTGACCCTCACATGGGATTGAGCACAGCTTAAGTTTTGTCTGCAAGTCTCCTTGAGCCATAGCACCCTACTGGCTGCATTTGAGAGGGCTGAAGACTTTGATGTTAGCCTGACAGAATCGGCTGATGAATCTGTCAGGAAAGCAGCTGCACCTCTTATCAAGGGAATAGATTCTAGAATTTTATTCCTGGGTACCCTATCTCGAAGCTGCTTTTCCAACTTATCTACCCACACAATAAGGGACCTGGAGGTACATATCGCTGCTATGGTGGGCCTAAGGTTTCCTCCTGCCGACTCCCATGCTCCCCTGAGGAAGGTGTCCACTTTTTTGTCTAAAGGGTCTTTCAATGAAACCATGTCCTTGAAGAGGAGGGCAAATTTCTTCGAGGCTTTGGCTACTGCAACATCAAGCTTTGGGGCCTTGATATGGATGCCTCCTCGTCAAAGGGGTACTTTCTCTTAAGGGAAGGCATTGAGGAATTTTTCCTGTCAGGATTTTCCCACTCTTTCTTAATCAGGCCCTGGATGTTTTCGTTCATGAGGAAAACTTTACATTTCTTTTGGACTAACCCCCCAAACATTATATCCTGAATCGTCTTGTCAGGGTGAGGGTCTATTACTCCCATGATTGATCTTACTGCTTTTACTAGGGTATCAACTTCATCTAGGGAAAAGCAGTGATGTCCCTCAGATTCATCGTCCGAGGATGAGAAGGGATCTGGTACATCTGAGGAGACTTCCCCGGAACTAGGGGAATCCCGACTGGGAGCAAACAACAGTTTCCTTTCTTTGGACCTTATCTTCCTGTTTAAGGAACTAAAGCCCCCGTTACACACTGCGATATCACTAGCAATATCGCTGTAAAGTCACCGATTTTGTGACGTTGCAGCGATATTGCTATCGATATCGCTGCATGTGAAACTTACCTCCGACCGGCTCCCCCGCTGGTAATCGCTGATGGCGCGAGAAGCTGCTGGACCATTCCTCGTCGTCCACTTCCTGCGGCGCTTCCTGCTGTGACGACGAGCGACGCGTGGAGCCGGGCGGGAGGATGCAGGATCGCCGCGTCTGACAGGTAAGTAGCGACCCCCGTCCCCAGCGATGTCGCTGGTGAGATCTGCCTGTGTGGCAGCTCACTAGCGACCACCTAGCGATTCACCAGCGATCCTGACCACGTCATATCGCTAATCGGGATTGCTGGTGAGTCGCTAGGTGTAACGGTACCCTTAAAGGCACTTTCAACCTCTCATCTGATAGCTGATCTCCATTTGGAGGCGAAGTCTGGGGTTTCCTATTACTTGTCCTATGCAAGAACTACAAAGCTTCTTGTCCCAGGATACCGGCAATGCTCTGTTGCACATAGGGCAACATCTATTTTTTTTGTTTTTCCCGATCTCTTTTGTCCCTAAAGGGAGGAGAGGAGACCCCAATTACATAGTGAACTTTCACAAAGAGTACTCACTCCATATCACTCACCCCTATGGCGTAGCCGCAGGTACCAGTTCAGGAGGAGGGATAGGATCTGAAAAGGGCTCTTTCAATGATGATTTCTCCTTCGTGCTCCTGCTGCGTTGTGTGGAGTGACTGCTGGATTTCCGCTTGTCTGAGGAAGGACATCTCTCCTGCGGCTCTGGCAGCTGCTGCTGATTGCTGTCCTTAATGATTCTGCAGGACTGCATACAGCAGGGAGCGCTTGTACACTCCTACTTTTGACTTTGCCACCCAGCGCCGTCACTTCCGGTCCCCCTCCTGCGACCACGCCACTAGGGAGCTTCTCACTGCGTATGGGAACCCGGAAGCCCTGCTTTTACTTCCGGAGAGGCAGCCATCTTGCTTCTGCCTTCAGGACACGTGCTACCCGCACATGTCCCCCGGGATTCAGCAGCCCCTGCGTTCTCTCTGGAGCGGTGGCCGCACATACCCCTGCTCACCCTGCAAGACCCGGCGGTCACAGCAGTGGCAGCCTCAGGCATCGCACCAGCCGTGACAGGGGCCTCCCCGCTGCCGGGACTTGGACTGTCCGACGCCTGTATCCGGAATCTTCAGTATCTTCCTGCAGGTACCACACAATGAAGGTTCCCCATCAGGGACAGGAAATCAACTGATGCGAGGGAGAGGTACCGCCCTTTTATCTGTAGGTTCCCTGTCCCTGAAGGTCGGATCCCCTCTCTCCGTGGTTCTGTCATGGGGGATAGAGAAAAACAACAGAGACTGAGAGCAAGGATGAGGTCTCATCGTCACACAATTACAGGTAAAAAAACATTTACCGATGACACAAAATTTAATAAACAATATTAAAGTTATATTCATTTAAAATACAAAGACATTGAGGGGTTTGGGAATACAAACTTATTAGAGTCTTCGATTACATTCACACAGGACTAAATCTGTCAGAAGGATTCACGACTCACTACAGAATCTGAGGAATCTGCTCCAGAGACATTAAGGCTGTGTGCACACGCTGCGGATTTTGCTGCGGTGTACAGTACCATGATTCCCTATGGGAATCAAAAACCGCAATGCAGACGGTGCGGAATTTTCCGCGCGGATTATCTGCGGTTTTCAATCCGCAGAAAGAATTGACATGTCAATTCTTTCTGCGGATTCTGCTGCGGTTTGCCATCTCCTCCATTGAGGAGATGAAAAACCGCAGGGCAAAACCGCAGAGCAATCCGCAGGTAAAACCGCAGGTATTTTGACCTGCGGATTTTACAAAATCCGCACCTAATCCGCAGCGTGTGCACACAGCCTAAGAGCACCAGGCCTCTGATCTTACTTGGATACTGGGACTTTAAAACTTTCACACCACCAATCTAGTCCAACTAAGGATTAATTCTCTGAGCTCCGCGTGTTCATATAAATGTCTATTTATTATGCCATGTCTGTGTTTTTTGTGCATAAATTTGTATTTCCTCAGAAACTTTTTTTTATACAAGGCTGAGGAAGAAACCTATAAGAAGTCTTGAAAGCTTGCTTTGTAACATCATTTTATTTTTATAAGCCATTAAAAGGTATCATAACTGAGAAGGTCAGAGCGTCAGGGAGAAGGTCAGAGCGTCAGGGAGAAGGTCAGAGCGTCAGGGAGAAGGTCAGAGCGTCAGGGAGAAGGTCAGAGCGTCAGGGAGAAGGTCAGAGCGTGAGGGAGAAGGTCAGAGCGTGAGGGAGAAGGTCAGAGCGTGAGGGAGAAGGTCAGAGCGTGAGGGAGAAGGTCAGAGCGTGAGGGAGAAGGTCAGAGCGTGAGGGAGAAGGTCAGAGCGTGAGGGAGAAGGTCAGAGCGTGAGGGAGAAGGTCAGAGCGTGAGGGAGAAGGTCAGAGCGTGAGGGAGAAGGTCAGAGCGTGAGGGAGAAGGTCAGAGCGTGAGGGAGAAGGTCAGAGCGTGAGGGAAGGGATCAGGAAGAGGACTTAGCAGGAAAGGATAGACATGGGTGGAAAAGGGTGAAAGTTCAGTGTGAGGGGAAAGCGAAGGGATGTGCAGGAGGAGGGGGTCACTGTGAAGGCTGAGATGAGGGCTGTACAGAGGGAGGGGTCACTGTGAGGGATGAGATGAGGGCTGTACAGGGGGAGGGGTCACTGTGATGGCTGAGATGAGGGCTGTACAGGGGGAGGGGTCACTAAGAGATGAGGGCTGTACAGGGGGGGGAGGAGTCACTGTGAGGGATGAGATGAGGGCTGTACAGAGGGAGGGGTCACTGTGAAGGCTGAGATGAGGGCTGTACAGGGGGGAGCGGTCACTGAGGGATGAGATGAGGGCTGTACAGGGGGGAGGGGTCACTGAAGGGAGAGATGAGGGCTGTACAGGGGGAGGGGTCACTGAAGGGAGAGATGAGGGCTGTACAGGGGGAGGGGTCACTGTGAGGGATGAGATGAGGACTGTACAGGGGGAGGGGTCACTAAGAGATGAGGGCTGTACAGGGGGGGAGGAGTCACTGTGAGGGATGAGATGAGGGCTGTACAGAGGGAGGGGTCACTGTGAAGGCTGAGATGAGGGCTGTACAGGGGGGAGCGGTCACTGAGGGATGAGATGAGGGCTGTACAGGGGGGAGGGGTCACTGAAGGGAGAGATGAGGGCTGTACAGGGGGAGGGGTCACTGTGATGGCTGAGATGAGGGCTGTACAGGGGGAGGGGTCACTAAGAGATGAGGGCTGTACAGGGGGGGAGGAGTCACTGTGAGGGATGAGATGAGGGCTGTACAGAGGGAGGGGTCACTGTGAAGGCTGAGATGAGGGCTGTACAGGGGGGAGCGGTCACTGAGGGATGAGATGAGGGCTGTACAGGGGGGAGGGGTCACTGAAGGGAGAGATGAGGGCTGTACAGGGGGAGGGGTCACTGTGAGGGATGAGATGAGGGCTGTACAGGGGGAGGGGGTCACTGTGAGGGATGAGATGAGGACTGTACAGGGGGGAGGGGTCACTGAAGGGAGAAATGAGGGCTGTACAGGAGAAGGAATCAGTGTAAGGGGAGAGGCACTAGCAGTACAGTGAGAGCACTCGGTGTGAAGAGATAGTTGTAGTCATAACAGTGGAGGAAGTCAGTGTAAGAGAACAGACGCGTGTGGTACAGGGAGAGGGAGGATTCAGTGTGAGGTATTGGAGAGGTGAGGTGTGAGGGGACAGACATGTAGTAGCGTAGAAGAGTTAGTGTGAGGGGATAGGTGTAGGCAATACAGTGTGAGGAGTCTGTGAAAGGATAGTTGTGCGCAGCACAGGGGGAGATATCAATGTGAGGAGATGGGCAGGAGCTGTACAGGGGGAAGACCGGGGAGTGTTCTCCCCCTGTATAGTGTGAGGAGACAGACGGGTGCAGTACAGGGAAAGGAGTCAAGGATATGGGAAAAGTCTGGGCTGTACAGCACAATAGAGTGCAACTTTTTCTGCATATTGTATATGGCGGTAGCTGCTCCTGGTATACACCTATTCACACTGACTTGGGTTCACTAGTCAGTCTTTTGCTATTTGTATGCTAGCTTACTGACCGAGCACTCTGCCCTCCACCAGGTGGTGATATTACAGCAGGGTCCTACCTACCCATAAATGCAGACATTACTACGAGACGTGTCCACATTCACCCCGGTTTTCAGCCTAAGGCCACATGCACACATTCAGTATTTGGTGAGTTTTTTATCCCAGTATTTGTAAGCCAAAACCAGGAGTGGGTGAGAAACGCAGAAGGGGTGCAAATGTTTCTATGATGCTTTTCCTCTGATCGTTCCACTCCTGGTTTTGGCTCACAATTACTGGGGTAAAAAACTCAAATACTCTATGTGTGCATGTGGCCTAAGAGAGGTATTTTCATTAGATATGTAGGGATCCATCAGTTTTTGAAACCACCTTGACGTTGGTTGCTGGGCAGACGTGAATTGGCCCAATTATGTGTAAAGCGTCTCGTTTTTTTCCTTATATTCAGAAGCCGTATAGCTATTCATATTTCATATATTCCGTACTGACATGCTTTAGCACAACAGAGTGCAACTTTTTTTGCATATTGTTTATGGCGGTAGCTACTCCTGGAATGCACCTATTCACACTAGCTTGGATGTGCCAGGGGGGAGGGGTCAGTGTGATGGGACAGGCGGTACAGAGGGAGGGGTCAGTGTAAGGGGACAGGCGGTACAGGGGGAGGGGGTCAGAGTGAGGGGACAGGAGGTACAGGGGGAGGAGGTCAGAGTGAGGGGACAGGCGATACTGCGGGGAGGTGGTCATAGTGAGGGGACAGGCGGTACAGGGGGAGGGGGTCAGAGTGAGGGGACAGGCAGTACAGGGAGAGAGGTCAGAGTGAGGGGACAGGCGGTACAGGGGGAGGGGGTCAGAGTGAGGGGACAGGCAGTACAGGGAGAGAGGTCAGAGTGAGGGGACAGGCAGTACAGGGGGAGGGGGTCAGAGTGAGGGGACAGGCGATACTGCGGGGAGGTGGTCATAGTGAGGGGACAGGCGGTACAGGGGGAGGGGGTCAGAGTGAGTGGACAGGCTGTACAGGGGGAGAGGTCAGAGTGAGGGGACAGGCGGTACAGGGGGAGGGGGTCAGAGTGAGGGGACAGGCGATACTGCGGGGAGGTGGTCATAGTGAGGGGACAGGCAGTACAGGGGGAGGGGGTCAGAGTGAGGGGACAGGCAGTACAGGGAGAGAGGTCAGAGTGAGTGGACAGGCTGTACAGGGGGAGAGGTCAGAGTGAGGGGACAGGCGATACTGCGGGGAGGTGGTCATAGTGAGGGGACAGGCGGTACAGGGGGAGGGGGTCAGAGTAAAGGGACAGGCAGTACAGGGAGAGAGGTCAGAGTGAGGGGACAGGCAGTACAGGGGGAGGGGTCAGAGTGAGGGGACAGGCAGTGCAGGGGAAGGGGGTCAGAGTAATTGGACAGGCAGTACAGGGGGAGGGGTCAGAGTGAGGGGACAGGCAGTACAGGGGGAGGGGTCAGAGTGAGGGGACAGGCGGTACAGGGGGAGGGGGTCAGAGTGAGGGGACAGGCAGTGCAGGGGAAGGGGGTCAGAGTAATTGGACAGGCAGTACAGGGGGAGGGGTCAGAGTGAGGGGACAGGCAGTACAGGGAGAGAGGTCAGAGTGAGGGGACAGGCAGTACAGGGGGAGGGGTCAGAGTGAGGGGACAGGCAGTGCAGGGGAAGGGGGTCAGAGTAATTGGACAGGCAGTACAGGGGGAGGGGTCAGAGTGAGGGGACAGGCAGTACAGGGGGAGGGGTCAGAGTGAGGGGACAGGCGGTACAGGGGGAGGGGGTCAGAGTGAGGGGACAGGCAGTGCAGGGGAAGGGGGTCAGAGTAATTGGACAGGCAGTACAGGGGGAGGGGTCAGAGTGAGGAGACAGGCGTCGTGTTCACAGCACTTATCACAAGTGATGGGGGACATACCATTGAACCTTCCCCGTTCCACTTATCTCCCAGCACAGGATCACAGACTGCAGGAAACAGAGAGATTAACCTGTGAATGTCGCTCTACTTAAGTTATTGATCTCACATCACAGTTTGAAGGCGCCATAATTGAATTGAACATGGTTGTGAGGCCTGAAACATGGAAACCATGAGAAATCCAGGCCTGAACAATTCACGTTTAGGGGGTTGTCTTAGAACGATATTTTCTTAGCCAGAGGTTTGCACCTGATGAGAATAACAAAGTCGCCTACCCGGAGGCCCAGTGTGCTGCCTCCTCGCTGCCGCGGCCAGTATTGCGGAGCATATTACTCATCATCTGCCCGGACAACCTATTTATCCCCTTAATTAGACAATTTTGTCTTCATTTTTGCGTCTCTACTTTTCTGCAGGTGAAACTGTGATATAATAAATTTTATATGAAGATTAGATTTTTTGCAGTGGTCTTTTCTATTGCGCCCCCTCCGGAGGTTTTTATATATTCTGTTATGTATCCATCTAACTATAGTAATACACACATACGGCAGAACACTACACCCACTTTGGCATTTTTCATGTTTTGCTACCTCGCAACCTGAAATGTCACTTTTTTTGAGGGTTTCCATCAGTTCAAGTACAGAAACTTTTTTCAGAGAATATGAATGATAACACCAAAACCTTTTTCTCAACTCATGGTCAGTAGTTGGGTGAAGCCATTTATTGTCAAACTACTGTGCTTTCTCTTTTTAAATCATAATGACAACCCAAAACATCCAAATGACCCTGATCAAAAGTTCACATACCCCATTTCTTAATGCCGTGTATTGCCCCCTCTAACATCAATGACAGCTTGAAGTCTTTTGTGGTAGTTGTGGATGAGGTTCTTTATTTTCTCAGATGGTAAAGCTGCCCTCTCTTCTTGGCAAAAAGCCTCCAGTTCCTGTTAATTCCTGGGCTGTCTAGCATGAACTGCGAGCTTAAGATCTTCCCAGAGTGGCTCAATGCTACTGAGGTCAGGAGACTGAGATGGCCACTCCAGAACCTTCATTTTGTTCTGCTGTAGCCAATACCAGGTCGACTGGGCCTTGCGTTTTGGATCGCTGTCATGTTGGAACGTCCATGTACGTCCCATGCGCAGCTTCCGGGCTGATAATTGCAAATCTGCCTCCAGTATTTGCTGATAATGTGCTGCATTCATCTTTTCTTCTACTTTGACCAAGTTTCTTGTGCCTTTGTAGCTCACACATCCCCGATATATAGATAATAGATAGATAATAGATAGATATTTGATCGATAGATATAAAGATAATACAGTTGTGCTCAAAAATTTACACACCCTGGCAGAACCTTTGCTTTCTTGCCCTTTTTTCAGAGAATATGAATGATAACACCAAACCATTTTCTCCACTCATGGTCAGTGGTTGGGTGAAGCCATTTATTGTCAGACTACTGTGTTTTCTCTTTTTATATCATAATGACAACCCAAAACATCCAAATGACACTGATCAAAATTTTACATACCCTGGTGGTTTTGGCCTGATAACATGCACAGAAGTTGACACAAATGGGTCTGACTGGCTACTAAAGGCAACATCCTCACCTGTGACCTGGCTGCTTGTAATCAGTGTGTGTATAAAAGCTGAGTGAGTTTCTGGGATCCGGACAGACTCGTGCATCTTTCATCCAGTGTAGGGATCTGTACTCACTCGGCTGCAGATGAGGTCGGCACAGGAAGCAGTTTTACTGGAATGTCCAAGCAACTAAGCAAGTTTATTTAAAGCAGCATAAACCGCTATGGATACAAACAAACAAATGAACAGCCTTTTCCAGCACAATGTAGAAAGAAACAGAAAATAACCAGTCCATATAGTACTGCGGGTCCGCCCGCTCAGGTCAGTGTCTTCAGCAACACACACATGGAGACCTCCAGCCACAGACACTGAATGAGGCAATTGGCCTCCATTTTATTAACCGAACCACGCCCCTGGGGTGGTGATATGTGAGCGGTCATTCCCACCCATCTCTTATGATTGCTCATAAAACCCGGCCCTGGAGCGGCCCAAACAACTCTCTCAGCACTATACGTGCTGGAGCATACTTCTGAGTTCACATCACCGCAGCTAATAACCGCGATGACACATATCTCCCCTCAAGGACTTGTCCTGCGGCCATCTTACACACCCTCCCCCTCTGCCCAAAGCTGGGAGGCTTGGCACCTTCTGCCAACAAACAGTGGATCCTCGACAGCGCATCAGAATTGCCATGCAGTTTCCCTGATCTATGCTCCACATGGAAGTTAAAACCTTGAAGTGCTATGAACCACCTGGTCACTCAGGCATTGCTCCCTTTTTTCTCCCTCATCCACTTCAGTGAGGCATGGTGTAACACCAGTCTGAACTTCCTGCCCAAGATGTAGTACCTTACAGAGTCCAACGCCCATTTGATGGTTAAGCATTCCTTCTCCACTATGAAGTAATTTTTTTTCGCAGGATGACAACTTTTGGCTGAGATACATTATGGGGTGCTCTTTCCCGTTCACCCCTTGGGACAAGACAGCTCCCAGCTCGACATCCGACACATCAGTCTGAACCACAAACTCCTTGGAGAAATCAAGTGCTACCAGCATCGGCTGTTTGCACAGGGCCAGCTTCAGTTCCTGGAAGGCCATCTCAGCTTCTGGAGACTACTTCGCCATAGCTGACTTTGTCCCTTTAAGGAAGACTGTCAGAGAGGCAGCTACCATGGCGAAGTTTGGAATAAACCGGTGGTAATATCTCACAATGCCCAGGAACGCCCTCACCTTTTTCTTTGAAAGCGGTTGTGCCCAGCCCTGGATCGCCTCAACTATGTTTATCTGGGGTTTTATTTCGCCCCGACCTAAGACATAGTCCAAGTATCTTGCTTCCTCCATTCCTAATGCACATTTTTTCGGGGTTTATTGAAAACCCTACCTTCCGTAGAGAATCAAGTGCGGCCTGGACTTTGCTCAGATGGCTCCCCCAATCCTGGCTGAAGATTACAATGTCGTCCAGGTAGGCCACCGCGTACCTTTTGCGGGGGGGCCAGGATCTGATCCATGGCTTTCTGGAATGTAGCTGGAGTGCCTTGTAACCCAAATGGCATCCTTGTGTAGTGGAAGCACCCATCTGGCGTTGAAAAGGCAATCTTCTCCTTGGCATCTTGGGACATAGGGATTTGCCAATACCCTTTTGTGAGGTCAAGGGTAGTAATGTACCGAGCCGGCCCCTAGCCTCTCAATTAGTAAATTTACCTGGGGCATTGGATAAGCATCGCACTTAAGAGACTTTGTTCAGCTTCCTATAATTGTTGCAAAACTGCCATTCCCCATCTGGTTTCGGCACCAAGACTATTGGACTGGACCAGCCACTCTTGGATTCTTCGATGACTCCCAGGCTCAGCATCCGCTTTACCTCCTTCGAGATGACCTCTCGACGAGCTTCTGGAATCTGACATGGCTTCAAGTTGACCCAGGACATGAGGCTCCATCAGGACCTCATGCTCTATCACCTTCATACACGCCGGAAATTCTGAGCACAGGTCTCTGTTCCGTTGCAGCAACTGCCGACACTGCTGCTTCTGCGAGCGGGACAAGGTGTCTGCCACCTTGACATCCTTGGCACTGAGATTGGACTTGGCCAGTAGGCAAGGGGCTTCCTCAGGTTCTCTGTCCTGCCACGGTTTGATGAGGTTCACGTGGTACACCTGGTAGAGAATTTGGTCTCCACCGTTGGTACCTGCAGCAGTACTCGATCGCCAGAGTTGAAGTGTCTCACCCTTGCCAACCTATTGTAGACCCTCGATTGCACCTCTTGTGCTTTGAGGAGGTGGAAGCCCTACCAGGTGTACCACGTGGGATCTGGGATCTCTGCCTGCTTCCCCTGCTGTGAGTTATACAGATCGGAGGCTGGGGGCCTGGGATCTCTGCCTGCTCTCCCGCTGTGAGTTCAGATCGGAGGCTGGGGGCCTGGGATCTCTGCCTGCTCCCCCCCCCCGCTGTGAGTTATGCAGATCAGGGGCTGGGGGCCTTAGGGAGAAGCTACAAGCGCTGCAGATCTGTCCATATGTCCGTAGCGCTGGCTCCACCAGAAGCGCTCATGGGTCCAGACCGTCAGCAATATCTGCAGTTATCCCTCTTACTTTACAACATTTTTCCTGTGTGTTTGCATTCTTCCATCTTTTCTACTTCCTTTTTGTAAATTATAGTGCCCTGTGATCAGGATAGTGCTCAGTAGGGTGACCGCAAAAAATCGATGTCGGAATTTTGTCCGTCTGGACCCCACAAAACGATTCCCCTTTCCAGATATTGAGAGAGCCAAAATTTGAGCTCGATCAAACGACGTTAACCCGTGCCGCTCGTCGCTCAAAGTTTGAAAAAATCCAAATTGAGATATTTTAAGATTTAGGTATTTTGCATAGTCTGTTAGACTATAAAGAATGTGACAACAACATTGCAGAAATAGCCCTGACCAAATTTTCGAACCATTTGTGGTATTTGAATGCAGAGTTGGTGGGATTATCGTTTTTTGATCCCACCATTACAATGAAAAGTTGTTAATGGCTAATAAATTGCTCAGTAGCACAGATGAACCATCAGAGCACGCTAGGGTTGTAAATCCAAAAGTTAGGAAAGAAAAATTAAAAGAGGTAGGAAGTAACCGACTTTAACGACCTTCTGACAAAAGATGAAGAACAAAAGCAATATGTCCTGCAAGTTGTAAGCAAATGCCGAGCATTATATTCTGACGTTTCAAAAACTACTGTAACAAAAGCTCTAGAATAGATTAGATAACTATGTAAAATTATCAACTCATGTAGGTTAGCGTGCTCTGATGGTTCATCTGTGCTACTGAGCAATTTATTAGCCATTAACAACTTTTCATTGTCTGTAATGGTGGGATCAAAAAACGATAATCCCACCAACTCTGCATTCAAATACCACAAATGGTTCCAAAATTTGGTCAGGGCTATTTCTGCAATGTTGTTGTCACATTCTTTATAGTCTAACAGACTATGCAAAATACCTAAATCTTAAAATACCTCAATTTGGATTTTTTCAAACTTTGAGCGACGAGCGGCACGGGTTAAACGTCGTTTGATCGAGCTCAAATTTTGGCTCTCTCAATATCTGGAAAGGGGAATCGTTTTGTGGGGTCCAGACGAACAAGATTCTGACATTTCCCCCCCCCCATATGAGATCCGGTCACCCTAGTGCTCAGTGACTACACAGTGTCAGGTCAGCGTTGGTATACTGGTCACACTGATACCTGCTGATGAAATCTGGCTTGTAGTTGTTTTGGAATCTGTATTTTCAGTTTGTAGTTAATGATGTGCTTGGGGGCGGCGGCCTGTGGGGGGGTCTGCATGTGGTGCGCTGATTAGGTATTCATAATGCAGACTGCTGATAGGTCACTGATCCCTCACTGACCCGCCCCATGGTTTACATAATTTTACATAAGGAATATCTGTATATACTTTCTGTATAAACATGTAATCACCAGATGCAATTCGAAGAGGACATGTTCTTAGACTTGGTGCGATCATGCTGCAGCGCAGGGGCCACGGCCGGCGTCCGCCTGCAGAAGGGTTTTGTTTTTTCTAAGTATATACAGATATTCCTTATGTAAACTATGGGGCAGGTCAGTGAGGGATCAGTGACCTGTCAGCAGTGTGCATTCTGAATACCTAATCAGAGCACCACATGCCGACCCCCCACAGACCGCCGTCCCCGAGCATATCAGTAACTACAAACTGAAAATACAGATTCCACAACAACCACAAGACAGATTTCATCACCAGGTATCAGTGTTAGGCCGGGGTCACACTTGTGAGTGCAATGGAAGTCTCTCGCAACAATACCCGGCACTGCCGCCGGCACTCGGGACCAGCTGCATGTATTTCTATGCAGCCGCACACTGCGGTCTCGAGTGCCAGGTATTGATGCGAGAGACTTGCATTGCACTCATAAGTGTGACCCCGGCTTGCAGTATAACAGTGCTGACCTGACACTGTCTGTAGTTACTGAACACAATCCTGATCACAGGGCACTGTAAGTCTCACCCTTGGGAAAGCTGGGTGTCGCGTACCAGTGTGCCGACCCATGCAGGCGTCTCGCTGGAGCCCCCTCCTCTATTACCGCCGACAATCACCCTGTATATAGTGTAGTTGTCAGACCCGCCCCCGGCAATGACATCACTGACAGAGATGAGACCACACCCCTTATACTCAAGCACCACCCCCTCCTCTATTACTGCCGACAATCAGCCTGTATATAGGGCAGTTGTTAGACCCGCCCCCGACGATGACATCACTGACAGAGATGAGACCACACCCCTTATACTCAAGCACCGCCCCCTCCTATATTACTGCCGACAACCAGCCTGTATATAGTGTAGTTGTCAGACCCGCCCCCATCGATGACATCACTGACATAGAGATGAGACCACACGCCTTATACACAAGCACCGCCCCCTCCTCTATTTCTGCCGACAATCAGCCTGAATATAGGGCAGTTGTCAGACCCGCCCCCGGCGATGACATCACTGACAGAGATGAGACCACACCCCTTATATTCAAGCACCGCCCCCTCCTATATTACTGCCGACAACCAGCCTGTATATAGTGCAGTTGTCAGACCCGCCCCCATCGATAACATCACTGACATAGAGATGAGACCACACCCCTTATACACAAGCACCGCCCCCTCCTCTATTACTGCCGACAATAAGCCTGTATATAGGGCAGTTGTCAGACCCGCCCCCATCGATGACATCACTGACATAGAGATGAGACCACACCCCTTACACTCAAGCACCGCCCCCTCCTCTATTTCTGCCGACAATCAGCCTGTATATAGGGCAGTTGTCAGACCCGCCCCCATCGATAACATCACTGACATAGAGATGAGACCACACCACTCATACACAAGCACCGCCCCCTCCTCTATTACTGCCGACAATCAGCCTGTATATAGGGCAGTTGTCAGACCCGCCCCCATCGATAACATCACTGACATAGAGATGAGACCACACCACTCATACACAAGCACCGCCCCCTCCTCTATTACTGCCGACAATCAGCCTGTATATAGGGCAGTTGTTAGACCCGCCCCCGACGATGACATCACTGATATAGTAACATTGTACCATAAACCAGTCGTGGATTCTGACGCTTCAGTTCCTGGACGATGTCTACGACTCGGGCCAGGAATGAGGAGTCACGAGTGTAACCTGCATCACAGAGAAACATGTCAGTGTCCGCCATGACACCAGAGGAAAAAAAGCGAGCACACAGCGGGATGGTCACATGACACGCACAGAGAGAGATGAGCTGGCACACAGGGATGCACACACCACACACACACGGGGACGCGTACACGGGATCCACAGTCCCCACACACAGGGACGCACAGACCACACACGGGGACGGTGACAGACACAGAGACAAACGAGGACGCACATAGAGGGACAGTCACATAACACACACAGAGACAGACGAGCATGCACATAGAGGGACGGTCTCATAAAACACAGAGACAGATGAGGACGCACACAGAGGGACGATCACATAACACACACAGAGACAGACGAGCATGCACACAGAGGGACGGTCACATAACACACACAGAGACAGACGAGGACGCACACAGAAGGACGGTCTCATAAAACACACAGACAGACGAGGACGCACACAGAGGGACGGTCACATAACACACACAGAGACAGACAAGCATGCACACAGAGGGACAGTCACATAACATACACAGAGACAAACGAGCATGCACACAGAGGGACGGTCACAATACACACACAGAGGGACTGTCACATGACACACACAGATACAGACAAGGGCGCACACAGAGGGACGGTCACATAGCACACACAGAGACAGACGAGGACGCACACAGAGGGACGGTCACATAGCACACACAGAGACAGACGAGGACGCACACAGAGGGACGGTCACATAGCACACACAGAGACAGACGAGGACGCACACAGAGGGACGGTCACATACCACACACAGAGACAGACGAGGACGCACACAGAGAGACGGTCACATAACACACACAGAGACAGACGAGCATGCACACAGAGGGACGGTCACATAAATACAGAAACAAACAAGGACGCACCCAGAGGGACGGTCACATAACACACACAGAGACAGACTAGGACGCACCCAGAGGGACGTCACATAACACTCATAGAGACAGACGAGGAAGCACACAGAGGGTCGTCACATAACACTCAGAGACAGAAGAGGACACACACAGAGGGACGGTCACATAACACACACAGATACAGACGAGGACGCACACAGAGGGACGGTCACATAACACACACAGAGACAGACGAGCATGCACACAGAGGACAGCCACATAACACACACAGAGACAGACGAGGACGCACACAGAGGGACAGTCACATAACACTCACAGAGACAGACGAGGATGCACAAAGAGGGACAGTCACATAACACACACAGAGGGACGGTCACATAACACTCAGAGACAGACGAGGACGCGCACAGAGGGATGGTCACATAACACACAGAAACAGAGGCGGACGCGCACAAAGGGACTGCCACATGACACACACAGAGGGACAGCCACATAACACACAGAGACAGACGAGCATGCACACAGAGGGACAGTCACATAACACACAGAGACAGACGAGCATGCACACAGAGGGACAGTCACATAACACACACAGAGGGACGGTCACATAACACTCAGAGACAGACGAGGACGCGCACAAAGGGACTGCCACATGACACACACAGAGGGACAGCCACATAACACACAGAGACAGACGAGCATGCACACAGAGGGACAGTCACATAACACACAGAGACAGACGAGCATGCACACAGAGGGACAGTCACATAACACACAGAGACAGACAAGCATGCACACAGATGGACTGTCACATGACACACACAGAGACAGACAAGGACGCACACAGAGGGACTGCCACATGACACACACAGAGACAGACGAGGATGCACATAGAGGGACGATCACATAACACACACAAAGATAGATAAGGATGCACACAGAGGGACGGTCACATAAACAGATGGACAGTCACATGATGCACAGACAGACGAGCTCGCACACAGTGGGACGGTCACACAGGGATGCACAGACCACACACACGGGGACGCATACACGGGATGCACAGACCACACACACGGACGCGTAGACGGGATGCACAGACCACACACACATACGGGGACAATCACATAACACGAACAGAGACAGACGAGCACGCACACAGATGCGCACACGGGATTCATAGACCACACACGAGAACGGGTACATGGGATGCACAGACCACACACACACACACACACACACGAGGACAGTCACATGACACACATGGGATGCACACACAGGGACGGTCACGACACGCACAGAGACAGATGAACATGCACACAGTGACGCGCACACAGGATGCACAGACCACACACACGAGGTACCGTACACGAGATGCACAGACCACACACACGAGGCAGTGTACATGGGATGCACAGACTACACTCGGGGACAGTCACATGACAAACACAAAGACAAAGGAAAACGCACACAGGGACGCACACAAAGGGATGCACTGACCACACACACGAGACTGACACGCGACACGCACATACAGGGACAGTCACATGACACACACAGAGACAGACGAGCACACACACAAGAACGCACACACAGGGATGCACAGAACACACATACAGGGACAGTCACATGATGAGCACCCAGTCAGACAAGCACCCAAAGATGGACGAGCACACAGGGATCCACAGACCATAGACACAGGGGACTGATATGCACACACAGGGACGGTCACATGAGACAGTCCCACATTTATCACATGATGATACATGACGTGTCTGGTGGAGTACACACAGATCACATGATATGGTCACCTGTCAGGACATAGTCATACTGAGTGACCCCATTCAGCCTCAGCCCCTCGTACACCTCCTGCAGCTCCTCCGCGTTTAGTACCTGCCCCTTCCAGTGTGTGTATCCTGAAACGGAGAACAGACACAGCCATAAGTGAGAGGATAGGCCCCCAAAGAGACCGCTCATTACGCTGCACTCACCCGTGTGGTTGGAGAACTGCACAGAGTTTATAGTGTCCACTTCAAACCCCAAAACCTGCAGGAAAAAAAAGAGGACGAATTAAAGAAGTATATCAGAAGGTATGCGGCTGCCAAAGAGAAGAGAATTGCTGAATGATGGGAAGGAGGAGAAAAAACAGGGACAGCCAAGGAATAAAATAGGTAGAATGTCAGAAACATGCAGATGGAACAGGATCAGCCAACCACAGCCGTCGGAAAACAGGAGAGAATGGGGCGGCCGACACAGCCACCAGGAAACAGAAGAGAACGGGACGACCAACCACAGCCACCAGGAAACAGAAGAGAACAGGACGACCAACCACAGCCATCTGGAAAGAGGAGAGAATGGGACGGCTGACCACAGCCATGAGAAAACAGGAGAAAAGAGGACGGTCAACCACAGCGATTGGAAAACAGGAGAAAATAGAGCAGCTCACCACAGCCATCGGGAAAAAAGGGAACAGCGCATCTGACCACAGCCAAGAGAAAACAGGAGAGAACAGGGCGGTTGACCACAGCCATCGGAAAACAGGAGAGAACGGGACGACCGACCACAGCGAAACAGGAGAGAACAGGGCGGCTGACCACAGCCATCTGGAAAGAGGAGAGCATGGGACGGCTGACCACAGCCATCATAAAACAGGACAGCCGACCACAGTCATCTGGAAAGAGGAGAGAATGGGACAGCTGACCATAGCCATCAGAAAACAGGACGGCCGACCACAGCGATCGGAAAACAGGAGAAAATAGGGCAGCTCACCACAGCCATCAGGAAAAAGGAGAGAATAGGGCAGCTCACCACAGCCATCAGGAAAAAGGAGAGAACAGGGCTGCTGACCACAGCCAAGGGAAAACAGGAGAGAACAGGGCGGTTGACCACAGCCATCTGGAAAGAGGAGAGAATGGGACGGCTGACCACAGCCATCAGAAAACAGGACGGCCGACCACAGCCATCTGGAAAGAGGAGAGAATGGGACAGCTGATCACAGCAATCAGAAAACAGGACTGCCAACCACAGCGATCGGAAAACAGGAGAAAATAGGGCAGCTCACCACAGCCATCGGGAAAAAGGAGAGAACAGGGTGGCTAACCACAGCCAAGGGAAAGCCGGAGAGAACAGGGTGGTTGACCACAGCCAAGGAAAAACAGGAGAGAACAGGGCGGCTGGCCACAGCCAAGGGAAAGCAGGGGAGAACAGGGCGGCTGATCGCAGCCATCTGGAAAGAGGAGAGAATGGGACGGCTGACCACATCCATCAGAAAACAGGACGGCCGACCACAGCCATCAGGAAAGAGGAGAAAATGGGACAGCTGACCAGAGCCATCAGAAAACAGGACGGCCGACCACAGCGATCGGAAAACAGGAGAGAATAGGGCAGCTCACCACAGCTATTGGGAAAAAGGAGAGAACAGGGCGGCTGACCACAGCCAAGGGAAAGCACGAGAGAACAGGGCGGCTGACCACAGCCAAGGGAAAACAGGAGAGAACAGGGCGGCTGACCACAGCCAAGGGAAAACAGGAGAGAACAGGGCGGCTGACCACAGCCAAGGGAAAAAACAGGAGAGAACAGGGCGGCTGACCACAGCCAAGGGAAAAAGGAGAGAAGAGGGCGACTGACCACAGCCATTGGGAAGGAGAGAAGAGGGTAGCTTACCACAGCCATTGGGAAGGAGAGAACGGGGTGGCTTACCACAGCCATGTGGAAAAAGGAAAGAACAGGATGGCTGACCACAGCCATCGGGAAGAAGGAGAGAATGGGATGGCCGACCACAGCCATCGGAGAGGAGAGAACGGGACGGCCGATCACAGCCATCGGGAAACATGAGGGAAAGAGGCGGCCGACCACAGCCATTGGAAAAGAGGAGGGAAAGGGGCGGCTGACTACAGCCAGAAGCAAGGAGTTGATTCCAGGGAAAAGTTGAGGGGAGCAACTGCAAGAAAAAGCACACGACAGCAAGGAGAATACAGGGGGATTCCAACCACAGAAATGGAGGAAGATGGGGAAGCACGCATCCAGCCGCAATCCCTTTAAGCCTTACAGTCCTACAGTTATCCGCACTTTATTACACCCTCCTACATTCCTCACATGTGCAGTGATTACACACATGATCTGCTAATAGCAGAAGCCTGCAACACCTCGTCACTCCTGACACAAACACCCCCACGTCTCTCCTATCACTTACACCCTGTCACCCCTGACACATACACTCTACATCACCACTGACATATACACCTCCACGTTACTCCCGTCACTTACACGCCCACGTAGCTCGTCACACCTCCAAGTCGCTGTAACATACACCCCCACTTTGCACCAGTCACTTACACCTCCACATCACTGTCACATACACCCCCATCACCACAATGTCGCTCCTGTTATCCTCACACTGCTACAGTTATGCTACTTGTGTCACACCCACACCTCTCTTGCTATCCCACGGTCTCTCCTGTCACATACACCTCCACGTCGCTCCTGTCACATACAAACCCCACGTAGCTCCATTCACTCCCACGTCACTCCAGTCACGCTTATGTGGCTTCAGTCACATACACCTCCACGTCGCTCCTGTCACATGCACCCCCAAGTCGCTGCTCTTCATCCCCACGTCACTCCAGTCAGTCACATACACCCCCTATCGCTCCAGTCACACACACGCTTGTCCTGTCACTTACACCTCCATGTCACGGTCACATACACCCCCCATGTCACCCCTCCATTGTTCCTGTCACATACACCCCCACGTCGCTCCTGTCACATACACCCCCATGTCGCTCACATACACCTCCACGTCGCTCCTGTCACATACACCCCCACGTCGCTCCTGTCACATACACCCCCACGTCGCTCCTGTCACATACACCCCCACGTCGCTCCTGTCACCTCCATGTCGCTCCTGTCACATACATCCCCACGTCGCTCCTGTCACATACACCTCCACGTCGCTCCTGTCACATACATCCCCACGTCGCTCCTGTCACATACATCCCCACGTCGCTCCTGTCACATACACCCCCACGTCGCTCCTGTCACATACACCCCCACGTCGCTCCTGTCACCTCCATGTCGCTCCTGTCACATACACCCCCACGTCGCTCCTGTCACATACACCCCCACGTCGCTCCTGTCACATACACCCCCACGTCGCTCCTGTCACATACATCCCCACGTCGCTCCTGTCACATACACCTCCACGTCGCTCCTGTCACATACACCTCCACGTCGCTCCTGTCACCTCCACGTCGCTCCTGTCACATACACCCCCACGTCGCTCCTGTCACATACACCCCCACGTCGCTCCTGTCACATACACCCCCACGTCGCTCCTGTCACATACACCCCCACAACGCTCCTGTCACATACACCTCCACGTTGCTCCTGTCACATACACCTCCACGTCGCTCCTGTCACATACACCCCCACGACGCTCCTGTCACATACACCCCCACATCGTTCCTGTCACATACACCCCCACAACGCTCCCGTCACATACAAAGCCCACGTAGCTCCTGTCACTCCCACGTCAATCCAGTCATGCTTATGTGGCTTCAGTCACAAACACCCCCCCGTTGCTCCTGTGAGATACACCTCCACGTCGCTCCTGTCACATACACCCCTACATGGCTCCTGTCACATACACCCCCACATCGCTCCTGTCACATACACCCCTACATGGCTCCTGTCACATACACCCCTACATGGCTCCTGTCATATACACCCCCACGTTGCTCCAGTCACATACACCCCCACGTCGCTCCTGTCACATACGCCCCCACGTCGCTCCAGTCACATACGCCCCCACGTCGCTCCAGTCACATACACCCCCACGTCGCTCCAGTCACATACACCCCCACGTCGCTCCTGTCACATACGCCCCCACGTCGCTCCTGTCACATACACCTCCACGTCGCTCCTGTCACATACACCCCCACGTCGCTCCTGTCACCCCCACGTCGCTCCCGTCACATACACCTCCACGTAGCTCCTGTCACATACACCTCCACGTAGCTCTTGTCACATACACCTCCACGTAGCTCCTGTCACATACACCTCCACGTCGCTCCTGTCACATACACCCCCACGTAGCTCCTGTCACATACACCCACACGTCGCTCCTGTCACCCCCACGTCGCTCCCGTCACATACACCTCCACGTAGCTCCTGTCACATACACCTCCACGTAGCTCTTGTCACATACACCTCCACGTAGCTCCTGTCACATACACCTCCACGTCGCTCCTGTCACATACACCTCCACGTCGCTCCTGTCACATACACCCCCACGTAGCTCCTGTCACATACACCCACACGTCGCTCCTGTCACCCCCACGTCGCTCCTGTCACATACACCCCCACGTCGCTCCTGTCACCTCCATGTCGCTCCTGTCACATACATCCCCACGTCGCTCCTGTCACATACACCTCCACGTCGCTCCTGTCAAATACACCTCCACGTAGCTCTTGTCACATACACCTCCACGTAGCTCCTGTCACATACACCTCCACGTCGCTCCTGTCACATACACCTCCACGTCGCTCCTGTCACATACACCCCCACGTAGCTCCTGTCACATACACCCACACGTCGCTCCTATCACCCCCACGTCGCTCCTGTCACATACACCCCCACGTCGCTCCTGTCACCTCCATGTCGCTCCTGTCACATACATCCCCACGTCGCTCCTGTCACATACACCCCCACGTCGCTCCTGTCACATACACCCCCACGTCGCTCCTGTCACATACACCCCCACGTCGCTCCTGTCACATACACCCCCACGTCGCTCCTGTCACATACACCCCCACGTCGCTCCTGTCACATACACCTCCACATCGCTTCTGTCACCTCCATGTCGCTCCTGTCACATACACCCCCACGTCGCTCCTGTCACATACACCCCCACGTCGCTCCTGTCACATACACCCCCACGTCGCTCATGTCACATACACCCCCACGTCGCTCATGTCACATACACCCCCACGTCGCTCCTGTCACATACACCCCCACGTCGCTCCTGTCATATACACCCCCACGTCGCTCCTGTCACATACACCCCCACGTCGCTCCTGTCACATACATCCCCACGTCGCTCCTGTCACATACACCTCCACGTCGCTCCTGTCACCTCCATGTCGCTCCTGTCACATACACCCCCACGTCGCTCCTGTCACATACACCTCCACGTCGCTCCTGTCACATACATCCCCACGTCGCTCCTGTCACATACACCTCCACGTCGCTCCTGTCACCTCCACGTCGCTCCTGTCACATACACGCCCACGTCGCTCCTGTCACATACACCTCCACGTCGCTCCTGTCACATACACCCCCACGTCGCTCCTGTCACCTCCATGTCGCTCCTGTCATATACACCCCCACGTCGCTCCTGTCACATACACGTCGCTCCTGTCACATACACCCCCACGTCGCTCCTGTCACATACACCCCCACGTCGCTCCTGTCACATACACCTCCACGTCGCTCCTATCACCCCCACGTCGCTCCTGTCACATACACCCCCACGTCGCTCCTGTCACCTCCATGTCGCTCCTGTCACATACATCCCCACGTCGCTCCTGTCACATACACCCCCACGTCGCTCCTGTCACATACACCCCCACGTCGCTCCTGTCACCCCCACGTCACTCCCGTCACATACACCCCCACGTCGCTCCTGTCACATACATCCCCACGTCGCTCCTGTCACCTCCATGTCGCTCCTGTCACATACACCCCCACGTCGCTCCTGTCACATACACCCCCACGTCGCTCCTGTCACATACACCCCCACGTCGCTCCTGTCACATACACCCCCACGTCGCTCCTGTCACATACACCCCCACGTCGCTCCTGTCACATACATCCCCACGTCGCTCCTGTCACATACACCTCCACGTCGCTCCTGTCACCTCCATGTCGCTCCTGTCACATACACGCCCACGTCGCTCCTGTCACATACACCTCCACGTCGCTCCTGTCACATACACCTCCACGTCGCTCCTGTCACCTCCACGTCGCTCCTGTCACATACACCCCCACGTCGCTCCTGTCACATACACCCCCACGTCGCTCCTGTCACATACACCCCCACGTCGCTCCTGTCACATACACCCCCACGTCGCTCCTGTCACATACACCCCCACGTCGCTCCTGTCACATACACCCCCACGTCGCTCCTGTCACCCCCACGTCGCTCCTGTCACATACATCCCCACGTCGCTCCTGTCACATACACCCCCACGTCGCTCCTGTCACATACATCCCCACGTCGCTCCTGTCACATACATCCCCACGTCGCTCCTGTCACATACACCCCCACGTCGCTCCTGTCACATACACCCCCACGTCGCTCCTGTCACATACACCCCCACGTCGCTCCTGTCACATACACCCCCACGTCGCTCCTGTCACATACACCTCCACGTCGCTCCTGTCACATACACCCCCACGTCGCTCCTGTCACATACACCCCCCACGTCGCTCCTGTCACATACACCCCCCACGTCGCTCCTGTCACATACACCCCCACGTCGCTCCTGTCACATACACCCCCACGTCGCTTCTGTCACCTCCATGTCGCTCCTGTCACATACACCCCCACGTCGCTCCTGTCACATACACCCCCACGTCGCTCCTGTCACATACACCCCCACGTCGCTCCTGTCACCTCCATGTCGCTCCTGTCACATACATCCCCACGTCGCTCCTGTCACATACACCTCCACGTCGCTCCTGTCACATACATCCCCACGTCGCTCCTGTCACATACATCCCCACGTCGCTCCTGTCACATACACCCCCACGTCGCTCCTGTCACATACACCCCCACGTCGCTCCTGTCACCTCCATGTCGCTCCTGTCACATACACCCCCACGTCGCTCCTGTCACATACACCCCCACGTCGCTCCTGTCACATACACCCCCACGTCGCTCCTGTCACATACATCCCCACGTCGCTCCTGTCACATACACCTCCACGTCGCTCCTGTCACATACACCTCCACGTCGCTCCTGTCACCTCCACGTCGCTCCTGTCACATACACCCCCACGTTGCTCCTGTCACATACACCTCCACGTCGCTCCTGTCACATACACGCCCACGTCGCTCCTGTCACCTCCATGTCGCTCCTGTCACATACATCCCCACGTCGCTCCTGTCACATACATCCCCACGTCGCTCCTGTCACATACACCCCCACGTCGCTCCTGTCACCTCCATGTCGCTCCTGTCACATACACCCCCACGTCGCTCCTGTCACATACACCCCCACGTCGCTCCTGTCACATACACCCCCACGTCGCTCCTGTCACCTCCATGTCGCTCCTGTCACATACATCCCCACGTCGCTCCTGTCACATACACCCCCACGTCGCTCCTGTCACATACACCCCCACGTCGCTCCTGTCACATACACCTCCACGTCGCTCCTGTCACCTCCACGTCGCTCCTGTCACATACACCCCCACGTCGCTCCTGTCACATACACCCCCACGTCGCTCCTGTCACATACACCCCCACGTCGCTCCTGTCACCTCCACGTCGCTCCTGTCACATACACCCCCACGTCGCTCCTGTCACATACACCCCCACGTCGCTCCTGTCACATACACCCCCACGTCGCTCCAGTCACATACACCCCCACGTTGCTCCAGTCACATACACCCCCACGTCGCTCCTGTCACCTCCACGTCGCTCCTGTCACATACACCCCCACGTCGCTCCTGTCACATACACCCCCACGTCGCTCCTGTCACATACACCCCCACGTCGCTCCTGTCACATACACCCCCACGTCGCTCCTGTCATACACCTCCACGTCGCTCCTGTCACATACACCCCCACGTCGCTCCAGTCACATACACCCCCACGTCGCTCCTGTCACCCCCACGTCGCTCCTGTCACCTCCACGTCGCTCCTGTCACCTCCACGTCGCTCCTGTCACCTACACCCCCACGTCGCTCCTGTCACCTACACCCCCACGTCGCTCCTGTCACATACACCCCCACGTCGCTCCTGTCACATACACCCCCACGTCGCTCCTGTCACATACACCCCCACGTCGCTCCTGTCACATACACCCCCACGTCGCTCCTGTCACATACACCCCCACGTCGCTCCTGTCACATACACCCCCACGTCGCTCCTGTCACATACATCCCCACGTCGCTCCTGTCACATACACCTCCACGTCGCTCCTGTCACCTCCATGTCGCTCCTGTCACATACACGCCCACGTCGCTCCTGTCACATACACCCCCACGTCGCTCCTGTCACATACACCTCCACGTCGCTCCTGTCACATACACCTCCACGTCGCTCCTGTCACCTCCATGTCGCTCCTGTCATACATCCCCACGTCGCTCCTGTCACATACACCTCCACGTCGCTCCTGTCACATACATCCCCACGTCGCTCCTGTCACATACACCTCCACGTCGCTCCTGTCACCTCCACGTCGCTCCTGTCACATACACCTCCACGTCGCTCCTGTCACATACACCTCCACGTCGCTCCTGTCACATACACCTCCACGTCGCTCCTGTCATATACACTTCCACGTCGCTCCTGTCACATACACCTCCACGTCGCTCCTGTCACATACACCCCCACGTCGCTCCTGTCACATACACCCCCACGTCGCTCCTGTCACATACACCCCCACGTCGCTCCTGTCACATACACCCCCACGTCGCTCCTGTCACATACACCCCCACGTCGCTCCTGTCACATACACCCCCACGTCGCTCCTGTCACATACACCCCCACGTCGCTCCTGTCACATACACCCCCACGTCGCTCCTGTCACATACACCCCCACGTCGCTCCTGTCACCTCCATGTCGCTCCTGTCACATACATCCCCACGTCGCTCCTGTCACATACACCCCCACGTCGCTCCTGTCACCCCCACGTCGCTCCTGTCACATACATCCCCACGTCGCTCCTGTCACATACATCCCCACGTCGCTCCTGTCACATACACCCCCACGTCGCTCCTGTCATATACACCCCCACGTCGCTCCTGTCACATACACCCCCACGTCGCTCCTGTCACATACACCTCCACGTCGCTCCTGTCACATACACCTCCACGTCGCTCCTGTCACATACACCCCCACGTCGCTCCTGTCACATACACCCCCCACGTCGCTCCTGTCACATACACGTCGCTCCTGTCACATACATCCCCACGTCGCTCCTGTCACATACATCCCCACGTCGCTCCTGTCACATACATCCCCACGTCGCTCCTGTCACATACACCTCCACGTCGCTCCTGTCACATACATCCCCACGTCGCTCCTGTCACATACACCCCCACGTCGCTCCTGTCACCTCCATGTCGCTCCTGTCACATACACCCCCACGTCGCTCCTGTCACATACACCCCCACGTCGCTCCTGTCACATACACCCCCACGTCGCTCCTGTCACCTCCATGTCGCTCCTGTCACATACATCCCCACGTCGCTGCTGTCACATACACCCCCACGTCGCTCCTGTCACATACACCCCCACGTCGCTCCTGTCACATACACCTCCACGTCGCTCCTGTCACCTCCACGTCGCTCCTGTCACATACACCCCCACGTCGCTCCTGTCACATACACCCCCACGTCGCTCCTGTCACATACACCCCCACGTCGCTCCTGTCACCTCCACGTCGCTCCTGTCACATACACCCCCACGTCGCTCCTGTCACATACACCCCCACGTCGCTCCTGTCACATACACCCCCACGTCGCTCCTGTCACCTCCACGTCGCTCCTGTCACCTCCACGTCGCTCCTGTCACATACACCCCCACGTCGCTCCTGTCACATACACCCCCACGTCGCTCCTGTCACATACACCCCCACGTCGCTCCTGTCATACACCTCCACGTCGCTCCTGTCACATACACCCCCACGTCGCTCCAGTCACATACACCCCCACGTCGCTCCTGTCACCCCCACGTCGCTCCTGTCACCTCCACGTCGCTCCTGTCACATACACGTCGCTCCTGTCACATACACGTCGCTCCTGTCACATACACCCCCACGTCGCTCCTGTCACATACACCCCCACGTCGCTAATGTCACATACACCCCCACGTCGCTCCTGTCACATACACCCCCACGTCGCTCCTGTCACATACACCCCCACGTCGCTCCTGTCACATACACCCCCACGTCGCTCCTGTCACATACACCCCCACGTCGCTCCTGTCACATACACCCCCACGTCGCTCCTGTCACATACACCCCCACGTCGCTCCTGTCACATACACCTCCACGTCGCTCCTGTCACCTCCACGTCGCTCCTGTCACATACACCCCCACGTCGCTCCTGTCACATACACCCCCACGTCGCTCCTGTCACATATACGCCCACGTCGCTCCTGTCACATACACGCCCACGTCGCTCCTGTCACATACACCCCCACGTCGCTCCTGTCACATACACCCCCACGTCGCTCCTGTCACCTCCACGTCGCTCCTGTCACATACACCTCCACGTCGCTCCTGTCACATACACCCCCACGTCGCTCCTGTCACATACACCCCCACGTCGCTCCTGTCACATACACCCCCACGTCGCTCCTGTCACATACACCCCCACGTCGCTCCTGTCACATACACCCCCACGTCGCTCCTGTCACCCCCACGTCGCTCCTGTCACCCCCACGTCGCTCCTGTCACATACACCCCCACGTCGCTCCTGTCACATACACCCCCACGTCGCTCCTGTCACATACACCCCCACGTCGCTCCTGTCACCTCCATGTCGCTCCTGTCACATACACCCCCACGTCGCTCCTGTCACATACACCCCCACGTCGCTCCTGTCACATACACCCCCACGTCGCTCCTGTCACATACACCCCCACGTCGCTCCTGTCACATACACCCCCACGTCGCTCCTGTCACATACACCTCCACGTCGCTCCTGTCACATACACCCCCACGTCGCTCCTGTCACATACACCTCCACGTCGCTCCTGTCACATACACCCCCACGTCGCTCCTGTCACCTACACCCCCACGTCGCTCCTGTCACATACACCCCCACGTCGCTCCTGTCACATACACCCCCACGTCGCTCCTGTCACATACCCCCCACGTCGCTCCTGTCACCTCCACGTCGCTCCTGTCACATACACCCCCACGTCGCTCCTGTCACATACACCCCCACGTCGCTCCTGTCACCTCCACGTCGCTCCTGTCACATACACCTCCACGTCGCTCCTGTCACATACACCTCCACGTCGCTCCTGTCACATACACCTCCACGTCGCTCCTGTCACATACACCTCCACGTCGCTCCTGTCACCTCCACGTCGCTCCTGTCACATACACCCCCACGTCGCTCCTGTCACATACACCCCCACGTCGCTCCTGTCACCTCCACGTCGCTCCTGTCACATACACCCCCACGTCGCTCCTGTCACCTCCACGTCGCTCCTGTCACATACACCTCCACGTCGCTCCTGTCACATACACCTCCACGTCGCTCCTGTCACATACACCTCCACGTCGCTCCTGTCACATACACCTCCACGTCGCTCCTGTCACCTCCACGTCGCTCCTGTCACATACCCCCCACGTCGCTCCTGTCACATACACCCCCACGTCGCTCCTGTCACCTCCACGTCGCTCCTGTCACATACACCCCCACGTCGCTCCTGTCACATACACCCCCACGTCGCTCCTGTCACCTCCACGTCGCTCCTGTCACATACACCTCCACGTCGCTCCTGTCACATACACCTCCACGTCGCTCCTGTCACATACACCTCCACGTCGCTCCTGTCACCTCCACGTCGCTCCTGTCACATACACCTCCACGTCGCTCCTGTCACCTCCACGTCGCTCCTGTCACATACACCCCCACGTCGCTCCTGTCACATACACCCCCACGTCGCTCCTGTCACCTCCATGTCGCTCCTGTCACATACACCCCCACGTCGCTCCTGTCACATACACCCCCACGTCGCTCCTGTCACATACACCCCCACGTCGCTCCTGTCACATACACCCCCCACGTCGCTCCTGTCACATACACCCCCACGTCGCTCCTGTCACCTCCATGTCGCTCCTGTCACATACACCCCCACGTCGCTCCTGTCACATACACCCCCACGTCGCTCCTGTCACATACACCCCCACGTCGCTCCTGTCACATACACCCCCACGTCGCTCCTGTCACATACACCCCCACGTCGCTCCTGTCACATACACCCCCACGTCGCTCCTGTCACATACACCCCCACGTCGCTCCTGTCACATACACCCCCCACGTCGCTCCTGTCACATACACCCCCACGTCGCTCCTGTCACCCCCACGTCGCTCCTGTCACATACACCCCCACGTCGCTCCTGTCACCTCCATGTCGCTCCTGTCACATACACCCCCACGTCGCTCCTGTCACCCCCACGTCGTCCCCTCAGGTCTCCGGTACCTGCAGCGGGAAGGAGGCCGCCTTGTTGCCCACATATCCCCGGACCACGTGACTCTGGATGGAGAGGACCCGACACTCGGCGACCGCGGGCTCCTCCATTACAGGACACAGCAGAGTCTGCGAGCACAGGAAGAACCGGGGCAGCCGAGGAGGAGGAGGAGGGACCGGGAGGAGGCGGAGACCCCGGGGAAGGGGAGGAGGAGAACCGGGGCCTGCTGCACGGACAGCCCGAGAAAGAGGGAGACACAGAGACCGAGAGAGACCGAAACTGAGGAGACAGATAGAGAACGACCGAGAGATAACAGAGAGCGAAGAGAGACAGAGACCGAAAAGGAAGAGAGACGCAGAGACTGAGGAGACCGAGAGAGACACAGAGACTGAGGAGACCGAGAGCTACAGAGACCGAGGAGGCACAGAGACTGAGGAGGCACAGAGACTGAGGAGACCGAGAGCTACAGAGACTGAGAGAGACACAGAGACCGAGAGAGACACAGAGACTGAGGAGACCGAGAGAGACACAGAGACTGAGGAGACCGAGAGAGACACAGAGACTGAGGAGACCGAGAGCGACACAGAGACCGAGAGCGACACAGAGACCGAGAGCGACACAGAGACCGAGAGCGACACAGAGACCGAGAGCTACACAGAGACCGAGAGCTACACAGAGACCGAGAGCGACACAGAGACCGAGAGCGACACAGAGACCGAGAGCGACACAGAGACCGAGAGCGACACAGAGACCGAGGAGACCGAGAGCTACAGAGACCGAGAGCTGCAGAGACCAAGAGAGACGCAGAGACTGAGGAGACCGAGAGAGACGCAGAGACTGAGGAGACCGAGAGAGACGCAGAGACTGAGGAGACCGAGAGAGACACAGAGACTGAGGAGACCGAGAGAGACGCAGAGACTGAGGAGACCGAGAGAGACACAGAGACCGAGGAGGCACAGAGACTGAGGAGACCGAGAGAGACACAGAGACTGAGGAGACCGAGAGCTACAGAGACCGAGGAGGCACAGAGACTGAGGAGACCGAGAGCTACAGAGACTGAGAGAGACACAGAGACCGAGAGAGACACAGAGACTGAGGAGACCGAGAGAGACACAGAGACTGAGGAGACCGAGAGCGACACAGAGACCGAGAGCGACACAGAGACCGAGAGCGACACAGAGACCGAGAGCGACACAGAGACCGAGAGCGACACAGAGACCGAGAGCGACACAGAGACCGAGAGCGACACAGAGACCGAGAGCGACACAGAGACCGAGAGCGACACAGAGACCGAGAGCGACACAGAGACCGAGAGCGACACAGAGACCGAGAGCGACACAGAGACTGAGGAGACCGAGAGCGACACAGAGACCGAGAGCGACACAGAGACCGAGAGCGACACAGAGACCGAGAGCGACACAGAGACCGAGAGCGACACAGAGACCGAGAGCGACACAGAGACCGAGAGCGACACAGAGACCGAGAGCGACACAGAGACCGAGAGCGACACAGAGACCGAGAGCGACACAGAGACCGAGAGCGACACAGAGACCGAGAGCGACACAGAGACCGAGAGCGACACAGAGACCGAGAGCGACACAGAGACCGAGAGCGACACAGAGACCGAGAGCGACACAGAGACCGAGAGCGACACAGAGACCGAGAGCGACGCAGAGACTGAGGAGACTGAGGAGACCGAGAGAGACGCAGAGACTGAGGAGACCGAGAGAGACGCAGAGACTGAGGAGACCGAGAGAGACGCAGAGACTGAGGAGACCGAGAGAGACGCAGAGACTGAGGAGACCGAGAGAGACGCAGAGACTGAGGAGACCGAGAGAGACGCAGAGACTGAGGAGACCGAGAGAGACACAGAGACCGAGGAGGCACAGAGACTGAGGAGACCGAGAGCGACACAGAGACCGAGAGCGACACAGAGACCGAGAGCGACACAGAGACCGAGAGCGACGCAGAGACTGAGGAGACTGAGGAGACCGAGAGAGACGCAGAGACTGAGGAGACCGAGAGAGACGCAGAGACTGAGGAGACCGAGAGAGACGCAGAGACTGAGGAGACCGAGAGAGACGCAGAGACTGAGGAGACCGAGAGAGACGCAGAGACTGAGGAGACCGAGAGAGACGCAGAGACTGAGGAGACCGAGAGAGACGCAGAGACTGAGGAGACCGAGAGAGACACAGAGACCGAGGAGGCACAGAGACTGAGGAGACCGAGAGAGACACAGAGACCGAGGAGGCACAGAGACTGAGGAGACCGAGAGAGACACAGAGACTGAGGAGACCGAGAGCTACAGAGACCGAGGAGGCACAGAGACTGAGGAGACCGAGAGCTACAGAGACTGAGAGAGACACAGAGACCGAGAGAGACACAGAGACTGAGGAGACCGAGAGAGACACAGAGACTGAGGAGACCGAGAGCGACACAGAGACCGAGAGCGACACAGAGACCGAGAGCGACACAGAGACCGAGAGCGACACAGAGACCGAGAGCGACACAGAGACCGAGAGCGACACAGAGACCGAGGAGACCGAGAGCGACACAGAGACCGAGAGCGACACAGAGACCGAGAGCGACACAGAGACCGAGAGCGACACAGAGACCGAGAGCGACACAGAGACCGAGGAGACCGAGAGCTACAGAGACCGAGAGCTGCAGAGACCAAGAGAGACGCAGAGACTGAGGAAACCGAGAGCTGCAGAGACTGAGAAAGACACAGAGACTGAGGAGACCGAGAGCTACAGAGACTGAGGAAACCGAGAGCTACAGAGACCGAGAGAGATGCAGAGACTGAGGAGACCGAGAGACACAGAGACTGAGGAAACCGAGATCTACAGAGACCGAGAGAGACGCAGAGACTGAGGAGACCGAGAGAGACGCAGAGACTGAGGAGACCGAGAGAGACGCAGAGACTGAGGAGACCGAGAGAGACGCAGAGACTGAGGAGACCGAGAGAGACGCAGAGACTGAGGAGACCGAGAGAGACGCAGAGACTGAGGAGACCGAGAGACACAGAGACTGAGGAAACCGAGATCTACAGAGACCGAGAGAGACGCAGAGACTGAGGAGACCGAGAGAGACGCAGAGACTGAGGAGACCGAGAGAGACGCAGAGACTGAGGAGACCGAGAGAGACGCAGAGACTGAGGAGACCGAGAGAGACGCAGAGACTGAGGAGACCGAGAGAGACGCAGAGACCGAGAGAGGCACAGAGACTGAGGAGACCGAGAGAGGCACAGAGACTGAGGAGACCGAGAGAGGCACAGAGACTGAGGAGACCGAAAGATATAGCGATTCAAAAGGAGAAAGATACAGAGTGAGATCGATAGAGACATAAAGAGACTGAAAAGGAGACAGAGATACAGAGACTGAGGAGACAGAGTGAGACAGAGACCGAAAAGTAGACCGATCAGTATAGATAAACACGGCACTCATACAGCATGAAGTATTCGTGCTCAAGTAGGGTATCCGGCCCGTCTTCATCCGCAGAGAAAAAAAAACTTGGCCCTCAAAAGAATTATTTTGCAGTAAAAGATTCCATTTATTAACAACCAGGTGACAATTATGTTAAATGTTTTCGGTCCCAGATTGGACCTTCATCAGAACTGGTTCAGAGAACGGTTCTATATACCGCCATGTGTAACAGAAGTACAGACAGAGATACAGAGACTGAGGAGACTGAGAGATACAGAGACCAAGAGACACACAGAGAAAGACCGAGCGATACAGACACCGAGAGAGACACAGAGACTGAGGAGACAAAGATACAGAGATCGAAAAGGAGACAGAAATAGAGATACAGAGACTGAAGAGACCGAGAAAGACACAGAGACTAAGGAGACCGAGAGATACAGAGAGAGAAACTGAGAGACACACAGAAATTGAGGAAACCAAGAGATTGTCACGCTCGCGCCTTGGCAGAGTGGCGCGAGTCGGGGGGTTGTGGCCCCACTGTGCCACAAACCAGACTACCCTGGAAGGGGCGTAACTACGGCAGCTACCTCGGTCTTCACTGGAGCCTCTGATGGTGAGGTCAGGCTTGTGCGGCAGGTAGCTGCTGGTTGCCACTCTAGGGTGGTGTCTGGCTGTGGCTGCTGATCCCACTCAGGAACAGGACACCTGGACAGGTGTGAGTGACAAGCAGGCTGAGACATGGCAAGCAGGCACGGCTTGGTACACTGGCAAGCACGGCTTGGAGACACAGGACAGGCGGGCACGGCTTGGAGACACAGGATAGACGGGCACGGCTTGGAGACACAGGACAGACGGGCACGGCTTGGAGACACAGGACAGGCGGGCACGGCTTGGAGACACAGGACAGACTGGCGTGGTATGAGTAGGGACAGGTAAGGACCTATTCACACAGCAGGTGTAGGCAGGAAGGAGTGGTGTATGTTGGAACAGGATTTGGACCTGTTCACACAGGAGGTGCAGGTACGGATATAGGCTGGAGTGCGGAGTAGGCAGAGCCGCAGGGGTGCGGAACAGGCTGGGCTGCAAGCGGGCCGGGCAGGCAGAGCGGCTAGGGAGCCGAGCAGGCAGAGCGGCTAGGGAGCCGAGCAGGCAGAGCGGCTAGGGAGCCGAGCAGGCAGAGCGGCTAGGGAGCCGAGCAGGCAGAGCGGCTAGGGAGCCGAGCAGGCAGAGCGGCTAGGGAGCCGAGCAGGCAGAGCGGCTAGGGAGCCGTGCAGGCAGAGCTGCAAGGGTGCAGATGCACAGATAGAACTGCAAGGGTTCAGATTCACAGATAGAACTGCAAGGGTGCAGATTCACAGATAGGGAGGACACAAGGAAAGACACCGCAGGTAAGGAAGCCACGGACAAGAAGAAAGGGAGATTAAGGTAGGACAGAGTACAGACAAGGTACTGGGACCAAGACTCAAGGGCCAGGATATTCTGCCTCCTGGCAGGCAGACAAGGTACAAGGCAAGACTAGGAGTAATCCTCCAGAGAAGGAGATACACAGAACAGGGCCTGGCTAGCTCAGCAGCAAGTTGCTGAGTATAGACATTGCTCAGGCAATGTTTCAGTGGTTGTGGCGGAGCTAAATAGTCAAGGGCTCTAGGTGATTGGTCAGGGACCCATTAGCCAGGTGCACCCTGACTGTATAAGAACCAGAGAGTTCAGGCACCGCCCCCCTATACACACAGTCAGGAAACATGGAGAGCAGAGGCACAGAGGTGGCAACAGACAGAATTCACAGCATGGCTTGAAGCAGAAAGTAAGTTGGTGTGCGGGGGATGGGAGGCCATGCAGTGATGCCAGCAGGGTTGTTACAGAGATACAGAGACCAAAAAGGAGACAGAGATACAGAGACCGAAAAGGAGACAGAAGCAGAGACTGAGGAGCCCGAGAGAAAGACACCAAGAGATACAGAGACCAAAATGGAGATAGACCGAAAAGGAGACAGAGATAGAGACGGAGAGATACAGAGAGAAAGACCGAGAGAGTGACCGATACAGAGAGACCTAGAGCGAAACTGACAGATACAGAGAGACCGAGAGATCATACAGAGAGAGACAGAGACCGAAAAGGAGACAGCGAGAGATACAGAGATAGACCAAGAGATACAGAGAGCAAAACCGACTGATACAGAAAGAGAGATACAGAGAGAGCGCAATATACAGAGAGATACACAGAGAGAGAGACAGAGAGATACAGAGACCAAAAAGGAGACAGAGATACTGAGAGAGAGAGATAAGACATACAAAGAGAGACCAAGATACAGAGAGATACAGAGACCGTAAAGCAGACAGAGAGATACAGAGACTGAGGAGCCTGAGAGAGACAGATATAGAGATACACAGAGAGAGACTGAGAGATACAGAGAGTGAATGATACACAGAGAAAGCGACCGAAAGATACAGAGAGACAGAGACTGAGAACGAGAGAAACAGAGACCAAAAAGGAGACAGAGTGATACAGAAAGAGAGACCGTGAGATACAGAGACTGAAAAGGAGACAGAGAAACAGAGAGACTGAGGAGACCGAGAGATACAGATAGAAAAGGAGACAGCGAGACATACAGAGAGAAAGACCGAGAGATACAGCGAGACCCAAGAGATACAGAAAGCAAGTGATAGAGAGAGACAGAGACTGAGAAGATCGAGAGATACAGAGACCGAAAAGGAGACAGAGAGAAAGACCAAGAGACACACAAAGACTGAGGAGACCGAGAGATACAGAGACTGAAAAGGAGACAGAGAGAGACCGAAAAGGAGACCGAGAAATACAGAGTGTGACGAACAGCCCACCGCCGTTCGTCTACTTACGGGCGATACTAACGGGGGTCCCGCTGCCACCAAAACGCGACGGACAGCGGACCCTGTGTCACCACTATGTCACAATCCCACCACTGACACGGGTGTATCAGCGGACGGAGGGATGTGACACAATGCCGGCACACAGCTATCACAGGCACCGTTGGGGCTTATCTTAGTTATCCCACCACCGGCACCATGTGACAAAAATATCCAGCAAGCTAATCTCGCTCTACAATTTGCCGCAGGGGGAGTTTAATTTGGATGCCCCACCACTGCTATCAATCTTCCAAGTACTGCGGGGATTTATGTATATCCCACTTTCTCAGTTCCACTTTGGAACTCACAGCTCTCCGGCGCCCCCCTTACCCTCAGGTCAGTCAGGGAACTGCACCTAGGATAATTGGTCGCCGGACGGGCTGCCTGTTGTGAACCGGCAATTAGGCTTCTGCAGTAAGGGAATTATCAATGCTGTGGCTGCAGACCCTTATTCAGCAATATAAGACCCTTCTGTACTGCCAGCAAGCCGTAATAGCCGTACACAACGCGCTGCCACCAGTCACGGTTACTTAATTCACAGTGTTAAATTAAGAGGGTCCGTGGCAAACCCTTTGAATTAGTAGCGATTATCTATCAAAGGCGTATAGTTCGAGTCTTAGAGCATGGAGACAGATCTAAATAATTATTTCATTTATTTTCCGAAAGAGGACAGTGATTACAGATAAAAGTTGCTATAAAATTGAGACATAAAATATGTACAGTACAGGTATAAAATAAAAGTGGAGAAAACAAAGAGATTACACTCACAGTTCCATATTGTTCCTTAGGCAGACCATGCGGCTAAGGTGGGTGGAGGCGGAGCTGCACTTCTCCGCTCATCTGGATCTTTCTAGCACGACGACTTGAGCTGTTCTGAGCTGGTTCTGCCAGGGAATGCCTTATAGACTTTCCTATGTGACATCACAGAGAGGTGCATTCTGGGTTGATCCCACCTCTCTTATCCAAGTTATGTTTTGGCTACAAAACTTAGATTAGCTATAACTTTATGGGAGAAGCTGGTATGGACTCATCAGTGGTATCATGTTTCCCAGCGTAATGAGCCCATCAAGAAAACATCAAACATCTATGCGATATGACCGTCCATTTGGGCGCAAATCATATCTCAGGTTCTGGACATCCGAGAGTTTTGCAACAGGCACCACAGCGAAGCTGGGTCTGCTCGGATCGCAGAAATATGATTTTTATATTTCTGCTGGGTATGGTTTTCGCGGGACAATCCCTTATTGTTTTATTCAAACTCCTGGTTTCAAACAAAGAGTTTAGTTCCCGCACTTTTTTTCTCTTTCAGCTGAGAGAAGCTAAATGGTGTGAGGAAGATGGTCTAGCTAATTAACATTCCTGCTCTTCCAGAGGAAGTGGCAGGGTTGATAAAACCTGGGGGGAAGGAATTCCTACTACTGACAGTTTACAATGTCCTAGGATGGAGGATTTGTTAGCACATTGCAACAGAAAACATATCTTGCCGACATTGTACATCACACCTCCCCCCTTAAGAGGGCGCTAAGGAGGCATTACCTCTCGGTAATCGGCCATGCGCACCGCAGCTGGTTCGCCCCGGCGGGACAACCCATCGGCATTGCCGTTTTCACTGCCTTTCCTGTGTTTTACAGTAAAATCGTACTGTTGAAGGGCAAGGCTCCAGCGGAGCAATCTTCCATTGGTTCCGGACACTGTGTGCAACCAGCTCAGAGGGTTGTGGTCAGTTACCACCGTGAAGGCGCGCCCGTACAGGTAGGGCTGCAAACGTTGCAGTGCCCACACCATGGCCAGACACTCCTTCTCGATGGTCGAGTATGCCACTTCCCTCGGCAGAAGTTTCCGGCTCAGGTACAACACGGGGTGCTCTTGGTTCCCCGAGTCGACCTGGCTAAGCACAGCACCGAGGCCAAACTCGCTGGCGTCGGTCTGTACCAGAAACGGGCGACTGCTGTCGACTGCTCTCAACACTGGAGAGTTGCACAGGGCTGCTTTCAAAGCTTGGAAAGCCGCCTCACAGTCATCTGTCCAGTTGACTGTTTGGGGTAGCCTCTGCTTGGTGAGGTCAGTCAAGGGTTTGGCAAGGGCGCTATAGTCCTGTACGAACCGCCTATAGTACCCTGCAGTGCCCAAGAAGGACTTCACCTGTTTCTTGGTCCTGGGGGTGGGCCAGGACACGATTGCGTCCACTTTTCCTGGCTCCGGACTCATGGAACCCCCGCCTACCCGGTGCCCCAGGTAGTGGACCTTGCGCATGCCTATCTGGCACTTCCCCGGCTTGATGGTCAGGCCTGCCTGGTGAAGACGCTTGAGCACCTCCTGGAGGTGCTGAAGGTGTTCCTCCCAGGTGGAACTGAAGACGGCAATATCGTCTAAGTACGCCACGGCGTACTCCTCCAGTCCCCGAAGCAGGTGGTTGACCATCCGCTGGAAAGTGGCAGGGGCATTCTTCATGCCGAAGGGCATGACCGTGGACTCGTACAGTCCAAAGGGGGTGATAAAGGCGGATTTCTCCTGCGCCTCAGGGCTCAGGGGAATCTGCCAGTATCCCCGACTCAAATCCATGATGGATATGTAGTTGGCGTTTGTCAACCGCTCGAGCAGATCCTCGATGCGCGGCATTGGGTGGGCATCAGAGGTTGTGATGGCGTTGAGCCCCCTGTAGTCCACGCAGAACCGGGTGGTTCGATCCTTTTTAGGAACGAGGACTACAGGTGAAGCCCACGCACCTTTTGACCGTCGAATCACTCCCAGCCTTAACATCTCATCGACCTCTCGGCGCATGACTTGTTGCACCGTTTCAGAGATCCGATAAGGTGTTCGCCGTAATGGGGCATGATTCCCGGTGTCCACCTCATGAACCGCTAACTCCGTCCTCCCAGGACGGTTGGTGAACACGGGCCGGAAGAGTTCCAGGGTGGCCATCAACTGCAACCGCTGGGACACGGTGAGCGAACCACTTATCTCCATGTCCTCAGTGGACCCATTGGCCTTGGCCTGGGCCAGCATGTCCAGGAGGGAATCTTCCTCCCCATCCTCTGGCAGATTGCAGACCGGTAGGATGCAAGCTTCACGTTCGTAGTGCGCCTTCAGCATGTTGACGTGAAAGGCCTTGCGCCTACCCCGAGCATGGTCAAGCGTGACCACGTAGGTGACCGGGTTGAGCTGTTGGTGGACGACGTACGGGCCTTCCCAGGCTGCCTGAAGCTTATCCGTTGGTACAGGGACCAGCGCCCACACCTTTTGACCCACCTGGTAGGTCCGCTCCCGGGCGTTCTGGTCGTACCAGTGCTTCTGGTCAGCCTGAGCCTGCGTCATGTTGTCATGCACCAACTGCGTCAAGGTCTGCATCTTGTCACGGAAGCGCATGACATAATCCACGATGGACACTTCTGTGGGGTTTGGCTCATCTTCCCAGGATTCTCTTATCAACCCAAGGGGTCCCCGGACTCGCCTGCCATACAGGAGCTCGAAGGGGGAGAACCCGGTCGAGGCCTGCGGAACTTCTCTGTAAGCGAACAGCAGGTGTGGGAGGTACCGCTCCCAGTCGCGCCCTTGGGTCTCAACCAGTATGCGGAGCATCTGTTTGAGGGTACCGTTGAAACGTTCACACAAACCATTAGTCTGTGGGTGATACGGACTCGATACCAGCTGCGTCACCTGCATTTTCTCACAGAGAGCCTCCATTAGGCGAGACATGAATTGGGGCCCTTGATCGGTAAGCATCTCCCTGGGAAATCCTACTCTTGAAAAGATGGTCACCAGTGCGTCAGCCACCTTATCTGCCCTGGTTGAAGACAGAGCTACTGCCTCTGGGTACCGGGTAGCGTAGTCTACCACGGTGAGAATGTATCGCTTTCCGGAGCTGCTGGGGACGGACAGCGGTCCTACAATGTCCACCGCGATTCTCTGGAAAGGCTCCTCTATCACCGGCAAAGGAATAAGGGGAGCCTTAAGAGCAGGCCCCGCCTTACCCACTTTTTGACAGGTGGCACAGGAGCGGCAGTAGTGTGTTACATCTGTCCCCATCTTGGGCCAATAGAAGTGTTGAGACAGCCGTGCCTTTGTTTTGCTGATCCCCAAGTGTCCAGCGAGTGGAATCTCATGGGCAATCCGCAACAACTCAGTTCTGAACTGATAGGGGACGACCAGCTGTCTTTCCCTCAACCACTCCTTTTTAGGATCTCCGGGTACTGTCTCCCGGTACAACCTTCCTCGTTCCCAGAACACCCTCTCCTTATCAGACTTGGAGGTGGGCGTCTCGGCGAGACCTCTCAATTTCTCCAGGCTGGCATCTGAGTGCAGAGCAGCCTGGAACTCCATGCTGGAGGCTGCCAGAAGTGACGTCAGGGTCCCCTCTTTACTGGGACCCTCTGGAACCGGCTCTGGGTTCACCTCTGGTTCAGTCTCTCCTGTAGCAGCAGAGGGTCCAGAAGACAGTGCGTTACCTGCGATCTGGGCACTCTGACTGCGTGTGACAGCTGCTATGTATGCTGTCTCCCTGGGGATTTCTTCAGACCCACCAGCTGGTGCTGCCCTGGGCTCTACCTCCCCATCCACCCCCAACACTTTAGGAGCAGTGCTACTTATGGGCCAGTTACCTTCCTCGGTGGCACTGGTCAGCTGCATGGCATTACCTTCCTCATGGTCCCCATGCACCTCCCCATTCTCTTGAGCACCGTTGCTTGCTCCTGCCAGGGGTTCCTCAGCCGTCTCACTCCGCAGAGTGACGGGGCTGAGCACCTCGGTACCTGTGGACACATCTACCGTTTCAAAGAAAGGGTTAACGGGTTCAGTCGGCACAGATACATCAACATCATCATTCCTAGGAAAAGAATGGTTATCAGTTTGCTTTGGTACATTCACATCAGCATCAGCATCATACCTTGGGAAAGAATGGTTGTTAGTTGCATCATTACTCATCAAGGCATTAGCAGGTAACACATTCAGTTTCCCATCATCAACATCATCAGGGTTAACGTTACCCTTATTATCAGTTTGGGGAAGGGTGTCAGGGACATAGTATGCAACCATCCTCCCCAAGTCAGTCCCCAATAAAACATCAGTGGGCAGGTTTTCAGACACTCCCACCTCCCTCAACCCGCTCCCGGCACCCCAGTCAAGAAAAACTCGTGCCACTGGCAAGGGACAACGGGTGCCTCCAATCCCGGTGACAGTCAGGGTTTTCCCCTCAACAAACTCTTCAGGGGCCGCCAGTCCAGGACGGATGAGGGTTCGTTCAGCCCCGGTGTCCTTGAGGCCTGTAGCAAGACGGGCCCCCACCTGAACAGGTTGAACGTTGTCGTCAGCCCTCCCAACCACACCTCCCACCAAAAGAACAGAGGCGTTGGGCCCGGGGGCCTTGGCTGGGGGGTTCTTCGGCCTATCCGGACAGGTGTAAGAGAAGTGACCAGGCCGCTTGCAGTGGTGACACAGGCGACTGTCAGTAGCCGGCCTGTTGTTGGCAACAGGGACAGGGCCTCCGGAGGGACGGCTAGCTGGGGCATTGGGGTTGGTTGCTGGCTTACCCCCTTTCCAGCTGGTGGCGACTGGCCTCCGCGTCTCGGGCTTCCGGTTGGCCTCATGGTTGTCGGCGATCTGCGCCGCTTTGTCCGCGTTCGTTGGTTCGCGGTCCAGGATGAACTGTCGGACCTCAGCTGGGCAGAGATGCAGGAACTGGTCTTTGATCATCAGGTCCCGTAGCTGCTCAAAGGTTTCAACGGACAGTCCATGGATCCACTGGTCAAAGTGGGTCCTGAGTCCTTGCACCACATCACTGTAGCTATCGTGTGGGCCACGTTGGAGGTGTCGGAACTTCTTTCGGTATACCTCAGGTGTCAGCCGGTATTTGGCGATCAGCGCCTGCTTTATGGCGTCATAGTCGTCATCGGCTTCTGGCGGAAGAGAAGCAAATGCCTCCAGGGCTTTGCCTTTTAGCCCTGGGGTCAAGTACCTTGCCCATTGGTCTCTAGGCAGCTGGTACTGTCTGCAGGCTTTCTCAAAGGCTCGCAGAAATGTGTCCAAGTCCCCATCCTTTTCCATCACGGGAAAATGCTCTGGCCGGGGTTTAGGAGTCTGGACGCTGCTGGGCTCACTGCTTCGGGCTGTGGGGGCATTCCCACCCCGCTGGAGTACCTCCAGTTCATGGGCCCTCTGCGCCTCCCTCTCGGCTCGCTGCTCTGCTCTCTCAGCCTCCGCTCGGCGCTCAGCTCTCTCAGCCTGGGCTTGACGCTCGGCTTGGGCCTCCTGCCGATATTGCTGGATCAGCCTCACCCGCCCATCACTGTCTTCGGCGGGGAGTGCGTCCAAGGCCATTTGCAGATAGGGGTCCACCCCGTCCTGGTTGAATGTGGGGCCAGCGCTCAGGAGTGGAGCCTCTGCTGCAGCCCCATTGCCACTTGGGCCAACTTCTGCGCTCGCTGGATTCTGGTCGTTGTCCAGCTGCACTAGAGCCGCGATCATTTGAGCTCTGTTTTTGTTCGTGGCGTCAAGGCCTTGGTACGTGCATAACCCAGCAAGAACTTCCTTTGTCTGCCGGTTGTACCAAGGTTCTCCTTTTGCCGCCATGGTTGCCAAATAAAAGATAGAAAAAGAAAAACGAAGAAATGGGAGGGAATACTTGTATGTACACACAAATGTCTCAGAACTAGTAACCACTGAGTCTGTTCTCCAAAACCTATGATGCAGGATTCCCGCAGGAACCGTGCAGGTTTTTAGTGAGAGGAATGATTGCTCAAACCAAATCACTAATGCTCTAGGATTATCCCACCGCTCTGCCACCAATATGTGACGAACAGCCCACCGCTGTTCGTCTACTTACGGGCGATACTAACGGGGGTCCCGCTGCCACCAAAACGCGACGGACAGCGGACCCTGTGTCACCACTATGTCACAATCCCACCACTGACACGGGTGTATCAGCGGACGGAGGGACGTGACACAATGCCGGCACACAGCTATCACAGGCACCGTTGGGGCTTATCTTAGTTATCCCACCACCGGCACCATGTGACAAAAATATCCAGCAAGCTAATCTCGCTCTACAATTTGCCGCAGGGGGAGTTTAATTTGGATGCCCCACCACTGCTATCAATCTTCCAAGTACTGCGGGGATTTATGTATATCCCACTTTCTCAGTTCCACTTTGGAACTCACAGCTCTCCGGCGCCCCCCTTACCCTCAGGTCAGTCAGGGAACTGCACCTAGGATAATTGGTCGCCGGACGGGCTGCCTGTTGTGAACCGGCAATTAGGCTTCTGCAGTAAGGGAATTATCAATGCTGTGGCTGCAGACCCTTATTCAGCAATATAAGACCCTTCTGTACTGCCAGCAAGCCGTAATAGCCGTACACAACGCGCTGCCACCAGTCACGGTTACTTAATTCACAGTGTTAAATTAAGAGGGTCCGTGGCAAACCCTTTGAATTAGTAGCGATTATCTATCAAAGGCGTATAGTTCGAGTCTTAGAGCATGGAGACAGATCTAAATAATTATTTCATTTATTTTCCGAAAGAGGACAGTGATTACAGATAAAAGTTGCTATAAAATTGAGACATAAAATATGTACAGTACAGGTATAAAATAAAAGTGGAGAAAACAAAGAGATTACACTCACAGTTCCATATTGTTCCTTAGGCAGACCATGCGGCTAAGGTGGGTGGAGGCGGAGCTGCACTTCTCCGCTCATCTGGATCTTTCTAGCACGACGACTTGAGCTGTTCTGAGCTGGTTCTGCCAGGGAATGCCTTATAGACTTTCCTATGTGACATCACAGAGAGGTGCATTCTGGGTTGATCCCACCTCTCTTATCCAAGTTATGTTTTGGCTACAAAACTTAGATTAGCTATAACTTTATGGGAGAAGCTGGTATGGACTCATCAGTGGTATCATGTTTCCCAGCGTAATGAGCCCATCAAGAAAACATCAAACATCTATGCGATATGACCGTCCATTTGGGCGCAAATCATATCTCAGGTTCTGGACATCCGAGAGTTTTGCAACAGGCACCACAGCGAAGCTGGGTCTGCTCGGATCGCAGAAATATGATTTTTATATTTCTGCTGGGTATGGTTTTCGCGGGACAATCCCTTATTGTTTTATTCAAACTCCTGGTTTCAAACAAAGAGTTTAGTTCCCGCACTTTTTTTCTCTTTCAGCTGAGAGAAGCCAAATGGTGTGAGGAAGATGGTCTAGCTAATTAACATTCCTGCTCTTCCAGAGGAAGTGGCAGGGTTGATAAAACCTGGGGGGAAGGAATTCCTACTACTGACAGTTTACAATGTCCTAGGATGGAGGATTTGTTAGCACATTGCAACAGAAAACATATCTTGCCGACATTGTACATCACACAGAGTGTGATGCTAGGGAGACTCCAGGGGTGAACCCGCAGGACTGCGACAACGAACTTCCCTCTGGCGAGCTGGCAAGGTGGACCACCCCCTATAAAGGGAGCATTAGGGGCAGGCCCAGGGGAGAATATCTCTGCGGAAGCTGATACCCGGGGACAGCTGGAGGGAGACACACGGGTGGCGGACTTGAAGACGGGAAGGAGAATCTGGTGACCACAGGGGAGACTGCAAGTCCAAAATGAGGTGGCTGAAGAGAAGGGGCTGACGACACAGGAGGAGGCAGGCACAGGCTGGGAAGGACGGGCACTAGAAAAGAACACAAGGGGAGGACAATAAGAGGTACGGCAGCGCAAAGGTGCAGAACGCAAGGCAGGGGAGCGTGGGCCCAAATCAAACGTGAAACACAAATGATAGGCACAGAGCAGGGGGCATGGCTACCTGATATAGTGCGCGCTGCAGGACTTCCGGGTCAGGGTCCTCCAGGATCATAGAGGAAAGGGATGGACTGGTTGCAGTTCAGCCCGGAGTGAGGGTGCCGCAGAGTCTGTGGTGCGAGATACGCACGAGGGAGCTGGGTGACGCGTGCTCACTCCGAGAGCGTGCCGGGAGGGGTGAGCGTGCCGGGGCACGGAGGGTGGTGTGATGGAGGCGGCCGCAGGCACGATGGGGGCGGCGGGAGCAGAGGCAGCAGTGGCAGGCGTGACAGTACCCCCCCTCCTTATGCCCCCTCTTCTTAAGACCGGAAAGGAACCTTGCTAAAATTTGAGGAGCCTGGATGTTCTCCTGGGGTTCCCAAGATCTTTCCTTGGGACCAAAACCTTTCCAATCAATTAAAAAGAGGGCCTTACCTCTAGACCTTTTCATAGCAAGAATATCTTTAACTTCAAAGACATCCTGTGCGGAAACAGGCTGAGGCGAGTAGAAGAAGCGTGGAACTGGTTAAGTACGACAGGTTTCAGGAGGGAAACGTGGAAGGAATTGGGAATTCGTAGAGAGGCGCGGAGCTTTAACTTGTAGGCAACATCGTTGATACGAGCTAGGACCTCAAAAGGTCTGATGTAGCGGGGACCTAGTTTATATGAGGGGATCTTAAGGCGGACAAATTTGGAGGACAGCCATACTTTATTCCCAGGATGATACAACGGGGGATCCAGGCGTTTATCGGCATGTCTCCATCCTGTCCCGTGCTCGTTCAAGTGCGGCTTTGGTCTCCTGCCAGACCCTGGAGAACTCCGTCAGAAGATCGGCCGCCGGCACACCTGAGACAGGGGGTACCGGCAGAGGTACACCAGGATGTTGCCTGTAGACGATAAAGAAAGGTGACTTGAAAGAGGATTCACTGGTGTGGTTGTAGGCAAATTCGGCCCAAGGGAGTAAGCTGGACCAATCGTTCTGGTGGGCGTTGGAGAAATGACAGAGATAAGTTACAAGGCTTTGATTAGTATGTTCTGCTTGACCGTTAGTTTGGGGGTGGTATGCAGAGGAAAAGTCTAACGTCACTTCCATCAGTTTGCATAGGGCTCTCCAAAACCGCGAGGTGAACTGAACTCCTCTGTCCGAAACAATATGCTGGGGAAAGCCGTGAATCCGAAAAACATGGGTGATGAAAATTCTCGCCAACTAGGGAGCAGAAGGTAATCCTGGCAGAGAAATGAAATGGGTCATCTTGGAAAATCGATCCACGACCACCAGGATGACTGTATCACCCAAATACCGAGGCAGATCAGTAATAAAGTCCATTGCAATATGTTGCCAGGGAGCCGAAGGAACCGGAAGCGGGTGCAAGAGACCAGAGGGTGGGTGCCGATGGACTTTGTTTTTGGCACAAGATGGACAGGAGGCGATAAAACTTCAGACATCTTGAGGAAGAGAGGGCCACCAATAGAAATGAGAGAGTTTTCTTGAGGCCAACATGCTTGGGGGCATGACCTCAGTGTAAGACTCGCTTCCTATTGCTTTCTCGAACAAAAGTCTTACCCGGAGGCAATGAAGTCAGATTAACAGGCGCAACCACAATGACCTTGCTAGGATCCACGATGTGCGATGGTTCCTCCTCACTATCGGTGACCAGAAAGGACCTGGATAAGGCATCTGCTTTGAGGTTGTTATCGTCGGGACGGAAATGAAGCTGAAAATTGAACCGGGCAAAGAACAGCGACGACCTGGCCTGCCGGGGATTAAGCCTTTGTGCTGACCGGATGTATGCCAGGTTCTTGTGGTCTGTGTAGATTTTGAATGGATGTACAGCTCCCTCCAGGAGATACCGCCACTCCTCCAAGGCTAATTTGATAGCGAGCAGCTCCCTGTCACCAATGGCATAGTTCCTCTCCGAGGTGGAGAACGTTTTAGAGAAGAATCTGCAGGTGATCAGTCCAGAGGATGACCTCTGAGAAAGAACCACACCGGCCTTGGTGGCAGAGGCATCTACCTCAAGAGTGAAGGGCTTGAAGCTACAGGACGATAAGAGTACGGGAGCTGTAGCAAAGGCTTGTCTCAAGGACCGGAAGGCGTTCTCGGCCTCAGGAGACCAGAGGTGAGGGTTGGCTCCCTTACGGATCAGAGCGGAAATAGGACCGGTCATGGTGAAAAAGTGTGGGATAAACTGCCGGTAGTAATTAGCGAAACCAAGGAATCACTGGATTGCCTTAGCTCCCTTGGGATGCGGCCAGTTGAGTACGGTGGACACTTTTCCCGGGTCCATACGTAGGCCTGAGTCGGAAATGATGTAACTCAAGAACGGTAGAGAAGACAGTTCGAAGGCGCATTTCTCGAGCTTGGCATAAAGACGATGCTCTCTCAGACGTAATAACACTTGGCGGACGTCTCTTCTGTAAGTAGACAAGTCCAGGGAAAACACAAGAATGTCGTCCAAGTACACCATTACACAGGAACAGAGTAGATCTCGGAATACATCGTTGACAAATTCCTGGAACACCGCGGGGGCATGGCACAAGCCGAAGGGTTTAACCAAATACTCATAGTGGCCGTCACGGATGTTGAAAGCGGTCTTCCACTCATCTCCGGGGCGAATACGGATCAGATTATAGGCCCCACGAAGATCCAATTTTGTGAAGATTCGTGCCCCCGCAGATGGTTGAACAGCTTCGGAATGAGAGGAAGCGGATATTTGTTTTTAATGGTGATATCGTTGAGACCCCGGTAGTCAATGGAGGGACCCATCCTTTTTCTTGACGAAGAAGAAACCTGCTCCTGCAGGCGAAGAAGATTTGCGAATAAAGCCTCTGGCCAAATTCTCTTGGACATATTCGGTCATGGCCTGGGTCTCGGAAGGAGACAGCAGATAGATCCGACCTCAGGGCGGAGTGGAGCCTGGAACGAGGTCGATTGGACAATCATATGGGCGATGCGGAGGTAGGCTCTCTGTCTCCTTCTTGTTGAAGACGTCCGCAAAGGCCCAATAGGCAGAAGGTAAATTTGGAGACATCGAAGTTGGTCGTGAGGAGTTCCTCGGCTGGACGTAAAGCAAACATTTATTCTGGCAAGACTGTCCCTAACGCAGAATGTCACCAGAACGCCAGTCTAGCGTAGGCTCGTGTGTTCTCAACCACGGAAGTCCCAAAAGGATGGTATGAGACAACGAGAGCAGCACGTAGAAGGCTATCCTCTCCCGGTGTAAGGCTCCAATCTGAAGTTCCAGCTCTTCAGTGACCTGAGTAACGGACACCCACAGGGGTTGGCCGTCGACTGAAGCAATCTGCCGAGGAGTCTTCAGGGACTTGACAGGGATCTGAAGCTTCCTAACAACCTCGAGCTGAATGAAGTTTCCAGCCGCACCAGAATCTACGTAAGTCCACTCGGAAAAACGCTTGGAACCCAGATGCAAAAGAACAGAAAGGTTGTCATGCCCTCAGCTGCAGGCCCGGTCTCTGCTGCGTAGGGAGACCAGCGCCTATCTCGCAGCTCCACTGGTACTACTCACCCTGTCCGTGGCTCCAGACAATCAGCGGCTCCTTTCTCTGCTATGAACCTGCGTGCTCTTGGCAGGTCTCCTGGTAATGCTCTTAGGAGACGCGCCCCGCTTCCTGCACATACTTAAAACAGCATGGCACTTGTTCTCTATTAGGGCTGTCTGTGCTGTGATGTTCTGTGCATAAAAGGCATCCTCCCTTTGAGGGAGGTGCCTGAACAACATATTCATTCTGTGGGATCGCTGGCTTCCACTCAGGCCAAACTCTGCTTTGCTCTGCGTACTGAAGGCTGTTGCTATATTCTAATATCTGTCTTCTCAGAATCCTCTGCTGGCAGTTCCCACTACTGGATCCTTCTGGACACTCCGGTTTCTACCCCAGACTGACCAAGGCTCTCCTCTTGGAATCATCCAGTTACCATTGCCGGCTAGTTCCGTCTTTCTAAGTTTACACAGACCTTTCGGGATTCTCGCCACCTCCTCTATACCGTCTGTATGGGTCGTCCCTCTGGTCCGGGTATCACGGCATTAAGGTCACCTGGTTTTGCAACGGGGGAGCCGCTGTATAGGGGTACACCTTGCCCGGTGCACCACTACGTGGTTCTGTGTCGTGGTCCAGAGGGTTCTTCCCTCAGGCACATTTTCCATTTGTTTGCTTCCTTTAATAAACATCATTAGTTTTTTGAATCTCATTCCCCTGTCTCTTGTGTATCAGGTATACAGCTACCACTGCACCATCAGTGGTCTAGTGAGTCCACTATACATCTTCATGCCCTGTGGGTGTAACAAGGGGTCAAAGGTAGAGAGGAATCACAGGTACCTAGGGAGGCCTCTCTTACCTGTCCAAGGCAGAGGCGTTTCCCGGCCACTCGGGACAGGAACGCAGGAAGTGGGATGCACTCCCACAATAGAAGCAGAGACCCTGTGTGACCCTCTCCTGCGCTGCTCTACCGGATGAGTCGATCCACTTGCATTGGTTCCGGTGCAGTGCCGCAGAAGCTGTCACAGGGCACGAGCGGGGAGGACTGCGGGTAGTCGGGGTGAGGCGAGGAAATCTCTCTAGTGGCCTCTCGGGAGCGCTCCTGAAAGCGCAAGTCGATGTGGGTAGCTAGGGAGATCAGATCCTCCAAGGAGGTTGGAGTGTCCCGACCCACCAGCTCGTCCTGGATTCGACCTGAGAGTCCTCGCCAAAAGGCTCCTACCAAGGCCTCATTGTTCCAACTAAGCTCAGAGGATAGGGTACGGAACCGAATGGCGTATTGACCTACCGTGCACTGGTGAAGATTAAAAAGCGACTCGGTAGTAGAGGCTAGGCTCATCAAACACCTTACGAAAGGTGTCTAGAAAGTTGGGAGACTAAGGGGTCATTTCTTTCCCAGAGGGGATTTACCCAGGCTAAAGCCTCGCCCTCTAAATGGGATACGACAAAGGCCACCTTGGATCGGTCAGTGGGGTATTGCTGTGGCAGCAGCTCAAAGTGTAGCTGGCATTGATTTAAAAACCCCCTACACAATTTGGGAGCCACTATACCGCAGGGGTTTCGCCAAACGGGTGCAGCGGGTGCGGAGCCGCAGCCTGGGCCGGGGCAGAAGCAACGGTCTGAAGGGCTAGGAGGCGATTATCCACTGAAGCCATATCATTTAGAATGTGGGCCTGAGTGGCAGGCTCCTGTTGGAGGCTGGCCAGCTGGGAAGCACTCCAGGATCAGAGGCCTGCAAGGCCGACAGACGGTACTCCATGGTTTTGAGGAAGGACATTATCCTCGTTTGATTTTCCCGTAAGAACATGAGTTCCTTTTGGGTTGGGATCGAGGTACCAGTGGGGTCCATGGCCTGACTAAACTGTGATGCTAGGGAGACTCCAGGGGTGAACCTGCAGGACCGCGATGACGAACCTCCCTCGGGAGAGCTGGCTAGGTGGATCATCCCCTATACAGGAAGCGTTAGGGGCAGGCCTAAGGGAGACTATCACCACGGAAGCTGATACCCGGGGACAGCTGGAGGGAGACAGAGATGGGTGGCGGACTGGAAGACGGGAAGGAGAATCCGGCAACCACAGGGGAGACTGCTGCAGGTCCGGAATGAGGCGGCTGAAGAGAAGGGGCTGACGACACAGGAGGAGGAAGGCACAGGCTGGGAAGGACGGGCACTAGAAAGGAACACAAGAAGGGCACAAGGAGAGGTACGGCAGCGCAAAGGTGCAGAGCAGAACGCAAGGCAGGAGAGACGCAGGGGAGCATGGGCCTGAATCAAACATGAAATAATAATAATCTTTATTTATATAGCGCCAACATATTCCGCAGCGCTTTACAGTTTAACAGTTTCAAAGTCATAAGTAACACCATTAATACAATAATTAAAGCAAAATAAGATGACCCTGATCGTCAGAGCTTACAATCTACAATGAGGTGAGGGAGATACAAAGTACAGGTGTGTATTTACAATGGTGTATTTACAATGATGGTCCAGCCATCTTGAGGGAGTGAGGAATGGATGGAGATAGAGAATGGGCTACACATGCACACTTATACATACAATGACTGTGATTAGTGAACGTGATAGGCCGCTCTGAACAAATGTGTTTTGAGGAAGCGCCTGAAACTATGCAAATTGTGGACAGTCCTGATTTCTTGGGGTAGAGCATTCCAGAAGATTGGCGCAGCGCGGGAGAAGTCTTGGAGTCGGGAGTGGGAGGTACGGATTAGTGCAGAGGTTAGTCGAAAGTCGTTTGCAGAGCGCAGCGGTCGGTTAGGTCGATAGAAAGGAGGGAGGAGATGTAGGGGGGTGCTGCACTGTGGAGAGCTTTGTGGGTGAGAACAAGTACTTTGAATTGGATCCTATAATGAGTGGGCAGCCAGTGCAAGGACTGGCGAAGAGCGGACGTGTCCGAGTACCGATTAGCTAGATAGATGACCCTGGCTGCTGCATTAAGTATGGACTGGAGAGGGGATAGTCGAGTAACAGGGAGGCCAATTAATAGAGCGTTGCAGTAATCCAGGCGGGAGTGGATCAATGCTACAGTGAGGGTTTTTGTTGTTTCCATGGTGAGAAAAGGGCAGATTCTAGAGATGTTCTTTAGGTGTAAGCGACAATAGCTGGCAAGACATTGTATATGGGATGTGAAGGAGAGATTGGTGTCAAACATAACACCCAGACAGCGCGCCTGCTGCCAGGGTGTTATTGTGGTGCCACCCACGGAGAGGGAAATGTCAGATTTAGGGAGGTTAGTAGACGGTGGGAGCAGAAGAAGTTCAGTTTTGGAGGGTTGAATTTCAGATAGAGAGCAGACATGATGTTGGAGACTGCGGACAGACAGTCACTGGCGTTCTTTAGTACAGCGGGGGTAAGATCGGGGGAAGATGTATAAAGTTGTGTGTCATCAGCATAAAGATGGTACAGAAAGCCAAATCTGCTGATGGTCTGTCCAATTGGGGCCGTGTAGAGAGAGAAAAGAAGAGGGCCAAGGACTGAGCCCTGAGGAACCCTGACAGTGAGAGAAAGAGGAGATGACGTGGAGCCAGAGAACAAAACACTGAAGGAGCGGTCAGAAAGATAGGAAGAGAACCAGGAGAGAGCAGTGTCCTTAATGCCTAGTGACTGGAGCCTAGAGAGTAGGAGATGGTGGTCAACAGTGTCAAAAGCTGCAGATAGGTCAAGAAGAATGAGCAGAGAGTGGTCACCATTACGTTTTGCTGTCAGAAGGTCATTGGTCACTTTGATGAGTGCAGTTTCAGTCGAATGTAGGGGGCGGAAGCACAAACACAAATGATAGTCAGGCACAGAGCAGGGGGTGAGGCTACCTGATATAGGGCGCGCGCTGCAGGACTTCCAGGTCAGGGTCCTCCAGGATCATAGAGGAAAGGGATGGAGCGGTTGCATTTCAGCCAGGAGTGAGGGTGCCGCGGAGTCAGAGGCCGGCCGCAGGACGGGAAGTGAGGGAGCTGGGTGACGCTCGCTCACTCCGGGAGCGCGCCAGGAGAGGTGAGCGCCCCGGGGCACGGTGGGTGATGTGGTGGAGGTGGCCGTGGGCACGATAGCAGGGGCAGCGGCAGGAGTGACACAGAGAGAGATCGAGCGATACAGAGAAAGACCGAGAGATACAGAGAGAGATAAAGAGTTTCAGAGAGCGAAAAGGAGACAGAGACCGAGAGATACAGAGACTGAAAAGGAGACAGAGAGAAATACAGAGAAAGACCGAAAGATACAGAGAGAGGGAGAAATTCAGAGAGCCTGAGAGATACAGAGAGAGAGAGCGAGGTACAGGGAGACACCCAGAGATACAGAGAGATAAACAGGGTGAGAGATTGAGACATACAGAGAGAGACCAAGATACAGAGAGAAAGAGACTGAGAGAGACAGAAAGAGAGATACAGAGACTGAGGAGCCCGAGAGATACAGAGAGAAAGCGACCGAAAGATACAGAGACAGACAGATAGAGAGACACAAAGACAAAGAGATACAGAGACCGAAAAGAAGACAGAGAGACCAAAAAGGAGACAGATACAGGGACCGAGAGATACAGAGAGATACACAGGGACATACAGAGAGCGAGATAGAAAGAGAGATGCAGAAAACGAAAAGGAGACAGAGAGATACACAAAGATACAGAGAGAAAGACCGAGAGATACAGAGAGAGCGAGAGATACACAGAGAGAAAGACCGAGAGATACAGAGAGAGAGACCTGCTGAGGTGCCCCACATACTCTGCAGTGAGGGACATCCAATAGACTGTCTGATCACCTCCATGGAGGAGGAAGAGAAACTGCAGATAATACTGAAGGAAGAGGAAAGTGCAGCGGCCATAGCAGCGGAATATGTCAGTGCCTGCCACAGACTAAGAGGAGGCTGATGTGTCATGGACATCTATACCCCACCCTGGACATGTCCCTATCCCCAGACTAAGAGGAGGCTGATATGTCATGGACTCCTAAACCCCACCCTGGACATGCCCCTATCCTCTAAAAGGAGCCTGATATATCCTGGACCTCTATATGCCCCCATACCTCCCATCCCCCTATTTTTACCATTTGCTTTGGCAATGCTAACATGTACTTAGTCCTGCCAATAAAGCTCATTTGAATTGACTTGAGACAGAGAGATACAGAGACCGAAAAGGAGACAGAGAGAGATACAGACTGAGGAGACAGCTATAGAGAGCGAGACCAAGAGATAAAGACTGAGAAATACAGAGAGAGGAGGACAGAGAGATACAGAGAGAGCGAGTATATACAGAGAGAGAGACCGAGAGATACAGAAAGAGCAGTTGCAGCGTGAGGGTCAACGGAAGGAGGACGGACTATTTTCAACAGAGCCAAGGAGTGAGTCAGGGCTGCAGCCTCAGTCCAACGCTCTTTAACATCTACATCAATGAGCTGGCGGTGGCCCTAGAGTCCTCCTCAGCACCAGGACTCACCCTCCATGACACCCAGGTGAAATTTCTGCTGTATGCTGATGACCTTGTGCTGTTATCACCAACCGAGAAAGGCCTCCCAAGATCACCTGAAAATCCTAGAGACCTTCAGCAACACATGGGCACTGCCAATCAACCAGAAGAAAACTAATATGATGGTGTTCCAGAAAAGAAAGCAGAAACCTACTGGCCATCCTACCTTTATGATAGACAACTGTCCACTTACAGAAACCAACAAGTACACCTACCTGGGCCTAGAACTCAGCCAGTCAGGGAGCTTCAAGCAAGCCATAGAGTTACTGAATGACAAGACATCCAAAGCCTTCTATGCAATCAGTAGACATCTGTACAATCTCAAGACACTAGTAACTAACTGGCTAAAAATATGACTCCATCATTGACCCAATCCTTCTGTACGACAGTGAGGTTTTGAGGTCCAGTCTCCTACCCAAACTGGTCAAAGAGGGACGCTGGGCCGACTGAAATATTCGACATAGATTTCTGCAAGCATCTTCTCCAAATCCATCGGAACTGTGACGAACAGCCCACCGCTGTTCGCCCAGTACGGCGACTAACGGGCAGCGGACCCTGTGTCACCACTATGTCACAATCTCACCACTGACACGGGTGTATCAGCGGACGTAGGGACGCGACACACTGCCGGCACACGGCTATCTCAGGCGCAGTGGGGGCTTATCTTAGTTATCCCACCACTGGCACCATGTGACAAAAATTTTCCAGCAAGCTAATCTCGCTGTACAATTTGCCGCAGGGGGGGTATTTTGGGTGCCCCACCACTGCTATCAATCTTCTAAGTACTGCGGGGATTTATGTATATTCCACTTTCTCAGTTCCACTTTGGAACTTGCAGCTCTCCGGCGCCCCCCTTACCCTCAGGTCAGTCAGGGAACTGCACCTAGGATAATTAGTCGCCGGACGGGCTGCTTGGTGTGAACGGCAATTAGGCTACTGCAGCAGTGGAATTATCAATGCTGAGGCCGCAGCCCCTTATTCAGCAATATAAGACCCTTCTGTACTGCCAGCTAGCCGCAATAGCCGAACACAACGCGCTGCCACCATCCACAGTTTACTTAATTCACAGTGTTAAATTAAGAGGGTTCATGGCAAACCCCTTGAATTAGTAGCGTAATTATCTAACAAAGGCGTATAGTTCGATTCTTAGAGCATGGAGACAGAACTAAATAACTTTATCATTTATTTTCCGAAAGAGGACAGTGATTATACAAATAAAAGTTGCTATAAAGTTGAGACATAAAATATGTACATTACAAATATAAAATAAAAGTGGAGAAAACATAAAGAGATTACACTCACAGTTCCATATTGTTCCTTAGGCAGACCATGCGGGTTTAAGGGGGGTGGAGCCACACATCTCCACTCATCTGGAGTTCTTGTCAGCATGGACTCTGCAGCTGCTCTCCCCTGGTTTTGCCAAGGGAATGCCTTATAGACTCTGCTATGTGACATCACGGAAAGAGGCATTCTGGGTAAGTCCCACCTCCCTCTTTCCAAGTTAGAAATCTTACTAAAACTTATAATCATCATAACTCAGTGGGGGGAACCCGCACAGACATATATATGGCATCATTGGTTGTAATTCACCGAGGGGAAACTGAAAATACTAAACATGCCATAACTGGGCCATTCTAGATGGGAGTACTCCATAATTCAGGTTCTGGTGATCCGAGGGCTTTGCGAAAACCATGGCAGCATAGCTGGGACCGCTCAGATGACAAAAATATGATTATTATAACTCTGGAGTGTATGGTTTTCGCAAGGCAATCTCTCATAGGTTTATTCAAACCTCTTGGTTTCAGACAAAGAGCTTTTCCCTCACTTTTTTCTTTCAGCTGTGGAGAGGAGCCAAATGGTTGTAACAGGAGGGGGGGGAACTGCTCTGTGTGTGAAAGGAGGAGGGAGGGGTTTGCGAGGGGGATGCAGAGCTGGCAGCCTGCATTGTCATAGAGTGCCGGATTTTTCTAGAAAGTTCCAACAGAAAACATAATATTTTGTAAACAAAACCCCGTACTTCACAGACATTGTATATCACACCTCTCCCCTTAAGAGGGCGCTAAGGAGGCATTACCTCTAGGTAATTGGCCATGCGCACCTCAGCGGGTTCGCCCCGGCGGGACTACCCATCGGCATTGCCGTTTTCACTGCCCTTCCTGTGTTTTACAGTAAAGTCGTTGAAGGGCAAGGCTCCAGCGGAGCAACCTTCCATTGGTTCTGGACACTATGTGCAACCAGCTCAGAGGGTTGTGGTCGGTTACCACCATGAAGGCGCGCCCGTACAAGTAGGGCTGCAAACGTTGCAGGCCCACACCATGGCCAGACACTCCTTCTCGATGGTCGAGTATGCCACTTCCCTCGGCAAAAGTTTCCGGCTCAGGTACAACACAGGGTGCTCTTGGTTCCCCGAGTCGACCTGGCTAAGCACAGCACCGAGGCCAAACTCGCTGGCGTCGGTCTGTACCAGAAACGGGCGACTGCTGTCGACTGCTCTCAACACTGGAGAGCTGCACAGGGCTGCTTTCAAAGCTTGGAAAGCCGCCTCACAGTCATCTGTCCAGTTGACTGGGGTAGCCTCTGCTTGGTGAGGTCAGTCAAGGGTTTTGCAAGGGCGCTATAGTCCTGCACGAACCGCCTATAGTACCCTGCAGTGCCCAAGAAGGACTTCACCTGTTTCTTGGTCCTGGGGGTGGGCCAGGACATGATTGCATCCACTTCTCCTGGCTCCGGACTCATGAAACCCCCGCCTACCCGGTGCCCCAGGTAGTGGACCTCGCGCATGCCTATCTGGCACTTCCCTGGCTTGATGGTCAGGCCTGCCTGGTGAAAACGCTTGAGCACCTCCTGGAGATGCTGAAGGTGTTCCTCCCAGGTGGAACTGAAGATGGCAATATCGTCTAAGTACGCTACCGCGTACTCCTCCAGTCCCCGAAGCAGGTGGTTGACCATCCGCTGGAAAGTGGCAGGGGCATTCTTCATTCCGAAGGGCATGACCGTGGACTCGTACAGTCCAAAGGGGGTGATAAAGGCAGATTTCTCCTGAGCCTCAGGACTCAGGGGAATCTGCCAGTATCCCCGACTCAAATCCATGATGGATATGTACCTTGCTTTCGCCAACCGCTCAAGCAGATCCTCGATGCGCGGCATCGGGTGGGCATCAGAGGTTGTGATGGCATTGAGCCCCCTGTAGTCCACGCAGAACCGGGTGGTTTGATCCTTTTTAGGCACGAGGACTACAGGTGAAGCCCACGCGCTTTTTGACCGTCAAATCACCCCCAGCCTTAACATCTCACTGATCTCTTGGCGCATGACCTGTTGCACCGCCTCAGAGATCCGCCGTAATGGGGCGTGATCCCCGGTGTCCACCTCATGAACCGCTAACTCCGTCCTCCCAGGTCGGTTGGTGAACACGGCCCGAAAGGGTTCCAGGGTTTCCACCAACTGCGACCGCTGGGATACGGTTAGCAAACCACTTATCTCCATGTCCTCAATGGACCCATCGGCCTTGGCCTGGGCCAGCATGTCCAGGAGGGTATCTTCCTCCCCATCCTCAGGCAGGTTGCAGACCGGTAGGACGCAAGCTTCACGTTCATGGTGTGCCTTCAGCATGTTGACGTGAAAGGCCTTGCGCCTACCCCGAGCATGGTCAAGCGTGACCACGTAGGTGACTGTGTTGAGCTGTTGGTGGACGACATATGGGCCTTCCCAGGCTGCCTGAAGCTTATCCGTTGTTACGGGAACAGCGCCCACACCTTTTGACCCACCTGGTAGGTCTGCTCCCAGGCGTTCTGGTCGTACCAGCGCTTCTGGTCAGCCTGAGCCTGCGTCATGTTGTCATGCACCAACTACATCAAGGTCTGCATCTTGTCACGGAAGCACATGACAATCCACGATGGACACTTCTGTGGGGTTTGGCTCATCTTCCCAGGATTCTCTTATCAACCCAAGGGGTCCCCGGACTCGCCTGCCATACAGGAGCTCGAAGGGAGAGAACCCGGTCGAGGCCTGCGGAACTTCTCTGTAAGCGAACAGCAGGTGTGGGAGGTACCGCTCCCAGTCGCGCCCTTGGGTCTCAACCAGCATGCTGAGCATCTGTTTGAGGGTACCATTGAAGCATTCACACAAACCATTAGTCTGTGGGTGATACGCACTCGATACCAGGTGCTTCACCTGCATTTTCTCACAGAGAGCCTCCATTAGGCGAGACATGAATTGGGTCCCTTGATCGGTAAGCATCTCCCTGGGAAATCCTACCCTTGAAAAGATGATCACCAGTGCGTCAGCCACCTTATCTGCCCTGGTTGAAGACAGAGCTACTGCCTCTGGGGACCGGGTAGCGTAGTCTACCACGGTGACTGAGAATGTATTGCTTTCCGGAGCTGCTGGGGACGGCCAGCAGGCCTACAATGTTCAACGCGATTCTCTGGAAAGGCTCCTCTATCACCGGCAAAGGAATAAGGGGAGCCTTAAGAGCAGGCCCCGCCTTACCACTTTTTGACAGGTGTTACAGGAGCGGCAGTATTGCGTCACATCTGTCCCCATCTTGGGCCAATAGAAGTGTTGAGACAGCCGTGCCTTTGTTTTGTTGATCCCCAAGTGTCCAGCGAGTGGAATCTCATGGGCAATCTGCAACAACTCAGTTCTGAACTGTAGGGGAACGACTAGCTGTCTTTCCCTCAACCACTCCTTTTGGGAATCTCCGGGTACTGTCTCCCGGTACAACCTTCCTCGTTCCCAGAACACCCTCTCCTTATCAGACTTGGAGGTGGGCGTCTTGGCGAGACCTCTCAATTTCTCCAGGCTGGCATCTGAGTGCAGAGCAGCCTGGAACTCCTTGCTGGAGGCTGCCAGAAGTGACGTCAGGGTCCCTTCCTTACTGGGACCCTCTGGAACCGGCTCTGGGTTGACCTCTGGTTCAGTCTTTCCTGTAGCAGAAGAGGGTCCAGAAGACAGGGCGCTACCTGCGATCTGGGCACTCTGACTGCGTGTGTCAGCTGCTATGTATGCTGTCTCCCTGGGGATTTCTACAGACCCACCAGCCGGTGCTGCCCTGGGCTGTAACTCCCCATCCACCCCCAACACTTCAGGAGCAGTGCTACTTATGGGCCAGTTACCTTCCTCGGTGGCACTGGTCAGCTGCATGGCATTACCTTCCTCATGGTCCCCATGCACCTCCCCATTTCCTTGAGCACCGTTGCTTGCTCCTGCCAGGGGTTCCTCAGCCATCTCACTCCGCAGAGTGACGGGGCTGAGCACTTCCAACAGAAAACATATTTTGTAGCCAAAACCCCGTACTTCACAGACATTGTATATCACAGGAACACATCAAACAGCCCCTGCAGAGCTGGGCAGATTCCCACTACACCTCGCAATCCAGAAGAAGGCACGGTCATTCAAGGCTTACCTCCAAAGGCGTAGTCCCAGCTCCTACCATCTGAAAGCCTTCCTACACCAAGAAGCCCAAGGAAGTTTCCCAACAAAGTAGCGAAAGCCAGCCTGACCAAACCATCAACCTACATGGCATGACAAAAGGCGAAATCCGGAAGTAGGTACACAAAGTCAAAGAGGAATATCTCAGCATCTGGAGTAACGACATAAACAAATCCCCAGAAACTGACGATATACCAGAACCTACAGAGGGAGTACAAACAAGCCCCATATCTAGAGAAACTAGAAAACCCCAAATAGTGACAGATCCTGAGCCGGCACAGACTGAGCGCCCACAGTCTACTCATCGAATCCAGGCGGCACCGACAGAACTACTAGCCCCGAGAGAGCAGACTCTGCCAGCAGTGCCCCCAGGAGGCCGTGGAGGATGAGGTCCACTCCCTGCTGAGGTGCCCCAAAAAATACTCCGCAGTAAGGAACACCCACTTCAAGAGACTGTCTGATCTCCTACCAGACTTCACCTCCATGGAGGAAGAGAAACTGTCAATAATACTGGGGGAAGAAGAAAGTGCCATAGCAGCGGAATATGTCAGTGCCTGCCACAGACTTAGAGGAGGCTGATCTATAACCTCCTCTTTTGGCCTCTCGCAGCATACTATCTCTCCAACACATGAAGACGGAAACTCCCTCGACTTGGTCTTCTCTGTTACACCCAGTCCCTGTCCTGGCACTGTGCCCCGGTCTGCCACGACTCCCCGTCCAGGGCACTCACCTCGTGCCTCGTGTGCTGTTCCTATGCAGCAGCTGGCTCCCTATGTGTCCCACGCTGCTTCACAGCCTTCAGGTCTATTCCCTTCCCCCACCTCCTGGCATCCCGTCGGCAGACCTGCTGTCAAAGCTATTAGGGCACGAGCGCGCGCTCCAGGCTTCTCCAGGGGCCCAGGTATTGCCCGCAGATGCGGCCAAAGTATTTTTACCTATTTCTTTGTCATACCTTAAGAAATCTGTGTGTTTGGAGGCTTATGTAGATAGTGGTTCTGAAAGGAACTTCATGGATTTCCTGGTAGCAAAGTATCTTGGTGTACCACTGCTAAGGCTTAATGCCCCCATTAAAACCACTGCGATTAATGGCACATCTGTTGTCCAGGGTGGAATAGAGTTTGTTACTACAGAAATAGCAATGTCAGTGGGGTCATTACATGCTGAACATGTGTCATTTTTTGTTATCGATAATTTATCATCCGCAGTTATTCTGGGTATGCCATGGTTACGCAAACATAGTCCGTCATAGACTGGCACTTGGGTGATATTGTGCGCTGGAGCCCTGAGTGTCAGGACAACTGTATTTCGCTATCAGTGAACCAAGTTAAAATCAAACCTCCCTTTGTATCCCATGCATTTAAAGATTATGAGGATGTCTTTTCCATAGTGGAGTCTGAGAAATTACCCCCTCACAGAGGGTATGATTGCCCCATAGACTTGATACCGGATTCTCGTCTCCCAAAGGGGAGAATATTTAATCTCTCTGATCCAGAGCGTCAGGCCATGAAAGACTACATAGCAGACAGTTTACGTAAAGGGTTTATTAGACCATCCACCTCACCTGTTGGGGCCGGGTTCTTTTTTGTGGAAAAGAAAGATGGAGGACTCAAACCTTGCATTGATTACCGGGAGTTAAACGCAATCACTGTGAAAAACCAGTATCCGTTTCAACTCATACCTGATCTTTTTAATCAGCTGTTGGGAGCCTGTTGGTTTACTAAACTTGACCTCCGAGGAGCGTATAATCTTGTTCGTATAAGAAAGGGAGATGAGTGGAAGACAGCGTTTAACATGCCCCTTGGCCACTTTGAGTAACTCGTAATGCCGTTCGGGCTCAGTAATGCACCTGCAGTATTTCAGAATTTTGTGAACGATATCTTCAGAGACATCTGTGGAGAATATGTAGAAGTTTATTTGGATGACATCCTGATTTACTCTGCTGACCTTATGACGCACGTCCAACATGTCTGTTCTGTTCCCCAGAGACTTTGAGAACATTCTTTTTTCGTCAAACTAGAGAAATGTGGTTTCATGGCTGAGGAGGTACAGTTTCTGGGATACATTGTGTCAGCTAAAGGGTTTCGCATGGATCCTGCCAAGATCCAACCCATTAAGGAATGGGTACAACCCAATTCTCTAAAAGCGCTGCAGCGATTTTTAGGTTTCACCAACTATTATCGCAAATTCATTAAAGGGTTTTCGGAGATAGCCAAACCACTCACTGATGTGACTCGGAAAGGGGCAGATGTGGTTAACTAGAAGCCTGAGGCACTTCATGCATTTTTTGTCTTAAAGGAATGTTTCTCCTCTAACCCAATATTGGTTCAACCTGATCTGGACTGCCCCTTTATTGTAGAGGTAGATGCCTCTGAAGTTGGAGTAGGAGCAGTGCTATCGCAAGGCACTGCATCTCTCACTCAACTTCGTCCATGTGCCTTCTTTTCCCGAAAATTCTCTTCCACTGAGAGGAATTATGATATAGGTAATCGGTAGAGTTGAGCGACTTTTGGTTTTTTAGGGTCGCGTTTCATTTCGTGAAACCCGACTTTTCCAAAAGTCGGGTCGAGCAAGATCGTCCGATTATAGGGAAAAGTCGGGGTCGTCCCGAAACACAAAACCCAATGTAAGTCAATGGGGAATAAAAGTCGGCAGTGAGAGGAGGACAGGAAACACACCTACAGTGCCCATTTGAATGCCAAAAGCATCAATTCTTCTTTCTTAAGCTTGTCAACCTTAACTTCATATTACAAGTTACGCACTGAAAAATGGGGGTTATTTGGCTACAAACTGTGGGGGGGGAGGGCTGGCTCCAGGTTTTCATGTGCCCTGGGCGAAAGAGCGCCCCTTTAACACATACCACAACTCATCATGCTCCGATACGGCAGAGAAATAGCGGTATAGTACAATGAAAAATACCTCACTTTTTACATCTCATGACGAGGCCCATCTATTTCTCCATACAGAATCATTGGTCCCATATAATGTTTGAAACAGTATATGATGAGCTCCACATAATGCTACAGTATATGTTGGTCCCCATGGATGAAGCTCCACTGTCTTATGGGCCCAAATAATGCTCCAAACATAATGGGCCCCATTTCTAATGCTCTAGTGTATAATGGGCCCTGTAAATGCTGCTCCAGTGTCTGATGTCCACCTTTGGAATGTTCCAGTGTATGGTGGGCCCCATCTATCATTCTCCAGAGTATAGTGCTCCCCAAAAATTGCTGTCCCAACATTGAAAACAATCAAATAAGTCTCCTCGCTAGGGAATCCCTGTACTTGTCTGGACAGGTGCTGTAGCTTGCTTAACAGCTCGCCAGCCGTTCTCACGCCCAGTATGGATTGCACGTGATTGCACAAAGGTTAGAAAGGGTACCGTATCCCTGGATAACATGTATGGATAGCGTACACATTCAAAATATATGTCTATACAGCATGAGGCAGGCTCAGACGGTGTTAGGCCCAGTATGGATTGCACGTGATTGCACAAAGGTTAGAAAGGGTACCGTATCCCTGGATAAAATGTATGGATAGCGTACACATTCAAAATATATGTCTATACAGCATGAAGCAGGCTCAGACGGTGTTAGGCCCAGTATGGATTGCACGTCATTGCACAAAGGTTAGAAAGGGTACCGTATCCCCGGATAACATGTATGGATAGCGTACACATTCAAAATATATGTCTATACAGCATGAGGCAGGCTCAGACGGTGTTAGGCCCAGTATGGATTGCACGTCATTGCACAAAGGTTAGAAAGGGTACCGTATCCCCGGATAACATGTATGGATAGCGTACACATTCAAAATATATGTCTATACAGCATGAGGCAGGCTCAGACGGTGTTAGGCCCAGTATGGATTGCACGTCATTGCACAAAGGTTAGAAAGGGTACCGTATCCCCGGATAACATGTATGGATAGCGTACACATTCAAAATATATGTCTATACAGCATGAGGCAGGCTCAGACGGTGTTAGGCCCAGTATGGATTGCACGTCATTGCACAAAGGTTAGAAAGGGTACCGTATCCCCGGATAACATGTATGGATAGCGTACACATTCAAAATATATGTCTATACAGCATGAGGCAGGCTCAGACGGTGTTAGGCCCAGTATGGATTGCACGTCATTGCACAAAGGTTAGAAAGGGTACCGTATCCCCGGATAACATGTATGGATAGCGTACACATTCAAAATATATGTCTATACAGCATGAGGCAGGCTCAGACGGTGTTAGGCCCAGTATGGATTGCACGTCATTGCACAAAGGTTAGAAAGGGTACCGTATCCCCGGATAACATGTATGGATAGCGTACACATTCAAAATATATGTCTATACAGCATGAGGCAGGCTCAGACGGTGTTAGGCCCAGTATGGATTGCACGTCATTGCACAAAGGTTAGAAAGGGTACCGTATCCCTGGATAACATGTATGGATAGCGTACACATTCAAAATATATGTCTATACAGCATGTGCACCACCGCCGTCAGAGACACTTGATTGCACTATGAGGGACCCTGTGCCAGTGCCCGCGCCCAAGAGTCGGCCTACCCACCTGTCCAGGGCAACGGCACTCGTCGGTGGTGACCCCGGCCATGGGGTGGGAGGCAGCACAGTTAGGGAGTTTTAGAAAGTGGCATATGTTGATGTTGGACATTCAGCTGATGCAAAAGGCGAAATAGGTGAAGTACCAGGAAGAGGTGGACCAAAGCAAGCCATTTTTCTGTCACCCTATGTGTCATCAGGGGAAGGTGGGACAAAATCCTTGGAAACCCATGCGTGGTTCATTTTAATGAAGGTTAGATCATCCACATTTTGGGTTGACAGACGGGTCCTTTTTTCTGTAAGGATTGATCCAGCTGCACTGAAGACTCTTTCCGATAGCACACTTGCAGCTGGGCAAGCGAGCTCCTGTAAGGCATATTGGGCCAATTCAGGCCAGGTGTCCAGTTTAGCGGCCCAATAGTCAAAGGGGAATGACCTGTGTGGGAGAACATCGATATGGGAGGAAAAGTAGTTTGTAACCATAGTTGACAACTGCTGTCTCCTGTCACTTTCCATCGATGCAGTATTACCAGTTGTGTGAGCGGTATTTGAAAAATCAGTCCACAACATTGTCATGAAACCCCTGTCTCCAACGCCACTTCTGCTGTGTGTACCACGAACACCTCTGCCAAGCTGCCCCCGGCCCGTACGGCTCGTGTGAGAACCATCACCGCTGCTGTGTGCTGGGAATGCCTCAAGCAACCGATTTACCAGAGTTGCTTGTTTATTAGCCAATATTAGGTCAAGGTTCTCCTGTGGCATGATGTTTTGTAATTTGCCTTTATAGCGTGGATCCAGGATGCTGGCCAACCAGTAGTCGTCATCGTTCATCATTTTGGCAATGCGGGGGTCCCTTTTTAGGATCCGCAAGGCATAATCTGACATGTGGGCCAATGTTCCCGGTGTCAATGATGCACTGCGAGTGCTGGGTGGAGGAGCACTTTCTGGCAAATCCACATCCCTCCAGTCACGCACAAACCCTGTACCAGAACTTGCCACGCCAACATTTTCACTTGCCCCACGAGATGCATCCTCCTCCCCTAAGTAATCATCCCCATCATCCTCCTCCTCCTCCTCCTCCTCTTCTTCCTCCACTTCGTCCAGGAGAGGTCCCTGAGCAGACAATGGCTGAATGTCATCAAGGATTCCCTCCTCCTCTTCCTCCTCATCAACATTGGCTGCAGACGCCTGCTCCTTAAGGTGCGTCAAAGTTTGCATGAGCAGACGCATAAGTGGGATGCTCATGCTTAGGATGGCGTCGTCTGCGCTTACCAGCCGTGTGCATTCCTCAAAACACTGAAGGACTTTACAAAGGTCTTTCAGCTTCGACCACTGCACGCCTGTCAACTCCATGTCTGCTCTCAAAGTGCCTGGCCGTGTATCCTCCCACAAATGCATTATGGCCTGCCTCTGCTCGCACAGCCGCTCCACCATGTGCAGGGTGGAGTTCCACCTTGTTGCAATGTCGATAATGAGGCGGTGGTTGGGAAGGTGGAGCAATCGCTGCAGCTTCTGCATACGAACGGAGTGTACAGGCGACCGGCGGATGTGCGCGCACAGTCTTCGCACCTTCTGGAGCAGGGCTGTTAACTCCGGATAATTTTTGAGGAAGCACTGCACCACCAGGTTCAATGTGTGAGCCAAGCAAGGTATGTGGCTGAGTTTTGAAAGGGCTATGGCTGCCACAAAATTACGGCCGTTATCACTAACTACCTTGCCTGCCTCAAGATGTACACTGCCCAGCCATGACTCAGTTTGTCGCTTCAAGTACTCGGCCAGCACCTCGGCGGTGTGTCTGTCGCCCAAACACATCATCTGCAACACAGCCTGCTGACGCTTTCCACTAGCTGCTCGATAGGGGGACACATCGTGTGCAACAGTGGCAGCTGCAGATGGAGTGCTCGTATGACTGCGCTCTGTGGACGAGCTTTCGCTTCTGGAGGAGGAGGAGGAGGAGGGTCGAACGCCTACAGCCAACTGTTTCCTATACCGTGGGCTAGGCAGCACTGTCCTACCACCGCTGTCCCCTGTGGACCCTGCATCCACCACATTAACCCAGTGCGCAGTGATGGACACGTAACGGCCCTGGCCATGCCGACTGGACCATGCATCAGTTGTGAGGTGCACCTTTCCGCTCACTGACTGCTTGAGTGCATGGACAATGCGGTCTTTCACATGATGGTGGAGGGCTGGGATGGCTTTGCGAGAGAAGAAGTGGCGACTGGGTAGGTCATAGCGTGGTACTGCATAGGCCATGAGTTCGCGGAAAGCTGTGCTTTCCACCAACCGAAAGGGCATCATCTCAAACGAGATTAGTTTGGCAATGTGGGCGTTCAAACCCAGTGTACGCGGATGAGAGACTGAGTACTTTCTTGACCTACTCATAGTGTCTGGGAGGGTGAGCTGGACTTGAGAGCTGCATATGGTGGAAGTAGCGGTGGACAGGGCGGACTGAGAGAGGGTTGATGATGGTGATGGAGTTGGTGTTCTTTCTGATGGCCTAGAATCAGTCTTTCGTTGATATAACAGTGGGATTCCCTGACTGCTGTGGCCTTGCAACGACACCTCAACATTTGCTGCTGTGCTAACCGGTGGGCTTACAGTGGGGGAAACAATGTAGCTTTGCTGACTACCTTCGTTGTGATCAGTTGCACATGTGGCACTTGAGGTTTGGTGTTGTGTCCACGCTTGCAAGTGCATGCTGGTTAAATGTCTAAGCATGCAACTGGTATTCAAATTTTTCAGATTTTTCCCTCGGCTAAAGGTCTTTGCGCACTTCTTACAGATAACCTTGGCCTGATCATGAGGATTTTGTTCAAAAAAGTGCCACACTGCACTCTTCCTACTTTGGCAGACATTTTGCGGCCTAGCACGCTGTGATCTTTTGACCCTCTGGACAAGCTGTCCAGCAACTCTTTTGATGTTTGGAACCTGTCTTTGGAGTGCTCCGGGCCTGCCAGATAACAGCTGTTGCGATGTCGATGTCTGCTGTGGATGCTCCTCATCTGAGCTATTGGAAGCAGCACCCTCTTCCCCCAATGGATGCCAATCTGGGTCAACAACTGGGTCATCCATCACCTCCTCTTCTATGTCATGTGCACCTTTCTCTGTGTCACCGTGTATGGTGGTATAGTGTGCGGGAAGGGGCACCTGAGTCTCATCAGGGTCAAAATCTGGCTCTGTACACTGCGAGGACAATGTAGTGCTCTGAGTGAATGTACCAGCAGAATCATCCATCAGCGACTGTGCATCAGTGCACTCCATGTCAGATTCATCTTGGCCTGGGTAATTCACCATTTGACTTGATAATCCAGGCATGGTATGTGAAAACAGCTCCATGGAGTAATCAGTAGTATGGCCTGCGTCATCCTTCAATCTTGGTTGGGGTGAAGGACACAAGGAAAGGTGTGGTTCATAAACATGAGCCTCCAATGACGACTCAGTGCTTTTACTTTTTACAACTGAAGAAGAGGAGGCGATAGAGCTGGAGGCTGAGTCAGCAATGTAAGACAAAACTTTTTCCTGATGCTCTGCCTTTAAAAGCGGTTTGCCAACTCCTAGAAAACTAAGCGTTCGAGGCCTTATGTAGCCAGACGATGACGCAGGGTCAGCACCTCCTGCATTCGGTCCTATTTTGCTCTTGCCACTACCATCAGATCCACCGCCAACACCATCATTACCAGCTGCCAACCCCCGCCCAATTCCATGGCCTCTTCCACCAGCCTTCCTCATTTTTGGTAGAAATGTAGACAAAATCCAACAAACTATATAGTAATGTAAAACAAGGTAAAAGGTGTCTATAGGACAGGGGAGATTTAGAATTTCTGCACACACTTGTGGACAGTGGACACTTTTGGATTGTGTGAGGCCCACTGATATCTGAGCGCTATGTGACACGCTCGATGGCACAGCTGCCTGTGACCAAAGTGACGAGAGGATAATGGAGATTTTGAATCTCTGTGTACACTTTTGGACACTGGACACTTGTGGATTGTGTGAGGACCACTGATATCTGAGCGCTATGTGACACGCTCGATGGCACAGCTGCCTGTGACCAAAGTGACGAGAGGATAATGGAGATTTTGAATCTCTGCGTACACTTTTGGACACTGGACACTTGTGGATTGTGTCAGGCCCACTGATATCTGAGCGCTATGTGACACGCTCGATGGCACAGCTGCCTGTGACCAAAGTGACGAGAGGATAATGGAGATTTTGAATCTCTGCGTACACTTTTGGACACTGGACACTTGTGGATTGTGTGAGGCCCACTGATATCTGAGCGCTATGTGACACGCTCGATGGCACAGCTGCCTGTGACCAAAGTGACGAGAGGATAATGGAGATTTTGAATCTCTGCGTACACTTTTGGACACTGGACACTTGTGGATTGTGTGAGGACCACTGATATCTGAGCGCTATGTGACACGCTCGATGGCACAGCTGCCTGTGACCAAAGTGACAAGAGGATAATGGAGATTTTGAATCTCTGCGTACACTTTTGGACACTGGACACTTGTAGATTGTGTGAGGCCCACTGATATCTGAGCGCTATGTGACACGCTCGATGGCACAGCTGCCTGTGACCAAAGTGACGAGAGGATAATGGAGATTTTGAATCTCTGCGTACACTTTTGGACACTGGACACTTGTAGATTGTGTGAGGCCCACTGATATCTGAGCGCTATGTGACACGCTCGATGGCACAGCTGCCTGTGACCAAAGTGACGAGAGGATAATGGAGATTTTGAATCTCTGCGTACACTTTTGGACACTGGACACTTGTAGATTGTGTGAGGCCCACTGATATCTGAGCGCTATGTGACACGCTCGATGGCACAGCTGCCTGTGACCAAAGTGACGAGAGGATAATGGAGATTTTGAATCTCTGCGTACACTTTTGGACACTGGACACTTGTAGATTGTGTGAGGCCCACTGATATCTGAGCGCTATGTGACACGCTCGATGGCACAGCTGCCTGTGACCAAAGTGACGAGAGGATAATGGAGATTTTGAATCTCTGCGTACACTTTTGGACACTGGACACTTGTGGATTGTGTGAGGCCCACTGATATCTGAGCGCTATGTGACACGCTCGATGGCACAGCTGCCTGTGACCAAAGTGACGAGAGGATAATGGAGATTTTGAATCTCTGCGTACACTTTTGGACACTGGACACTTGTGGATTGTGTGAGGCCCACTGATATCTGAGCGCTATGTGACACGCTCGATGGCACAGCTGCCTGTGACCAAAGTGACGAGAGGATAATGGAGATTTTGAATCTCTGCGTACACTTTTGGACACTGGACACTTGTGGATTGTGTGAGGCCCACTGATATCTGAGCGCTATGTGACACGCTCGATGGCACAGCTGCCTGTGACCAAAGTGACGAGAGGATAATGGAGATTTTGAATCTCTGCGTACACTTTTGGACACTGGACACTTGTGGATTGTGTGAGGCCCACTGATATCTGAGCGCTATGTGACACGCTCGATGGCACAGCTGCCTGTGACCAAAGTGACGAGAGGATAATGGAGATTTTGATTCTCTGCGTACACTTTTGGACACTGGACACTTGTAGATTGTGTGAGGCCCACTGATATCTGAGCGCTATGTGACACGCTCGATGGCACAGCTGCCTGGGACCAAAGTGACGAGAGGATAATGGAGATTTTGAATCTCTGCGTACACTTTTGGACACTGGACACTTGTAGATTGTGTGAGGCCCACTGATATCTGAGCGCTATGTGACACGCTCGATGGCACAGCTGCCTGTGACCAAAGTGACAAGAGGATAATGGAGATTTTGAATGTCTGCGTACACTTTTGGACACTGGACACTTGTAGATTGTGTGAGGCCCACTGATATCTGAGCGCTATGTGACACGCTCGATGGCACAGCTGCCTGTGACCAAAGTGACGAGAGGATAATGGAGATTTTGAATCTCTGCGTACACTTTTGGACACTGGACACTTGTAGATTGTGTGAGGCCCACTGATATCTGAGCGCTATGTGACACGCTCGATGGCACAGCTGCCTGGGACCAAAGTGACGAGAGGATAATGGAGATTTTGAATCTCTGCGTACACTTTTGGACACTGGACACTTGTAGATTGTGTGAGGCCCACTGATATCTGAGCGCTATGTGACACGCTCGATGGCACAGCTGCCTGTGACCAAAGTGACGAGAGGATAATGGAGATTTTGAATCTCTGCGTACACTTTTGGACACTGGACACTTGTAGATTGTGTGAGGCCCACTGATATCTGAGCGCTATGTGACACGCTCGATGGCACAGCTGCCTGTGACCAAAGTGACGAGAGGATAATGGAGATTTTGAATCTCTGCGTACACTTTTGGACACTGGACACTTGTAGATTGTGTGAGGCCCACTGATATCTGAGCGCTATGTGACACGCTCGATGGCACAGCTGCCTGTGACCAAAGTGACGAGAGGATAATGGAGATTTTGAATCTCTGCGTACACTTTTGGACACTGGACACTTGTAGATTGTGTGAGGCCCACTGATATCTGAGCGCTATGTGACACGCTCGATGGCACAGCTGCCTGTGACCAAAGTGACGAGAGGATAATGGAGATTTTGAATCTCTGCGTACACTTTTGGACACTGGACACTTGTAGATTGTGTGAGGCCCACTGATATCTGAGCGCTATGTGACACGCTCGATGGCACAGCTGCCTGTGACCAAAGTGACGAGAGGATAATGGAGATTTTGAATCTCTGCGTACACTTTTGGACACTGGACACTTGTAGATTGTGTGAGGCCCACTGATATCTGAGCGCTATGTGACACGCTCGATGGCACAGCTGCCTGTGACCAAAGTGACGAGAGGATAATGGAGATTTTGAATCTCTGCGTACACTTTTGGACACTGGACACTTGTAGATTGTGTGAGGCCCACTGATATCTGAGCGCTATGTGACACGCTCGATGGCACAGCTGCCTGTGACCAAAGTGACGAGAGGATAATGGAGATTTTGAATCTCTGCGTACACTTTTGGACACTGGACACTTGTAGATTGTGTGAGGCCCACTGATATCTGAGCGCTATGTGACACGCTCGATGGCACAGCTGCCTGTGACCAAAGTGACGAGAGGATAATGGAGATTTTGAATCTCTGCGTACACTTTTGGACACTGGACACTTGTGGATTGTGTGAGGCCCACTGATATCTGAGCGCTATGTGACACGCTCGATGGCACAGCTGCCTGTGACCAAAGTGACGAGAGGATAATGGAGATTTTGAATCTCTGCGTACACTTTTGGACACTGGACACTTGTGGATTGTGTGAGGCCCACTGATATCTGAGCGCTATGTGACACGCTCGATGGCACAGCTGCCTGTGACCAAAGTGACGAGAGGATAATGGAGATTTTGATTCTCTGCGTACACTTTTGGACACTGGACACTTGTAGATTGTGTGAGGCCCACTGATATCTGAGCGCTATGTGACACGCTCGATGGCACAGCTGCCTGGGACCAAAGTGACGAGAGGATAATGGAGATTTTGAATCTCTGCGTACACTTTTGGACACTGGACACTTGTAGATTGTGTGAGGCCCACTGATATCTGAGCGCTATGTGACACGCTCGATGGCACAGCTGCCTGTGACCAAAGTGACAAGAGGATAATGGAGATTTTGAATCTCTGCGTACACTTTTGGACACTGGACACTTGTAGATTGTGTGAGGCCCACTGATATCTGAGCGCTATGTGACACGCTCGATGGCACAGCTGCCTGTGACCAAAGTGACGAGAGGATAATGGAGATTTTGAATCTCTGCGTACACTTTTGGACACTGGACACTTGTAGATTGTGTGAGGCCCACTGATATCTGAGCGCTATGTGACACGCTCGATGGCACAGCTGCCTGGGACCAAAGTGACGAGAGGATAATGGAGATTTTGAATCTCTGCGTACACTTTTGGACACTGGACACTTGTAGATTGTGTGAGGCCCACTGATATCTGAGCGCTATGTGACACGCTCGATGGCACAGCTGCCTGTGACCAAAGTGACGAGAGGATAATGGAGATTTTGAATCTCTGCGTACACTTTTGGACACTGGACACTTGTAGATTGTGTGAGGCCCACTGATATCTGAGCGCTATGTGACACGCTCGATGGCACAGCTGCCTGTGACCAAAGTGACGAGAGGATAATGGAGATTTTGAATCTCTGCGTACACTTTTGGACACTGGACACTTGTAGATTGTGTGAGGCCCACTGATATCTGAGCGCTATGTGACACGCTCGATGGCACAGCTGCCTGTGACCAAAGTGACGAGAGGATAATGGAGATTTTGAATCTCTGCGTACACTTTTGGACACTGGACACTTGTAGATTGTGTGAGGCCCACTGATATCTGAGCGCTATGTGACACGCTCGATGGTACAGCTGCCTGTGACCAAAGTGACGAGAGGATAATGGAGATTTTGAATCTCTGCGTACACTTTTGGACACTGGACACTTGTAGATTGTGTGAGGCCCACTGATATCTGAGCGCTATGTGACACGCTCGATGGCACAGCTGCCTGGGACCAAAGTGACGAGAGGATAATGGAGATTTTGAATCTCTGCGTACACTTTTGGACACTGGACACTTGTAGATTGTGTGAGGCCCACTGATATCTGAGCGCTATGTGACACGCTCGATGGCACAGCTGCCTGTGACCAAAGTGACGAGAGGATAATGGAGATTTTGAATCTCTGCGTACACTTTTGGACACTGGACACTTGTAGATTGTGTGAGGCCCACTGATATCTGAGCGCTATGTGACACGCTCGATGGCACAGCTGCCTGTGACCAAAGTGACGAGAGGATAATGGAGATTTTGAATCTCTGCGTACACTTTTGGACACTGGACACTTGTAGATTGTGTGAGGCCCACTGATATCTGAGCGCTATGTGACACGCTCGATGGCACAGCTGCCTGTGACCAAAGTGACGAGAGGATAATGGAGATTTTGAATCTCTGCGTACACTTTTGGACACTGGACACTTGTGGATTGTGTGAGGCCCACTGATATCTGAGCGCTATGTGACACGCTCGATGGCACAGCTGCCTGTGACCAAAGTGACGAGAGGATAATGGAGATTTTGAATCTCTGCGTACACTTTTGGACACTGGACACTTGTGGATTGTGTGAGGCCCACTGATATCTGAGCGCTATGTGACACGCTCGATGGCACAGCTGCCTGTGACCAAAGTGACGAGAGGATAATGGAGATTTTGATTCTCTGCGTACACTTTTGGACACTGGACACTTGTAGATTGTGTGAGGCCCACTGATATCTGAGCGCTATGTGACACGCTCGATGGCACAGCTGCCTGGGACCAAAGTGACGAGAGGATAATGGAGATTTTGAATCTCTGCGTACACTTTTGGACACTGGACACTTGTAGATTGTGTGAGGCCCACTGATATCTGAGCGCTATGTGACACGCTCGATGGCACAGCTGCCTGTGACCAAAGTGACAAGAGGATAATGGAGATTTTGAATCTCTGCGTACACTTTTGGACACTGGACACTTGTAGATTGTGTGAGGCCCACTGATATCTGAGCGCTATGTGACACGCTCGATGGCACAGCTGCCTGTGACCAAAGTGACGAGAGGATAATGGAGATTTTGAATCTCTGCGTACACTTTTGGACACTGGACACTTGTAGATTGTGTGAGGCCCACTGATATCTGAGCGCTATGTGACACGCTCGATGGCACAGCTGCCTGTGACCAAAGTGACGAGAGGATAATGGAGATTTTGAATCTCTGCGTACACTTTTGGACACTGGACACTTGTAGATTGTGTGAGGCCCACTGATATCTGAGCGCTATGTGACACGCTCGATGGCACAGCTGCCTGTGACCAAAGTGACGAGAGGATAATGGAGATTTTGAATCTCTGCGTACACTTTTGGACACTGGACACTTGTAGATTGTGTGAGGCTCACTGATATCTGAGCGCTATGTGACACGCTCGATGGCACAGCTGCCTGTGACCAAAGTGACGAGAGGATAATGGAGATTTTGAATCTCTGCGTACACTTTTGGACACTGGACACTTGTGGATTGTGTGAGGCCCACTGATATCTGATCGCTATGTGACACGCTCGATGGCACAGCTGCCTGTGACCAAAGTGACGAGAGGATAATGGAGATTTTGAATCTCTGCGTACACTTTTGGACACTGGACACTTGTGGATTGTGTGAGGCCCACTGATATCTGAGCGCTATGTGACACGCTCGATGGCACAGCTGCCTGTGACCAAAGTGACGAGAGGATAATGGAGATTTTGAATCTCTGCGTACACTTTTGGACACTGGACACTTGTAGATTGTGTGAGGCCCACTGATATCTGAGCGCTATGTGACACGCTCGATGGCACAGCTGCCTGTGACCAAAGTGACGAGAGGATAATGGAGATTTTGAATCTCTGCGTACACTTTTGGACACTGGACACTTGTAGATTGTGTGAGGCCCACTGATATCTGAGCGCTATGTGACACGCTCGATGGCACAGCTGCCTGTGACCAAAGTGACGAGAGGATAATGGAGATTTTGAATCTCTGCGTACACTTTTGGACACTGGACACTTGTGGATTGTGTGAGGCCCACTGATATCTGAGCGCTATGTGACACGCTCGATGGCACAGCTGCCTGTGACCAAAGTGACGAGAGGATAATGGAGATTTTGAATCTCTGCGTACACTTTTGGACACTGGACACTTGTGGATTGTGTGAGGCCCACTGATATCTGAGCGCTATGTGACACGCTCGATGGCACAGCTGCCTGTGACCAAAGTGACGAGAGGATAATGGAGATTTTGATTCTCTGCGTACACTTTTGGACACTGGACACTTGTAGATTGTGTGAGGCCCACTGATATCTGAGCGCTATGTGACACGCTCGATGGCACAGCTGCCTGGGACCAAAGTGACGAGAGGATAATGGAGATTTTGAATCTCTGCGTACACTTTTGGACACTGGACACTTGTAGATTGTGTGAGGCCCACTGATATCTGAGCGCTATGTGACACGCTCGATGGCACAGCTGCCTGTGACCAAAGTGACAAGAGGATAATGGAGATTTTGAATCTCTGCGTACACTTTTGGACACTGGACACTTGTAGATTGTGTGAGGCCCACTGATATCTGAGCGCTATGTGACACGCTCGATGGCACAGCTGCCTGTGACCAAAGTGACGAGAGGATAATGGAGATTTTGAATCTCTGCGTACACTTTTGGACACTGGACACTTGTAGATTGTGTGAGGCCCACTGATATCTGAGCGCTATGTGACACGCTCGATGGCACAGCTGCCTGGGACCAAAGTGACGAGAGGATAATGGAGATTTTGAATCTCTGCGTACACTTTTGGACACTGGACACTTGTAGATTGTGTGAGGCCCACTGATATCTGAGCGCTATGTGACACGCTCGATGGCACAGCTGCCTGTGACCAAAGTGACGAGAGGATAATGGAGATTTTGAATCTCTGCGTACACTTTTGGACACTGGACACTTGTAGATTGTGTGAGGCCCACTGATATCTGAGCGCTATGTGACACGCTCGATGGCACAGCTGCCTGTGACCAAAGTGATGAGAGGATAATGGAGATTTTGAATCTCTGCGTACACTTTTGGACACTGGACACTTGTAGATTGTGTGAGGCCCACTGATATCTGAGCGCTATGTGACACGCTCGATGGCACAGCTGCCTGTGACCAAAGTGACGAGAGGATAATGGAGATTTTGAATCTCTGCGTACACTTTTGGACACTGGACACTTGTAGATTGTGTGAGGCTCACTGATATCTGAGCGCTATGTGACACGCTCGATGGCACAGCTGCCTGTGACCAAAGTGACGAGAGGATAATGGAGATTTTGAATCTCTGCGTACACTTTTGGACACTGGACACTTGTGGATTGTGTGAGGCCCACTGATATCTGAGCGCTATGTGACACGCTCGATGGCACAGCTGTGACAAAAGTGACTAGAGGATAAGGGAGATTGGATTGCTTTTAAAAAAGCAGTTTGCGGAGCAGTGGGTAAACAGCAATGCCAGCGTGTCAGGAAGCCTTAGAAGGCAGCCCAACAACCAACACCACTGATACACCACAATATAGCCTCCCCTTGCACTGCACACACAGTGACTTGTGTGTTGTGCAGGCCAAATCGCTAGCAGCACAAGCAGTTCTTTTGTCTTCTTCCCTGCCTAACGCTCTCCCTACAGAATCAGCAGCAACCTCTCCCTATACTAAGATCGGCAGAAGTAAGATGGCGGTCGGCGTGCACGCCCTTTTATACCCCCTGTGACGCCCACCAAAGCAAGCCAATCACTTGCATGCCCTTCTGAAAGATGGTGGTGACCCGTGCCTAGGTCATCACGTTGCCCACAGTGTCCGTGGATCCTGATTGGCTGAAAAAGAGCGCAAAACAAACTTTTGAAACGCGACTTTGGCGCATAAGTCGCCGACCTCGTGGCCGACCTCATCCTAGGGTCGGGTTTCGTTTCATGAAACCCGACTTTGCCAAAAGTCGGCGACTTTTGAATTTTTTCGACCCGTTTCGCTCAACTCTAGTAATCGGGAATTATTGGCAATAAAATGAGCCTTCGAGGAATGGCGCCACTTCCTTGAAGGTGCCAAACATAAGATCACCGTGATTATTCATCACAAGAACCTGACCTACTTGGAGTCAACAAAAAGACTGAATCCTAGACAGGCAATGTGAGCCTTGTTCTTCTCTAGGTTTGATTTTGTGATCACTATCCGACCAGGTACTAAGAATGTAAGGGCTGATGCCCTTTCCCGAAGTTTTTGCCCCTCGCAGGTTGAGGACGCTGAACCGACTCCAATATTAGCTAATGGGATTGTTGTTTCGGCTGTGTCTTTGGATCTTCTGGGAGAAATCTGTACATCCCCAGAACAAGCCCCTGACACTACTCCCCAAAAATTATTTGTTCCAGCCACATTCTGCCTTCAAGTTCTGAAGGAATCGCATGATTCGGTCCTTGCAGGGCATCCAGGTATCAATAACACCATCAGATTTGTAACCAGGAATTTTTGGTGGCCAATTATATTAAAGGACTGTAAGGACTATGTACTGGCTTGTGAAACCTGTGCTCGCACTAAGTCTCCCCGTAATCACCCTGCCGGCTGGCTCCAGTCCTTGCCTAACCCATCTGAGTCCTTGGACTCAGATCTCCATGGACTTTATTACTGACTTACCGCTCTCTGAAGCGAAGACGTGTATCTGGGTTGTGGTGGATAGCTTCAGTAAGCAGTGTCATTTTGTGCCTCTGTCTGGACTACCTAATTCCGAAACCCTGAGCAAACTGTTCATTACTCATGTTGTACGACTGCATGGTGCTCCTGTGAATATTGTGTCCAACAGGGGTACCCAATTCGTTTCAAAATTTTGGAGGGCATTCTGTAAACGGATTGGCATTGAATTGTCCTTCTCCTCTGCCAATCACCCTGAAACCAATGGTCAAACCGAGTGCACCAACCAAGCTCTTGAACAGTATTTCCGTTGCTATGTCTCTGAGCATCAGTCCGATTGGGTGGAACATCTTCCGTTAGCAGAGTTTGTCCTGAATAATCAGTACCAGGAGTCCATCAAGACTACCACTTTTTTCTGTAATCATGGGCTGCACCTGCGCTTTGGTTCATTCTCTGCTAAGATGTCAGAGCTCCCTGGGGTAGAAATGGCTATACATCAGTTAAAAACTATCTGGTCAGAAGTCAACGTAAACTTAAAAGGGGCTCATGCTAGACAAGCTTCTGCTAACAGACGGCGATCCAAGGGCCCGCACCTGGGAGTTGGAGACAAAGTCTGGCTTTCTACCAGGAATATTAGGCTTAAAGTGCAGTCTGAGAAAACCAAGATAGCAACAAGAAAATGTCCCCTAAAACTTTACTTTTTATTCAATAATTAAAACCTGGACAATCCCAGTTCATAGGGTACAGGGTGATAATTTGCAAAAACACTAGACAGAGAATAGTAAGTACTCAGGGCCACGACACTCGGCCTAATAGGTCCTAACAAGTCCCTTCCTGGCCGCGGAGGTTGGCACCCTAGTTGTTGATGATGTGGCGCCCCTGCTCAACGTCGGTGACTCTAAAACACCCTGAAAAACCCTAGTCCACGACGAGGATACACAGAAAAAACACAAACACACAATAAACACCTGAAAATAACCCCTGGTGGAGAGACTATATGTCGTCCCTTAAGATGCAAACTTATCTCGTAGTAGGGTCGTGGGCATATAAACCCACCCTAATTTTATCTCGTAGTAAAAAATACTTTGTATTGCAGCTTTCAATGACTTATCTTGTAGTAAAAAAAGGCTTATGCTGCAAGAAATGACAGACCGAATATAGCCCTGTCATGATCCAGCGTGTATCTGACAGTGTAAATGGATAAGTGAACTTTTTTTCCTTTGGCTAGGTGCCAAAGTGATGTGATTGCCCCCGGTGGCCATTAGAATTATTACACGTGGTGTCGTTCATTCTAAGTTGCCCCTGTGGTGGTGAATGGTAGTGCACTTTAGTTTCTTTCGTTTAGTGCACGCAATTATAATTCAGGTGTTAGGCTCTATAAAAGAGAGCCAGGTGTGTTCAATCACTGTTGGTGATATTGTGTGTTAGTCATTCACAAGGAAGCCTGGGTGAAGGAAGGAGCTGAACATGAGTCCTGTGCAGCCCAGCCAGAGGGGACAAGTGGCAGCTATGTGGTCTGCAGGAAGGGCTGGCATGGCGTGGTGGAGTCGCAGTTTATGGTGTCGGCAGGAAGTGCTGGCATGGCTTGGTGGAGTGGCGACGATGGTGAGAGTTGCACTCAGCATGCTGGACTTGGTTGCTGAAAACTGGACTCAAGCATGCTGGACTTTTTGGCAGAAGCTGGACTCATCTTTGGGACTCTGTTTACTGGACTTCTGCAACTGGTGGTGGACTCTGCTCCAAGGCTGCACTATGGTGAAGGATCCAGTTGTGGTGATGGATCCGGGTGGAGGAGATGTACGTAGGAGCGTATGCAACAGAGCAAAGCTAAGTGGTGTTTCCCCTGTATTGTCATCTTTCCTTGTGTGTGTTTAGTGCAGTGGTGGGATTAGTTTCCGCACCGACCAATTCCCTAGTGAGGGGTTAGGTTCAGGGCGAGCTAGGGTTTTTAAGTTCCTGTGCCGATGGACCCAGTATGTTATTTTTCTGTGCTCATTGTTTTGAGCTATGACATTGTTTCTTGACATTATCTTGCTATAAAAAAAATTTCTGGATACAAATAGGTGTCTCTCTAGGGGTTAAAAACGTTTAGTGAAGATTAATGCTATATTATGTTCCTTTTCAATTATGACCATATATGAGGAAGATTTACATATTCCTACGAGATATTTCCAATATTTCCATTATTGCATTTGTTGGTGACGTCATGGTACTTTGAATCTTTATTATTGAGTTATTATTTCATTAATAATCTCTTGTAATATTGTATGTATATGCATGAATTCAATGTGGTAGCGGAGGTTAATCTTCCTTATTAATGAACCGGAACATAAACAACATATTCTCCGATTGTTTCACCCCTCTCTCTGACGCACTTCCGGGATTTCGGGATACAGGGCGCGCTGTATTAGAAGCGCGCTTTCCGGTGTACGCGACCGGAAGTGACGGTGCTGCTGGTGCACGGTGGATAGGAAGCAGGATGTTGCCCTCTAAAATTCTTCCCCCCACTATGTGTGATCATTGCGGAAGTGACGGTCCTGTTGTCACATGGTGGGAGGGATTTAGAATGCTCTCCACTGAAATGATCGCCTGTACTACATGTGATCACGGCGCGTCACCGGAAGTGACGTCGCAATTGGGACGCGGTAAATATGAGCGTCAGAGACACAGAAAACACGCCGCACATTGCTCTGATCTCTCGACTGGGGTGATGAGACTCCTTTTTCCTCCGCCCCTGATGAACCCTCAGCATCTAGGAGGGCGAAACGCGTCGGGCTGGGCCTCATATCTTCTGATGGCTGATAAGTATCAATGGTTTTAACGCTGACAGACTGATGGATGGCAATATGATTTTCTGGTTATTAGGGTACTCTGCAATTTATGGAGTGCTTTTACTGCTGTCTCTGTTTACATTTACGTTTTTTCGCCATTTATATTTTATTATGCCATTAATTTCCATCTGGTGGATCTTCTGTGGTTGTTTACCTGAAGTGCATTGATTGTGCATTACTGTGGTTGCATTTTTTCTGTGTAAACGTTTTTTCTTTTGGGACTATATTCGGTCTGTCATTTCTTGCAGCATAAGCCTTTTTTACTACAAGATAAGTCATTGAAAGCTGCAATACAAAGCATTTTTTACTACGAGATAAAATTAGGGTGGGCTTATATGCCCACGACCCTACTATGAGATAAGATTGCATCTTAAGAGACGACATATAGTCTCTCCACCAGGGGTTATTTTCAGGTGTTTATTGTGTGTGTGTTTTTTCTGTGTATCCTCGTCGTGGACTAGGGTTTTTCAGGGTGTTTTAGAGTCACCGACGTTGAGCGGGGGCGCCACATCGTCAACAACTAGGGTGCCAACCTCCGCGGTTAGGAAGGGACCTGTTAGGGCCTATTAGGGCGAGTGTAGTGGCCCTGAGTACTTACTATTCTCTGTCTAAATGTTTGTTTATTATCACCCTGTACCCTATGAACTGGGATTGTCCAGGTTTTAATTATTGAATAAAAAGTAAAGTTTTAGGGGTCATTTTCTTGTGGCTACCTTGGTTTTCTTTTTGCATTGATCCTAAAAATATATTTTTTGAGGTTTTTTGTTAAAGTGCAGTCTGCCAAACTGGGTCCCAAGTTCATTGGTCCATCCCCCCCGAGGAAGCCCACGCGAAACGCGCGTCGGGGCTGCATCAGGACACAGAAACTGACAGCTAATTATGGGTAAGACTTACCTTTCCTCACTAAGGCCTTTATCACTATGATCTATTATGAAAGCGTTAGGCCTGTTTCACACTTCCGTTTTTGACCATCAGTCAAAATCCGCCAATTTTTGAAAAAAACGGATCCGCCATTTTTTTTGGCGGATCCGTTTTTTTCCCCATTGAGTTGCATTACCAGTGGATCTTGTCGGATGGCCATCCGTTGGATCCGTTTTTTCGCGGATCCGCCAAAAGGTTTGCATCCGCCGGCATGCCTGGACGGACCATGCAAGGTTTTTTTTTGCTGTAGGATCCGCATTTTACAGTACGCATGCCCGGAGAAAGGAAGTCAGCCGGGAATTTAACCCTGAAATCCTTTCTGGCGGTGGAAAAAAATCTCTCTCCCCCCCCCCCAGCGGTTCCTTTAAAATTCTTCATTCGGCGGATCCATCAAAAAACGGATCTGGTGGCATCCGTTCACATCAGTTAGGAACGGATCCGCTTTTCCGCCTTTTTGGCGGATTTTAACTGACACAAAAAACTGAAGTGTGAAACAGGCCTTATTGATTTAATGGCTACTTAGCATTTCACTGGTAATTCCCCTATTTGCATTTTACATGCACTATGCACCTTTTGTGATTTATTTATTATTGAGTTCTTTTTCATGCAAATTCTTGGTGGGGTTTGTTTGCTAATGCCCAGGCTGCTACATTCATGCTTTTGTGTCCTTCATTCATGAGCTTTTCGAAGTATGGTTTGTTTTTCTGAGTCTGTATACTAATACATTTTGTGATGTATGTGGATATATTTTTATTAATAAAATTCTTTTGATATTTTTATACTTCTTGGACGTATGTACTCCGTTTGTTTTAGTCTAGGATCTATATTGATTGGAGTGTCCGGAACATATTTTTTGTGTCCATGGAAAAATGCATTTGTCTATTTCTATACAGTGACATGTATCAGTGGAAATTGTTCTTACTGTTAACTGGTTCATGTAGCAACAGGAACACCTGATTCTTACACTAGGGATGGGCCAAACAATAAAAACAAAAGCAACTGTTACCATCCACCTTTCATGTCTCCCCTTTTCCCTTATAGATTGTAAGCTTGTGAGCAGGGCCCTCTTTCCTATTGGTATCTGTTTTGATCTATGTGTTTATTGCTATGCTGTAATGTCTATTATCGGTAGAAGTCCCCTGTTATGAATGGGTCACCGAGGAGGATGGTAAAATAGACCAAGCAGCCAGAAAACCAGAAAGGTTGGTCACTTAGCGGATTGCAAACCCCTAATCCTAACAACACAACTAACAGTAGCCATGGAGCGTGCCTACGTTGCCCTAGATGCCTCGGCACAGCCGGAGAACTAACTAAACCTACAGCAAGAAAGGTGAAATCTAAACTGCCCCAGAGCAGAACCCCAAAGAAATAGATAGCCCCAAACATATACAGTGGGGAAAAAAAGTATTTAGACAGTCAGCAATAGTGCAAGTTCCACCACTTAAAAAGATGAGAGGCGTCTGTAATTTACATCATAGGTAGACCTCAACTATGGGAGACAAACTGAGAAAAAAAAATCCAGAAAATCACATTGTCTGTTTTTTTTTCATTTTATTTGCATATTATGGTGGAAAATAAGTATTTGGTCAGAAACAAGCAATCAAGATTTCTGGCTCTCACAGACCTGTAACTTCTTCTTTAAGAGTCTCCTCTTTCCTCCACTCATTACCTGTAGTAATGGCACCTGTTTAAACTTGTTATCAGTATAAAAAGACACCTGTGCACACCCTCAAACAGTCTGACTCCAAACTCCACTATGGTGAAGACCAAAGAGATGTCAAAGGACACCAGAAACAAAATTGTAGCCCTGCACCAGGCTGGGAAGACTGAATCTGCAATAGCCAACCAGCTTGGAGTGAAGAAATCAACTGTGGGAGCAGTAATTAGAAAATGGAAGACATACAAGACCACTGATAATCTCCCTCGATCTGGTGCTCCACGCAAAATCCCACCCCGTGGGGTCAGAATGATCACAAGAACGGTGAGCAAAAATCCCAGAACCACGCGGGGGGACCTAGTGAATGAACTGCAGAGAGCTGGGACCAATGTAACAAGGCCTACCATAAGTAACACACTATGCCACCATGGACTCAGATCCTGCAGTGCCAGACGTGTCCCACTGCTTAAGCCTGTACATGTCCGGGCCCGTCTGAAGTTTGCTAGAGAGCATTTGGATGATCCAGAGGAGTTTTGGGAGAATGTCCTATGGTCTGATGAAACCAAACTGGAACTGTTTGGTAGAAACACAACTTGTCGTGTTTGGAGGAAAAAGAATACTGAGTTGCATCCATCAAACACCATACCTACTGTAAAGCATGGTGGTGGAAACATCATGCTTTGGGGCTGTTTCTCTGCAAAGGGGCCAGGACGACTGATCCGGGTACATGAAAGAATGAATGGGGCCATGTATCGTGAGATTTTGAGTGCAAACCTCCTTTCATCAGCAAGGGCATTGAAGATGAAACGTGGCTGGGTCTTTCAACATGACAATGATCCAAAGCACACCGCCAGGGCAACGAAGGAGTGGCTTCGTAAGAAGCATTTCAAGGTCCTGGAGTGGCCTAGCCAGTCTCCAGATCTCAACCCTATAGAAAACCTTTGGAGGGAGTTGAAAGTCCGTGTTGCCAAGCGAAAAGCCAAAAACATCACTGCTCTAGAGGAGATCTGCATGGAGGAATGGGCCAACATACCAACAACAGTGTGTGGCAACCTTGTGAAGACTTACAGAAAACGTTTGACCTCTGTCATTGCCAACAAAGGATATATCACAAAGTATTGAGATGAAATTTTGTTTCTGACCAAATACTTATTTTCCACCATAATATGCAAATAAAATGAAAAAAAACCAGACATGTGATTTTCTGGATTTTTTTTTCTCAGTTTTTCTCCCATAGTTGAGGTCTACCTATGATGTAAATTACAGACGCCTCTCATCTTTTTAAGTGGTGGAACTTGCACTATTGCTGACTGACTAAATACTTTTTTTCCCCACTGTATTGTCGGTGAGACCAGATGAGGCACAAACACAGGCAGAAAATAGACTGAGCAAATGGTGGGTGTTATGAATGAGTCACCGAGGAGGAAAAACAAAAACAAGCTAAGCCCCAGAAAACCAGAGAGGTTGGTAACTAAGCGGATTGCAGACCCCTGATCCTATGCACACAACTAGCAGTAGCCGTGGAGCGTACCTACAATGTTCCTAGACGCCTCGTCACAGCCAGAGAACTAAATAAGCCTAAAGCAAGAAAAGGGGAAATCTAAACTGCCCTAGAGCAGACCCCAAAGCAATAGACAGCCCCCAAACATGTATTGACGGTGAGACAAGATGAAAACACAGATAGAAAAATAGGCTGAGCAAACGATGGGGCCCACACTAACTAGAAAGGAAAGGAAAGATGCTGTCTGCAATCACGCACAAAACCCTGCCAAAAAATGTCCAACACTTTCTGATAACAAAAACCCTGAAGTCGCTAGACTTCAATTCCCTATATCAGCACTCTGGTATATTCTGAAGACAGAGCAAAAAGAGACCAATCTGATCAGGGACAAAAAACAAACTGGCATAAACAGAGACATAAGAATGGAAATTAAGCACAGCCCCAGCAGGGGCTGGCTGACCACAAAAACTGAGTAAACCAGACCAAATCTCATGTGAAAAACAGCAGAGCACACTTAGCTTGAGAAGGTAGGAACAGAACTGGAAACCAGAACCTCAGGGCAGGAGAAAATCACCAGCACAAAATTAGGGAGTTGGCTGTCTTAAATTCAGTCAGAGACTCCTGATGTCCACTCACAGTCCTCCTCCTCAGGTGGCAGGTCTCTGCAATTTAGATCAGCTTCATTACCTGCTGTCACCACCAGAGGGATCCCGGATGGAGAACTCACGACTCCTCTGTCAACACAGCCATCTCCACCACCCTCACCAGAAGCCAGAGGTAAACCAGAAAATGAGTTCGCAAATTTACCCCCTTGAGGAGGAGTCACCGAACCCTCATCCACGCCACCAGGCCGATCAAGATGGGCCCGGTGAAAGGCACGAACCAATCTATCGGCATGGATGTCAGAGGCAGAGACCCAAGAATTGTCCTCCTGGCCATAACCCTTCCACTTGACCAAATACTGGAATCTCCGTTTAGCCAGACGAGAATCCAGTATTTTCTTTACCTCATATTCCACATTACCTTCAACCAACACAGGGTCAGGAGGTGCCGCCATAGGAACCACTGGCTCAACAAACCTCTTCAACAGAGACTTATGAAACACGTTATGGATCTTAAACATAACTGGAAGAGCCAATCGAAAAGAAACCAGGTTAAGAATCTCCAAAATCCTATAAGGCCCAATAAATCTTGGCTTGAACTTTGGAGATGCAACCTTCATAGAGATATTCTTTGACGACAACCAAACTATATCACCCACTTTAAACCGGGGACCAATGGTCCTATGCCGGTTGGAAAACTGTTGGGCCTTTTCTTGAGAAAGGGACAACTTATCCACCACTTGGTCCCAAATCTACTGCATTCTCTCTACCACAGTGTCAACACCTGGGCAGGCTGAAGATTCCACTTGCCCTGAAGAAAATCGAGGATGAAACCCAAAGTTACAGAAAAAGGGCAACATCAATGTGGCAGAACTAGCTCTATTATTTAGGGCGAATTCGGCCAAGGGCAAAAATGAGACCCAATCATCCTGATCAGCAGAAATAAAACATCTCAAATAGGACTCCAAAGTCTGGTTTGTTCTCTCAGTCTGCCCATTGTTCTGTGGGTGAAACACAGAGGAGAAGGATAACTGAATTCCCAGCTTGGAACAAAAGGCTTTCCAAAATCTGGAGACAAACTGGACTCCTCTGTCCGACACAATGTTCTCAGGTATCCCATGCAACCGAACCACCTGTTGTAAAAACAAGGGCACCAACTCTGAGGAAGATGGCAGCTTTGGGAGTGGTACAAGATGGACCATCTTAGAAAATCTCTCACAAATCACCCAGATAACAGTCATTCTCTGAGAGACAGGAAGATCAGAAATAAAATCCATTGAGATATGGGTCCATGGCCTCTTGGGCACCGGCAAGGGCATCAACAACCCACTAGAATGAGAACAGGGCTTAGACCGGGAACAAGACTGCACAAAATTCCTGACATCACGAGATAAGGCGGGCCACCAAAAAGAACGACTCACCAAATCTCTGGTACCAAAAATACCTGGATGACCAGCCAACGCGGAGCAATGAACTTCAGACATCACTCTCTTCCTCCACTGGTCAGGAACATACAATTTTCCCATAGGACAATGCTCAGGTTTGTCCTCCTGAAATTCTTCTAGGGCACGTCTCAAATCGGGCGAGATGGCAGAAAGAACTACCCCCTCACCTAGGATGGTAGTAGGTTTGGTCACAATAGGAGAATCAGCAAAGAAACTCCTAGAAAGGGCATCTTCCTTAACATTCTTAGTGCCCGGAAGGAGACCACAAAATCAAAACGCGTGAAAAACAAGGCCCACCTAGTCTGTCTAGGAATCAAGCGTTTGGCCGACTCCAGGTAAATCAAATTCTTGTTGTCAGTGAGGACCACAACTTGATGTCTAGCTCCCTCCAACCAATGTCTCCACTCCTCGAATGCCCACTTCATGGCCAACAATTCCCGATTCCCCACATCATAGTTGCGTTCAGATGGGGAGAACTTTCGGGAAAAGAAGGCACAGGGATTCATTTTAGAAGTCACCAGATCTTTTTGTGACAAAACAGCTCCTGCACCAATCTCCGAAGCATCTACCTCTACCTGAAATGGAAGTGAGACATCAGGTTGCTGTAAAACCGGAGCAGAAGTGAACCTCCGCTTCAGCTCCTGAAATGCCAAAACAGCCTCTGGAGACCAATTCAGCAAATCAGCGCCCTTTTTGGTCACATCAGTTAGGGGCATGGCAATACCAGAAAAATTAGCTATAAATTTACAATAAAAATTAGCAAAACCCAAAAACTTCTGGAGAGCCTTCAAAGAAGTGGGCCAAACTCAATCATAAATGGCCCACACCTTGGCCGGGTCCATTTCAATAGTTGGCAGAGACAAAATAAATCCCAAAAATGAAATCCTCTGTACACCAAAAAGGCATTTCGATCCCTTAACATACAGGGAATTCTCCCTCAAAATCCGGAACACAGTCCGAACATGTTCCACATGAGAATCCCAATCACTGGAAAAGATCAGAATATCATCCAAATAGGTGATCAAAAACTTATCCACAACTTCCCGGAAAATATCATTCATGAAGCACTGGAAGACAGAAGGGGCATTAGTGAGCCCAAAAGGCATCACCAGGTACTCAAAATGTCCCTCCGGAGTATTAAACGCCATCTTCCATTCATCCCCGTGCTTGATGCGAATAAGATTATACGCCCCCCTGAGGTCAAGCTTGGTAAACCAGCAGGCACTCTTAACTCTGGAGAATAAATCAGAAATCAGGGGTAACGGGTACTGATATTTAGCAGTGATTTTGTTAAGGGAACGATAGTCAATACAGGGCCCTAATGAACCATCCTTCTTGGCCACAAAAAAAAACAGCGCCTAACGGTGAAGAGATTGGTCTGATATGACTATTCTGTCTCCGACATAATTAATGACTCTTAACTGTTTATTTTCATGACATAAATTCAGTAATAATGCTCGGTTTGCCATACATTTTAATGTTCATTGTTTCTGGCTCCATCTAGTGGCCAAAAATAATAACTACAGTGTTATTCTATCTTAGTTTCATTTTCGTTCTTCATTTCCCTCCAATCTGCAATGTATTCTGGGTAAATTTACAAAGCATCATGGTCTATTCCAGCCCCCTTTTTCTGCCCAGTCTGCCATTTTCTATCAGGTTTGCATACTGGAAACACCTCATCCCTCTTCTCCCCCTGCGTCAGCATAGTCGGTGAGTAACCACGCTCCCACATTTATCCCTGTCCCAGATCACCTTCCTTAGCTCTCACCTGGTTAGCTATTAGCACAGATAATCCGTACAATGTATATCATGTATTTTTATGTATCCATTCTGATTGATTGTATTGTATGTTTTGCTTGTAGTTTCACCGCATTTCAATATACCATCACTTTCAATAAAGCACAGATTCAACCTACAGTCTTCTTATTGGACCCCCGGTATATCGGTTTAGCTGCCTGTATAAGATACATGAATCCAGGTTCAGTAGTACGGACTGAACAATGACCCTTCTCCAATGACTCCTTGATATAAGATCGCATAGCATCATGTTCAGAAACGGATAAATTGAAAAGCCGACCCTTGGGAAATTTACACCCGGGCATTAACTCAATTGCACAGTCATAACTCCTATGAGGATGCAAAGACTCCTCTGAGGATGCAAAGACGCACTTGCCCTGCACCTATCCCTTACTAGGGAACTGGCAAGTGCAGACACGGGTCCTCACCACTGTACTAATAACACACCAGGGAAAATAACATACAGGGAAAAATAAACAAACTTAGCTTACTCTGCAGTCATGCACTGGACCGCAGAGTAAGGCACCTGGACACAGCTTCCAGCAGAAACACCAAGGCTTCAGATAAGCTGCAACAGCACTGCTCGAGATAACTCCTCTCTTCAGAAAGGTTGGTTAGTGAATGACCAGTATTACCAACAATGAGTTACAGCACCTGACGACCTTTTATAGGAAGGAGGGGGTGGTCACCACCTGCTGGCTAATTGAACATGTAGTAACACCAGCGGCCACCGGGGGGAAAACCAGCAGCAGAGCAACTACAGTTGTAGTAACACCAGCAACCATTGGGGGGAAAACCAGCAGCAGAGCAACTACAGTTTTAGTAATACCAGCGGCCACCGAGGGCAAAAACCCATATTAACCCCCCAGGGCCTGAAAGGGAAAAGGTTTCTATAAGAGAATCCAGACTGCTACAGATCCAAAAATAGATCGTGACAGTACCCCTCCTTCAATGAGGGGCCTCTGCACCCTCAACACCGCACCTCACTGGAAATCCACCTACACTGAGAACGTCTAGATCCACCAGAGTTCACTTCAGCAACTACCTGACTCTTAGGTTTATGGCAAACGTGGGCAGATGGAAGTAGCAACGTATGCTCCGGAAGCACAAATCTCCAGAGCGCCAACCTGGGGAATGAGTTGTGTATGGGCATTACTGAGGGTAACTCCAGCTGGTAAGTCCCCGGGCCGAGGATGGCTGACACCCAATACGGCCCGATCACTCCAGACCCCAGCAGCACACTTCCACTGGATGTTTTTGGTGGACACCCATACATACTCGTTCACACACAGGTCCGGACCTGAACGTTTATTGCCACTCACATGTTTGCCACAAGACGGTGAACTCTTCCAGGAACTGACAACGGTGGCGTCCCCCTGTGTCACCACACTCACACCCCCGCAATTCACAGAGGGAACCACCACCCTCCTCTGACCCCTCCTCCTACGAGAACTCCGCCTCTCAGGGTTGGCTATTGGCGAGGGTTGAGACTTGCCCCTACTCCCTGGCAGCATCTCTACTGCCCCCACTGGAGAAGAAGGGGATGGTTGTAGAAAGACGGCAGAGACAGTAGCCCCCAGGCAGCAGCCTTCACATGACTGATCCCAGCTGACTACTTCCCTAGACTGCCAATCTATGACTGGGTTGTGTTTTTCCAACCAAGGGAGACCTAAAACAATAGGTGATGGCATTCCCCCCAAGATGTAGCATAACAGGGACTCTACATGATGAGTCCCTATACGCAGATGTATATTTTCCACTACTTGCGTCAACCTCCCCTGGATCAGTGGGACAGTCAATGTCTTGGACGCTTAGGGGTTTGGCCAGCGTCCTACACTTCAGGCCATGAGTTTGGACAAAGTGAGCGTCCACCAAATTGACTCCCGCCCCACTGTCCACAAACACCGGTATGCCCTCAGGTACCCCGCCAACCACCACTTCAGCTGAAAAAGTACACTGAGAGGGAAAAATGGAGGAAATATACACTCCCTGGTCGCCTCCCTCCACACGACCAGGGGGGAGCGGCTTCTTAGGTTCTACCAAAGATTTGGTGCATGCTGGGCAGCCTCTTAAAAAATGGCCAGTCTGCCCACAGAAAAAACATGCCTCCACATCATGGTGAATCGCAGGCAACCCTCTTTTGAAATCAACTACTCTGATCTGCATGGGTTCCTCCGTCAGCACTGGGGTGTGTCCTCCCTAGCAAGGACTACAGTGAGCACATTTGGTGTATGCCTCTCCCTGAGGCTATCCACCCGGATGGCAAGGGACATGGTGGCCTCCAACGACCTGGGGGCGGCGTACTGCACCAGAGTATCCTGCAACTTTGGGGACAGACCCTTCACAAACTAACTCCTAAGTGCAGGGTCATTCCACTGTGTGTCAGTGGCCCACCTCCTAAACTCTGAGCAGTTCTGCTCAGCAGTCCGGCCCCCCTGCTTGATCTTACGGAGTCAGGATTCCGCCAGGGAGACGCCATCAGGATCTCCATACACCAGAGCCGATGCCGCAAAAAACTCGTCCACTGATCGTAGAGATGGTGAATCGACAGGCAGGGAGAAGGCCCAGGATTGGGAATCACCCTTAAGAAGGGACATAATGATTCCCACTTGTTGTTCCTCACTCCCTGAAGTATAATTTGCAGGCCTCCTGAAAAAACAAAAATGTATCTCTCCCTCCAGAAAACCTGTCAGGGAGAGATATCTTGGGTTCTGGTTGAGCCTGCACCTGAACCAAGGTTCCAAACCCCACCATCTGCTGCACCACCTCACCACTCTGCACCTTAAGTTCATCAGTGAGGGGCTGAAACAGTTGGGCAAAGGCCTGTATTTGGGTCATGGCTCACCAAAAAAAATGGGTAGGTTGGTAATAATGTCACAGTATGTCTGGCTCTGCGTGATGCGCCCTGACGATCGGTCGGTCGGTCACAAAATAACAAGACAGACAAGGGGAAACAATTACAACGGTGGGCCCTATAACAGGGAGCGGGGAAGTGGACACCTCCTGCACTCTCCTAAGGAAGAGCCCTGAACTCTCTAATGTTCCCTATACAGCTTCTTTCAACCTGTCGCCGACCAGGACACCTCAGTCCCTCACTTGCCCTGCACCTATCCCTTACTAGGGAACTGGCAAGTGCGGACACTGGTCCTCACCGCTGTACTAATAACACACCAGGAAAAATAACAGACAGGGAAAAATAAACAAACTTAGCTTACTCTAAAGTCGTGCACCGGACAGCAGAGTAAGGCACCCAGACACAGCTTCCAGCAGAAACACCAATGCTCCAGATAAGCTCCATCAGCACTGCTCCAGATAACTCCTCTCTTCAGAAAGGTTGGTTAGTGAATGACCAGTATTACCAACAATGAGCTACAGCACCTGACGACATTTTACAGGAAGGAGGGGGTGGTCACCACCTGCTGGCTAATTGAACATGTAGTAACACCAGCGGCCACCGGGAGGAAAACCAGCAGCAGAGCAACTACAGTTGTAGTAACACCAGTGGCCACCGGGGGCAAAAACCCATATTAACCCCCCAGGGCCTGAAAGGAAAAAAGGTTTCTATAAGAGAATCCAGACTCTGCCACAGATCCAAAAATAGATTGTGACAATCATTCAACCTGGTCAGCTCTGATGTCGTTTCCCAACACCACATAGGGACAGTCAGGCTTCATACCCTACTTAAAGTCGTGGCCATTGACTTGTCTCCTCTCATCCGAACGGTAATTCTTTCTGTTCTTAAAAGTTTATGTTGAAAATTGGTTCTTCCCACATGGAAGAAAGTGAATGTTTTGTTATGGACAAATTGCCTGCAGGGCTGGTTCTGGGATGCCATGGCTTCAACGCCACAATCCAGTGATAGACTGGGAATTTGGGGAGCTCATCAAGGGGGTTCTAAATGTGTCAACTGTTACCATAAATCTTTTTTTTGTGTGAAAATTGCAAAACCTGTCTCTGTGTCTCCTATCAGTCTGGAGCGTATTCCAGAGTACCTAAAAGACTTTGAGGAAGTTTATTCTGAAAGTGAGGCTGAGACGTTACCCCCTCATAGGCCATTTGACTGTGCCATTGATCTAATTCCTAATTACCTAAAGCTTGATTGTTTAATCTGTCGGGCCCTGAGCGCCTGGCTATGAAACAATATATTGCTGAGAGTCTCCGTAAGGGGCACATAAGACCTTCAGTTTCCCCGGGAGCAGCGGGGTTTTTCTTTAAGAAAAAAGATGGCGGCCTACATCCCTGCCTCGACTTTCGAGAACTAAATAAAATCACGATCAGGAACACATATCCCCTGCTTTTGATCCCTGATCTCTGTTATGAATGAGTCACCGGAGGAGGAAAAAGAAAAATACAAGCTAAGTCCAGAAAACCGGAGAGGTTGGTAGCTAGCGGATTGCAGACCCCTGATCCTATTCACAACAACTAACAGTAGCCGTGGGGTGTTCCTACGGTGGTCCTAGACACCTCGTTCACAGCCGGAGAACTAAATAAACCTAAAGAAAGAAAGGGGAAATCTAAACTGCCCCAGAGCAGACCCCAAAGCAATAGACAGCCCCCAACATGTATTGACGGTGAAAACAGAGGAAAACACAAACACAGACAGAAAGACAGGCTGAGCAAACAATGGGGCCCTCACTAACTAGATAGGACAGGAAAGAAAAGCAACTGTCTGCAATCACGCAAAAACCCTGCCAAAAATAATGTCCAACACGTCTGATAGAAAAGGCCCTGAAGTCTCTAGACTTCAAAATCACTATATCAGCACTCAGGTATATTCTGAAAAAAGAGCAAAGAGATCAACTGATCAGAGACAAAAATGGAGATCAGCCAGTCCCAACCAGGACTGGCTGAACACAAACACTAAGTAAACCAGACAAAATCTCATGGAACAAAAGCAGAGCAAAAACTTAGCTTTAGTAGACAGGACTAAACTGGAGGCCAGAGCTCAGAGCAGAGAGGATCACCAGCAACCCAGCAGGGCGTCGGCGGCCTTATATCCACTCAGAGATTCCGGATGTCCAATCACACTCCACCTGTTCAGATGACAGGTTTTTCCCATCCAAATCAATTTCACTACCTCCTTTCACCAGCAGAGGGAGTTCATCGGACATCAAAGGTGAAGGAGAAAATGAGCTCATAACAGATCTCTGTAATCAGCTCTCTGGGTCCAAATGGTTTGCAAAACTGGACCTTAGGGGGGTCTATCATTTGATAAGGATATGGGAAGGGGATGAGTGGAAAACTGCTTTCCTTACTTCTGAGGGGTTTGTTGAGAACTTGGTGATGCCGTTTGGTCTCACCAACGCACCTGCAGTTTTCCAAAATTTTATCAATGTGTTTTCGGACCTCATCGGCCGCTTTGTAGCAGTATTTCTGGATGATATCCTGATATATTCTGCCGACAGACATTCCCATTTGTTACATGTTGAAACTGTACTCCAGAGGCTCAGAGAAAATCAATTGTTCTTCAAACTTGAGAAATGTTCATTTTTTGTTCAAGAGTTGTCATTTTTGGGGCTTATAATCTCACCTCAGAGGTTTCGCATGGATCCCAAGAAGGTGCAAGCTATTGTGGAGTGGGTCCAGCCTCGGGACCTTAAGGGACTCCAGTGCTTCTTGGGATTCGCAAATTATTACCGCAAGTTTATTAAAGGTTTCTCACAGATAAGTTAGCCCTCTCACTTGTAAAGGGGCAGATGTTAGGAACTGGTCCCCGTTAGCTAAACTGTCCTTTCTAATGTTAAAAAGCTGTTTCACATCTGCTCTTATCCTGGTTCAACCTGACTCTTCTAAAAACTTTGTGGTCGAGGTGGATGCTTCTGAAGCGGGTGCAGTATTGTCGCACGGACCGGCTTCCCTGACAAATCTCAGGCCTTGTGCCTATTTTTCGAAGAAATTTTCTCCCGCTAAAAAAAATTATGATGTAGGCAACAGGGAGCTCTTGGCTATTAAATTGGCGTTCGAAGAATGGAGGCATTTTTTGGAGGGGGCGGCTCACCCTATTACAGTTATCACAGACCATAACAATTTAGAATATATCAAATCTGCTAAAAGATTGACTCCAAGGCTGGTCACTTTATTTTTCCAGATTCCAGTTTTCCACTACTTTTCGACCATGTTCTAAAAACATGAAGGCTGATGCTTTCTCACGTAGTTTTGAGCCATTGTCCGCCCCCGTTACGCTGTCCCCCATTCTTTAACCCAGTATTATGGTTGCCGAAGTGTCATCGGAATTGGATTGGGAGATTGTGGGGGCTCAATCTTCAGCACCAAGGTACAAACCTGAAGACAAATTGTTTGTTCCACAGCATTTGCGTACTAAACTCCTGTGGGAGTTCCATGATTCCAAATTGAGTGCACACCTGGGTATAGCGGCCACACATGAAGCAGTGGCAAGAGTTTTTTGGTGGCCTTTAATGGCTTCTGATATTAAGAAGCATGTCGTCATGTGTGGGATATGTGCCCATGTTAAGAGCTCTCATTGCCGGCCAGCCGGGGAATTGGTGCCTTTACCAATTTCGGGAAGACCATGGACTCTTTTGTCCATGTACTTCATTACCAATCTTCCATCATCCCGTGGAAATACTGTAATTTAGGTAATTGTGGACAGATTTTCTAAGTTAGCACATTTTGTACCCATGGCAAGCTTACCGAGACTCTTTCTAGACATTTCCTTTCTCAGGTGGTACGTTTACACGGTGTGCCTACGAGTATTGTGTCAGATAGAGGGACTCAATTGGTGTCTAAGTTCTGGCGGGCGTTTTGCAAAAAATTGGGGATATCGTTGTCTTCTTCTTCAGCGTATCATCTAGAAAGCAACAGGCAAACTGAACGCACCAACCAGTCGCTTGAACAGATTCTTTGGTGATAGACTTTTACCCTGAAAAGCGACTGGTCTGATGCCTTACCGTTAGCCTTCAACAACCAGGTAAACCAATCTACCGGTAGGTCACCATTTTTATTAATTATGGGATAAACCTCCATTTTGGCGAATTCTTGCGAATGGATTCTGACTGCCAGGGGGCAGAGGACGGGATCAATCATCTCAGGGATCTTTGGTCAAAGGTTCGACCAAATATTTCTAGGGCTCAGGAGAAATATAAACGTTTTGTGGATAAAAAGAGGGACTCTGCTCAGATGTTGCGATGTGGAGATAAGGTTTGGCTTTCCACATGGAACATAAGTCTGCGATTGCCCTCAGCCCAACTGGGACCTAAATTTATTGGCCCCTATGAGGTCATCGAAATGGTGAACTTGGTAGCTTACCGTCTTCCCCCCTCTTTAAAACTCCATAAAAAAAGGGCGGATTCTAGAGATGTTCTTTAGGTGTAGGCGGCAAGAGTGGGCAAGAGATTGTATATGGGATGTGAAGGAGAGATTGGTGTCAAACATAACACCCAGACAGCATGCCTGCTACCAGGGTGTTATTATGGTGCCACCCACGGAGAGGGAAATGTTAGATTTAGGGAGGTTTGTAGATGGTGAGAGCAGAAGAAGTTCAGTTTTGGAGAGGTTGAGTTTCAGATAGAGAGCGGACATGATGTTGGAGACTGCGGACAGTCCCAGGCGTTCTGTAGTACAGCGGGGGTAAGGTCGGGGGAAGACGTATATAGTTGTGTGTCATCAGCATAAAAAAGGTCCTGAAAGCCAAATCTGCTGATGGTCTGTCCAATTGGGGCCGTGTAGAGAGAGAAGGGGGCCAAGGACTAAGCCCTGCGGTACCCCGACTGCAAGAGGAAGAGGAGATGACGTGGAGCCAGAGAACAAAACCCTGAAGGAGCAGTCAGAAAGATAGGAAGAGAACCAGAAGAGGGCGGTGTGCTTAATGCCTAGTGACTGGAGCCTAGAGAGTAGGAGACAGTGGTCAACAGTGTTGAAAGCTGCAGAGAGGTCGAGAAGAATGAGCAGAGAGTGGTCACCATTACATTTTGCTGTCAGAAGGTCATTGGTCACTTTGATGAGTGCAGTTTCAGTCGAATGTAGGGGGCAGAAGCCGGACTGTGAAGGGTCTAGGAGGGAGTGAGTGAAGAGGTAACGGGTAAGGCGCGAGTAGACTAGGTGCTCCAAGAGTTTATAGAGATGAAGGGGAGATTGGAGACTGGTCTGTAGCTGTTTGTGCAGGATGGGTCGAGAGAGGGTTTTTTTTTAGTAATGGTGTAACTATAGAGTGTTTGAAGGAGGATGGGAAAATGCCCGAGGAGAGGGAGAAATTAAAGATTGTAGTTAGGTGAGTTGTGACGACTGAAGAAACTGGAGGAGATGTGAGGGAATGGGGTCAGTAGTGCATTTAGTCAGATGAGAAGAAGAGAGGAGCCTGGAGACGACTTCTTCTGTGATGGGATTAAATGTGGAGAGTGAGCCAGGGGAAATGCAGGGAGGGATGGGAGTCACAGCACTTAGTGGTTGGGAGCGGATTTCCTGACGGATATTATCTATTTTCTCTATAAAGTGGGAGGCCAGGTCATCAGCACAAATGTCTGTGATAGGGGCTTGTGCTTTTAGCCTGAGGAGGCATGAAAGGTGTCAAGAAGTTTCTTGGGGTTGTTGGATAGTGAGGAGATCAGTGTGGTGAAATTGATCTGTTTGGCGAGGTGAAGGGCAGCGTTATAGGTTCTTAGCATAAATTTGAAGTGGATGAAGTCTTCTGGTGTGCAGGTTTTCTTCCATAAGCTTTCAGCACTCCTAGAGCATCGCTGGAGAAGTCAAGTTTGCGATGTGAGTCAGGGCTGTTTTACTTTGAGTTTGGAGGTTCTGAGGGTGAGGGGCTCTACTTGGTCAAGGATACTTCTGAGAGTGTCATTGTAGTGATGAACAGCCAGATCAGGACAGGAAATAGAGGAGATTGGGGACAGTGATGAGTGTAGGGAGTCTGAAAGCGAGGGTTAATGGCTTGTAGATTTCTGAATGTGTGGTAGGTAGGAGTGAGCTGGGGTGGGCGAGGATTTGTGAGCGTGAAGGAGAGAATGTTGTGGTCAGAGAGGGGAAGCGGTGAGTTATTTAGGTAGGAGATTGAACAGAGCCGGACAAAGACCAGATCAAGGGTGTTACTGTCCTTGTGTGTCGCAGAGGTTGAGAGCTGTGAGAGGCCTAGAGAGGTGGTTAGTGATAGAAGCTGGGATGCAGATGTGGACGTGGGACTGTTAATGGGGATGTTGAAGTCCCACAGGATAAGGGTTGGGAGTTCTGAGGACATGAAGCGCGGCGGCCAGGCTGAAAAGTGGTCAAGGAAGTGGGTGAGCCTGGGGGCTGGTATATGATCGCTACTCTGAGGGGGAGGGGACGGAAGAGCCTGATGGTGTGGACCTCAAAAAAAGGGAATGAGAGTGATGGAACTGGGGGGATGACCTGGAAAGTGCATTGTGGGGACAGGAGTATGCCGACCCAACCACCAGGTCTGTTTGGGGGTCTCGGGGAATGAGTGAATTGTAAGCCACCATAGGAAATGGCAGCAGGAGAGACAATGTCAGAATCCTGAATCCAGGTTTCAGTGAAGGCCGACAGATTAAGAGAGTTGTTCATAAAGTAGTTGTGCAGGAAAGGAAGTTTGTTACATACAGACCGTGGATTCCAGAGGGCACAATTAAAAGATGGAGATAAGGGAGTGCAAGTAATATTACTACGATTAGTATGGTTTTGATATGATGTATAGTAGGCATTGAGGTTGGGGGATGGTGGAACGGGGTTGGGAGAGATGTTCCCCGAAATCAGTAGGAGTAGGAACATAAAGAGTAAGTAGTTATTGGAATTGTAATTTTTTTCTGCGGTATGTTTGGGAAAGATGGGCTGAGGTTTCTCAGGAAGGTGAGGAGTGCATGGGAGCTGTACATGGGAGAGGGAAGGAGAGATGGGCTGATGTGTATGAGTGGTGATGGAGGAGGGATGGGGTGGTGAATGTGGATGGCAAGGGAACACAGGATAGAAATAAAGCACATGGCTAAAAGGGAGAGCAAAGTGTGATTTACCTGACTCCTGCCCTGACTAACTGTCATGGAATAACTGTTTTTGTATGATGCATAGCTAAGAGATAGATCACCCTGTAATATACAGAGAGGGAATCACCCTGTAATATACAGAGAGAGGGAATCACCCTGTAATATAGAGAGAGAGGGAATCACCCTGTAATATACAGAGAGATAGATTACTCTGTAATACATAGAGACTAGATCACCCTGTGAAATAGAGAGATCACCCTGTAATATACAGAGAGAGATCACCCTGTAATATACAGAGAGATAGATCTCTCTGTAATACATAGAGAATAGATCACCCTGTGATATACAGAGAGAGAGGAGATCAACCTGTAATATACAGAGAAAGAAAGCACAACCTGTAATATACAGAGAGAGAGGAGATCAACCTGTAATATACAGAGATAGATCTCTCTGTAATACATTGTGAATAGATCACCCTGTAATATACAGAGAGAGGAGATCAACCTGTAATATACAGAGAGAGGAGATCAACCTGTAATATGCAGAGAAAGAAAGGAGATCAACCTGTAATATACAGAGAGAGAGGAGATCAACCTGTAATATACAGAGAGTGGAGATCAACCTGTAATATACAGAGATAGATCTCTCTGTAATACATAGAGAATAGATCACCCTGAAATACACAGAAAGAAAAGAGATCAACCTATAATATACAGAGGAGAGATCAACCTGTAATATACAGAGAGAAAGGAGATCACCCTGTAATATACAGAGAGAGAAAGGAGATCACCCTGTAATATACAGAGAGAGAGGAGATCAACCTGTAATATACAGAGAGTGGAGATCAACCTGTAATATACAGAGATAGATCTCTCTGTAATACATAGAGAATAGATCACCCTGTAATACACAGAGAGAAAAGAGATCAACCTATAATATACAGAGGAGAGATCAACCTGTAATATACAGAGAGAAAGGAGATCACCCTGTAATATACAGAGAGAGAAAGGAGATCACCCTGTAATATACAGAGAGAGAGGAGATCACCCTGTAATATACAGAGAGAGGGAATCACCCTGTAATATACAGAGAGAGATCACCCTGTAATATACAGAGAGGGAATCACCCTGTAATATAGAGAGAGAGGGAATCACCCTGTAATATACAGAGAGGGAATCACCCTTAAATATACAGAAAGGAGATCACCCTGTAATATACAGAGAGAAGAGATCACCCTGTAATGTGCAGAGAGAAAGGAGATCACCCTGTAATATACAGAGAGAAAGGAGATTACCCTGTAATATACAGAGAGAGGAGATCACCCTGTAATATACAGAAAGAGAGATCAACCTGACCTGTAATATACAGAGAGAGGAGATCACCCTGTAATATACAGAGTGGGAGGAGATCACCCTATAATATACAGAGACAGAGCTCACCCTGTAATATACAGATAGAGAGGAGATCACCCTATAGTATACAGAGAGAGGGAATCACCCTGTAATATACAGAGAAAGAGAGAGCAGTTCACCCTGTAATATAGATACATCAAGCCTGTAATATACAGAGAGTAAGATGTGATCACCTTGTAATTTACAGCGAGAGAGATCACTATAATATACAGAAAGAGAGCGAGCACACTGTAGTATACAGAGAGAGATCACCCTGTGATATACAGAGAGAGAGAGAGAGAGTAGATCACCCTGTAATATACAGAGAGATGAGAGAATTCTGTAATATACAGAGAGGTCATCCTGTAATTTACATAGAGAGAAAGGAGATCATCCTGTAATATAGAGAAAGAGAGATCGTCTGAGCTCCTGTCTATCGTTTGATCTCTGCCCATCTCTTGAGCTCATGCCCATCTCTTGATCTTCTGCCCATGTCTTGAGCTCCTGCCCATCTCTTGAGCTCCTGCCCATCTCTTGAGCTCCAGCCCATCTCTTGAGCTCATGCCTAGCTCTTGATCTTCTGCCCATCTCTTGAGCTCCTGCCCAGCTCTTTAGCTCCTGCCCAGCTCTTGAGCTCATGCCCACCTATTGAGCTCCTGTCTAGCTCTTGAGCTCCTGCCCAGCTCTTTAGCTCCTGCCCAGCTCTTGAGCTCATGCCCACCTATTGAGCTCCTGTCTAGCTCTTGAGCTCCTGCCCAGCTCTTTAGCTCCTGCCCAGCTCTTGAGCTCATGCCCACCTATTGAGCTCCTGTCTAGCTCTTGAGCTCCTGCCCAGCTCTTGAGCTCCTGCCCAGCTCTTGAGCTCCTGCCTAGCTCTTGAGCTCCTGCCTAGCTCTTGAGCTCATGCCCACCTATTGAGCTCCTGTCTAGCTCTTGAGCTCCTGTCTAGCTTTTGAGCTAATGCCTAGCTTTTGCTCTCCTGTCTAGAACATGAGCTCCTATCTTTTGGGCTGTGTTTTAATCTACATTTTAGTCACTGATTATAAAGTGTCCTGTCTGGATTGATCTTGTCACCTTTTTCGGATGGAATGTGGTTGAATATTTCAAAATATGAAACATTGTAATTTGCCATCATTGTATTCTGGAATTTATTTCCAAACCGTTACCACAGGTGTGATGTAGGAGCATGAATACTTTTGCAAGCCACTGTATCTCTCCCTGTAATATAGGAAGGAGATCACCCTGTAATATAGCGATGGAGGGAGTAGATCTGTCCCAGTAATATATAGCTATCACTTTCCGGTTCTGCAGCTCATCGCCTGTGTTCTAGCACTTTGACACCTTTCATGATTTCTCATACCAGTATGTCTTTTCTCCAGAGACCTGGACACTCACCATTGGGTCGTATGCAGCTTTATCTGTCACTGTAACAGAAAGTGGACAATAATGCTGTATGTTCAGTGATTCTGTGTGTATTACATGAACCTATTTACATCACATGTATGTGGGGAGCTCAGGCTGCAGAGTTACGTTGTGTCTGACTTTCTCTCTATAGATTACTGTCAGAGATTGGATTACTTACAGTATAATCTCCAGCAGGGATTACTCTCCATGGAGATGCAGAAAGAATTTGCTCTAATCTCCAGACCCTCAGGGTGTGAAAAGTAAGTCACCGAAAAATGAGCGGATTCAGTGTAAGGAAGGGGGAGATCTGAGAGCCCCCAAGAAGGGTCAGAGACAAAACCCACGGGGAGAGTGAACTGGTCAGTAGTGCCGAGGACCAGTACAGAAATTACAAAAGCAAGGTGCTCTGCCTGGTGCCGAGCCTGAGGTGCTCTGCCTCGTGCCGGGCCTGAGGTGCTTGCCTGGTGTCGGGCCTGAGGTTCTCTGCCTGGTGCCGGGCCTGAGGTGCTCTGCCTGGTGCCGGGCCTGAGGTGCTCTGCCTGGTGCCGGGCCTGAGGTGCTCTGCCTGGTGCCGGGCCTGAAGTGCTCTGCCTGGTGCCGGGCCTGAGGTGCTCTCCTGGTGCCGGGCCTGAGGTGCTCTGCCTGGTGCCGGGCCTGAGGTGTTCTGCCTGTACCGGGCCTCAGGTGCTCTGCCTGGTGCCGGGCCTGAGGTGCTCTGCCTGGTGCCGGGCCTGAGGTGCTCTGCCTGATGCCAGTCCTGAGGTGCTCTGCCTGGTGCCGGGCCTGAGGTGCTCTGCCTGGTGCCGGTCCTGAGGTGCTCTGCCTGGTGCCGGGCCTGAGGAGCGCAGAGCATGACCGCAATTTAAAGGAACATACTGAAATAGGAGAATGAGGTTTATTGTGGAGTAATGGAAAGTTATCCACAGGGATACTAATAATATTGAAGCCCATGTACTCTAGGGGGAAGGACCTAGGTAATAATCTGCAGGTACCATATGCTCTAGAGCAGTGGTCTCCAACCTTTCTGACCTTGAGAGCCGCATTCAGCACTGAGAGAGGGGCGTGAGCCACATCCAGCTCCCATCTCTTTTAAAGTAGTGTCAACCAAAGCCCCCATTACAGGTATAATGATAACCAAAGCTTTTCCACAGAAATCACTCCAAAGCAGTATACTGAGATACAGGGGTTCCCACAATCCCCCCATTCAGTATTCTCCCATCAAGGACTCCCAACACACTGTCGCATCCATCTTCAAGAACAGGTAGGACCAACCTCCAGCGTACCATACCAAACACATCTCTAAACCCGCAAGACCAGTGTATGTGCATCCAGATCTGCTCTTCTATGCAGGGCTACTTACGGAAATCACTATTTTGTGATGTTCTGTTCATACCTGTTTGCTAGACCTTGACCTAATGCACCAAGCTGGCAAACAGTCGCGAGCCACAATTCATGGGACCGCGAGCCACATGTGGCTCCCGAACTACAGGTTGGGGACCCCTGATATAGCATAATACACCAGATAGTTCTCAATATAGTATAATGCACCCCCATAGGCAGCCTGTATAGTATAATGCAGCCCCATAGGCAGCCTGTACAGTATAATGCACCCCCATAGGCAGCCTGTATAGTATAATGCACCCCAATAGGCAGCCTCTATATTATAATGCACCCCCATAGGCAGCCTGTACAGTATAATACACCCCCATAGGCAGCCTGTATAGTATAATGCACCCCCATAGGCAGCCAGTACAGTATAATGCACCCCCATAGGCAGCCTGTATAGTATAATGCACCCCCATAGGCAGCCTATATAGTATAATGCACCCCCATAGACAGCCTGTACAGTATAATGCACAGCCATAGGCAGCCTCTATATAGTATAATGCACCCCCATAGGCAGCCTCTATATAGTATAATGCACCCCCATAGGCAGCCTCTATATAGTATAATGCACCCCCATAGGCAGCCTGTACAGTATAATGCACCCCCATAGGCAGCCAGTACAGTATAATGCACCCCCATAGGCAGTCTGTATAGTATAATGCACCCCCATAGGCAGCCTCTATATTATAATGCACCCCCATAGGCAGCCTGTACAGTATAATGCACCCCCATAGGCAGCCTGTATAGTATAATGCACCCCCATAGGCAGCCAGTACAATATAATGCACCCCCATAGGCAGCCTGAACAGTATAATGCACCTCCATAGGCAGCCTGTATAGTTTAATGCACCCCCATAGGCAGCCTCTATATTATAGTGCACCCCCATAGGCAGCCTGTACAGTATAATGCACCCCCATAGGCAGCCTGTATAGTATAATGCACCCCCATAGGCAGCCAGTACAGTATAATGCACCCCCATAGGCAGCCTGAACAGTATAATGCACCCCCATAGGCAGCCTGTATAGTATAATGCACCCCCATAGGCAGCCTATATAGTATAATGCACCCCCATAGACAGCCTGTACAGTATAATGCACCCCATAGGCAGCCTGTATAGTATAATGCACCCCCATAGGCAGCCTCTATAAAGTATAATGCACCCCCATAGGCAGCCTGTACAGTATAATGCATTCCCATAGGCAACCTCTATAGTATAGTGGTCCCCCATATGCAGCCTGTATAGTACCATGCACCCCTGTAGGCAGCCTGTATAGTATAATGCATCCCCATAGGCAGCCTGTACAGTATAATGCACCCCCATAGGCAGCCAGTACAGTATTATGCACCCCCATAGGCAGACTGTATAGTATAATGCACCCCCATAGGCAGCCTGTACAGTATAATGCACCCCCATAGGCAGCCAGTACAGTATAATGCACCCCCATAGGCAGTCTGTATAGTATAATGCACTCCCCATAGGCAGCCTGTATAGTATAATGCACCCCCATAGGCAGCCTATATAGTATAATAAACCCCCATAGGCAGCCTGTATAGTATAATGCACCCCCATAGGCAGCCTCTATATAGTATAATGCACCCCCATAGGCAGCCTGTATAGGATAATGCACCCCCATAGGCAGCCTGTACAGTATAATGCACCCCCATAGGCAGCCTCTATATAGTATAATGCACCCCCATAGGCAGCCTGTACAGTATAATTCACCCCATAGGCAGCCTCTATATAGTATAATGCTCCCCCCATAGGCAGCCTGTACAGTATAATGCACCCCCATAGACAGCCTGTATAGTATAATGCACCTCCATAGGCACCTGTTATGAATGGGTCACTGATGAGGAAAACAAGACCAAGCCAAGTCACAGAAAACCAGAGAGGTTGGTAACTATGTGGATTGATCCCAACCACACAACTAACAGCAGCCGTGGAACATACCTATAATGATTCTAGACGCCTCGTCACAGCCGGAGGACTAAATAAGCCTAAAGCAATAAGAGGGGAAATCTAAAACTGCTCCAGAGCAGACCCCAAAGGAATAGACAGCCCCCACACATGTATTGACGGTGAGACAAGATGAAAACACGAACACAGGTAGGAAAATAGGCTGAGCAAACGATAGGGCCCACACGAGCTAGAAAGGACAGTAATGGAAAGATACTTTCTGCAATCACGCCAAAAACCCTGCAAAAATGTCCAACACTTCTGATAGCAAAAAATACCTTGAAGTCACTAGACTTCTCTCACTATATCAGCACTCTGGCATATTCTGAGAACAGAGCAAAACGAGGCCAATCTAATAAGGGACGAAAAGCAAACTGGCACATACAGTGACATAAGAGTGGAAATTCAGCACAGCCCCAGCCGGGGCTGGCTGACCACACAAAAAACTGAATAGACCAAATCAAATCAAATGTGAACATTAGCAAAGACAACTTAGCTTGAGAACGCAGGAACTGAGCTGGAAACTAAGACCTCAGTAGGCAGGAAAAAATCAACAGCATGGGAATAGTGAGTCGGCTGTCTTAAATCCAGTCTGAGACTCCAGATGTCCAATCCTCTTCCTCATTATCAGGTGGCAGGTCTCTGTTAATTAGATCAGCTTCACTACCTCCTGCCACCACCAGAGTGAGCCCGGAAAAAGAACTCACAACTCCTCTGTCAGCACAACCAGCTCCCTCACCAGAAACCATAGGCAGACCAGAAAATGAGTTCACAACAGGCACCCTCTGTATTATAATGCACCCCCATAGGCAGCCTCTATAGTATAATGCACCCCCATAGACAGCCTCTATAGTATAATGCACCCCCATAGGCAGCCTCTATATAATATAATGCACCCCCATAGGCAGCCTGTATAGTATAATGCACCCCCATTGGCACCCTCTGTATTATAATGCACCCCCATAGGCAGCCTGTATAGTATAATGCACCCCCATAGGCAGCCTGTATAGTATAATGCACCCCCATAGGCAGCCTGTATAGTATACTGCACCCCCATAGGCAGCCTGTATAGTATAATGCACCCCCATAGGCACCCTCTGTATTATAATGCACCACCATAGGCAGCCTGTATAGTATAATGCACACCCATAGGCAGCCTCTATAGTATAATATGTAGGGTCGGGCTGAGGGAGGCGATTAGGTGGTGCTGATCCAACAGGACTGGGGGTGACCCACTTTGTGGCGCCGGCAGACATGAGACTGAGACAAGGGTTGTGTCCAACAGTTCAGATTTTATTGGCCGCTTTTGGGACGACCACCGTACTTCATCACAGGATGTGTCTACAATTCACTTTTACACACAGACCCGGGTACCTTCTCTTTCTTAGTTTTACCATTCGTGGCGTCCTCTATGGCTCTTCCCTGCTGTGGCTGCCCTAAGCACTTTCACCACAGCGTTTCACCCCTTAGAGTACGCCGTCCACCTGACATGGTCTGTCTCTGTCCGCAGACACTGTCCTTTTGGGTCACCCCCTGTGACCGTCTCCACTGTCAGTAGCTCTCTGTAGGCCTTTTCCGTCTTTGTACCTACAGCAAACTCTCCTCTCTAGTGAGCTCCCTTGGCTGACTGGACTTTCCAGAACCTTCCCTCAACCTCTTATACTCCCAGTCCTGGTAGCTCCGCCCACTATCACCTGACAGTTTCTTTGACCAATGGCAGTTACACAGTCAAACTCCTACACTCCCCACTGCCCTCTAAAGGTCACACTACAACACAGCACCCCTTTCTCTTTATCTCAGCACTTTTGTACTTACACTGCGCTACCCCTCTGCCTCTTCCGACAGGCAGATCTATCCGTCAGTTCAACCTCCCTACACTCCCCTTCCTTTGTACATTGTCGTCCTCGACAATCTTTTCCTACTCGTCTGGGGGTACGTTGTACTAGGGGCCTGACTCAGGGACCACTGTCTGTCTACATTCTTCCTGTCTCGTCGTCCTGCCAACTTAAATACATCATGGTCGGCATACTCCAAGTACCCGGGACCTGTTGAGCACATTTTTTTTTTATAAAACTTCAACATGTCAAATTCACTACACACCTTACCACGTTTACTGCAATACGTTCTTATCAAAACATTTTTTTCAGCCTTTTACTTTTTTTTTCTAACCAAAAAACAATTCACTCTTAAAAAAAAATATTAACCAAATGAGGACAGGGCGCTCCCCCTTCCTTTGAGAAAACACTCCCATTGGACATCCCCACTGCACCAGGAGGAGGATCTCCTTTCCCATGGGGACGCGGAACAGTCCCCTTATTGTGCAACAGTGCACTGCAGTCCCGGCAGTCCATTGTAATAGGTGCTCCGGGCCACCTCCTGGCGGCCGATGTTTCACCAAACAGGATACTCCACAGCCGTGGGATCTCTGGGATGCTTGTAGTATACCTGGGCCTCGAGTGTCCCTGATGCTCGAGACCCTGGAGTCCTTGTCTCTTTAAGGGGGCTTGTACCCCTCAGGGTAGGCGATGACGGCCACCGTATAGTAACCGCGGGGGCAATATTCTTTGTAATAGGAGACTAGGTTTCCCTCCCACGGAACCCGGCCATGCTTGATGGAGGCCACGTTTAAATAAATTTTATAGCTGGTGGTGAGATCTCTAATAAAACCGTAGACCTTGCCGGTGTCCATATATACCAGCCGCCCGTATGACCGAGGAACACATGGCAGGCTCCCCCTTCTCGTGGAGTAACGCCCACACCTTCCGCTCCTTAGCCTTCTTCTTTTCAGTGATCTCCGCAACCCAAGCTGAGGGTCCGGTATAGGCCGCAGAATCCGGTGGGCGGGTCGCAACCGCGGTTGGAGCAGCGGCGGTCGCAGATATTGGGGAGCAAGCCGCAACTGGAGTAGCGGACGGGGCAGAAATGGCTACAGGTGTCATCGGGTAGGCTGTGGAGTCAGCCGCAGCCGGGATCAAGGCGGCCGTAGGCTCCGGTGAGTAGGCCGCAGCTGAGGCCGCGGATGGAATAGCGGCGGCCGCGGGTACAGGTAAATAGGCCGCAGTGACCTGCGGCGGGCCCGAAGTGACGGCAGGCTCCGATGAACAGGCCGCGGCCGGAAGACAGATCACGGCAGGGACAGCTGCAGGTTGGCTCTGCACCGGCGCTGCCGGGCGGGACAGATCGGGATGGTTATCAAGAGCCGTGAAGTCATCCAGGGCCATCACTGGAGAGCGGAAGGTCGGCCAGGGAGGTCGAGGGCCGGCGTCAGGGTCCGGGAGCCTGTTTTGTGCACTAGGCATGGGGGCGGGATCTGTTTGCGATGCCGCCAACTGGGCCGGGGGAACGCTCACCTTCCCCGGCATCGCGGCTCCCAGCAGGCTTTCCCGCAGCTCCTCCAATAGCAATGGATCTTCACCCTGCCATCCAGCAGGGCCAGCCTCCAGGCCCGATGCCTCCGCGGAAGGTCCTTGTGCAGCTTCTTCCAACGGCTGTTGCAACAGGGGACGGGGTACCGAGAATGGCTCCCAGGGGCAGGTCTCCTGGCGGGTTTCAACCTCCTGACGCCATTTCCACTCCAGGCGTCCGAGGCCACGGCATCTGCAGCGTCGTATATTGCCCGAGTTCCCGTAGCTCAATGGCGCCAAATAGCTACACCCAGTCTCTTCACCAGGGCCACTCCCGCTCGGGGGTGGGGCGTTGGTCGGCCTCTCCACCCATTTTCCAAGGTCCAGCATGGGAGGGCGGCTGTCTCCTGTTGTAGGCCGCTCCTCCCAGGGGCGGATGTGACATAGTCTTAGATTTTCCATTACTGCTGCAAACTCCTGTGTCTCTTCCTGACGCTGTAATGCCACAGCCATTTTTAACAGAACACTCCTCTGCTCCGGTTTCACTTATTGACAGCCAGCAATCCGAAGCACAGCCCCAAATTGTAATCCACAGGAGATAGAAAAGAAAATAAATAAAATTCTTCACCCCACACAGCTTGGGGGCCTTTGTTACTTGGTGGCAGGCTTGCCGCTGAAGATGTGTATTGGCAGCAACGATAGTGCCAACTACGCCAAATGTAGGATAGGTGAGAGTGTAGCCAACAGGGATGGGGGGTAACCCACTTCGTGGCGCCGGCAGACATGAGATTGAGACAAGGGTTATGTCCAACAGTTCAGATTTTATTGGCCGCTTTTGGGACGACCACCGTACTTCGTCACAGGATGTGTCTACAATTCACTTTTACACACAGACCCGGGTACCTTCTCTTTCTTAGTTTTACCATTCGTGGCGTCCTCTATGGCTCTTCCCCACTGTGGCTGCCCTAAGCACTTTCACCCCAGCATTTCACCCATTAGAGTATGCCGTCCACCTGACACTCACGGTCTGCCTCTGTCCGCAGCCACTGTCCTTTTTGGGTCACCCCCTGTGACCGTCTCCACTGTCAGTAGCTCTCTGTAGGCCTTTTCCGTCTTTCTACCTACAGCGAACTCTCCTCTCTAGTGCGCTCCCTTGGCTGACTGGACTTTCCAGGACCTTCCCTCAACCTCTTATACTCCCAGTCCTGGTAGCTCCGCCCACTATCACCTGACAGTTTCTTTGACAAATGGCAGTTACAGTCAAACTCCTACACTTCCCACTGCACTCTAAAGGTCAAACTACAACACAGCACCCCTTTCTCTTTATCTCAGCACTTTTGTACCTACACTGTGCTACCCCTCTGCCTCTTCCCACAGGCAGATCTATCCGTCAGTTCAACCTCCCTACAAATGCATCCCCATAGGCAGCCTCTTTATAGTATAATGCGCCCCCATAGGCAGCCTCTGTATTTTAATGCACCCCCATAGGCAGCCTGTATAGTATAATGCACCCCCATAGGCAGCCAGTATAGTATAATGCGCCCCCATAGGCAGCCTCTATATAGTATAATGCTACCCCATAGGCAGCCTCTGTATTATAATGCACCCCCATAGGCAGCCTCTGTATTATAATGTGCCCCCATAGGCCGCCTGTATAGTATAATGCACCCCCATAGGCAGCCTCTTTATAGTATAATGTGCCCCCATAGGCAGCCTCTGTATTATAATGCACCCCCATAGGCAGCCTGTTGTCATGATCCAAGCTGGATCTGACAGTTTAAATGGAAAAGTGAACTTTTTTCCTTTGGCTTGGTGCCAAAGTGTGTTGTGATTGCCCCCGGTGGCCATTAGAATTATTACACGTGGTGTTTCATTCTAAGTTGCCCGGTGGTGGTGAGTGGTATCGCACCTTAGTTTTAGGGTTAATGTGCACGCAATTAGAAATCAGGTGTTAGGCTCTATAAAAGGGAGCCAGGTGGGGTCAATGACTGTTGGTGATATTGATTGTGTTAATCATTCACAAGGAAGCCTGGGTGAAGGAAGGAGCTGAACATGAGTCCTGCGCAGCCCAGCCAGAGGGGACTAGTGGCAGCTAGGTGGTCTGCAAGAAGGGCTGGCATGGCGTGGTGGAGTCACGGTTTATTGTGTTGGCAGGAAGTGCTTGCATGGCTTGGTGGAGTGACGCTATGGAGAGAGTTGCACTCAGCGTGCGGGACTTGGTTGCTGAGAGCTGGACTCAAGCATGCTGGACTTTTTGGGCAGGAGCTGAACTCATCTTTGGGACTCTGTTACTGGACAGCTGCAACTGGTGGTGGACTCTGCTCCAAGGCTGCACTATGGTGAAGGATCCAGTTATGGTGATGGATCCGGGTGGAGGAGAAGATGCGCACAGGTGGTGGGCTCTGTTGCTAGGAGGGTACGCAACAGAGCAAAGCTAAGTGGTGTTTCCCCTGTTTTGTCATCTTTCCTCATGTGTGTTTTCGTGCAGTGGTGGGATTAGTTTCCGCACCGACCAATTCCCTAGTGAGGGTTTAGGTCAGGATGAGCTAGGGTTTTTAGGTTCCTGTTGCGCGCCCGGTGCGGAACCGGCATAGGGTACGTTAGGAGTGCAGGGACACTGGCTCAGGGGAGCTCAGGAGGTCTCCACTTCCCTATCGCAGGGCCCACCACTGTTAATGGTTCCCAGGTTCCCCTTTATTATTTAAATTCGCCTTACTGAAGGCGGGGTTTCCAGACTTGTATATACGTGTAATGTCTAATTTCGCCAGTTGGAGGCGGTGTATCCAGCTGCACGTGTTTATTATTTAAATTCGCCCCACTGGAGGCGGTGTATCCAGGGTCACGTGAGTCACATGGGTTCGCCTTGCGGTACTCGCTGCGTCCAGACACACGTGACTGTGACACCTGAATAGTATAATGCACCCCCATAGGCAGCCAGTATAGTATAATGCACCCCCATAGGAAGCCTCTATATAGTATAATGCGCCCCCATAGGCAGCCTCTGTATTATACTGCACCCCCATAGGCAGCCTGTATAGTATAATGCACCCCCATAGGCAGCCAGTATAGTATAATGCACCCCCATAGGCAGCCTCTATATAGTATAATGCACCCCCATAGGCAGCCTCTATATAGTATAATGCAGCCTGTGTATTATAATGATTGCAAGTGTTGTCCAAAAATTGAAAGGCAGGTAACTTACATTGAAAAGCTGAAGTAACTTACATTACAATAAGTTTACTTCATACAGAAACTATGAAACTTTTAGCAGAAACATGAAACTTAGTGAATAGTTCATACATTATGCAATATAAGAGCTCTGCAAGTTACAACTTAATTTATGCTTTTTGGTAACTTACGTTGCTGAGAAAACATCTGCAATGGATATGTGCAAACAGTCTGGTGAACACTAATCTCACAGAACCAGAGATATTACAGTACTATGGTTCCCTGACAGGACGTCCTTTCTATTCATGCCTGCTGCTGGCTAATAGTAATCCACTCCCCAAAATCGCCTGTTACTGTGTGATCCCAGGAAGAACAGCGGGTGATCACATGCAGCCCTCCGCCATCAGGGAAATCTATGGAGTCTGAAAGAAGCAGTGCTGCCACCTTATTATTATTATGCCATGTGTCATGAAGAACCAACTTACAGAAAATAACTATTGCCAAGATATTTGAAGATTTTGTAAATCTTCCTTCTCAGCATGGACCTGCCCAGGAGCGTTTGTCACGCAGAGAGGCCGCTCCTGACACCGACACAGCGCAGAGAGGCCGCTCCTGACACCGACACAGCGCAGAGAGGCCGCTCCTGACACCGACACAGCGCAGAGAGGCCGCTCCTGACACCGACACAGCGCAGAGAGGCCGCTCCTGACACCGACACAGCGCAGAGAGGCCGCTCCTGACACCGACACAGCGCAGAGAGGCCGCTCCTGACACCGACCCAGCGCAGAGAGGTCCCTCCTGACACCGACCCAGCGCAGAGGCCGCTCCTGACACTGACCCAGTGCACAGAGGCCGCTCCTGACACCGACACAGCGCAGAGAGGCCGCTCCTGACACCGACCCAGCGCAGAGAGGCCACTCCTGACACCGACACAGCGCAGAGAGGCCGCTCCTGACACCGACCCAGTGCACAGAGGCCGCTCCTGACACCGACCCAGCGCAGAGAGGCCGCTCCTGACACCGACCCAGCGCAGAGAGGCCGCTCCTGACACCGACACAGCGCAGAGAGGCCGCTCCTGACACCGACACAGCAGAGAGGCCGCTCCTGACACCGACACAGCGCAGAGAGGCCGCTCCTGACACCGACAAAGCGCAGAGAGGCCGCTCCTGACACCGACACAGCGCAGAGGCCGCTCCTGACACCGACCCAGCGCAGAGAGGCCCCTCCTGACACCGACCCAGCGCAGAGGCCGCTCCTGACACCGACACAGCGCAGAGGCCGCTCCTGACACCGACCCAGTGCAGAGAGGCCACTCCTGACACCGACACAGCGCAGAGAGGCCGCTCCTGACACCGACCCAGTGCACAGAGGCCGCTCCTGACACCGACCCAGCGCAGAGAGGCTGCTCCTGACACCGACCCAGCGCAGAGAGGCCGCTCCTGACACCGACCCAGCGCAGAGAGGCCGCTCCTGACACCGACACAGCGCAGAGAGGCCGCTCCTGACACCGACACAGCGCAGAGAGGCCGCTCCTGACACCGACACAGCACAGAGAGGCCGCTCCTGACACCGACACAGCGCAGAGAGGCCGCTCCTGACACAGACACAGCGCAGAGAGGCCGCTCCTGACACCGATACAGCGCAGAGAGGCCGCTCTGTTATGAGCTCATTTTCTGCTCCACCAGCTGGGAGTTCTCCTTACGTTATCCCTCTGGTAGTAACAGGATGTAGTAAGGTTAGTTTAATTGGTAATGGTCTGCCACCTGACGAGGATAGTGATTGGATCTCTGGAGTATCAGACTGGATATAAGACAGCCAACGCCCTATCCTGTTGCTGGTGATTCAGTCTGCTTCTCAGGTCTTGGACTTCAGCTCTGCTCCAATCATCTCAAGTTAAGTTTGTTTTTGCTAATGTTCACACTTGCTCTTGTTGGTCAACTCAGTTTTTGTGTGGTCAGCCAGCCCGGGTGGGCTGTGCTGAATTTCCACTCTTATTGGGAATCTCTCTCAGGCAAAACTAACAGGAAATTCTTATCCTCTCTTGCTGACAACTTTATCTTCCAAAAGGTAAGGGAGAAAACAAGGGGAACTGCTACCTTGGATCTAATTCTTATAAACAGGGAGGAAATGGTTGAGGAGGTAAAAATGGCTGGGACCCTAGGAGGTAGCGACCATGCTATTTTAGAATTTTGGATAACTAGAGGAGGAAGACCTGTGAAGACTCAGACGTCAAGGTTAGATTTCAGAAAGGCAGATTTTCAGGGATTCAGAAAGAGAATTGGAGGGATCCAATGGCTGGATATCCTTAAAGACAAAAATGTCCAGGAAGGATTGGAAATCTTGAAAAATGAAATTCTCAAAGCACAATTGTTAACAATTCCGAAAAGAGGGAAGAATAGGAAGCATTTAAGGAAGCCAGGATGGATGAACACAGAACTTAAGCACATGCTAAAAAGGAAGAAAGAAATGTTTATAAAATAGAAAGAGGGAGGCATATCTAAAGAAGAATATAATACTGTCTGCAGAACCTGCAGGGCACAAATCAGATTAGGTAAAGCTGACAATGAATTGAGGCTTGCAAGAGATGTCAAAAGCAATAATAAAGGATTTTGGGGATATGTCAAAAGTAAAAGAAAAGTCAAAGATGGTATAGGATTTTTACAGGATGAAAATGATGAAATGGTAAGACAGGATGTTGAGAAGGCCGAACTTTTAAATTCCTATTTTGCATCTGTTTTCTCTCAGAAAGGAAATGTAACATCAACTGTTCTTCACTGACCTATTAAGGGAATAGAAGAATCCAGGATATCTATAAACAGAAAGATAGTAAGGAAACACTTAGCTAACCTAAATGAATTCAAGTCTCCAGGTCCAGATGAATTACACCCCAGAGTACTGAAGGAGATAGCAGAAGAAATTTCTGAACCACTCTCCATAATCTTTGAAAATTCTTGGAGGACAGGAGAAGTCCCAGAAGACTGGAGAAGAGCAAATGTTGTTCATATCTTCAAAAAGGGGAAGAAGGTGGACCCAGGCAACTATAGGCCGGTGAGTCTGACTTCTATACCAGGAAAGATCTTTGAACAAATTATTAAACAACATGTATGTCAGTACCTGGATAAGAATGAAGTGATTAAACAGAGTCAGCATGGGTTTGTAACTAATAAGTCATGTCTGTGACGAACAGCCCACGGCCGTTCGTCCACTTACGGGCGACGACTAACGGGGGTCCCGCTGCCACCAAAACGCGACGGACAGCGGACCCTGTGTCACCACTATGTCACGATCCCACCACTGACACCGGTGTATCAGCGGACGGAGGGACGTGACACAATGCCGGCACACGGCTATCACAGGCGCAGTGGGGCTTATCTTAGTTATCCCACCACTGGCACCATGTGACAAAAATATCCAGCAAGCTAATCTCGCTCTACAATTTGCCGCAGGGGGAGTTTAATTTGGATGCCCCACCACTGCTATCAATCTTCCAAGTACTGCGGGGATTTGTGTATATCCCACTTTCTCAGTTCCACCTTGGAACTCGCAGCTCTCCGGCGCCCCCCTTACCCTCAGGTCAGTCAGGGAACTGCACCTAGGATAATTGGTCGCCGGACGGGCTGCCTGTTGTGAACCGGCAATTAGGCTTCTGCAGTAAGGGAATTATCAATGCTGTGGCCGCAGACCCTTATTCAGCAATATAAGACCCTTCTGTACTGCCAGCAAGCCGTAATAGCCGTACACAACGCGCTGCCACCAGTCACGGTTACTTAATTCACAGTGTTAAATTAAGAGGGTCCGTGGCAAACCCCTTGAATTAGTAGCGATTATCTATCAAAGGCGTATAGTTCGAGTCTTAGAGCATAGAGACAGATCTAAATAATTATTTCATTTATTTTCCGAAAGAGGACAGTGATTACAGATAAAAGTTGCTATAAAATTGAGACATAAAATATGTACAGTACAGGTATAAAATAAAAGTGGAGAAAACAAAGAGATTACACTCACAGTTCCATATTGTTCCTTAGGCAGACCATGCGGCTAAGGTGGGTGGAGGCGGAGCTGCACTTCTCCGCTCATCTGAGTTCTTGTCAGCACGGATTCTGCAGCTGTTCTGAGCTGGTTTGCCCAGGAAATGCCTTATAGACTTTCCTATGTGACATCACAGAGAGGTGCATTCTGGGTTGATCCCACCTCTCTTATCCAAGTTATGTTTTGGCTACAAAACTTAGATTAGCTATAACTTTATGGGAGAAGCTGGTATGGACTCATCAGTGGTTTCATGTTTCCCAGCGTAATGAGCCTATCAAGAAAACATCAAACATCTATGCGATATGACCATCCATTTGGGCGCAAATCCTATCTCATGTTCTGGACAGGGTAGAACTTCGAAACATACGCGGTCTCGAAGCTGGGACCGCTCAGGTTACAAAAATATGATTTTCATATCTCTAGGGTATTTGGTTCTTATGGTATAGTCTCTCATAGTTTTATTCGTTTCAAACAAAGAAGTTTAGTTCCCGCACTTTTTCTCTTTCAGCTGAGAGAAGCCAAATGGTGTGAGGAAGATGGTCTAGCTAATTAACATTCCTGCTCTTCCAGAGGAAGTGGCAGGGTTGATAAAACCTGGGGGGAAGGAATTCCTACTACTGACAGTTTACAATGTCCTAGGATGGAGGATTTGTTAGCACATTGCAACAGAAAACATATCTTCGGGCATTGTACATCACACCTCCCCCCTTAAGAGGGCGCTAAGGAGGCATTACCTCTCGGTAATCTGCCATGCGCACCTCAGCGGGTTCGCCCCGGCGGGACAACCCATCGGCATTGCCGTTTTCACTGCCCTTCCTGTGTTTTACAGTAAAATCGTACTGTTGAAGGGCAAGGCTCCAGCGGAGCAATCTTCCATTGGTTCCGGACACTGTGTGCAACCAGCTCAGAGGGTTGTGGTCAGTTACCACCGTGAAGGCGCGCCCGTACAGGTAGGGCTGCAAACGCTGCAGTGCCCACACCATGGCCAGACACTCCTTCTCGATGGTCGAGTATGCCACTTCCCTCGGCAAAAGTTTCCGGCTCAGGTACAACACGGGGTGCTCTTGGTCCCCCGAGTCGACCTGGCTAAGCACAGCACCGAGGCCAAACTCGCTGGCGTCGGTCTGTACCAGAAACGGGCGACTGCTGTCGACTGCTCTCAACACTGGAGAGTTGCACAGGGCTGCTTTCAAAGCTTGGAAAGCAGCCTCACAGTCATCTGTCCAGTTGACTGTTTGGGGTAGCCTCTGCTTGGTGAGGTCAGTCAAGGGTTTGGCAAGGGCGCTATAGTCCTGTACGAACCGCCTATAGTACCCTGCAGTGCCCAAGAAGGACTTCACCTGTTTCTTGGTCCTGGGGGTGGGCCAGGACACGATTGCGTCCACTTTTTCTGGCTCCGGGCTCATGGAACCCCCGCCTACCCGGTGCCCCAGGTAGTGGACCTCGCGCATGCCTATCTGGCACTTCCCCGGCTTGATGGTCAGGCCTGCCTGGTGAAGACGCTTGAGCACCTCCTGGAGGTGCTGAAGGTGTTCCTCCCAGGTGGAACTGAAGACGGCAATATCGTCTAAGTACGCCACTGCGTACTCCTCCAGTCCCCGAAGCAGGTGGTTGACCATCCGCTGGAAAGTGGCAGGGGCATTCTTCATGCCGAAGGGCATGACCGTGGACTCGTACAGTCCAAAGGGGGTGATAAAGGCGGATTTCTCCTGCGCCTCAGGGCTCAGGGGGATCTGCCAGTATCCCCGACTCAAATCCATGATGGATATGTACTTGGTGTTTGCCAACCGCTCGAGCAGATCCTCGATGCGCGGCATCGGGTGGGCATCAGAGGTTGTGATGGCGTTGAGCCCCCTGTAGTCCACGCAGAACCGGGTGGTTCGATCCTTTTTAGGCACGAGGACTACAGGTGAAGCCCACGCACCTTTTGACCGTCGAATCACTCCCAGCCTTAACATCTCATCGACCTCTTGGCGCATGACTTGTTGCACCGTTTCAGAGATCCGATAAGGTGTTCGCCGTAATGGGGCATGATTCCCGGTGTCCACCTCATGAACCGCTAACTCCGTCCTCCCAGGACGGTTGGTGAACACGGGCCAGAAGAGTTCCAGGGTGGCCATCAACTGCAACCGCTGGGACACGGTGAGCGAACCACTTATCTCCATGTCCTCAATGGACCCATTGGCCTTGGCCTGGGCCAGCATGTCCAGGAGGGAATCTTCCTCCCCATCCTCTGGCAGATTGCAGACCGGTAGGATGCAAGCTTCACGTTCGTAGTGCGCCTTCAGCATGTTGACGTGAAAGGCCTTGCGCCTACCCCGAGCATGGTCAAGCGTGACCACGTAGGTGACCGGGTTGAGCTGTTGGTGGACGACGTACGGGCCTTCCCAGGCTGCCTGAAGCTTATCCGTTGGTACAGGGACCAGCGCCCACACCTTTTGGCCCACCTGGTAGGTCCGCTCCCGGGCGTTCTGGTCATACCAGTGCTTCTGGTCAGCCTGAGCCTGCGTCAGGTTGTCATGCACCAACTGCGTCAAGGTCTGCATCTTGTCACGGAAGCGCATGACATAATCCACGATGGACACTTCTGTGGGGTTTGGCTCATCTTCCCAGGATTCTCTTATCAACCCAAGGGGTCCCCGGACTCGCCTGCCATACAGGAGCTCGAAGGGGGAGAACCCGGTCGAGGCCTGCGGAACTTCTCTGTAAGCGAACAGCAGGTGTGGGAGGTACCGCTCCCAGTCGCGCCCTTGGGTCTCAACCAGTATGCGGAGCATCTGTTTGAGGGTACCGTTGAAACGTTCACACAAACCATTAGTCTGTGGGTGATACGGACTCGATACCAGCTGCGTCACCTGCATTTTCTCAGAGAGCCTCCATTAGGCGAGACATGAATTGGGGCCCTTGATCGGTAAGCATCTCCCTGGGAAATCCTACTCTTGAAAAGATGGTCACCAGTGCGTCAGCCACCTTATCTGCCCTGGTTGAAGACAGAGCTACTGCCTCTGGGTACCGGGTAGCGTAGTCTACCACGGTGAGAATGTATCGCTTTCCGGAGCTGCTGGGGACGGACAGCGGTCCTACAATGTCCACCGCGATTCTCTGGAAAGGCTCCTCTATCACCGGCAAAGGAATAAGGGGAGCCTTAAGAGCAGGCCCCGCCTTACCCACTTTTTGACAGGTGGCACAGGAGCGGCAGTAGTGTGTTACATCTGTCCCCATCTTGGGCCAATAGAAGTGTTGAGACAGCCGTGCCTTTGTTTTGCTGATCCCCAAGTGTCCAGCGAGTGGAATCTCATGGGCAATCCGCAACAACTCAGTTCTGAACTGATAGGGGACGACCAGCTGTCTTTCCCTCAACCACTCCTTTTTAGGATCTCCGGGTACTGTCTCCCGGTACAACCTTCCTCGTTCCCAGAACACCCTCTCCTTATCAGACTTGGAGGTGGGCGTCTCGGCGAGACCTCTCAATTTCTCCAGGCTGGCATCTGAGTGCAGAGCAGCCTGGAACTCCATGCTGGAGGCAGCCAGAAGTGACGTCAGGGTCCCCTCTTTACTGGGACCCTCTGGAACCGGCTCTGGGTTCACCTCTGGTTCAGTCTCTCCTGTAGCAGCAGAGGGTCCAGAAGACAGTGCGTTACCTGCGATCTGGGCACTCTGACTGCGTGTGACAGCTGCTATGTATGCTGTCTCCCTGGGGATTTCTTCAGACCCACCAGCCGGTGCTGCCCTGGGCTCTACCTCCCCATCCACCCCCAACACTTTAGGAGCAGTGCTACTTATGGGCCAGTTACCTTCCTCGGTGGCACTGGTCAGCTGCATGGCATTACCTTCCTCATGGTCCCCATGCACCTCCCCATTCTCTTGAGCACCGTTGCTTGCTCCTGCCAGGGGTTCCTCAGCCGTCTCACTCCGCAGAGTGACGGGGCTGAGCACCTCGGTACCTGTGGACACATCTACCGTTTCAAAGAAAGGGTTAACGGGTTCAGTCGGCACAGATACATCATCATTCCTAGGAAAAGAATGGTTATCAGTTTGCTTTGGTACATTCACATCAGCATCAGCATCATACCTTGGGAAAGAATGGTTGTTAGTTGCATCATTACTCATCAAGGCATTAGCAGGTAACACATTCAGTTTCCCATCATCAACATCATCAGGGTTAACGTTACCCTCATTATCAGTTTGGGGAAGGGTGTCAGGGACATAGTATGCAACCATCCTCCCCAAGTCAGTCCCCAATAAAACATCAGTGGGCAAATTTTCAGACACTCCCACCTCCCTCAACCCGCTCCCGGCACCCCAATCAAGAAAAACTCGTGCCACTGGCAAGGGACAACGGGTGCCTCCAATCCCGGTGACAGTCAGGGTTTTCCCCTCAACAAACTCTTCAGGGGCCGCCAGTCCAGGACGGATGAGGGTTCGTTCAGCCCCGGTGTCCTTGAGGCCTGTAGCAAGACGGGCCCCCACCTGAACAGGTTGAACGTTGTCGTCAGCCCTCCCAACCACACCTCCCACCAAAAGAACAGAGGCGTTGGGCCCGGGGGCCTTGGCTGGGGGGTTCTTCGGCCTATCCGGACAGGTGTAAGAGAAGTGACCAGGCCGCTTGCAGTGGTGACACAGGCGACTGTCAGTAGCCGGCCTGCTGTTGGCAACAGGGACAGGGCCTCCGGAGGGACGGCTAGCTGGGGCATTGGGGTTGGTTGCTGGCTTACCCCCTTTCCAGCTGGTGGCGTCTGGCCTCCGCGTCTCGGGCTTCCGGTTGGCCTCGTGGTTGTCGGCGATCTGCGCCGCTTTGTCCACGTTCGTTGGTTCGCGGTCCAAGATGAACTGTCGGACCTCAGCTGGGCAGAGATGCAGGAACTGGTCTTTGATCATCAGGTCCCGTAGCTGCTCAAAGGTTTCAACGGACAGTCCATGGATCCACTGGTCAAAGTGGGTCCTGAGTCCTTGCACCACATCACTGTAGCTATCATGTGGGCCACGTTGGAGGTGTCGGAACTTCTTTCGGTATACCTCAGGTGTCAGCCGGTATTTGGCGATCAGCGCCTGCTTTATGGCGTCATAGTCGTCATCGGCTTCTGGCGGAAGAGAAGCAAATGCCTCCAGGGCTTTGCCTTTTAGCCCTGGGGTCAAGTACCTTGCCCATTGGTCTCTAGGCAGCTGGTACTGTCTGCAGGCTTTCTCAAAGGCTCGCAGAAATGTGTCCAAGTCCCCATCCTTTTCCATCACGGGAAAATGCTCTGGCCGGGGTTTAGGAGTCTGGACGCTGCTGGGCTCACTGCTTCGGGCTGTGGGGGCATTCCCACCCCGCTGGAGTACCTCCAGTTCATGGGCCCTCTGCGCCTGGCGCTCGGCTCTCTCAGCCTCAGCTTGGCGCTCACGTTCGGCTTGGGCCTCCTGCCGATATTGCTGGATCAGCCTCACCCGCCCATCCCTGTCTTCGGCGGGGAGTGCGTCCAAGGCCATTTGCAGATAGGGGTCCACCCCGTTCTGGTTGAATGTGGGGCCAGCGCTCAGGAGTGGAGCCTCTGCTGCAGCCCCATGGCAACTTGGGCCAACTTCTGCGCTCGCTGGATTCTGGTCGTTGTCCAGCTGCACTAGAGCCGCGATCATTTGATCTTTGGTTCCGCCTGCGGCGTCTATGCCTCGGTACGTGCATAACCCAGCAAGGGTGTCCTTTTTCTGCTTCTGATACCACTCCACTGTCATCGCCGCCATGGTTGCCAAATAAAAGATAGAAAAAGAAAAACGAAGAAACGGGAGGGAATACTTGCAAGTACACACTAATGTCTCAGGACTAGTAACCACTGAGTCTGTTCTCCAAAACCTATGATGCAGGATTCCCGCAGGAACCGTGCAGGTTTTTAGTGAGAGGAATGATTGCTCAAACCAAATCACTAATGCTCTAGGATTATCCCACCGCTCTGCCACCAATATGTGACGAACAGCCCACGGCCGTTCGTCCACTTACGGGCGACGACTAACGGGGGTCCCGCTGCCACCAAAACGCGACGGACAGCGGACCCTGTGTCACCACAATGTCACGATCCCACCACTGACACCGGTGTATCAGCGGACGGAGGGACGTGACACAATGCCGGCACACGGCTATCACAGGTGCAGTGGGGCTTATCTTAGTTATCCCACCACTGGCACCATGTGACAAAAATATCCAGCAAGCTAATCTCGCTCTACAATTTGCCGCAGGGGGAGTTTAATTTGGATGCCCCACCACTGCTATCAATCTTCCAAGTACTGCGGGGATTTGTGTATATCCCACTTTCTCAGTTCCACCTTGGAACTCGCAGCTCTCCGGCGCCCCCCTTACCCTCAGGTCAGTCAGGGAACTGCACCTAGGATAATTGGTCGCCGGACGGGCTGCCTGTTGTGAACCGGCAATTAGGCTTCTGCAGTAAGGGAATTATCAATGCTGTGGCCGCAGACCCTTATTCAGCAATATAAGACCCTTCTGTACTGCCAGCAAGCCGTAATAGCCGTACACAACGCGCTGCCACCAGTCACGGTTACTTAATTCACAGTGTTAAATTAAGAGGGTCCGTGGCAAACCCCTTGAATTAGTAGCGATTATCTATCAAAGGCGTATAGTTCGAGTCTTAGAGCATAGAGACAGATCTAAATAATTATTTCATTTATTTTCCGAAAGAGGACAGTGATTACAGATAAAAGTTGCTATAAAATTGAGACATAAAATATGTACAGTACAGGTATAAAATAAAAGTGGAGAAAACAAAGAGATTACACTCACAGTTCCATATTGTTCCTTAGGCAGACCATGCGGCTAAGGTGGGTGGAGGCGGAGCTGCACTTCTCCGCTCATCTGAGTTCTTGTCAGCACGGATTCTGCAGCTGTTCTGAGCTGGTTTGCCCAGGAAATGCCTTATAGACTTTCCTATGTGACATCACAGAGAGGTGCATTCTGGGTTGATCCCACCTCTCTTATCCAAGTTATGTTTTGGCTACAAAACTTAGATTAGCTATAACTTTATGGGAGAAGCTGGTATGGACTCATCAGTGGTTTCATGTTTCCCAGCGTAATGAGCCTATCAAGAAAACATCAAACATCTATGCGATATGACCATCCATTTGGGCGCAAATCCTATCTCATGTTCTGGACAGGGTAGAACTTCGAAACATACGCGGTCTCGAAGCTGGGACCGCTCAGGTTACAAAAATATGATTTTCATATCTCTAGGGTATTTGGTTCTTATGGTATAGTCTCTCATAGTTTTATTTGTTTCAAACAAAGAAGTTTAGTTCCCGCACTTTTTCTCTTTCAGCTGAGAGAAGCCAAATGGTGTGAGGAAGTTGGTCTAGCTAATTAACATTCCTGCTCTTCCAGAGGAAGTGGCAGGGTTGATAAAACCTGGGGGGAAGGAATTCCTACTACTGACAGTTTACAATGTCCTAGGATGGAGGATTTGTTAGCACATTGCAACAGAAAACATATCTTCGGGCATTGTACATCACAATGTCAGACTAACTTAATTTCCTTCTATGACGGAATCACTGATTGGGTGGATCAAGGAAATGCTGTAGATATAGTATATCTTGACTTCAGCAAAGCATTTGACAAAGTATCTCACACAATCCTTATTGAAAAAATGACTAAGTATGGAATGGACAAGGCAACTGTTAGGTGGATTCATAACTGGCTTTGTGATCGGACCCAAAGAGTGGTCGTAAATGGCTGCACATCCAGTTGGAAGAATGTCTCAAGTGGGGTACCACAGGGCTCTGTCCTGGGCCCTGTATTGTTCAACATCTTTATCAACTATTTAGATGAAGGAATTGAGGGTAAACTGATTAAATTTGCTGATGACACAAAGCTAGGAGGGATAGCTAATACTAGAGAAGAGAGAGAGAGGATTCAAAAAGATATAAATAAACTGGAGAAGTGGGCAGCAACTAACAGAATGGTTTTTAACAGGGAAAAATGCAAAGTACTACATCTGGGCAATAAAAATAAAAAAGCATATACAGAATGGGAGGAATAGGGCTAAGCAACAGCACATGTGAAAAAGACTTGGGTATACTAATAGATCACAGACTGAATATGAGTCAACAGTGTGATGCAGCAGCAAAAAAGGCAATTGCAATTCTAGGATGTATGAACAGAAGCATACAGTCTAGATCACGTGAAGTCATTATTTCCCTCTACTCCTCTTTGGTCAGACCTCATCTGGAATATTGTGTCCAGTTTTGGGCACCACATTTTAAAAAAGACATCAACAAACTGGAGCAAGTTCAGAAAAGAGCAACCAGAATGGTGACCGGTCTGCAAACCCTGTCTTATGAGGAAAGGTTGCAGGATTTGGGAATGTTTAGTTTGCAAAAGAGAAGACTGAGCGGAGACTTAATAGCTGTCTACAAAAAGCTAAAGGGCTGTCACATTGTAGAAGGATCAACTTTATTCTCATTTGCACAAGGAAAGACTAGAAGCAATGGGATGAAACTGAATGGGAGGAGACACAGATTAGATATTAGAAAAAACTTTTTGACAGTTAGAGTGATCAATGAGTGGAACAAGCTGCCACGAGAAGTGGTGAGTTCTCCTTCAATAGAAGTCTTCAAACAGAGGCTGGACAGACATCTGACTGGGATGATTTAGCGAATCCTGCATGAGCAGGGGGTTGGACCAGATGGCCCAGGAGGTCCCTTCCAACTCTATGATTCTATGATTCTATGATACAGCGCAGAGAGGTCGCTCCTGACACCGATACAGCGCAGAGAGGCCGCTCCTGACACTCCTGACATTGTTAGCAGCAAGATTTCAGCTAGTTAGGCGGTGGTATATCAGTCGGATAGTGGAGCTAGACAGTGTCCAGTGTGGCTGGTAATTTGTCCTTCCAGCACTTTTTTTTCTTTTTTTGGTCATACTGAGGTGTACAGTCAGCAGGGCACATGTCCTACAAGTGTGCTGTGCGCGGCTTCTATAGTGCTCCAGGCACGAGTATAGCATTCTAATGAATATTATTTCACTAGCTAAATGTGACACAGCCTGCGGTATCCCACCTCGTCATTTACTGCTGTGGTGATAGGAACCTGTCTGCAGACCTAAGGCACATTTAACCTCTTAATGACCAGAGCTATTTTTGGTTTTGCGCTTTCGTTTTTCGCTCCCCTTCTTCCCAGAGCATAACTTTTTTTATTTTTCCATCAATATGGCCATGTGAGGGCTTATTTTTTGTGGGACGAGTTGTACTTTTGAAAAACATCATTGGTTTTACCATGTAGTGTACTCGAAAACGGGAAAAAAAAATCCAAGTGCGGTGAAATTGCAAAAAAAAAGTGCAATCCCACACTTGTTTTTTGTTTGGCTTTTTGCTAGGTTCACTAGATGCTAAAACAGCCCTGCCATTATGATTCTCCAGATCATTACGAGTTCATAGACACTAAACATGTCTGGGTTCTTTTTTATCTAAGTGGTAAAAAAAATTCCAAACTTTGTTAAAAAAAATGCACCTGTAACAAATATAGTGGGACACTCAGGAACCTCTTGGCTTCAGATAAATGAGGCAACAGAACCAGAGTTCAGTGTCAAGTCTGTATTATACAAATAAACGTAGGTGCAGCACGTGGGCAACAGTTCAGGTAAACAGGGAGATACTAGGAGAAGTTCATATGCAGCTCTGCTGCAAGCAAAGTCTCATGGGTGAGGCACTCACTGGCGAATGCTGATCAGAAGACTCAGTTCACACCAGGGCTGACAGTCTCTGAATAAGGCTAGGATCACACATGCGAGAAACTCAGACGAGTCTCGCATCTTAATACCCGGCCCTGCAACCGGCACTCGGGAGTGGAGCGTGCGGCCACATGTATTTCTATACAGCCGCACGCTCTGCTGTGAGTGCCGGCGGCATTGCTGGGTATTAAGAAGTGAGACTCGTCCGAGTTTCTCAGGTGGATATCCCTGCCATCTTATAAGATACTGAAGTCGGTTTCTGTGGATCCTGGAATTAATGATTTCCACCACCAAGAATTGCTCCTGCCCATCTACCAGTATGGGTCGTGGAGGGGGCACAATGCATCCCTGAAAGCTATTAGGAGAGACAGGCTTCAATAGAGAGACATAAAATACTAGGTGTACCTTCATAGTCCTCAGCAGCTTTAGACGGCAAGCCACAGAACTCATGATACGGCTGATCTTGAAAGGACGGATGAACTTCTGTCCCAGTTTCTGTGAAGGAATATTCAGTCTTAGATTCTTAGTGGATAACCGCACTGAGTCTCCTACCTTGAACATGGGTGCCAGCTTCCAGAATCTATTAGCCGATCTCTTGTAACTTTCCTGAGCTAAAGTTAATGATTCTTTAGGGACTTCTAGAGTCTCCCTCAAAACAGACAACCTCTCCTCCACTGCCGGAACATCCATCAGAGATCTAGGAAAGATGCTAGGATGATAACCTAAATTAGCGAAGAAAGGCGTTACCATAGTGTAGCCATTCTGGAGAATTATTGTAGGAGAACTCCGCCAAAGGAAGTAGTTCCAACCAATCATCCTGAAGATGGCAGACGCAGCATCGTATATATTACTCCAAAGTCTGACTGGTTCGCTCTGTCTGACCAGTCGTCTGAGGGTGATATGCAAGAAGACAGACGAACAGTGCAGAACAAAACCCCTTCCAGAATCTTGAGGTGAATTGTACTCCGCGGTCAGATAAAACTTCATTTGGGACCCCATGCAGCCAAAAAATATTCTACATCACCAAGTTTACAGTCTCCTTAGCCGAGGGGTAGCCGGCACAAGGAACAAAATGAGCAGCCTTAGTCAGGCGATCAACCACCACTAGGATCATATTCATACCACCAGAAATAGGAAGATCCACAATGATGTCCATAGAGATTGAGCCCCACCGACGAGATGGAACCGGTAGTGGTTGAAGTAGACCCGTAGGAGAAGCACAAGGAGTCTTATTATGAGCACATACCTCGCAAGAGAGAACATAGTCCTTAGTATCCTTCAGGCAAGATGGCAACCAGAAAAATCGGCTCAGGTATTCTTGTGTTTTCTGTACCCCCCCATGACCAGCCAACTTGGAGTCATGTACCAGCTTAAGGATCTGCATACGCCTCAGGAATGTAGATACGTCGGTCCCGGAACCACAAACCTCCCTTAAGGACAAGTTTGAGATCCACAGGCGGGTTGGCAAGAAATACTTCACCATCATAGGCCTACTTGATCTCCGGCCTCAGGTCCAGATCATTGATTACTCCGATGAAGTTGGCATCTGATAAAATGGTCTTGGGTGGGGACCCAGGTACGGAATCTGCAGAATGGATTCAGTACAAAGCATCAGCCTTCCCATTACGAGAACCTGAATGGTACGAAATAACAAAATTAAATTGGTTTCAAATTAAATTCCACCGAGCCTGACATGGAGACATTTAGCAGATCTGAGGAATTCTAAATTGCGTTGATCGCTCAGCACTACAATCTGTTGTGTGGCACCTTGCAGATGGTGTCTCCATTCGTTAAAGGCTGCAATAATCGCTAGACTAGAAGTTCCCAATCTCCCACGTCGTAGTTCCTTTTTGCAGGGGTAAGTCTATGAGAAAAGAAAGCACAAGGATGTAACAGACGCTTCTCTCCAGCTCTTTGACAGAGAATGGCTCCCAACGCCCAATCAGAAGCGTCCACCTTCACGATGAAAGGAAGTGCTGGGTCCGAATGAATCAAAAGCGGAGCTAAAGTGAAACATGACCTAACCGATCAAAAGCTTCCTGAGCCGGTGAAGATCACTTAAAGGATTTCTCCTTCTTAGTCAGAGAAGTGATGGGACGGACAATCTCTGAAAAATTTTGAATGAAATGTCTATAAAAATTTGCAAAGCCGATTAAGTGTTGAACTTCCTTAACGTTCTTAGGCACCGGCCAATCAAGGATTGCTTGAATCTTACCGGATTCCATGTTTATTCCCTGAGGAGAGATGACATAACCTAAGAATTGTATTTCAGAACGATGAAACTCACACTTCTCTGGCTTGATATAAAGATCGTTCTCCTACAAACGCTTCAAAACCAATTTGACGTGTTCTTGATGTTCCTGTAAAGAGTCAGGAAAAATTAGAATGTCGTCCAGATAGATTACAACAAACTGGTCCAGTAAAGCCAGACCAATAAGGTCTGGAAGGCCAAGCAAAATTTCAGAGAGAGCTGCTTGTAGGATTGCTAGAAAGGCATATCAGAACCCCCACTTGACTGCAAAAGATCTTCAGAAAGATTTAGCAGATTCTGGAGTTGTGGTAATTGTTCTACTGTTCAGAGACACCTTATCAAATATGGCCTTCATGGAAGAGTCATCAGAAGAAAACCTCTCCTGCACCCTCACCATAAAATTTAGCATCAGAGGTATGCAAAAGAACATCTAAACAAGCCCAATGCATTTTAGAAACAAGTCCTGTGAATCGTTGAAGTTAAAATAAAACTCTTTGGTCGCAATGATCAAAGGTATGTGCAGAGAAAAAATTGCATGGAATTTCAGGAAAAGAACATCTCTCCAACCATTAAGCATGGGGATTGATCAATCATGCTTTGGAGTTGTGTTGCAGACAATGGCACAGGGAATATTTCACAGGTAGAGGGAAGAATGGATTCAATGAAATTTCAACAAATTCTTGATACAAACATAACACCATGTGTAAAAAAAGCTGAATTTGAAAACAGGACGGCTTCTACAAATGGATAATGATCACACACATCAAAATCCACAATAGACTACCTCAAAAGGCGATAGCTAGAGGTTTTTCAATGGCCCTCACAGTCCCCCGATTCGATCATCATTGAAAATCTGTGGCTAGTCCTCAAAATAGCAGTGCATGCAAGACGACCCAGGAATCTCACAGAAATGGAAGAATTTTCCAAGGAAGAATGGATGAAAATCCATCAAACAAGAACTGAAAGACTCTTGGCTGGCTACTAAAAGCGTTTACAAGCTGTGATATTTATAAAAGGGAGTGCTACTAGGTACTAACTATGCAGGGTGCCCAAACTTTGGCATTGGCCTATTTTCCTTATTTTAATTTTTAAAATGTAAAAAATGACAATATATACTTTTTTTGGCCTAAAATACAGAGAAAATGTGTCATCTATAACTTTAGCCCTTTTAGAAATCATTCCATCTTCAACTTGCTTAACTGGTCACAATAACAGTAATTTTGACCAGGGGTGCCCAAACTTTTAAATGCCACTGTATATGCCCCGCAAAGATCCAATTTAGAGAATACCTTGGTATGACTTATTCGCTCCAGTAATTCCAGAATCAAAGCTAAGGGATACCGATTTCGGATGTTCACCTTATTGAGTTCCCGATAGTCGATGCAGGGTCTAAGAGTCCTATCCTTCTATTTTACAAAAAAGATAGGTGACCCTACCAGTGGGGAAGAAGGATGTACAAAGCCCTTGGCCAAATTTTCATCAATATCCTCCTTCAAAGCTTGGAGCTCAGGAGCCGCCATCGGATATACGTTACTAAAAGGAACAGCCGCCCCTGGAAGCAATTCAATAGGACGCTTGCCTACGTGGGGGAAGCTGATCTGCTTTCTTCTTATCACAGATGTAACAGAATTCCTTATCCACAGAAGGTAAAGTAAATACCGGTTCAGGAGGTTCTGAATCCAGGAACTTCGGAAAGGTTTCCGTTATGGTGGAATCATTCTTTATTGGGAAAGTAATTTCTTTGGTCTCCCAGTTAATCTTTGGATTCTGTGAAGGCAGCCAGGGAATGCCTAGAATCACAGGAAAATGAGAAGAGATTCATAAAAAGGAGAGCTGCTCCTGATGGTCTGGTTCCAACGAAATGGCAAGAGGTACAGTCTCCTGATCAACAGGCCCGGAGATTAAAGGTGACCCATCCACCGTCTCCATGGCAATTGGAGAGGCTCTATGCTGAATCTCTATACCATGATCCTTGGCAAATGCAATATCCATAAAATTACCCCCTGCGCCGGAATTGATCATGGCTGCACTAGAGATCCACTGTCCAGAACAAAAGATCTTAATAGGGAGTGAAAAGTGAGAGCTCTTTTCCTTCTGCTCCCTGGAAGGAGTGGTCATCGAGAATGGAATACAGCATTCAACGGTAGGCTGCATTCAGAGACATCATCATCATTATCATATTCCCCTGCCTACACCTTGTTAAGCCGCTTGGGACAGTTGACTAGGAAGTAGTCAGATTGGCCACAATAGAAGCATAGACTTTCCCGGAGGTAGCGATCCCGGCGTTCAATACTCTCACGCCTCTGCATAGGCACTACCTCTGTCTCCCGAGTAGTTTTACCTGTGGGTTCCTTGGAAGAAAGGGAATAGTTAGACACACGTGTAAATACTGATACCAAAAAAAGAGTTAAACCGCACCCTATAAGCGTCAAAGTCTTTAAGACAGATTTGTAAAGGTGCAGGTCAAAATCAGGGAGCCCATCCTGGAGCAAGTTCCATAGCAATAGATAAAAAAGACAGCGCCTCAGACAATGGTGAAAAAAAGCCTTACATTTTATTCTGAAGCCTACAGCCTGCAATGACCCCGCTGCCTCCTCACCACTACTGGAGATATCGTCTCAACCAACACCGGAACTGCTGCAACCCCCCAACCTACTGTCTCCTTCCCCACCATCCTGTAGAATGTAGCCCCCCGGGGCAGGGTCCTCTCCCCCTTTATACTGTAAGTCCCCCGGGGCAGGGTCCTCTCCCCCTATATACTGTAAGCCCCCGGGGCAGGGTCCTCTCCCCCTATATACTGTAAGCCCCCGGGGCAGGGTCCTCTCCCTCCTATATACTGTAAGCCCCCCGGGGCAGGGTCCTCTCCCCCTTTATACTGTAAGTCCCCCGGGGCAGGGTCCTCTCCCCCTATATACTGTAAGCCCCCGGGGCAGGGTCCTCTCCCCCCTATATACTGTAAGCCCCCCGGGGCAGGGTCCTCTCCCCCTTTATACTGTAAGTCCCCCGGGGCAGGGTCCTCTCCCCCTATATACTGTAAGCCCCCGGGGCAGGGTCCTCTCCCTCCTATATACTGTAAGCCCCCAAGGGCAGGGTCCTCTCCCCCCTTTATACTGTAAGTCCCCTGGGGCAGGGTCCTCTCCCCCCTATATACTGTAAGCCCCCAAGGGCAGGGTCCTCTCCCCTTTATACTGTAAGTCCCCCGGGGCAGGGTCCTCTCCCCCTATATACTGTAAGCCCCCGGGGCAGGGTCCTCTCCCTCCTATATACTGTAAGCCCCCCGGGGCAGGGTCCTCTCCCCCCTATATACTGTAAGCCCCCCGGGGCAGGGTCCTCTCCCCCCTATATACTGTAAGCCCCCAAGGGCAGGGTCCTCTCCCCTTTATACTGTAAGCCCCCCGGGGCAGGGTCCTCTCCCCCCTATATACTGTAAGCCCCCAAGGGCAGGGTCCTCTCCCCCTTTATACTGTAAGCCCCCCGGGGCAGGGTCCTCTCCCCCTATATACTGTAAGCCCCCGAGGCAGGGTCCTCTCCCTCCTATATACTGTAAGCCCCCAAGGGCAGGGTCCTCTCCCCCTTTATACTGTAAGCCCCCCGGGGCAGGGTCCTCTCCCCCCTATATACTGTAAGCCCTGTGAGAATCATGTGGGAATAGTGGATGAGGGCAGGTATATCTCGCCCAGATTCCTTTCCTATGTGGCCTAGTCTGGTCAGTATCGCACCTGGTGACTAATGAATAATGGGAGGCGGATATAAAAGGACGCCAGGTGGTTGTGTGAGGGTCTCAGCCTGGGAACACAGAGAGCCTGTCTGTGTGAGAGACACGTGAGTGAGAGCAGTGCCCACTGCAACTGTGGTTTGGCTGGACGGGAGAAGCCCGCCAGTTGGTAGTTAGGTTGTCCATTGTTTAGTTAGTGCCGGACAGGCAAGGATTTGTTTTATGTTTTTTTTCTTTATGCATTGCTTTCACCGTTAATAAACCTGACCCAGTGTCAGTTATACCCGGACCCCAGCTCTGCGCCTGAGTTTAATGCTGAACGCACGTGACCTTTGACCCCAGCAAAGGCGATCTAGGAGTGTTTTATCACAGCCCCCAAGGGCAGGGTCCTCTCCCCCCTATATACTGTAAGCCCCCCAGGGCAGGGTCCTCTCCCCCCTATATACTGTAAGCCCCCCGGGGCAGGGTCCTCTCCCCTCTATATACTGTAATCCCCCCGGGGCAGGGTCCTCTCCCCTATATACTGTAAGCCCCCCTGGGCAGAGTCCTCTCTCCCCTCTATATACTGTAAGCCCCCCGGGGCAGGGTCCTCTCCCCTCTATATATTGTAAGCCCCCCGGGGCAGGGTCCTCTCCCCCCTATATACTGTAAGCCCCCCGGGGCAGGGTCCTCTCCCCTCTATATACTGTAAGCCCCCCGGGGCAGGGTCCTCTCCCCCCTATATACTGTAAGCCCCCCGGGGCAGAGTCCTCTCTCCCCTCTATATACTGTAAGCCCCCCGGGGCAGGGTCCTCTCCCCTCTATATATTGTAAGCCCCCCGGGGCAGGGTCCTCTCCCCCCTATATACTGTAAGCCCCCCGGGGCAGGGTCCTCTCCCCTCTATATATTGTAAGCCCCCCGGGGCAGGGTCCTCTCCCCCCTATATACTGTAAGCCCCCCGGGGCAGGGTCCTCTCCCCTCTATATACTGTAAGCCCCCCGGGGCAGGGTCCTCTCCCCCCTATATACTGTAAGCCCCCCGGGGCAGAGTCCTCTCTCCCCTCTGTATCAGTCTGTCATTGTTAGTTTACTAATTGTATGCACTAAAAGGTTGAGACAAGAGCGCAATAGGGTCTTATCCGAGAAAAATGTATAAATAATAGCGGTATTTATACTCACCTTCTCAAAGAGAAAGTAAAGCCTGTATAGTATGTCAGCCTGCTGCACGTCCAACGGTCCACAGCGGAACCGCAACAAAGTAACTGAGGAATAAATTCTTGGACTTTACGTCCGCTGCCAGACAAATTCCATAACCACAACAGGTTAAAAAGTTAACCCTTTAATCCCTACGCGTTTCGAAGCATAACACTTCTTCTTCAGGGGTTGACAGAAGTGTTACCCAATAAGAAGTGTTATGCTTCGAAACGCGTAGGGATTAAAGGGTTAACTTTTTAACCTGTTGTGGTTATGGAATTTGTCTGGCAGCGCACGTAAAGTCCAAGATTTATTCCTCAGTTACATTGTTAGTTTACTGTAAGTGATATCTGTAATTCGTATGTAACCCCTTCTCATGTACAGCACCATGGAACCAATGGTACTATAGAAATAATAATAATCCTGTGGCGATGTTTCGGTCCGAAGACCTTTTTCCAGCACAGTACAGAGTGTTCTAACCACCATTATATAGGACAAGCACCACCCACCAATTAACAAAGCACCAATAGAATACAGACATAATAGTAAATACAATCCCACCAAAGCAAAAACCCAAACATATAATTAAAAACAATCCCACTGAGCATCCATTGCATTCCTAGCTAATCTAACATCAGATCACTGGCTCTGATCGCTATTGTACCTGTAACGTTGAGCAGAGTTCGCACAAATAACTTCCTGATGGTAGAATGTAAACAGACACTCCCCCACCAATCAGTGCACAGCATCCCCCATCGTCATGGTTACAGCAACTCCCACGTGGTAGTTAATTGGAGGGTGGATCACGTGGATCGATTATCGGATTGGCCCAGGCGAGTGCTCGTGATGTCAATAACATGATACATAGCAACGTAGATCGATCGGCGTGAATATCAAAATACAACATACACTGATTTACAAAACCACGAAATCTGTCGCCATCGAGTCGGAATGGTGGCAGCTTAGGACTGGCTGCCTGTGGTTGCCCAGGGGGTAAGGCCACTTATGTAGCCATCTGAGCACTTAAGTCCTGAAAGGCCTGTCCATACTGGGACTCCATGCTTTTACATTTATTTTCCTGAGTGTCCATTCATATACTCAGATCCTGCAGAGTCTGTCCAAACACCTGCTGACTATGTTCCAAGTCTCCAACCTTACTCTGCAGGGTGCCCACCTCTTTTTGCAGAGATCTCATCCTAGAAAACAATTGTTCCAACTTAGGGTCAGTAGCCATTGTCTCATCAGATTCTTTAAGAGGCTTGTGTGTCCTGTAACAGTTATAGTGTTGTGTCCTGTAACAGTTATAGTGTGACCCTCGGGAACCTCTTGTCTTCAGACAAATGAGGCAACAGAACCAGAGTTCGTTGTTAAGTCTGTATTATACAATTAAACGTAGGTGCAGCACGTGAGCAACAGTTCAAGTAACCACAGCAAACAGGGTGACATTAGAAGAAGTTCATATGCAGCTCTGCTGCAGGGAAAGTCTCTTGGGTGAGGCACTCACTGGGGAATGCTGATCAGAAGACACAGTTCCCACCAGGACTGGCGGTCTCTGAATAAGAGTCCCGAAACAGTGCAGAGCTGTGAGTCCAGAACAGTCAAATATACTGGCACTCAATACCAACAAGATTAGCTGAAGCAGGCCGAGCTTATGTGTCCTAAGCAGGCAGGCTGTAGCAGATGCAGAGCAACACAGACACACAGCTTGTAGCACCACTGCGAGCTGGGGAGGATTGCTGGACAGGCGGAGACGGATTCTCTGGAGAGGGAAAGTCACTTGCAACACAAAGCCAGGAATTCAAGCAGAACACACAAGCATGGACAGGGAAGGCGGATCACATGAGCAGAGGCGAGGCAACAGACGTCATCTTGGAAAAGGGCAATAAAGCACCACAGATGACCAGGGAATCCTGAGTCCTGACAGCGCCATTTTCCGATACTCGTCTCCATTTTTCGTGAACTCGTGATCTCGGGTTGGGTGAGGGCTTATTTTTTGCGTGCCAAGCTGATGTTTTTAATGATACCACTTTTGTGCAGATACGATATTTTGATTGCCCATTATTGCATTTTAATGCAATGTCGCAGCAGCCAAAAAACGTAATTGTGGCGTTAATTCTTTATTTAAATGATATATCGGGCGATTCTGAAAGCGGCGATACCAAATATGTGTATGTGGGATTTTTTTGTTACTTTATTTTGAATGGGGCGAAAGGGGAGTGATTTGAACTTTTTTTTCTTACTTTTGGCATGCTTCAATAGTTTCCATGGGAGAATAGAAGCTGCCATAACCCGATCGGCTCTGCTACATACTGGCTATGATCACATTGCCTGGTTGTAGCTGAATTACTCACTTGCTATGGGCGCTAACCACTCGGCAGCACTCACAGCAAGCCGGCAGTGACAACCATAGAGGTCTTCAGGAGACCTCTGGTTGTCATGCCAACCTATCGGTGACCTGCAATCATGTGATGGGGTCACCAATGGGTGGATTTCCGGCATGATTGCCGGAAGCACGTTAAATGCCGCTGTCAGCGTTTGACAGCAGCATTTAATGGGTTAATAGCCACGGATGGATCGCGATTCCACCCGCGGCTGTTCCGGGCATATGTCAGCTATTGCCCACTGCCCGAGCCCACATCAAAGGCAGGGTGTCCGACATCGGCGTACTATTATGCCTGATGTCTGAAAGGGGTTAAAAAAAATATTATAACATTTTCTGTTGCTGAATGTTATACAGCCCGCTGTGTCCCACGCTGTCACTTTGTGGCGGTGATACGAAGCTGTCTGCAGACCTCCAGCACATTAGAATATGTATGTTGTTCTGTTGATAAATGTGATACAGCCCGCTATACGCTATACCCAACCTTTTCATTAGGGGCGTTGAAATTCTTCTGGGTGCAGAGCTGTTGCACATTAAAATTAACATTTTTTTTTTTACAAACATGATTCCGCAGCCGAGATCCGAGTTTTAAATTCTTCTGAGTCTATCTTCTGGATTATGTGCATCTTGGGCATCCAGTTTCTCACGGGCATCTTTTATACCTAGCATGAGATGCACATCTGTTACACCTATCTTCTGACGAGCATCAAACGCTCTCTGGTCATTGGTGTTGGGTAGATGAGTAATCGCTGTAGGCTGGATCCTGGATCTCGTACTTCCCATAGCCGCTCTGTTATTGATCCTGTTATACGTTCCCATTCCCGCCGTCGTCACGGCTCTTTTCCTGATCAGTTCATGTAATGACACGTCAGCCATATTTCTCCAGCAAACCTGCACCTTGCCAGCAGCAACTGTAGGAAAGACGGCGCTCCAACGCCACGAACAATCCTGTACATTATACAGGCCTCATCCACACTAAAAAAAATTATTTTATGTTACAAATCATTATACAGGCCTCATGGACAGACCCCATACCACTGTAAGGAGCCCCCATATCCTCCACACCCTCCCATCCTCTGTCAGGAGACCCCAAATCCTCCACACACCCTCATCTTCCTGTCAGGAGCCCCTATATCATCCACACACCCACATCCTCCAGCCAAGAGCCCCCATACCATCCACACCCCGTCATCCTCCTGTCAGGAGCCCCCATACCATCCACACACCCTCATCCTCCTGTCAGGAGCCCCCATACCATCCACACACCCTCATCCTCCTGTCAGGAGCCTCCATATCCTCCACACACCCTCATCCTCCTGTCAGGAGGCCCATATCATCCACACACCCACATCCTCCTGTTAGGAGCCCCCATATCCTCCACACACCCTCATCCTCCTGTCCAGGAGGCCTATATCATCCACACACCCACATCCTCCAGCCAGGAGCCCCCATACCATCCACACACCCTCATCCTCCTGTCAGGAGACTCCATATCCTCCACACACCCCCATGCTCCTGTCAGGAGGCTCCATATCTTCCACACACCCCCATCCTCCTGTCAGGAGCCCCCATATCATCCACACACCCACATCCTCCAGCCAGGAGCCCCCATACCATCCACACACCCCCATCCTCCTGTCAGGAGCCTCCATATCCTCCACACACCCCCATCCTCCTATCAGGAGCCTCCATATCCTCCACACACCCCCATCCTCCTGTCAGGAACCTCCATATCCTCCACACACCCCCATCCTCCTGTCCGGAGCCCCCATATCCTCCACACACCCCCATCCTCCTGTCCGGAGCCTCCATATCCTCCACACACCCCCATCCTCCTGTCAGGAGCCTCCATATCCTCCACACACCCCCATCCTCCTGTCAGGAGCCTCCATATCCTCCACACACCCTCATCCTCCTGTCAGGAGCCCCCATATCCTCCACACACCCCCATCCTCCTGTCAGGAGCCCCCATATCCTCCACACACCCCCATCCTCCTGTCAGGAGCCTCCATATCCTCCACACACCCCCATCCTCCTGTCAGGAGCCTCCATATCCTCCACACACCCCCATCCTCCTGTCAGGAGCCTCCATATCCTCCACACACCCCCATCCTCCTGTCAGGAGCCCTCATATCCTCCACACACCCCCATATCCTCCACACACCCCCATGCCCCTGTCAGGAGCCTCCATATCCTCCACACACCCTCATCCTCCTGTCAGGAGCCCCCATATCCTCCACACACCCCCATCCTCCTGTCAGGAGCCCCCATATCCTCCACACACCCCCATCCTCCTGTCAGGAGCCTCCATATCCTCTACACACCCCCATCCTCCTGTCAGGAGCCTCCATATCCTCCACACACCCCCATCCTCCTGTCAGGAGCCCCCATATCCTCCACACACCCCCATATTCTCCACACACCCCCATCCCCCTGTCAGGAGCTTCCATATCCTCCACACACCCTCATCCTCCTGTCAGGAGGCCCATATCATCCACACACCCACATCCTCCAGCCAGGAGCCCCCATACCATCCACACACCCTCATCCTCCTGTCAGGAGACTCCATATCCTCCACACACCCCCATGCTCCTGTCAGGAGGCTCCATATCCTCCACACACCCCCATCCTCCTGTCAGGAGCCCCCATATCATCCACACACCCACATCCTCCAGCCAGGAGCCCCCATACCATCCACACACCCCCATCCTCCTGTCAGGAGCCTCCATATCCTCCACACACCCCCATCCTCCTGTCCGGAGCCCCCATATCCTCCACACACCCCCATCCTCCTGTCCGGAGCCTCCATATCCTCCACACCCCCCATCCTCCTGTCAGGAGCCTCCATATCCTCCACACACCCCCATCCTCCTGTCAGGAGCCTCTATATCCTCCACACACCCTCATCCTCCTGTCAGGAGCCCCCATATCCTCCACACACCCCCATCCTCCTGTCAGGAGCCCCCATATCCTCCACACACCCCCATCCTCCTGTCAGAATCCTCCATATCCTCCACACACCCCCATTCTCCTGTCAGGAGCCTCCATATCCTCCACACACCCCAATCCTCCTGTCAGGAGCCTCCATATCCTCCACACACCCCCATCCTCCTGTCAGGAGCCCCCATATCCTCCACACACCCCCATATCCTCCACACACCCCCATGCCCCTGTCAGGAGCCCCCATATCCTCCACACACCCTCATCCTCCTGTCAGGAGCCCCCATATCCTCCACACACCCCCATCCTCCTGTCAGGAGCCTCCATATCCTCCACACACCCCCATCCTCCTGTCAGGAGCCTCCATATCCTCCACACACCCCCATCCTCCTGTCAGGAGCCCCCATATCCTCCACACCCCCCCAAAAAACAAGGTAAACAAAACCAAAACTAATAAGTTCAATAGCAGAGCAAAAACTTATCTTTGGGAAGCAGGAATCAGACTGGTCTCCAAAAATCCAGCAGAGAAATCACCAGCGACTCAGAAGGGCGTCGGCTGCCTTATATCCAGTCTGAAGTTCCCGTTACCCAGTCACCATCCACCTGATCAGGTGTTTGGTTTCTTTCATCAAAATCAGCCTCACTACCTTAATTCACCAGAAGAGGGAAATCCTCGGACACAAAAGATGAATGAACAGATGAGCTCACAACAGTACCTCCCCCCTTGAGGAGGGGTCACCAAACCCTCATCCAAGCCACCAGGCCGATCAGGATGAGCTCGATGAAAAGCATGCACCAATCTTTCGGCATGAATATTCGAGGCAGAGACCCAGGAATTATCCTCCTGACCATAACCCTTCCACTTAACCAAATACTGGAGTCTCCGTCTAGCCAGACGGGAATCTAGTATCTTCTCTACCTCATATTCCATGTTACCTTCAACCAACACAGGGTCAGGAGGGGCCGCCATATGAACCACTGGCTCAACAAACCTTTTCAACAAGGACTTATGAAACACATTATGAATCTTAAATGCGACTGGAAGAGCCAACCGAAAAGAGACCGGATTAATAATCTCCAAAATCTTGTAAGGTCCAATAAATCTAGGTTTAAATTTTAGAGAAGCCACTTTCATAGAGATATTCTTTGATGACAACCAGACCATATCACCCACCTTAAACCGGGGACCAATGGTCCTATGCCGGTTAGAAAACCGCTGGGCCTTTTCCTGGGAAAGAGACAACTTATCCACCACTTGGTCCCAAATCTGCTGCATTCTTTCCACCACAGTGTCAACCCCTGGACAGGCAGAAGACTCCACCTGCCCTGAAGAAAATCGAGGATGAAACCTAAAGTTACAGAAAAAGGGTGACATCAAAGTGGCAGAACTAGCTCTATTATTTAAAGCAAATTCGGCCAAGGGTAGAAATGAGACCCAATCATCCTGATCAGCAGATATAAAACATCTCAAATAAGCCTCCAAAGTCTGGTTTGTTCTCTCCGTCTGCCCATTGGTCTGAGGGTGAAATGCAGAGGAGAAGGACAACTGAATTCCCAACTTGGAACAAAAGGTCCTCCAGAATCTAGAGACAAAGTGAACTCCTCTGTCCGATACAATGTTCTCAGGAATCCTGTGCAAGCGAACAACCTGTTGCAAAAACAAGGGCACCAACTCTGAGGAAGATGGCAACTTAGGGAGTGGTACAAGATGGATCATCTTAGAGAATCTATCACAAATCACCCAGATAACAGTCATCCTCTGAGAGACAGGCAGATCAGAAATAAAATCCATTGAAATATGGGTCCATGGCCTCCTGGGCATAGGCAAAGGCATCAACAACCCACTAGAACGAGAACAAGGCTTAGATCGGGAGCAAGTCCCACCGGACTGCACAAAATTTATGACATCACGAGACAAGGCAGGCCACCAAAAAGACCGACTCACCAGATCTCTAGTACCAAAAATACCTGGATGACCAGCCAACGCGGAGCAATGAACCTCAGACATCACTTTCCTCCTCCACTGGTCAGGAACATACAACCTACCACTGGGACAACGCTCAGGCTTATCCTCCTGAAACCTCTCCACAGCACATCTCAAATCAGGCGAGATGGCAGAAAGAACCACCCCCTCACCTAAGATGGTAGCAGGCTTGGTCACAATAGAATCGGCCAAAAAACTCCTAGAGAGGGCATCAGCCTTAACGTTCTTAGTGCCCGGGAGAAAGGAGACCACAAAATCAAAACGTGTGAAAAACAAGGCCCACCTGGCCGGTCTCGGATTCAAGCGTTTAGGCGACTCAAGGTAGATCAAATTGTGGTCAGTGAGGACCACAACTTGATGTCTAGCTCCCTCCAACCAATGTCTCCACTCCTCAAATGCCCACTTCATGGCCAACAGTTCTCGATTCCCCACATCATAGTTGCGTTCCGAAGGAGAGAACTTTCGGGAAAAGAAGGCAGAGGGGTTCATTTTAGATGTTACAGGATCTTTTTGAGACAAAACAGCTCCTGCACCAGTCTCTGAAGCATCCACCTCCACCTGAAATGGAAGTGAGACATCAGGTTGTCGCAAAACCGGAGAAGAAGTGAACCTCCGCTTCAGATCCTGAAAAGAAGAAACAGCCTTTGGAGACCAATTCAGCAAATCAGCGCCCTTCTTAGTCAAATCAGTCAATGGTTTGGCAATAACAGAAAAATTGGCTATAAACTTACGATAAAAATTAGCAAAACCCAAAAACTTCTGGAGAGCCTTCAAAGAAGTGGGCTGCACCCAATCATAAATGGCCTGTACCTTGGCCGGGTCCATTTCAATAGTTGACCGAGACAAAATAAATCCCAAAAATGAAATCCTCTGTACACCAAAAAGACATTTCGATCCCTTAATATACAGGGAGTTTTCCCTCAAAATCCAGAACACAGTCCGAACATGTTCCACATGAGAGTCCCAATCCCTGGAAAAGATCAAAATATCATCCAAATAGATGATCAGAAACTTATCCACAAAGTCCCGGAAAATATCATTCATGAAGCACTGGAAGACAGAAGGGGCGTTAGTGAGCCCAAAAGGCATCACCAGGTACTCAAAATGTCCCTCCGGAGTATTAAACGCTGTCTTCCATTCATCCCCATGCTTAATGCGAATAAGATTATACGCCCCCCTGAGGTCAAGCTTGGTAAACCAGCAAGCACCTTCAACTCTAGAAAATAGGTCAGAAATCAGGGGTAACGGATACTGATATTTAACAGTAATTTTGTTAAGGGAGTCAATACAAGGCCTTAATGAACCATCCTTCTTGGCCACAAAAAAAACCCCAGCACCCAAGGGTGAAGAGGATGGTCTAATATGACCCTTCTCCAACGATTCCTTAATATAAGAACGCATAGCCTCATGTTCGGGTACAGATAAATTAAAAAGTCGACCCTTGGGAAATTTACACCCCGGACTCAGCTCAATTGCACAGTCATAACTCCTATGAGGAGGCAAAGATGCAGACTTACTCTCACTAAACACATCATAAAAATCAGCCAAATAGTCAGGAACCTCATGCGACTGGGGAGAGGTGGAGAAAACAGAAATGTCACTAAGAGCACACCGACAACCCCAACTCACCACAGACACAGATGTCCAATCCAAAACTGGATTATGGATTTGCAATCAGGGGAACCCCAGCACGATGGTATCATGCAAATTATGCAACACCAAAAATCTGCAATTTTCTTGATGGTCTGGGGCGACCCGCATTACCACCTGGGTCCAAAACTGAGGTTTATTCTTCGCCAAAGGAGTAGAATCAATACCCCTCAAAGGAATAGGCGTCCGCAGGGGTGTCATAGGGAAACCACAACGTTTAGCAAAATCTAAATCCATTAGGTTCAAGGCCGCTCCTGAATCCACAAAGGCTTTAGCAGAAAATGTGGACAGGGAGCAGATCAGAGTAATTGCCAGAAGAAACTTAGGTTGTACACCACTTACAGCAAATGTGTGTGCAAAATGTTTCTCTCGTTTAGGGCAGACAGAAATAATATGAGAGGCATCTCTACAGAAAAAACACAGCTTATTACGCCTTCTGAACTCCTGACGTTGGGCCCTAGACAAAACTCTATCACATTGCATAGGTTCAGACATTTGTTCAACAGGTGGCAGCATTTCCTGTATAATTTTACGTTAACGTAAACGCCGATCAACCTGAATGGCTAATGACATAGAATCGTCAAGACCAGAGGGAACAGGAAATCCCACTATAGTAAATTTTACGGTTTCTGACAAACCCTTCCGAAAGAGAGCTGCCAAGGCACCATCATTCCAAGTGGTGAGGATCGCCCACTTTTGGAATTTTTGACAGTACAGTTCTGCAGAATCTTGACCCTGGCTCAATGCCAACAGGGTCTTTTCAGCTTGATCAATCACATTAGGTTCATCATACAACAATCGCAAGGCCTGAAAAAATGCGTCCACATTAGTTAGAATAGGATCTTCTGGTACTAAAGAAAACGCCCAATCCTGGGGATCGCCGCGCAGCAAGGAGATGACAATTTTAACCTGCTGCACAGAGCTCCCCGATGAGTTAGGCTTCAAGGCAAGAAATAATTTACACTTATTCTTAAAATTCAAAAATTTAGACTGATCCCCAAAAAACACATCAGGAGTGGGGATTTTTGGTTCAGCAGCGTGTGAACGAGCAAGATAGGTGGAAATTCCTCACACCTCAGCAGCAAGCTGCTCCACACGATCAAACTCCATCAGAAAAAAAAAAAAAGAAATTCTGACACCTTTTTTTTTTTTAAACAATTCCTTCCTGCTTTTGAGTACCCTAGAATCTGCGGTATGGCTGGTGATTCTGTTATGATTGAGTCACCGAGGAGGAAAAAAAGAAAACACAAGCTCAGCCCAGAAAATCAGAGAGGTTGGAAACTAGCGGATTGCAGACCCCTAATCCTATCACACAACTAGCAGTAGCCGTGGAGTGTTCCTACGGTGATCCTAGACACCTCGTCACAGCCGGAGATCTACATAGGCCTAAAGAGAGAAAAGGGAAAAACTGACTGCCCCAGAGCAGACCCCAAAGCAATAGGCAGCCCCCAACATATAATGATGGTGAAGCAAGATGAAAACACTAACACAGACAGAAAGATAGGTTGAGCAAACGATGGTTCCCAAGCTAACTAAAAAGGACAGGACAGAAAAGCTGCTGTCTGCAATCCGAGAAAACCCTGCTAAAAATATTACCAACACAACTGATAAGCAAAAAGGACCCTGAAGTCAGTAGACTTCAAACCCTATATCAGCACTCAGAATATTCTGGAAGCAGAGCAAAAGAGAACATTGATCAAGGAAAAAGAATCCAGCACACCCCCGGCCGGGGATGGCTGAACTCCAAAAAACAAGGTAAACAAAACCAAAACTAATAAGTTCAATAGCAGAGCAAAAACTTATCTTTGGGAAGCAGGAATCAGACTGGTCTCCAAAAATCCAGCAGAGAAATCACCAGCGACTCAGAAGGGCGTCGGCTGCCTTATATCCAGTCTGAAGTTCCCGTTACCCAGTCACCATCCACCTGATCAGGTGTTTGGTTTCTTTCATCAAAATCAGCCTCACTACCTTCCTTCACCAGAAGAGGGAGATCCTCGGACACAAAAGATGAATGAACAGATGAGCTCACAACACCTATCCTCCTGTCAGGAGCCTCCATATCCTCCACACACCCCCATCCTCCTGTCAGGAGCCACCATATCCTCCACACACCCCCATCCTCCTGTCAGGAGCCTCCATATCCTCCACACACCCCCATCCTCCTGTCAGGAGCCTCCATATCCTCCACACATCCCCATCCTCCTGTCAGGAGCCTCCATATCCTCCACACACCCCCATCCTCCTGTCAGGAGCCACCATATCCTCCATACACCCCCATCCTCCTGTCAGGAGCCTCCATATCCTCCACACACCCCCATCCTCCTGTCAGGAGCCTCCATATCCTCCACACATCCCCATCCTCCTGTCAGGAGCCTCCATATCCTCCACACACCCTCATAATAATAATCTTTATTTATATAGCGCCAACATATTCCGCAGCGCTTTACAGTTGAACAGTTTCAAACACAACAGTCATACTGTAAGTAACAACGTTAACAATACAATAATTAAAGCGAAATAAGACGACCCTGCTCGTGGGAGCTTACAATCTACAATGAGGTGGGGGAGATACAAAGCACAGGTTTGTATTTACAATGATGTATTTACAATGATGGTCCAGTCATCTTCAGGGGGTGGGGGTTAGATGGAGATAGTGAATGGGCTACACACACACACACAAACATAACATGACTTTGATTACTGAATGTGATAGGCCGCTCTGAACAAATGTGTTTTGAGCGAGCGCCTAAAACTATGCAAATTGTGGATGGTCCTAATATCTTGGGGTAGAGCATTCCAGAGAATTGGCGCAGCACGGGAGAAGTCTTGGAGTCGGGAGTGGGAGGTACGGATTAGGGCAGAGGTTAGTCGAAAGTCATTTGCAGAGCGCAGCGGTCGGTTAGGCCGATAGACAGAAATGAGGGAGGAGATGTAAGGGGGTGCCGCACTGTGGAGAGCTATGTGGGTGAGAATAAGTACTTTGAATTGTACCCTGTAATGAATTGGCAGCCAGTGTAACGACTGGCGAAGAGCGGACGCGTCTGAGTAACGATTAGCCAGATGGACAACCCTGGCTGCTGCATTAAGGATAGACTGGAGAGGGGAGAGTCGAGTGAGAGGGAGGCCAATTAATAGAGCATTACAGTAGTCCAGGCGGGAGTGGATCAGGGCGACAGTGAGAGTTTTTGTTGTTTCCATGGTGAGAAAAGGGCGGATTCTAGAGATGTTCTTTAGGTGTAAGCGGCATGAGCGGGCAAGAGATTGTATATGGGAGGTAAAGGAGAGATCGGAGTCAAACATAACACCCAGACAGCGTGCCTGCTGTCGGGGTGTTATTATGGTGCCACCCACAGAGAGGGAAATGTCAGATTTAGGGAGGTTGGTAGATGGTGGGAGCAGAAGAAGTTCAGTTTTGGAGAGGTTGAGCTTCAGATAGAGAGCAGACATGATGTTGGAGACTGCAGACAGTCAGTGGCGTTCTGTAGTACAGCGGAGGTAAGGTCAGGGGATGATGTGTACAGTTGTGTGTCATCAGCATAAAGATGGTACTGAAAGCCAAATCTGCTGATGGTCTGTCCAATTGGGGCTGTGTAGAGAGAGAAGAGAAGGGGCCAAGGACTGAGCCCTGAGGTACCCCAACAGCGAGAGGAAGAGGAGATGAAGTGGAGCCAGAAAACAGAACACTGAAGGAGCGGTCGGAAAGATAGGAGAACCAGGAGAGAGCAGTGTCCTTAATGCCTAGTGACTGGAGCCTAGAGAGTAGGAGAGGATGGTCAACAGTGTCGAAAGCTGCAGAAAGGTCGAGAAGAATGAGCAGAGAGTGGTCACCATTACGTTTTGCTGTCAGAAGGTCATTGGTCACTTTGATGAGTGCAGTTTCTGTCGAATGTAGGGGGCGGAAACCGGACTGTGAAGGGTCTAGGAGGGAGTGAGTGGAGAGGTAACGGGTAAGGCGGGAGTATATCAGGCGCTCCAAGAGTTTAGAGACGAAGGGGAGATTGGAGACTGGTCTGTAGTTGTTTGTGCAGGATGGGTCGAGGGTGGGTTTCTTTAGTAATGGAGTAATGATAGAGTGTTTGAAGGAGGAGGGGAAGATGCCAGAGGAGAGGGAGAGATTAAAGATTGTAGTTAGGTGAGTTGTGACGACTGGAGAGAGAGACTGGAGGAGATGTGAGGGAATGGGGTCGGTTGTGCATGTAGTCGGACGAGAAGAGGAGCCTGGAGACTTCTTCTTCTGTGATGGGATCGAATGTGGAGAGTGAGCCAGGGGAAATGCAGGGAGGGATGGGAGTCACTGAATTTGGTGATTGGGAGCGGATTTCCTGACGGATATTGTCTATTTTCTCTATAAAGTGGGAGGCAAGGTCATCAGCGCAAATGTCTGTGATAGGGGCTTGTGCTTTTGGCCTGAGGAGGGAGTGAAAGGTGTCAAAAAGTTTCTTGGGGTTATTGGATAGTGAGGAGATCAGGGTGGTGAAGTAGGTCTGTTTGGCGAGGTGAAGGGCAGAGTTATATGTCCTTAACATAAATTTGAAGTGTATGAAGTCTTCTGGTGTGCGTGTTTTCCTCCATAAGCGTTCAGCACACCTAGAGCATCGCTGGAGAAATCGGGTTTGCGATGTGAGCCAGGGCTGTTTCACTCTGTGTTTGGAGGTTCTGAGGGTGAGGGGAGCTACTTGGTCTGGAAACCATCTGTAGAGACTTTGAAGACTTAGGTAAGAAAGTGAAAGAACTGGGAGCGCAGGTGGTCTTCTCTTCCATCCTCCCAGTGGATGGCCATGGAACAAGGAGGTGGAATAAGATTCTGCAGGTGAACAACTGGCTACGTCGATGGTGCCGTCAGCAACGATTTGGATTTCTGGATCACGGAGTGAACTACTTATACGATGGACTACTTGCTAGAGATGGGGTGCACCTTACGAAGACTGGAAAGCATGTATTTGGAAGTCGCCTTGCTACACTTGTAAGGAGAGCTTTAAACTAGAACAACATGGGAAGGGAAGCAAAAGACCAGAAAAAGCCATACACCTGACAAATGCTATTGAGAACTCTGCTATTAGAAGTGGAAAGGAAGAACAAAGACGAAAGAATCTAATTTATAAAAATATTGGAGAAAGAGAAACCAATCACAAACTAAAATGTTTCTATACTAATGCACAAAGCATGGGCAACAAACAAGGAGAATTGGAACTACTAACACAGGAAAAGAAATATGATGTCATTGGAATCACTGAAACTTGGTGGGACAATACACATGATTGGAATACAAGACTAGAAGGATACAACTTATTTGCAAGAAACAGACTTGATAAACGAGGAGGAGGTGTCGCATTGTATGTTAGAAACGCGTATATCTGCACAGAGATTGAAGCTTCAGAGACTGGGAGTTCTGTGGAAACTGTTTGGGTAAGAATACAAGGACAGAACAATGGAAAGGACACCATTGTAGGCATTTACTACAGGCCGCCTGTGCAAGCTGAAGCTATGGATGAACTCTTTATGCATCAAATGGCCAAGTTCTCCAAAAAATATGACATAGTTGTCATGGGAGATTTCAACTATCCAGACATTTGTTGGGAATCTCTCTCAGGCAAAACTAACAGGTCAAGGAAATTCTTATCCTCTCTTGCTGACAACTTTATCTTCCAAAAGGTAAGGGAGAAAACAAGGGGAACTGCTACCTTGGATCTAATCCTTATAAACAGGGAGGAAATGGTTGAGGAGGTAAAAGTGGCTGGGACCCTAGGAGGTAGCGACCATGCTATTTTAGAATTTTGGATAACTAGAGGCGGAAGACCTGTGAAGACTCAGACGTCAAGGTTAGATTTCAGAAAGGCAGATTTTAAGGGATTCAGAAAGAGAATTGGAGGGATCCAATGGCTGGATATCCTTAAAGACAAAAATGTCCAGGAAGGATGGGAAATCTTGAAAAATGAAATTCTCAAAGCACAGTTGTTAACAATTCCGAAAAGAGGGAAGAATAGGAAGCAGTTAAGGAAACCAGGATGGATGAACACAGAACTTAAGCACATGCTAAAAAGGAAGAAAAAAATGTTTATAAAATGGAAAGAGGGAGGCATATCTAAAGAAGAATATAATGCTGTCTGCAGAACCTGCAGGGCACAAATCAGATTATCTAAAGCTGAAAATGAATTGAGGCTTGCAAGAGATGTCAAAAGCAATAATAAAGGATTTTGGGGATATGTCAAAAGTAAAAGAAAAGTCAAAGATGCTATAGGATTTTTACAGGATGAAAATGATGAAATGGTAAGACAGGATGTTGAGAAGGCTGAACTTTTAAATTCCTATTTTGCATCTGTTTTCTCTCAGAAAGGAAATGTAACATCAACTGTTATTCACTGTCCTATTAAGGGAATAGAAGAATCCAGGATATCTATAAACAGAAAGATAGTGAGGAAACACTTAGCTAGCCTAAATGAATTCAAGTCTCCAGGTCCAGATGAATTACACCCCAGAGTACTGAAGGAGATAGCAGAAGAAATTTTTGAACCCCTCTCTATAATCTTTGAAAATTCTTGGAGAACAGGAGAAGTGCCAGACGACTGGAGAAGAGCAAATGTTGTTCCTATCTTCAAAAAGGGGAAGAAGGTGGACCCAGGTAACTATAGGCCGGTGAGTCTGACTTCTATACCAGGAAAGATCTTTGAACAAATTATTAAACAACATGTATGTCAATACCTGGATAAGAATGAAGTGATTAAACAGAGTCAGCATGGGTTTGTAACTAATAAGTCATGTCAGACTAACTTAATTTCCTTCTATGACGGTATCACTGATTGGGTGGATCAAGGAAATGCTGTAGATATAGTATATCTTGACTTCAGCAAAGCATTTGACAAAGTCTCTCATACAATCCTTATTGAAAAAATGATTAAGTATGGAATGGACAAGGCAACTGTTAGGTGGATTCATAACTGGCTTAGTGATCGGACCCAAAGAGTGGTCGTAAATGGCTGCACATCCAGTTGGAAGAATGTCTCAAGTGAGGTACCACAGGGCTCTGTCCTGGGCCCTGTATTGTTCAACATCTTTATCAACGATTTAGATGAAGGCATTGAGGGTAAACTGATTAAATTTGCTGATGACACAAAGCTAGGAGGGATAGCTAATACTAGAGAAGAGAGAGAGAGGATTCAAAAAGATTTAAATAAACTGGAGAAGTGGGCAGCAACAAACAGAATGGTTTTTAACAGGGAGAAATGCAAAGTACTACATCTGGGCAATAAAAATGGAAAAAGCATATATAGAATGGGAGGAATAGGGCTAAGTGACAGCACATGTGAAAAAGACTTGGGTATACTAATAGATCACAGACTGAATATGAGTCAACAGTGTGATGCAGCAGCAAAAAAGGCAAATGCAATTCTAGGATGTATTAACAGAAGCATACAGTCTAGATCACGTGAAGTCATTATTTCCCTCTACTCCTCTTTGGTCAGACCTCATCTGGAATATTGTGTCCAGTTTTGGGCACCACATTTTAAAAAAGACATCAACAAACTGGAGCAAGTTCAGAAAAGAGCGACCAGAATGGTGACCGGTCTGCAAACCCTGTCTTATGAGGAAAGGTTGCAGGATTTGGGAATGTTTAGTTTGCAAAAGAGAAGACTGAGAGGAGACTTAATAGCTGTCTACAAATATCTAAAGGGCTGTCACATTGTAGAAGGATCAACTTTATTCTCATTTGCACAAGGAAAGACTAGAAGCAATGGGATGAAACTGAATGGGAGGAGACACAGATTAGATATTAGAAAAAACTTTTTGACAGTTAGAGTGATCAATGAGTGGAACAGGCTGCCACGAGAAGTGGTGAGTTCTCCTTCAATGGAAGTCTTCAAACAGAGGCTGGACAGACATCTGACTGGGATGATTTAGCGAATCCTGCTTTGAGCAGGGGGTTGGACCAGATGGCCCAGGAGGTCCCTTCCAACTCTACGATTCTATGATTCTACGGTCAAGGGTGCTTCTAAGAGTGTCATTGAAGTGATGTACAGCCAGATCAGGACAGGACAAAGAAGAGATTGGGGACAATGATGAGTGTAGGGAGTCTGAAAGTGTATGAGGGTTAATGGCTTGTAGATTTCTGACTGAATGGTAGGTAGGAGGGTGCTGGGGTGAGCGAGGATTTGTGAGTGTAAAGGAGAGAATGTTGTGGTCAGAGAGGGGAAGCGGTGAGTTATCTAGGTAGAAGATTGAGCAGAGCCGGGCGAAAACCAGGTCCAGGGTGTTACCGTCTTTGTGTGTTTCAGAGGTTGAGAGCTGAGAGAGGCCTAGAGAAGTGGTTAGTGATAGAAGCTGGGATGCAGATGTGGAAGTGGGGCTGTTAATGTGGATGTTGAAGTCTCCCAGGATAAGGGTTGGTAGTTCTGAGGACATGAAGTGCGGCAGCCAGGCAGAGAAATGGTCCAGGAAGTGGGTGGGTGAGTTTGGGGGCCGGTATATGACCGCTACTCTGAGGGAGAGGGGACGAAAGAGCCTGATGGTGTGGACTTCAATAGAAGGGAGTGAGAGTGATGGAACTGGGGGGATGACCTGGAAAGTGCATTGTGGGGACAGGAGGATGCCGACTCCACCACCAGGTCTGTTTGTCGGTCTCGGGGAATGGGAGAATTGTAAGCCACCATGGGAAATGGCAGCAGGAGAGACAGTGTCAGAATCCGGAATCCAGGTTTCCGTGAGGGCCAACAGATTCAGAGAGTTTTTCAGAAAGTAATTGTGTAGGAAAGGAAGCTTGTTGCATACAGAATGTGGATTCCAAAGGGCACAATTGAAAGAAGGAGATGAAGGAGTGCAAATGATATTAGTAAGATTATTAAGGTTTCGATGTGAGGTAGGGTAGGGGTTGAGGTTGGGGGATGGTGGACCGGGGTTGGGGGAGATGTCCCCTGAAATCAGTAGGAGCAGGAAGATAAAGAGCAAGTAGTTTTTGGAATTGTATGAAGATTTTTTGTGCAGTGTGTTTGGGCAAGATGGGCTGAGGTTTTTTAAGAAGGTGAGAAGTGCATGGGAGCTGTACATGGGAGAAGGAAAGAGAGAGGAGCTGATGTATACGAGTCGTGATGGAGGGGGGATTGGTCGGTGAAAGTGGATTGCAAGAGAACATAGGAGGATAGGAATAAAGCGCATGGATAAAAGGGAGAGCAGAGTGTGGGTTACCTGACTCCTGCCCTGACTAACTGCCATGTAATAACTGCTGTATCCCGACGCTTATCTTCGTGACGCTTTGCTTCTGTGATGCGTGCACCCCCACATGCGTGCACCCCTATGGATGGTTCTAAATTTATAGTCCAGACTGCAGGGTCAGAAGAGATGGATTGTGGGAACTGGTTGAGGATAATTTGGCAGCTGGGGTCAGCACACCAGGGTTTTTTATCATCCTCCTGTCAGGAGCCCCTATATCCTCCACACACCCCCATCCTCCTGTCAGGAGCCCCCATATCCTCCACACACCCCCATCCTCCTGTCAGGAGCCTCCATATCCCCCACACACCCCCATCCTCCTGTCAGGAGCCTCCATATCCTCCACACACCCCCATCCTCCTGTCAGGAGCCTCCATATCCTCCACACACCCCCATCCTCCTGTCAGGAGCCCCCATATCCTCCACACACCCACATCCCCTTGTCAGGAGCCCCCATATCCTTCACACACCCCCATCCTCCTGTCAGGAGCCTCCATATCCTCCACACACCCCCATCCTCCTGTCAGGAGCCCCCATATCCTCCACACACCCACATCCCCTTGTCAGGAGCCTCCATATCCTCCACACACCCCCATCCTCCTGTCAGGAGCCTCCATATCCTCCACACACCCCCATCCTCCTGTCAGGAGCCCCCATATCCTCCACACACCCCCATCCTCCTGTCAGGAGCCTCCATATCCTTCACACACCCCCATCCTCCTGTCAGGAGCCCCCATATCCACCACACACCCCCATACTCCTGTCAGGAGGCCCCATATCCAAAACACCCCCCCATCCTCCTGTCAGGAGCCCCCATATCCACCACACACCCCCATCCTCCTGTCAGGAGCCTCCATATCCTCCACACATCCCCATCCTCCTGTCAGGAGCCTCCATATCATCCACACACCCCCATCCTCCTGTCAGGAGCCCCCATATCCTCCACACACCCACATCCCCTTGTCAGGAGCCCCCATATCCTCCACACACCCTCATCCTTCTGTCAGGAGCCCCCATATCCTCCACACACCCTCATCCTCCTGTCAGGAGCCTCCATATCATCGACACACCCCCATCCTCCTGTCAGGAGCCTCCATATCATCCACACACCCTCATCCTTCTGTCAGGAGCCTCCATATCATCCACACACCCTCATCCTCCTGTCAGGAGCCTCCATATCATCCACACACCCCCATCCTTCTGTCAGGAGCCTCCATATCATCCACACACCCTCATCCTCCTGTCAGGAGCCTCCATATCATCCACACACCCTCATCCTCCTGTCAGGAGCCCCAATATTCTCCACACACTCCCATCCTCCTGTCAGGAGCCTCCATATCCTCCACACACCCCCATCCTCCTGTCAGGAGCCTCCATATCCTCCACACACCCCCATCCTCCTGTCAGGAGCCCCCATATCCTCCACACCCCCCCAAAAAACAAGGTAAACAAAACCAAAACTAATAAGTTCAATAGCAGAGCAAAAACTTATCTTTGGGAAGCAGGAATCAGACTGGTCTCCAAAAATCCAGCAGAGAAATCACCAGCGACTCAGAAGGGCGTCGGCTGCCTTATATCCAGTCTGAAGTTCCCGTTACCCAGTCACCATCCACCTGATCAGGTGTTTGGTTTCTTTCATCAAAATCAGCCTCACTACCTTAATTCACCAGAAGAGGGAAATCCTCGGACACAAAAGATGAATGAACAGATGAGCTCACAACAGTACCTCCCCCCTTGAGGAGGGGTCACCAAACCCTCATCCAAGCCACCAGGCCGATCAGGATGAGCTCGATGAAAAGCATGCACCAATCTTTCGGCATGAATATTCGAGGCAGAGACCCAGGAATTATCCTCCTGACCATAACCCTTCCACTTAACCAAATACTGGAGTCTCCGTCTAGCCAGACGGGAATCTAGTATCTTCTCTACCTCATATTCCATGTTACCTTCAACCAACACAGGGTCAGGAGGGGCCGCCATATGAACCACTGGCTCAACAAACCTTTTCAACAAGGACTTATGAAACACATTATGAATCTTAAATGCGACTGGAAGAGCCAACCGAAAAGAGACCGGATTAATAATCTCCAAAATCTTGTAAGGTCCAATAAATCTAGGTTTAAATTTTAGAGAAGCCACTTTCATAGAGATATTCTTTGATGACAACCAGACCATATCACCCACCTTAAACCGGGGACCAATGGTCCTATGCCGGTTAGAAAACCGCTGGGCCTTTTCCTGGGAAAGAGACAACTTATCCACCACTTGGTCCCAAATCTGCTGCATTCTTTCCACCACAGTGTCAACCCCTGGACAGGCAGAAGACTCCACCTGCCCTGAAGAAAATCGAGGATGAAACCTAAAGTTACAGAAAAAGGGTGACATCAAAGTGGCAGAACTAGCTCTATTATTTAAAGCAAATTCGGCCAAGGGTAGAAATGAGACCCAATCATCCTGATCAGCAGATATAAAACATCTCAAATAAGCCTCCAAAGTCTGGTTTGTTCTCTCCGTCTGCCCATTGGTCTGAGGGTGAAATGCAGAGGAGAAGGACAACTGAATTCCCAACTTGGAACAAAAGGTCCTCCAGAATCTAGAGACAAAGTGAACTCCTCTGTCCGATACAATGTTCTCAGGAATCCTGTGCAAGCGAACAACCTGTTGCAAAAACAAGGGCACCAACTCTGAGGAAGATGGCAACTTAGGGAGTGGTACAAGATGGATCATCTTAGAGAATCTATCACAAATCACCCAGATAACAGTCATCCTCTGAGAGACAGGCAGATCAGAAATAAAATCCATTGAAATATGGGTCCATGGCCTCCTGGGCATAGGCAAAGGCATCAACAACCCACTAGAACGAGAACAAGGCTTAGATCGGGAGCAAGTCCCACCGGACTGCACAAAATTTATGACATCACGAGACAAGGCAGGCCACCAAAAAGACCGACTCACCAGATCTCTAGTACCAAAAATACCTGGATGACCAGCCAACGCGGAGCAATGAACCTCAGACATCACTTTCCTCCTCCACTGGTCAGGAACATACAACCTACCACTGGGACAACGCTCAGGCTTATCCTCCTGAAACCTCTCCACAGCACATCTCAAATCAGGCGAGATGGCAGAAAGAACCACCCCCTCACCTAAGATGGTAGCAGGCTTGGTCACAATAGAATCGGCCAAAAAACTCCTAGAGAGGGCATCAGCCTTAACGTTCTTAGTGCCCGGGAGAAAGGAGACCACAAAATCAAAACGTGTGAAAAACAAGGCCCACCTGGCCGGTCTCGGATTCAAGCGTTTAGGCGACTCAAGGTAGATCAAATTGTGGTCAGTGAGGACCACAACTTGATGTCTAGCTCCCTCCAACCAATGTCTCCACTCCTCAAATGCCCACTTCATGGCCAACAGTTCTCGATTCCCCACATCATAGTTGCGTTCCGAAGGAGAGAACTTTCGGGAAAAGAAGGCAGAGGGGTTCATTTTAGATGTTACAGGATCTTTTTGAGACAAAACAGCTCCTGCACCAGTCTCTGAAGCATCCACCTCCACCTGAAATGGAAGTGAGACATCAGGTTGTCGCAAAACCGGAGAAGAAGTGAACCTCCGCTTCAGATCCTGAAAAGAAGAAACAGCCTTTGGAGACCAATTCAGCAAATCAGCGCCCTTCTTAGTCAAATCAGTCAATGGTTTGGCAATAACAGAAAAATTGGCTATAAACTTACGATAAAAATTAGCAAAACCCAAAAACTTCTGGAGAGCCTTCAAAGAAGTGGGCTGCACCCAATCATAAATGGCCTGTACCTTGGCCGGGTCCATTTCAATAGTTGACCGAGACAAAATAAATCCCAAAAATGAAATCCTCTGTACACCAAAAAGACATTTCGATCCCTTAATATACAGGGAGTTTTCCCTCAAAATCCAGAACACAGTCCGAACATGTTCCACATGAGAGTCCCAATCCCTGGAAAAGATCAAAATATCATCCAAATAGATGATCAGAAACTTATCCACAAAGTCCCGGAAAATATCATTCATGAAGCACTGGAAGACAGAAGGGGCGTTAGTGAGCCCAAAAGGCATCACCAGGTACTCAAAATGTCCCTCCGGAGTATTAAACGCTGTCTTCCATTCATCCCCATGCTTAATGCGAATAAGATTATACGCCCCCCTGAGGTCAAGCTTGGTAAACCAGCAAGCACCTTCAACTCTAGAAAATAGGTCAGAAATCAGGGGTAACGGATACTGATATTTAACAGTAATTTTGTTAAGGGAGTCAATACAAGGCCTTAATGAACCATCCTTCTTGGCCACAAAAAAAACCCCAGCACCCAAGGGTGAAGAGGATGGTCTAATATGACCCTTCTCCAACGATTCCTTAATATAAGAACGCATAGCCTCATGTTCGGGTACAGATAAATTAAAAAGTCGACCCTTGGGAAATTTACACCCCGGACTCAGCTCAATTGCACAGTCATAACTCCTATGAGGAGGCAAAGATGCAGACTTACTCTCACTAAACACATCATAAAAATCAGCCAAATAGTCAGGAACCTCATGCGACTGGGGAGAGGTGGAGAAAACAGAAATGTCACTAAGAGCACACCGACAACCCCAACTCACCACAGACACAGATGTCCAATCCAAAACTGGATTATGGATTTGCAATCAGGGGAACCCCAGCACGATGGTATCATGCAAATTATGCAACACCAAAAATCTGCAATTTTCTTGATGGTCTGGGGCGACCCGCATTACCACCTGGGTCCAAAACTGAGGTTTATTCTTCGCCAAAGGAGTAGAATCAATACCCCTCAAAGGAATAGGCGTCCGCAGGGGTGTCATAGGGAAACCACAACGTTTAGCAAAATCTAAATCCATTAGGTTCAAGGCCGCTCCTGAATCCACAAAGGCTTTAGCAGAAAATGTGGACAGGGAGCAGATCAGAGTAATTGCCAGAAGAAACTTAGGTTGTACACCACTTACAGCAAATGTGTGTGCAAAATGTTTCTCTCGTTTAGGGCAGACAGAAATAATATGAGAGGCATCTCTACAGAAAAAACACAGCTTATTACGCCTTCTGAACTCCTGACGTTGGGCCCTAGACAAAACTCTATCACATTGCATAGGTTCAGACATTTGTTCAACAGGTGGCAGCATTTCCTGTATAATTTTACGTTAACGTAAACGCCGATCAACCTGAATGGCTAATGACATAGAATCGTCAAGACCAGAGGGAACAGGAAATCCCACTATAGTAAATTTTACGGTTTCTGACAAACCCTTCCGAAAGAGAGCTGCCAAGGCACCATCATTCCAAGTGGTGAGGATCGCCCACTTTTGGAATTTTTGACAGTACAGTTCTGCAGAATCTTGACCCTGGCTCAATGCCAACAGGGTCTTTTCAGCTTGATCAATCACATTAGGTTCATCATACAACAATCGCAAGGCCTGAAAAAATGCGTCCACATTAGTTAGAATAGGATCTTCTGGTACTAAAGAAAACGCCCAATCCTGGGGATCGCCGCGCAGCAAGGAGATGACAATTTTAACCTGCTGCACAGAGCTCCCCGATGAGTTAGGCTTCAAGGCAAGAAATAATTTACACTTATTCTTAAAATTCAAAAATTTAGACTGATCCCCAAAAAACACATCAGGAGTGGGGATTTTTGGTTCAGCAGCGTGTGAACGAGCAAGATAGGTGGAAATTCCTCACACCTCAGCAGCAAGCTGCTCCACACGATCAAACTCCATCAGAAAAAAAAAAAAAGAAATTCTGACACCTTTTTTTTTTTTAAACAATTCCTTCCTGCTTTTGAGTACCCTAGAATCTGCGGTATGGCTGGTGATTCTGTTATGATTGAGTCACCGAGGAGGAAAAAAAGAAAACACAAGCTCAGCCCAGAAAATCAGAGAGGTTGGAAACTAGCGGATTGCAGACCCCTAATCCTATCACACAACTAGCAGTAGCCGTGGAGTGTTCCTACGGTGATCCTAGACACCTCGTCACAGCCGGAGATCTACATAGGCCTAAAGAGAGAAAAGGGAAAAACTGACTGCCCCAGAGCAGACCCCAAAGCAATAGGCAGCCCCCAACATATAATGATGGTGAAGCAAGATGAAAACACTAACACAGACAGAAAGATAGGTTGAGCAAACGATGGTTCCCAAGCTAACTAAAAAGGACAGGACAGAAAAGCTGCTGTCTGCAATCCGAGAAAACCCTGCTAAAAATATTACCAACACAACTGATAAGCAAAAAGGACCCTGAAGTCAGTAGACTTCAAACCCTATATCAGCACTCAGAATATTCTGGAAGCAGAGCAAAAGAGAACATTGATCAAGGAAAAAGAATCCAGCACACCCCCGGCCGGGGATGGCTGAACTCCAAAAAACAAGGTAAACAAAACCAAAACTAATAAGTTCAATAGCAGAGCAAAAACTTATCTTTGGGAAGCAGGAATCAGACTGGTCTCCAAAAATCCAGCAGAGAAATCACCAGCGACTCAGAAGGGCGTCGGCTGCCTTATATCCAGTCTGAAGTTCCCGTTACCCAGTCACCATCCACCTGATCAGGTGTTTGGTTTCTTTCATCAAAATCAGCCTCACTACCTTCCTTCACCAGAAGAGGGAGATCCTCGGACACAAAAGATGAATGAACAGATGAGCTCACAACACCTATCCTCCTGTCAGGAGCCTCCATATCCTCCACACACCCCCATCCTCCTGTCAGGAGCCACCATATCCTCCACACACCCCCATCCTCCTGTCAGGAGCCTCCATATCCTCCACACACCCCCATCCTCCTGTCAGGAGCCTCCATATCCTCCACACATCCCCATCCTCCTGTCAGGAGCCTCCATATCCTCCACACACCCCCATCCTCCTGTCAGGAGCCACCATATCCTCCATACACCCCCATCCTCCTGTCAGGAGCCTCCATATCCTCCACACACCCCCATCCTCCTGTCAGGAGCCTCCATATCCTCCACACATCCCCATCCTCCTGTCAGGAGCCTCCATATCCTCCACACACCCTCATAATAATAATCTTTATTTATATAGCGCCAACATATTCCGCAGCGCTTTACAGTTGAACAGTTTCAAACACAACAGTCATACTGTAAGTAACAACGTTAACAATACAATAATTAAAGCGAAATAAGACGACCCTGCTCGTGGGAGCTTACAATCTACAATGAGGTGGGGGAGATACAAAGCACAGGTTTGTATTTACAATGATGTATTTACAATGATGGTCCAGTCATCTTCAGGGGGTGGGGGTTAGATGGAGATAGTGAATGGGCTACACACACACACACAAACATAACATGACTTTGATTACTGAATGTGATAGGCCGCTCTGAACAAATGTGTTTTGAGCGAGCGCCTAAAACTATGCAAATTGTGGATGGTCCTAATATCTTGGGGTAGAGCATTCCAGAGAATTGGCGCAGCACGGGAGAAGTCTTGGAGTCGGGAGTGGGAGGTACGGATTAGGGCAGAGGTTAGTCGAAAGTCATTTGCAGAGCGCAGCGGTCGGTTAGGCCGATAGACAGAAATGAGGGAGGAGATGTAAGGGGGTGCCGCACTGTGGAGAGCTATGTGGGTGAGAATAAGTACTTTGAATTGTACCCTGTAATGAATTGGCAGCCAGTGTAACGACTGGCGAAGAGCGGACGCGTCTGAGTAACGATTAGCCAGATGGACAACCCTGGCTGCTGCATTAAGGATAGACTGGAGAGGGGAGAGTCGAGTGAGAGGGAGGCCAATTAATAGAGCATTACAGTAGTCCAGGCGGGAGTGGATCAGGGCGACAGTGAGAGTTTTTGTTGTTTCCATGGTGAGAAAAGGGCGGATTCTAGAGATGTTCTTTAGGTGTAAGCGGCATGAGCGGGCAAGAGATTGTATATGGGAGGTAAAGGAGAGATCGGAGTCAAACATAACACCCAGACAGCGTGCCTGCTGTCGGGGTGTTATTATGGTGCCACCCACAGAGAGGGAAATGTCAGATTTAGGGAGGTTGGTAGATGGTGGGAGCAGAAGAAGTTCAGTTTTGGAGAGGTTGAGCTTCAGATAGAGAGCAGACATGATGTTGGAGACTGCAGACAGTCAGTGGCGTTCTGTAGTACAGCGGAGGTAAGGTCAGGGGATGATGTGTACAGTTGTGTGTCATCAGCATAAAGATGGTACTGAAAGCCAAATCTGCTGATGGTCTGTCCAATTGGGGCTGTGTAGAGAGAGAAGAGAAGGGGCCAAGGACTGAGCCCTGAGGTACCCCAACAGCGAGAGGAAGAGGAGATGAAGTGGAGCCAGAAAACAGAACACTGAAGGAGCGGTCGGAAAGATAGGAGAACCAGGAGAGAGCAGTGTCCTTAATGCCTAGTGACTGGAGCCTAGAGAGTAGGAGAGGATGGTCAACAGTGTCGAAAGCTGCAGAAAGGTCGAGAAGAATGAGCAGAGAGTGGTCACCATTACGTTTTGCTGTCAGAAGGTCATTGGTCACTTTGATGAGTGCAGTTTCTGTCGAATGTAGGGGGCGGAAACCGGACTGTGAAGGGTCTAGGAGGGAGTGAGTGGAGAGGTAACGGGTAAGGCGGGAGTATATCAGGCGCTCCAAGAGTTTAGAGACGAAGGGGAGATTGGAGACTGGTCTGTAGTTGTTTGTGCAGGATGGGTCGAGGGTGGGTTTCTTTAGTAATGGAGTAATGATAGAGTGTTTGAAGGAGGAGGGGAAGATGCCAGAGGAGAGGGAGAGATTAAAGATTGTAGTTAGGTGAGTTGTGACGACTGGAGAGAGAGACTGGAGGAGATGTGAGGGAATGGGGTCGGTTGTGCATGTAGTCGGACGAGAAGAGGAGCCTGGAGACTTCTTCTTCTGTGATGGGATCGAATGTGGAGAGTGAGCCAGGGGAAATGCAGGGAGGGATGGGAGTCACTGAATTTGGTGATTGGGAGCGGATTTCCTGACGGATATTGTCTATTTTCTCTATAAAGTGGGAGGCAAGGTCATCAGCGCAAATGTCTGTGATAGGGGCTTGTGCTTTTGGCCTGAGGAGGGAGTGAAAGGTGTCAAAAAGTTTCTTGGGGTTATTGGATAGTGAGGAGATCAGGGTGGTGAAGTAGGTCTGTTTGGCGAGGTGAAGGGCAGAGTTATATGTCCTTAACATAAATTTGAAGTGTATGAAGTCTTCTGGTGTGCGTGTTTTCCTCCATAAGCGTTCAGCACACCTAGAGCATCGCTGGAGAAATCGGGTTTGCGATGTGAGCCAGGGCTGTTTCACTCTGTGTTTGGAGGTTCTGAGGGTGAGGGGAGCTACTTGGTCTGGAAACCATCTGTAGAGACTTTGAAGACTTAGGTAAGAAAGTGAAAGAACTGGGAGCGCAGGTGGTCTTCTCTTCCATCCTCCCAGTGGATGGCCATGGAACAAGGAGGTGGAATAAGATTCTGCAGGTGAACAACTGGCTACGTCGATGGTGCCGTCAGCAACGATTTGGATTTCTGGATCACGGAGTGAACTACTTATACGATGGACTACTTGCTAGAGATGGGGTGCACCTTACGAAGACTGGAAAGCATGTATTTGGAAGTCGCCTTGCTACACTTGTAAGGAGAGCTTTAAACTAGAACAACATGGGAAGGGAAGCAAAAGACCAGAAAAAGCCATACACCTGACAAATGCTATTGAGAACTCTGCTATTAGAAGTGGAAAGGAAGAACAAAGACGAAAGAATCTAATTTATAAAAATATTGGAGAAAGAGAAACCAATCACAAACTAAAATGTTTCTATACTAATGCACAAAGCATGGGCAACAAACAAGGAGAATTGGAACTACTAACACAGGAAAAGAAATATGATGTCATTGGAATCACTGAAACTTGGTGGGACAATACACATGATTGGAATACAAGACTAGAAGGATACAACTTATTTGCAAGAAACAGACTTGATAAACGAGGAGGAGGTGTCGCATTGTATGTTAGAAACGCGTATATCTGCACAGAGATTGAAGCTTCAGAGACTGGGAGTTCTGTGGAAACTGTTTGGGTAAGAATACAAGGACAGAACAATGGAAAGGACACCATTGTAGGCATTTACTACAGGCCGCCTGTGCAAGCTGAAGCTATGGATGAACTCTTTATGCATCAAATGGCCAAGTTCTCCAAAAAATATGACATAGTTGTCATGGGAGATTTCAACTATCCAGACATTTGTTGGGAATCTCTCTCAGGCAAAACTAACAGGTCAAGGAAATTCTTATCCTCTCTTGCTGACAACTTTATCTTCCAAAAGGTAAGGGAGAAAACAAGGGGAACTGCTACCTTGGATCTAATCCTTATAAACAGGGAGGAAATGGTTGAGGAGGTAAAAGTGGCTGGGACCCTAGGAGGTAGCGACCATGCTATTTTAGAATTTTGGATAACTAGAGGCGGAAGACCTGTGAAGACTCAGACGTCAAGGTTAGATTTCAGAAAGGCAGATTTTAAGGGATTCAGAAAGAGAATTGGAGGGATCCAATGGCTGGATATCCTTAAAGACAAAAATGTCCAGGAAGGATGGGAAATCTTGAAAAATGAAATTCTCAAAGCACAGTTGTTAACAATTCCGAAAAGAGGGAAGAATAGGAAGCAGTTAAGGAAACCAGGATGGATGAACACAGAACTTAAGCACATGCTAAAAAGGAAGAAAAAAATGTTTATAAAATGGAAAGAGGGAGGCATATCTAAAGAAGAATATAATGCTGTCTGCAGAACCTGCAGGGCACAAATCAGATTATCTAAAGCTGAAAATGAATTGAGGCTTGCAAGAGATGTCAAAAGCAATAATAAAGGATTTTGGGGATATGTCAAAAGTAAAAGAAAAGTCAAAGATGCTATAGGATTTTTACAGGATGAAAATGATGAAATGGTAAGACAGGATGTTGAGAAGGCTGAACTTTTAAATTCCTATTTTGCATCTGTTTTCTCTCAGAAAGGAAATGTAACATCAACTGTTATTCACTGTCCTATTAAGGGAATAGAAGAATCCAGGATATCTATAAACAGAAAGATAGTGAGGAAACACTTAGCTAGCCTAAATGAATTCAAGTCTCCAGGTCCAGATGAATTACACCCCAGAGTACTGAAGGAGATAGCAGAAGAAATTTTTGAACCCCTCTCTATAATCTTTGAAAATTCTTGGAGAACAGGAGAAGTGCCAGACGACTGGAGAAGAGCAAATGTTGTTCCTATCTTCAAAAAGGGGAAGAAGGTGGACCCAGGTAACTATAGGCCGGTGAGTCTGACTTCTATACCAGGAAAGATCTTTGAACAAATTATTAAACAACATGTATGTCAATACCTGGATAAGAATGAAGTGATTAAACAGAGTCAGCATGGGTTTGTAACTAATAAGTCATGTCAGACTAACTTAATTTCCTTCTATGACGGTATCACTGATTGGGTGGATCAAGGAAATGCTGTAGATATAGTATATCTTGACTTCAGCAAAGCATTTGACAAAGTCTCTCATACAATCCTTATTGAAAAAATGATTAAGTATGGAATGGACAAGGCAACTGTTAGGTGGATTCATAACTGGCTTAGTGATCGGACCCAAAGAGTGGTCGTAAATGGCTGCACATCCAGTTGGAAGAATGTCTCAAGTGAGGTACCACAGGGCTCTGTCCTGGGCCCTGTATTGTTCAACATCTTTATCAACGATTTAGATGAAGGCATTGAGGGTAAACTGATTAAATTTGCTGATGACACAAAGCTAGGAGGGATAGCTAATACTAGAGAAGAGAGAGAGAGGATTCAAAAAGATTTAAATAAACTGGAGAAGTGGGCAGCAACAAACAGAATGGTTTTTAACAGGGAGAAATGCAAAGTACTACATCTGGGCAATAAAAATGGAAAAAGCATATATAGAATGGGAGGAATAGGGCTAAGTGACAGCACATGTGAAAAAGACTTGGGTATACTAATAGATCACAGACTGAATATGAGTCAACAGTGTGATGCAGCAGCAAAAAAGGCAAATGCAATTCTAGGATGTATTAACAGAAGCATACAGTCTAGATCACGTGAAGTCATTATTTCCCTCTACTCCTCTTTGGTCAGACCTCATCTGGAATATTGTGTCCAGTTTTGGGCACCACATTTTAAAAAAGACATCAACAAACTGGAGCAAGTTCAGAAAAGAGCGACCAGAATGGTGACCGGTCTGCAAACCCTGTCTTATGAGGAAAGGTTGCAGGATTTGGGAATGTTTAGTTTGCAAAAGAGAAGACTGAGAGGAGACTTAATAGCTGTCTACAAATATCTAAAGGGCTGTCACATTGTAGAAGGATCAACTTTATTCTCATTTGCACAAGGAAAGACTAGAAGCAATGGGATGAAACTGAATGGGAGGAGACACAGATTAGATATTAGAAAAAACTTTTTGACAGTTAGAGTGATCAATGAGTGGAACAGGCTGCCACGAGAAGTGGTGAGTTCTCCTTCAATGGAAGTCTTCAAACAGAGGCTGGACAGACATCTGACTGGGATGATTTAGCGAATCCTGCTTTGAGCAGGGGGTTGGACCAGATGGCCCAGGAGGTCCCTTCCAACTCTACGATTCTATGATTCTACGGTCAAGGGTGCTTCTAAGAGTGTCATTGAAGTGATGTACAGCCAGATCAGGACAGGACAAAGAAGAGATTGGGGACAATGATGAGTGTAGGGAGTCTGAAAGTGTATGAGGGTTAATGGCTTGTAGATTTCTGACTGAATGGTAGGTAGGAGGGTGCTGGGGTGAGCGAGGATTTGTGAGTGTAAAGGAGAGAATGTTGTGGTCAGAGAGGGGAAGCGGTGAGTTATCTAGGTAGAAGATTGAGCAGAGCCGGGCGAAAACCAGGTCCAGGGTGTTACCGTCTTTGTGTGTTTCAGAGGTTGAGAGCTGAGAGAGGCCTAGAGAAGTGGTTAGTGATAGAAGCTGGGATGCAGATGTGGAAGTGGGGCTGTTAATGTGGATGTTGAAGTCTCCCAGGATAAGGGTTGGTAGTTCTGAGGACATGAAGTGCGGCAGCCAGGCAGAGAAATGGTCCAGGAAGTGGGTGGGTGAGTTTGGGGGCCGGTATATGACCGCTACTCTGAGGGAGAGGGGACGAAAGAGCCTGATGGTGTGGACTTCAATAGAAGGGAGTGAGAGTGATGGAACTGGGGGGATGACCTGGAAAGTGCATTGTGGGGACAGGAGGATGCCGACTCCACCACCAGGTCTGTTTGTCGGTCTCGGGGAATGGGAGAATTGTAAGCCACCATGGGAAATGGCAGCAGGAGAGACAGTGTCAGAATCCGGAATCCAGGTTTCCGTGAGGGCCAACAGATTCAGAGAGTTTTTCAGAAAGTAATTGTGTAGGAAAGGAAGCTTGTTGCATACAGAATGTGGATTCCAAAGGGCACAATTGAAAGAAGGAGATGAAGGAGTGCAAATGATATTAGTAAGATTATTAAGGTTTCGATGTGAGGTAGGGTAGGGGTTGAGGTTGGGGGATGGTGGACCGGGGTTGGGGGAGATGTCCCCTGAAATCAGTAGGAGCAGGAAGATAAAGAGCAAGTAGTTTTTGGAATTGTATGAAGATTTTTTGTGCAGTGTGTTTGGGCAAGATGGGCTGAGGTTTTTTAAGAAGGTGAGAAGTGCATGGGAGCTGTACATGGGAGAAGGAAAGAGAGAGGAGCTGATGTATACGAGTCGTGATGGAGGGGGGATTGGTCGGTGAAAGTGGATTGCAAGAGAACATAGGAGGATAGGAATAAAGCGCATGGATAAAAGGGAGAGCAGAGTGTGGGTTACCTGACTCCTGCCCTGACTAACTGCCATGTAATAACTGCTGTATCCCGACGCTTATCTTCGTGACGCTTTGCTTCTGTGATGCGTGCACCCCCACATGCGTGCACCCCTATGGATGGTTCTAAATTTATAGTCCAGACTGCAGGGTCAGAAGAGATGGATTGTGGGAACTGGTTGAGGATAATTTGGCAGCTGGGGTCAGCACACCAGGGTTTTTTATCATCCTCCTGTCAGGAGCCCCTATATCCTCCACACACCCCCATCCTCCTGTCAGGAGCCCCCATATCCTCCACACACCCCCATCCTCCTGTCAGGAGCCTCCATATCCCCCACACACCCCCATCCTCCTGTCAGGAGCCTCCATATCCTCCACACACCCCCATCCTCCTGTCAGGAGCCTCCATATCCTCCACACACCCCCATCCTCCTGTCAGGAGCCCCCATATCCTCCACACACCCACATCCCCTTGTCAGGAGCCCCCATATCCTTCACACACCCCCATCCTCCTGTCAGGAGCCTCCATATCCTCCACACACCCCCATCCTCCTGTCAGGAGCCCCCATATCCTCCACACACCCACATCCCCTTGTCAGGAGCCTCCATATCCTCCACACACCCCCATCCTCCTGTCAGGAGCCTCCATATCCTCCACACACCCCCATCCTCCTGTCAGGAGCCCCCATATCCTCCACACACCCCCATCCTCCTGTCAGGAGCCTCCATATCCTTCACACACCCCCATCCTCCTGTCAGGAGCCCCCATATCCACCACACACCCCCATACTCCTGTCAGGAGGCCCCATATCCAAAACACCCCCCCATCCTCCTGTCAGGAGCCCCCATATCCACCACACACCCCCATCCTCCTGTCAGGAGCCTCCATATCCTCCACACATCCCCATCCTCCTGTCAGGAGCCTCCATATCATCCACACACCCCCATCCTCCTGTCAGGAGCCCCCATATCCTCCACACACCCACATCCCCTTGTCAGGAGCCCCCATATCCTCCACACACCCTCATCCTTCTGTCAGGAGCCCCCATATCCTCCACACACCCTCATCCTCCTGTCAGGAGCCTCCATATCATCGACACACCCCCATCCTCCTGTCAGGAGCCTCCATATCATCCACACACCCTCATCCTTCTGTCAGGAGCCTCCATATCATCCACACACCCTCATCCTCCTGTCAGGAGCCTCCATATCATCCACACACCCCCATCCTTCTGTCAGGAGCCTCCATATCATCCACACACCCTCATCCTCCTGTCAGGAGCCTCCATATCATCCACACACCCTCATCCTCCTGTCAGGAGCCCCAATATTCTCCACACACTCCCATCCTCCTGTCAGGAGCCTCCATATCCTCCACACACCCCCATCCTCCTGTCAGGAGCCTCCATATCCTCCACACACCCCCATCCTCTTGTCAGGAGCCCCCATATCCTCCACACACCCCCATCCTCCTGTCAGGAGTCTCCATATCCTTCACACACACCCCCATCCTCCTGTCAGGAGCCTCCATTGTTGTGAGTTCATTTTCCCCTTCGTCACTGAGGTCTGGTGAACTCCCTATTTTGGTAAAGGAAGGTAATGAGCCTGATTATCAGGCACCTGAGCCTAATGAGGATGACTGGCTGAGTGGAGTCATGGACTGGATATAAGGCTGCCGACGCCCTTCTGCCCTGCGGGTGATTTCTCTGTGTACTTCTAGGATACCAGTCTGATTCCTGCTCCTCTAAAGTTAAGTTTTCTGCTTTGCCTGTTAGCATTTGTGTTTTGTTTTTGTTTGCCTTGCTTTTCTGGATTCTGCCATTCCCTGCTGGGGTGAGCTGAATCTCCTTTTGCCGGTTGCTCTGTCTTCAGAATATTCCTGAGTACTGACATAGCTTTTTTGAAGCCTAGCGTCTTCAGGGCCTTTTTCACTGTCAGTCTATTGGCTCTTATTTTCATAGGGTTTTTCACGGATTGCAGACAGCAGCCTTCCTGTCCTTTCCTATCTAGTTAGCTTGGGCCCCGTCTTTGCTCAGTCTATCTTTCTGTCTGTGTTAGTGTTCTTTCTTCTTGCTTCACCGTCATTATATGTTGGGGGCTGCCTTTTGCTTTGGGGTCTGCTCTGGGGCAGTTCAGATTTCCCTTTCTGTATTTAGGCTATATAGTCCTCCGGCTGTGATCGAGGGGTCTAGGGCATCGTAGGAACCCCCCACGGCTACTGCTAGTTGTTGTTGATAGGTTCAGGGGTCTGCAATCCGATAGCTGCCAACTTCTCTGGTTTTCTGGACTTAGCTAGCGTTCCTGTTTTTGCCTCCTACGGTGACTCATTCATAACAGAGTCACCCGCCATACCGCAGATTCTAGGGTACTCAATAGCAGGATAGAATTGTGTTAAAAAAAAAAAAATGTGTATATTCTTTCCTCTATATCTCTGAGGCCGTAGGGTGAATTTTTTCTCTCTCAATGGAGATCAAGCAATTGTCTGATTGGGTGGAGCAGCTCGCTGCTGAAGTGCGGGGAATTTCCGCCTACCTTGCTCGTTCGCATGCTGTTGAACCAAAGATCCCTACACCTGATGTATTTTTTGGGGATCGATCTAAATTTTTGAGTTTCAAAAATAATTGTAAATTATTTTTTGCCTTGAAGCCTAACTCGTCAGGGAGCTCCGCGCAGCAGGTTAAAATTGTCATCTCTTTGCTGCGTGGCGATCCCCAGGATTGGGCGTTTTCTTTGAAACCAGATGATCCTATTCTGACTAATGTGAACGCATTCTTTCAAGCCTTGGGGTTGTTGTATGACGAACCTAATGCTATTGATCAGGCTGAAAAGACCCTGTTGGCATTGAACCAGGGTCGAGATTCTGAAGAGTTGTACTGTCAAAAGTTCCGAAAGTGGGCGGTCCTTACTACCTGGAATGATAATGCCTTGGCTGCTCTCTTTCGGAAGGGTTTGTCAGAAGCCGTAAAAGATACTATGGTGGGGTTTCCTGTTCCCTCTGGTCTGGACGATTCTATGTCATTAGCCATTCAGGTTGATCGGCGTTTACGTGAACGCAAAGCTGCACGAGAGGTGTTGCCACCGGTTGAACAGACGTCTGAACCTATGCAATGTGATTGAGTTTTGTCTAGGGCGCAACGTCAGGAGTTCAGAAGGCGTAATAAGCTGTGTTTTTTCTGTGGAGATGCCTCGCATATTATTTCTGTTTGTCCTAAAGAGAGAAACGCTTTGCACACACGTTTTCTGTTGGTGGTGTTCAACCTAAGTTTCTTCTGGCAATTACTCTGATCTGCTCCCTGTCCACATTTTCCGCCAAGGCTTTTGTGGATTCAGGAGCAGCGCTAAACCTAATGGACTTGGATTTTGTTAAACGTTGTGGATTTCCGATGACACCTCTGCAGACGCCTATCCCTTTGAGGGGGATTGATGCTACTCCTTTGGCGAAAAATAAACCTCAGTTTTGGACCCAGGTGGTCATGCGGGTCGCCCCAGACCATCAAGAAAATTGCAGATTTTTGGTGTTGCATGGTCTGCATGATGCCGTTGTTCTGGGGTTTCCCTGGTTGCAAATTCATAATCCAGTTTTGGATTGGAAATCTGTGTCTGTGGTGAGTTGGGGTTGTCGGTGTGCCTTTAGTGAGGCTCCGTTTTTTCCACCTCTCCTCAGTCGCATGATGTTCCTATTTGGCGGACTTTTATGATGTATTTAGTGAGAATGAGTCTGCGTCTTTGCCTCCTCATAGGAGTTATGACTGTGCAATTGAACTGAGCCCGGGGTGTAAATTTCCCAAGGGTCGGCTCTTCAATTTATCTGTACCTGAGCACAAGGCTATTCGATCCTATATTAAGGAGGCATTGGAGAAGGGTCATATTAGACCATCCTCTTCACCCTTAGGTGCCGGTTTTTTTTTGTGGCCAAAAAGGATGGTTCTTTAAGGCCTTGTATTGATTATCGTGCCCTCAACAAAATTACTATTAAATATCAATATCCGTTACCCCTGATTTCGGATCTATTCTCTAGAGTTAGAGGTGCTTGCTGGTTCACCAAGCTTGACCTCAGGGGGGCGTATAATCTTATCAGCTTTAAGCAGGGGGATGAATGGAAGACAGCGTTTAATACTCCGGAGGGACATTTTGAGTACCTGGTGATGCCTTTTGGGCTCACTAATGCCCCTTCTGTCTTCCAGTGCTTCATGACCGATATTTTCCGAGACTTTGTTGATAAATTTTTGATTATCTATCTGGATGATATTTTGATCTTCTCCAAGGATTGGGATTCTCATGTGGAACATATTCGGACTGTGTTCCGGATCTTGAGGGAGAATTCCCTGTATGTCAAAGGATCGAAATGCCTTTTTGGAGTACAGAGGATTTCATTTTTGGGATTTATTTTGTCTCCGTTGTCAAGATTTGTAGTTTTGCCCTGTCCTGTGTTTTGTATAATATGTCTCCTTCCCCCAATACTTTGCAATGTCTTGTGATGTACCTGGACCATAATCTAATTTAGGCTTGTGTCAACAACTAATGGAACTTTGGCTATTGTTTTCCTAAGCAGAAGATACCCTACAATACACACCCTGTAGACGCAGTGGAGCCCTTACATTTCTAGAATCTTCTGATGGACCAAACCATTGAATAGTAGGTGTGACCCCCTACCGGCCTTCAGATGGACTGATCCCAGGAGCCCTGACAATACATTCTTGTTTTAAGATCAGATGTGAGTTGGATGCTAAAAGGACGAGGCTGTCTGAGGAAGCCTCGGCCTCTGTGTGATCGTGGAGGATTTCTGGGACTCTTAAAGGACTATGGTTTTGTGATCTGGCACAAGGATTGTCGGGAGGTGCCCCCGAATCAGTTTCCTGTGGACTTATTTTGGGACTCTGCAAATTACCTTTGTGTTGTTCCTGTTTTCTGGTCAATAAATCTGTTGGATCGTTCCCAGGCCTGTTGTCCCTCCTTGCTCTGGAGAATACTCCCGTCACAAATTGGTTGGCAGCGGTGGGATCAGAGCAGAAGGAATGGAGAACGGCCCATCAACATCGGGAACCAGCACCGCAGAGTACAAGAACTGGACTGCGGTGAACCTACAAACAAAGGCCCGTGAACTGGGAGTCAGCTACAAGGGACTCTCCAAGGAGCAGCTGATTGAGGCTTTGGAAGCAGTTCGCCTGCAAGATGATGCTGAGGAAGGATCCTCACAGCAAAGAGAGGAAAGACTGCAGCCGGAGGTAAATACCCAAAAAAGTCAGTGGGTTGTGTGGTACGAGGAGGAGATGGCCTTGCTGGGAGAAGAGGTCTCCATAGAATATAAGATGGAGGTCATGCGCAGAGCCGAGGAGAGGCAGCGCAGGATGGAGGAGAGGGCATTGCTGGAGGGGCAGAGGGCAATGCTGGAGAGGGAGATCGCTTTGGAGGCAGCGAGAAGCTCCAGACAGACTGTACCCACAGCATCCCCCATGGGGGAACTCCCCAGAGTGTCCCGCAAAGACTTCAAGCCGTTTAATGAGGCTTCCGGTGACATTGAGGGCTTCTTCCAGGACTTTGAGCATCAGTGTCGATTAATGGAAGTCCCGGAAAGGGAGCGCGTCCGACATCTTGTGGGGCTCTTAGAGGGTGGAGCTGCCGCAGCCTATAGAGCTATGGACCCTCGGTGGAACTGTGAGTATGCGGAGATTAAACAGACTATTCTAGAACATTATGCTGTGACCCCAGACACTTACAGGACTCAGTTCCGTACTTTAGCCTGTGATGAGGAAGTGTCCTTCAAGATGTATGCTCACAAACTCAAACATATATATCATCGCTGGCTGGAGGCAGAGGAGGCCATAACCTGGGAGACGTTCCTGCAGGTCATCCTAAAAGAGCAGTTTTATTTTAAGTGCCCCGCTGAGATACGGGAATGGGTGCGTGAAAGGAGACCAGCAACAGTGGAGGAAGCTGCAGCTCTAGCTGATGAGGCTCTCACCATCAAGCCTCAGTGGAAAAAATTACTACTCAGGGAGAAAAACACTACCAGCCCCCCAACGCTGGCGGCCCCTGGTCCTTCTGCCTCCAATATTCACCATCCCACTAGACCATCAACTCATGGTGACCTTTGTGTGACTGTGCCTCGCATTACTCCTGCTCCACCTTCGGGACTATGACGTGGAAGAATCCCGGAGCGCAGATGCTATGGATGTGGGCAGCCCGGGCATATTCAATTCCAATGTCCAGGTGTACGGAGGCAGAACACATACAGACCGCCTTTGCCTGTTCATTATCTACAGACCCCCTCACCTGGAGAAGAGATGGATTCAGTGCCTGATGACTTGCCAAGTGACTCTGATATCCTGGCGTCCCTACCAGGAGTCTATGGGGTGCGAGCCCCAGCCACCTGTTCTTCTGATCTTCAGCACAAACATCTACAGGAGGTCGTGCTGGATGGTCAAAAAGTTGTTGGCTTCCGTGACACTGGGGCTTTTCTCACCATAGCCGATCCCCGAGTAATTCAACCAGAAGCAATTCAAAAGGGACCAGGAATTGCCATTGAATTGGCTGGAGGTACCCAGAGATATATTCCAAGAGCGAGTGTGACCCTGGATTATGGCTTTGGGGCCAAACAATGCGTGGTCGGTGTGATGAGCGGCCTCCCTGCAGACGTTCTTCTAGGAAATGATGTGGGGAATCTTCATTGCCACTTTGTCGGTGCGGTAACCCGAAGTCAAGCCAAGAGAGCAGCAAATGTGGACGTGTACAACCCATCCATGGAAATGAGGCCACCAGAACCGCCGTCACAGCCGGTGAGTGATTCTTCTTGAGGGGATAATATGAATGTTACCTGGGATAAAGTTCAGTTTAGACAAGAAGTGGAGACTGACACCACCCTAGCTAGTTTTAGAGCTCGAGCTGAAATAGGGCAGCTAGGGGAGAATGGGGAAAGAATTATCAGAGAAAATGGACTTCTGTATCGGGTTACCAATGCCGACTCCCTAGATAAGCCCTGGACTTATAGCAAACAGCTGATTGTTCCTCAGAAATACAGAATTCCCCTATTACACCTTGCTCATGATATTCCTACTGCTGGCCATCAAGGCAAAACCCGCACCGAGAGACGATTGACTCAATCTTTCTATTGGCCTGGGATTTCCCAAGCAGTGGCGCATTTCTGCCGAACTTGCGACATATGTCAGCGTAGAGGGCGACCCGGAGATCACCCAAAGGCACCCCTGCAACCGCTCCCTATAATAGAAGAACCCTTTCAAAGAGTAGCTGTTGATATCATTGGACCTCTGGCTAAACCAAGTAAATCTGGAAAGCAGTACATTCTCACTGTTGTGGACTATGCCACCCGATATCCAGAAGCGGTGGCCTTGTCAAGTATTTCTGCAGCCAAGGTGGCCGAGGCCCTGGTTACCATTTTCACCAGAGTAGGATTTCCCAGTGAGATCTTGTCGGACCAAGGCTCCCAGTTCATGTCAGAGCTGGTCCAGTGTCTGTGGCGCACCTGTGGAGTACGAGCGATCCGCACGACCCCGTATCATCCCCAAACAAATGGACTTTGTGAACGATTCAATGGCACTCTGAAGAATATGCTGAGGGCCTTCACTGACAGAGATTCAAACTGGGAGAAGTACCTACCCCATCTCTTGTTTGCCTATCGGGAAATTCCCCAGGAGTCTACTGGGTTCTCCCCCTTTGAACTACTCTATGGAAGAAAGGTCCGAGGACCCTTAACCCTGCTCAAGGAATACTGGGAGGGGCAAGTTGAAGATACAGGGGCCCCTGTTGTCTCTTATGTCCTAAAGCTGCGAGAAACCCTGGCCCAACTTGCTAGTTTTGCCCAGAGTCATGTGCGGATGGCTCAAACCAGACAGAAGACATGGTATGACCGTAAAGCACGCTACCGGGAGTTTGTAGAAGGACAACAGGTCTTAATGATTGTTCCCCATCGGCAGAATAAACTGCAGACAACATGGGAGGGTCCCTTCCGGGTTCTCAGAAAACTGAATGACACCAATTACCTTCTTGCTTTAGATGATCAGGGGCTAAGACAAAAGACTGTCCATGTGAATATGATTAAGGAGTACCTTGACCGGACCCTTCCAATGATAGCAAGCTGTCGGCTAGCTTCAGAGGATGGTCAAGAGGATGAGGACTCCCTACCTGATCTTGTGGAAGCAGCGAGAGCCCCATCCACTGTGGAACAGGTTCCTCTGGGAGATCACCTGGATTCCTTACAGAAAAACCAGATGCTGGGAGTGCTTCAACAGAGACGTGCTGCTTTCTCATCCCAACCAGGTCGAACCACCGTCACCCAACATCATGTGGACACTCAGGGCATCCGTCCCATACAACAGGCTCCTTACCGGGTACCTGAATCAGTTCGAAACACCATGCAGCACGAACTGGAGGAGATGTTACAGCTTGGGGTAATCCAGGCCTCCCATAGCCCTTGGGCCTCTCCTGTGGTGTTAGTACCCAAGAAGGATGGGAGTACTCGATTTTGTGTGGACTATCGACGACTAAACGACCATACCGTCAGTGATCCTTACCCAATGCCTCGTATTGACGAACTTCTAGACCCACTGGCTGGGTCCCGATATGTCACTATCTTTGATCTCAGTAAGGGATACTGGCAAATCCCTCTGACGGAGGAGGGGAGAGAACGGTCCGCTTTTATAACCCCCTTTGGTCTGTATGAATTCCTAAATATGCCCTTTGGAATGAAGAATGCCCCGGCCACCTTCCAGAGAATGGTGGACCAGATTCTCCGGGGATGTGGTGACTTTGCTTGTGCCTACTTGGATGATATCGCCATCTTCAGCCAGACGTGGGAGGAACATCTGAACCAAGTAGCCGTTATTCTTGACCTGCTTCTTGCAGCAGGCCTAACCATTCGACCAGATAAATGCCAATTGGTTATGGGTGAAGTCCAGTACCTAGGGCATAGAGTAGGAGGAGGGAAGCTCCGTCCTGAACCTGCCAAAATCCAGGCTATTAAAGACTGGCCTGTATCCCAAACTAAGAAACAAGTTATGGCTTTTTTGGGCACTGCCAGTTATTACCGAAAATTTGTTTCGCATTTCAGCACTGTGGCCAAGCCTCTTACCGACCTGACCAAGAAAACGATGCCCCGGCTGGTGATCTGGACTCCAGCCTGTGATGAGGCTTTTAACCAGCAGAAGGACGCTCTGGTCTGTGACCCTGTTCTTGCTGCTCCAGACTACAAGAGGAGATTCATTGTGCAGACGGACGCCTCTGCTTATGGACTGGGAGCTGTACTCAGCCAGGTGAATGCAGCTGGGGACGAGCACCCCATTGCCTACCTCAGCCGGAAACTGCTGGACCGAGAAGTGGCCTATGCAACTGTTGAAAAAGAATGTCTGGCTGTAGTGTGGGCCCTTAGGAAACTAAGGCCGTATCTGTATGGACGAGAATTCACTGTGATTACTGATCACAATCCCCTCACCTGGCTGAACCGAGTCTCTGGGGACAATGGACGCTTACTACGATGGAGCCTGGCACTGCAGCCCTATAACTTTACCATGCAGTATAGAAGAGGCAGCCAACACCAAAATGCAGATGGACTGTCCAGGCAAGAGGAGCCCTGAGTCCTGTCAGCCATGCCTGTGTGTACTTAACCAGTGACCTGTAGAGGTCCCTAGTACGTACACAAATTGGGAGGGGAAGGGATTGTCATGATTTGTAGTTTTGCCCTGTCCTGTGTTTTGTATAATATGTCTCCTTCCCCCAATACTTTGCAATGTCTTGTGATGTACCTGGACCATAATCTAGTTTAGGCTTGTGTCAACAACTAGTGGAACTTTGGCTATTGTTTTCCTAAGCAGAAGATACCCTACAATACACACCCTGTAGACTCAGTGGAGCCCTTACATTTCTAGAATCTTCTGATGGACCAAACCATTGAATAGTAGGTGTGACCCCCTACCCCCCTTCAGATGGACTGATCCCAGGAGCCCTGACAATACATTCTTGTTTTAAGATCAGATGTAAGTTGGATGCTAAAAGAGAAGGACGAGGCTGTCTGAGGAAGCCTCGGCCTCTGTGTGATCGTGGTGGATTTCTGGGACTCTTAAAGGACTATGGTTTTGTGATCTGGCACAAGGATTGTCGGGAGGTGCCCCCAAATCAGTTTCCTGTGGACTTATTTTGGGACTCTGCAAATTACCTTCGTGTTGTTCCTGTTTTCTGGTCAATAAATCTGTTGGATCGTTCCCAGGCCTGTTGTCCCTCCTTGCTCTGGAGAATACTCCCGTCACATCCGTCAACTATTGAAATGGACCCGGCCAAGGTACGGGGCCATTTATGATTGGGTTCAGCCCACTTCTTTGAAGGCCCTCCAGAAGTTTTTGGGTTTTGCTAATTTTTATCGGAAATTTATAGCAAAATTTTCTAGTATTGCCAAGCCATTGACTGATCTGACTAAAAAGGGTGCTGATGTGTTGAATTGGTCTCCGGAGGCTGTTGCTTCCTTTTAGGAGCTGAAGCGAAGATTTACCTCCGCCCCGGTTTTGCGGCAACCGGATGTCTCACTCCCGTTCCGGGTAGAGGTGGATGCTTCTGAGATTGGTGCAGGAGCTGTTTTGTCCCAAAAGGATCCTGTAACATCTAAAATGAATCCCTGTGCTTTCTTTTCCCAAAAGTTCTCTCCATCTGAACGTAACTATGATGTGGGGAATCGGGAACTGTTGGCCATGAAATGGGCATTTGAGGAGTGGAGACATTGGTTGGAGGGAGCTAAACATCAAGTTGTGGTCCTCACTGACCACAAGAATTTGATTTACCTAGAGTCGGCTAAACGCTTGAACCCTAGACAGGCTAGGTGGGCCTTGTTTTTTACACGTTTTGATTTTGTGGTCTCTTTTCTTCCTGGAACTAAGAATGTCAAGGCAGACGCCCTCTCTAGGAGTTTCTTTGCTGATTCTCCTGTGGTGACCAAGCCTGCTACCATCTTAGGCGAAGGGGTAGTTCTTTCTGCCATCTCGCCCGATTTGAGACTTGCTCTGCAAGAGTTCCAGGAGGACAAACCTGAGCGTTGTCCCAGTGGAAAGTTGTATGTTCCTGACCAGTGGAGGAAGAGAGTGATGTCTGAAGTTCATTGCTCTGCATTGGCTGGTCATCCAGGTATTTTTGGTACTAGAGATCTGGTGAGTCGCTCTTTTTGGTGGCCCACCTTGTCTCATGATGTCAGGAATTTTGTGCAGTCCTGTGGGACTTGCTCCCGGTCTAAATCTTGTTCTTGCTCTATTGGGTTGTTGATGCCTTTGCCGGTCCCCAGGAGGCCATGGACCCATATTTCAATGGATTTCATCTCTGATATGCCGGTCTCTCAAAGAATGACTGTTATTTGGGTGATTTGTGATAGGTTCTCTAAGATGGTTCATCTTGTACCACTCCCTAAGTTGCCGTCTTCCTCTGAGTTGGTGCCCCTGTTTTTGCAACAGGTGGTTCGCTTGCATGGGATTCCTGAGAACATTGTATCTGACAGAGGAGTTTAGTTTGTGTCTAGATTTTGGAGGTCTTTCTGTTCCAAGCTGGGAATTCAGTTGTCCTTCTCCTCTGCTTTTCACCCTCAGACCAATGGGCAGACAGAGAGAACAAACCAGACCTTGGAGTCATATTTGAGATGTTTTATTTCTGCTGATCAGGATGATTGGGTTTCATTTTTGCCCTTGGCCGAATTTGCTTTAAATAATAGAGCTAGTTCTGCCACTTTGATGTCACCTTTTTTTTGTAACTTTGGGTTTCATCCTCGATTTTCTTCAGGGCAGGTGGAGCCTTCTGCCTGCCCAGGTGTTGACACTGTGGTGGAGAGAATGCACCAGATCTAGGATCAAGTGGTGGATAAGTTATCTCTCTCCCAGGAAAAGGCCCAGCGGTTTTCCAATCGACATAGGACCATTGGTCCACAGTTTAAGATTGGTGATATGGTGTGGTTATCTTAAAAAAATATTGCTATGAAGGTGGCTTCTCCTAAGTTTAAGCCTAGATTTATTGGACCTTACAAGATTTTGGAGATTATTAATCCGGTCTCTTTTCGTTTGGCTCTTCCTGTCACATTTAAAATCCATAATGTGTTCCATAAGTCCTTGTTGAAGAGGTTTGTTGAACCAGTTGTTCCTGGGGTGGCACCTCCAGACCCTGTATTGGTTGAAGGTAACATGGAATATGAGGTAGAGAAAATACTGGATTCCCGTCTGGCTAGACGGAGACTCCAGTATTTGGTTAAGTGGAAGGGTTATGGTCAGGAGGATAATTCCTGGGTCTCTGCCTCTGATATTCATGCCAAAAGATTGGTGCATGCCTTTCATCGGGCTCACCCTGATCGCCCTGGTGGCGTGGTTGAGGGTTCGGTGACCCCTCCTCAAGGGTGAGGTACTATTGTGAGTTAATTTTCCCCTTCGTCACTGAGGTCTGGTGAACTCCCTATTCTGGTAAAGGAAGGTAATGAGCCTGATTATCGGGCACCTGAGCCTAATGAGGATGACTGGCTGAGTGGAGTCACGGACTTGATATAAGGCTGCCGACGCCCTTCTGCCCTGCGGGTGATTTCTCTGTGGACTTCTAGGATACCAGTCTGATTCCTGCTCCTCTAAAGCTAAGTTTTCTGCTTTGCCTGTTAGCATTTGTGTTTTGTTTTTGTTTGCCTTGCTTTTCTAGATTCTGCCATTCCCTGCTGGGGTGAGCTGAATCTCCTTTTGCCGGTTGCTCTGTCTTCAGAATATTCCTGAGTACTGACATAGCTTTCAGATTTCCCTTTCTGTCTTTAGGCTATATAGTCCTCCGGCTGTGATCGAGGGGTCTAGGGCATCGTAGGAACCCCCACACGGCTACTGCTAGTTGTGTTGATAGGTTCAGGGGTCTGCAATCCGATAGCTGCCAACTTCTCTGGTTTTCTGGACTTAGCTAGCATTCCTGTTTTTGCCTCCTACAGTGACTCATTCATAACACTCCATATCCTTCACACACCCCCATCCTCCTGTCAGGAGCCTCCATGACCTCCACACACCCCCATCCTCCTGTCAGGAGCCTCCATATCCTCCACACAACCTCATCCTCCTGTCAGGAGCCTCCATATCCTCCACACACCCCCATCCTCCTGTCAGGAGCCTCCATATCCTCCACACACCCCCATCCTCCTGTCAGGAGCCTCCATATCATCCACACACCCCCATCCTTCTGACAGGAGCCCCCATATCCTCCACACACCCCCATCCTCCTATCAGGAGCCCCCATATCCTCCTCATACCCCCATCCTCCTGTTAGGAGCCCCCATATCCTCCACACACCCCCATCCTCCTGTCAGGAGCCTCCATATCCTCCACACACCCCCATCCTCCTGTCAGGAGCCCCCATATCCTCCACACACCCCCATCCTCCTGTCAGGAGCCCCCATATCCTCCTCACACCCCCATCCTCCTGTCAGGAGCCCGCATGTCCTCCTCACACCCTCATCCTGTCAGGAGTCCCCATATCCTCCACACACCCCCATCCTCCTATCAGGAGAACCCATATCCTCCTCATACCCCCATCCTCCTGTCAGGAGCCCCCATATCCTCCACACACCCCCATCCCCGTCAGGAGCCCCCATATCCTCCACACACCCCCATCCCCCTGTCAGGAGCCTTCATATCCTCCACACACCCTCATCCTCCTGTCAGGAGCCTCCATATCCTCCACACACACCCATCCTCCTGTCAGGAGCCCCCATATCCTCCACACACCCCCATCCCCCTGTCAGGAGCCCCCATATCCTCCACACACCCCCATCCTCCTGTCAGGAGCCTCCATATCCTCCACACACCCCCATCCTCCTGTCAGGAGCCTCCATATCATCCACACACCCCCATCCTCCTGTCAGGAGCCTCCATATCCTCCACACACCCCCATCCTCCTGTCAGGAGCCCCCATATCCTCCACACACCCCCATCCTCCTGTCAGGAGCCTCCATATCCTCCACACACCCCCATCCTCCTGTCAGGAGCCTCCATATCCTCCACACACCCCTATCCTCCTGTCAGGAGCCTCCATATCATCCACACACCCCCATCCCCCTGTCAGGAGCCTCCATATCCTCCACACACCCCCATCCTCCTGTCAGGAGCCTCCATATCCTCCACACACCCCCATCCTCCTGTCAGGAGCCCCCATATCCTCCACACACCCCCATCCTCCTGTCAGGAGCCCCCATATCCTCCTCACACCCCCATCCTCCTGTCAGGAGCCCCCATGTCCTCCTCACACCCTCATCCTGTCAGGAGCCCCCATATCCTCCACACACCCCCATCCTCCTATCAGGAGCCCCCATATCCTCCTCATACCCCCATCCTCCTGTCAGGAGCCCCCATATCCTCCACACACCCCCATCCCCGTCAGGAGCCCCCATATCCTCCACACCCCCCCATCCCCCTGTCAGGAGCCTTCATATCCTCCACACACCCTCATCCTCCTGTCAGAAGCCTCCATATCATCCACACACCCCCATCCTCCTGTCAGGAGCCCCCATATCCTCCACACACCCCCATCCCCCTGTCAGGAGCCCCCATATCCTCCACACACCCCCATCCTCCTGTCAGGAGCCTCCATATCCTCCACACACCCCCATCCTCCTGTCAGGAGCCTCCATATCCTCCACACACCCCCATCCTCCTGTCAGGAGCCTCCATATCATCCACACACCCCCATCCTCCTGTCAGGAGCCTCCATATCATCCACACACCCCCATCCTCCTGTCAGGAGCCCCCATATCCTCCACACACCCCCATCCTCCTGTCAGGAGCCTCCATATCCTCCACACACCCCCATCCTCCTGTCAGGAGCCTCCATATCCTCCACACACCCCCATCCTCCTGTCAGTAGCCTCCATATCCTCCACACACCCCCATCCTCCTGTCAGGAGCCTCCATATCATCCACACACCCCCATCCCCCTGTCAGGAGCCTCCATATCCTCCACACACCCCCATCCTCCTGTCAGGAGCCTCCATATCCTCCACACACCCCCATCCTCCTGTCAGGAGCCCCCATATCCTCCACACACCCCCATCCTCCTGTCAGGAGCCTCCATATCCTCCACACACCCTCATCCCCCTGTCAGGAGCCTCCATATCCTCCACACACCCCCATCCCCGTCAGGAGCCTCCATATCATCCACACACCCCATCCTCCTGTCAGGAGCCCCCATATCCTCCACACACCCCCATCCTCCTGTCAGGAGCCCCCATATCCTCCACACTCCTCCATCCTCCTGTCAGGAGCCTCCATATCCTCCACACACCCCCATCCTCCTGTCAGGAGCCTCCATATCCTCCACACACCTCCATCCTCCTGTCAGGAGCCTCCATATCCTCCACACACCTCCATCCTCCTGTCAGGAGCCTCCATATCCTCCACACACCCCCATCCTCCTGTCAGGAGCCTAAATATCATCCACACCCCCCCATCCTCCTGTCAGGAGCCCCCATATCCTCCACACACCCCCATCCTCCTGTCAGGAGCCCCCATATCCTCCACACACCCCCATCCTCCTGTCAGGAGCCTCCATATCCTCCACACACCCCCATCCCCCTGTCAGGAGCCTCCATATCCTCCACACACCCCCATCCTCCTGTCAGGAGCCTCCATATCCTCCACACACCTTCATCCTCCTGTCAGGAGCCTCCATACACCCCCATCCTCCTGTCAGGAGCCTCCATATCATCCACACACCCCCATCCTCCTGTCAGGAGCCCCCATATCCTCCACACACCCCCATCCTCCTGTCAGGAGCCTCCATATCCTCCACACACCCCCATCCTCCAGTCAGGAGCCCCCATATCCTCCTCACACCCCCATCCTCCTGTCATGAGCCTCCATATCCTCCACACACCCCCATCCTCCTGTCAGGAGCCCCCATATCCTCCACACACCCTCATCCTCCTGTCAGGAGCCTCCATATCATCCACACACCCCCATCCTCCTGTCAGGAGCCCCCATATCCTCCACACACCCCCATCCTCCTGTCAGGAGCCCCCATATCCTCCACACACCCCCATCCTCCTGTCAGGAGCCTCCATATCCTCCACACACCCCTCATCCTCCTGTCAGGAGCCTCCATATCCTCCACACACCCCCATCCTCCTGTCAGGAGCCCCCATATCCTCCACACACCCCCATCCCCGTCAGGAGCCCCCATATCCTCCACACACCCCCATCCCCCTGTCAGGAGCCTTCATATCCTCCACACACCCTCATCCTCCTGTCAGGAGCCTCCATATCCTCCACACACACCCATCCTCCTGTCAGGAGCCCCCATATCCTCCACACACCCCCATCCCCCTGTCAGGAGCCCCCATATCCTCCACACACCCCCATCCTCCTGTCAGGAGCCTCCATATCCTCCACACACCCCCATCCTCCTGTCAGGAGCCTCCATATCATCCACACACCCCCATCCTCCTGTCAGGAGCCTCCATATCCTCCACACACCCCCATCCTCCTGTCAGGAGCCCCCATATCCTCCACACACCCCCATCCTCCTGTCAGGAGCCTCCATATCCTCCACACACCCCCATCCTCCTGTCAGGAGCCTCCATATCCTCCACACACCCCTATCCTCCTGTCAGGAGCCTCCATATCATCCACACACCCCCATCCCCCTGTCAGGAGCCTCCATATCCTCCACACACCCCCATCCTCCTGTCAGGAGCCTCCATATCCTCCACACACCCCCATCCTCCTGTCAGGAGCCCCCATATCCTCCACACACCCCCATCCTCCTGTCAGGAGCCCCCATATCCTCCTCACACCCCCATCCTCCTGTCAGGAGCCCCCATGTCCTCCTCACACCCTCATCCTGTCAGGAGCCCCCATATCCTCCACACACCCCCATCCTCCTATCAGGAGCCCCCATATCCTCCTCATACCCCCATCCTCCTGTCAGGAGCCCCCATATCCTCCACACACCCCCATCCCCGTCAGGAGCCCCCATATCCTCCACACCCCCCCATCCCCCTGTCAGGAGCCTTCATATCCTCCACACACCCTCATCCTCCTGTCAGAAGCCTCCATATCATCCACACACCCCCATCCTCCTGTCAGGAGCCCCCATATCCTCCACACACCCCCATCCCCCTGTCAGGAGCCCCCATATCCTCCACACACCCCCATCCTCCTGTCAGGAGCCTCCATATCCTCCACACACCCCCATCCTCCTGTCAGGAGCCTCCATATCCTCCACACACCCCCATCCTCCTGTCAGGAGCCTCCATATCATCCACACACCCCCATCCTCCTGTCAGGAGCCTCCATATCATCCACACACCCCCATCCTCCTGTCAGGAGCCCCCATATCCTCCACACACCCCCATCCTCCTGTCAGGAGCCTCCATATCCTCCACACACCCCCATCCTCCTGTCAGGAGCCTCCATATCCTCCACACCCCCCCATCCTCCTGTCAGTAGCCTCCATATCCTCCACACACCCCCATCCTCCTGTCAGGAGCCTCCATATCATCCACACACCCCCATCCCCCTGTCAGGAGCCTCCATATCCTCCACACACCCCCATCCTCCTGTCAGGAGCCTCCATATCCTCCACACACCCCCATCCTCCTGTCAGGAGCCCCCATATCCTCCACACACCCCCATCCTCCTGTCAGGAGCCTCCATATCCTCCACACACCCTCATCCCCCTGTCAGGAGCCTCCATATCCTCCACACACCCCCATCCCCGTCAGGAGCCTCCATATCATCCACACACCCCATCCTCCTGTCAGGAGCCCCCATATCCTCCACACACCCCCATCCTCCTGTCAGGAGCCCCCATATCCTCCACACTCCTCCATCCTCCTGTCAGGAGCCTCCATATCCTCCACACACCCCCATCCTCCTGTCAGGAGCCTCCATATCCTCCACACACCTCCATCCTCCTGTCAGGAGCCTCCATATCCTCCACACACCTCCATCCTCCTGTCAGGAGCCTCCATATCCTCCACACACCCCCATCCTCCTGTCAGGAGCCTAAATATCATCCACACCCCCCCATCCTCCTGTCAGGAGCCCCCATATCCTCCACACACCCCCATCCTCCTGTCAGGAGCCCCCATATCCTCCACACACCCCCATCCTCCTGTCAGGAGCCTCCATATCCTCCACACACCCCCATCCCCCTGTCAGGAGCCTCCATATCCTCCACACACCCCCATCCTCCTGTCAGGAGCCTCCATATCCTCCACACACCTTCATCCTCCTGTCAGGAGCCTCCATACACCCCCATCCTCCTGTCAGGAGCCTCCATATCATCCACACACCCCCATCCTCCTGTCAGGAGCCCCCATATCCTCCACACACCCCCATCCTCCTGTCAGGAGCCTCCATATCCTCCACACACCCCCATCCTCCAGTCAGGAGCCCCCATATCCTCCTCACACCCCCATCCTCCTGTCATGAGCCTCCATATCCTCCACACACCCCCATCCTCCTGTCAGGAGCCCCCATATCCTCCACACACCCTCATCCTCCTGTCAGGAGCCTCCATATCATCCACACACCCCCATCCTCCTGTCAGGAGCCCCCATATCCTCCACACACCCCCATCCTCCTGTCAGGAGCCCCCATATCCTCCACACACCCCCATCCTCCTGTCAGGAGCCTCCATATCCTCCACACACCCTCATCCTCCTGTCAGGAGCCTCCATATCCTCCACACACCCCCATCCTCCTGTCAGGAGCCTCCATATCCTCCACACACCCTCATCCTCCTGTCAGGAGCCCCCATATCCACCACACACCCCCATCCTCCTGTCAGGAGCCTTCATGTCCTCCACACACCCCCATCCTCCTGTCAGGAGCCCCCATATCCTCCACACACCCCCATCCTCCTGTCAGGAGCCCCCATATCCTCCACACACCCCCATCCTCCTGTCAGGAGCCTCCATATCCTCCACACCCCCTCATCCCCCTGTCAGGAGCCTCCATATCCTCCACACACCTCCATATCCTCCTGTCAGGAGCCTCCATATCCTCCACACACCCTCATCCTCCTGTCAGGAGCCCCCATATCCTCCACACACCCCCATCCTCCTGTCAGGAGCCCCCATATCCTCCACACACCCCCATTCTCCTGTCAGGAGCCTCCATATCCTCCACACACCCCCATCCTCCTGTCAGGAGCCTCCATATCTTCCACACACCCCCATCCTCCTGTCAGGAGCCTCCATATCCTCCACACACCCTCATCCTCCTGTCAGGAGCCCCCATATCCTCCACACCCCCCCATCCTCCTGTCAGGAGCCTCCATATCCTCCACACACCCTCATCCTCCTGTCAGGAGCCCCCATATCCTCCACACCCCCCCCATCCTCCTGTCAGGAGCCCCCATATCCTCCACACACCCTCATCCTCCTGTCAGGAGCCTCCATATCCTCCACACACCCTCATCCCCGTCAGGAGCCTCCATATCCTCCACACACCCTCATCCTCCTGTCAGGAGCCTCCATATCCTCCACACCCCCTCATCCCCCTGTCAGGAGCCTCCATATCCTCCACACACCTCCATATCCTCCTGTCAGGAGCCTCCATATCCTCCACACACCCTCATCCTCCTGTCAGGAGCCCCCATATCCTCCACACACCCCCATCCCCCTGTCAGGAGCCCCCATATCCTCCACACACCCTCATCCTCCTGTCAGGAGCCTCCATATCCTCCACACACCCCCATCCCCCTGTCAGGAGCCCCCATATCCTCCACACACCCCCATTATCCTGTCAGGAGCCCCCATATCCTCCACACACCCTCATCCTCCTGTCAGGAGCCTCCATATCCTCCACACACCCCCATCCTCCTGTCAGGAGCCCCCATATCCTCCACACACCCTCATCCTCCTGTCAGGAGCCCCCATATCCTCCACACCCCCTCATCCTCCTGTCAGGAACCCCCATATCCTCCACACCCCCTCATCCTCCTGTCAGGAGCCTCCATATCCTCCACACACCCCCATCCCCCTGTCAGGAGCCCCCATATCCTCCACACACCCTCATCCTCCTGTCAGGAGCCTCCATATCCTCCACACACCCTCATCCTCCTGTCAGGAGCCCCCATATCCTCCACACACCCCCATCCTCCTGTCAGGAGCCCCCATATCATCCACACACCCCCATCCTCCTGTCAGGAGCCCCCATATCCTCCACACACCCTCATCCTCCTGTCAGGAGCCCCCATATCCTCCACACACCCCCATCCCCCTGTCAGGAGCCCCCATATCCTCCACACACCCTCATCCTCCTGTCAGGAGCCCCCATATCCTCCACACACCCTCATCCTCCTGTCAGGAGCCCCCATATCCTCCACACACCCTCATCCTCCTGTCAGGAGCCTCCATATCCTCCACACACCCCCATCCTCCTGTCAGGAGCCCCCGTATCCTCCACACACCCTCATCCTCCTGTCAGGAGCCCCCATATCCTCCACACCCCCTCATCCTCCTGTCAGGAGCCTCCATATCCTCCACACACCCCCATCCCCCTGTCAGGAGCCCCCATATCCTCCACACACCCTCATCCTCCTGTCAGGAGCCTCCATATCCTCCACACACCCTCATCCTCCTGTCAGGAGCCCCCATATCCTCCACACCCCCCCATCCTCCTGCCAGGAGCCCCCATATCATCCACACACCCCCATCCTCCTGTCAGGAGCCCCCATATCCTCCACACACCCTCATCCTCCTGTCAGGAGCCCCCATATCCTCCACACACCCCCATCCCCCTGTCAGGAGCCCCCATATCCTCCACACACCCTCATCCTCCTGTCAGGAGCCCCCATATCCTCCACACACCCCCATCCTCCTGTCAGGAGCCCCCATATCCTCCACACACCCCCATCCTCCTGTCAGGAGCCCCCATATCCTCCACACACCCCCATCCCCCTGTCAGAAGCCCCCATATCCTCCACACACCCTCATCCTCCTGTCAGGAGCCCCCATATCCTCCACACACCTTCATCCTCCTGTCAGGAGCCTCCATATCCTCCACACACCCCCATCCCCCTGTCAGAAGCCCCCATATCCTCCACACACCCTCATCCTCCTGTCAGGAGCCTCCATATCCTCCACACACCCCCATCCTCCTGTCAGGAGCCCCCATATCCTCCACACACCCTCATCCTCCTGTCAGGAGCCTCCATATCCTCCACACACCCTCATCCTCCTGTCAGGAGCCTCCATATCCTCCACACACCCCCATCCCCCTGTCAGGAGCCTCCATATCCTCCACACACCCCCATCCTCCTGTCAGAAGCCCCCATATCCTCCACACACCCCCATCCTCCTGTCAGGAGCCTCCATATCCTCCACACACCCTCATCCTCCTGTCAGGAGCCCCCATATCCTCCACACACCCCCATCCTCCTGTCAGGAGCCCCCATATCCTCCACACACCCCCATCCTCCTGTCAGGAGCCTCCATATCCTCCACACACCCCCATCCTCCTGTCAGGAGCCCCCATATCCTCCACACACCCCCATCCCCCTGTCAGGAGCCTCCATATCCTCCACACACCTTCATCCTCCTGTCAGGAGCCTCCATATCCTCCACACACCCCCATCCTCCTGTCAGGAGCCCCCATATCCTCCACACACCCCCATCCTCCTGTCAGGAGCCTCCATATCCTCCACACACCTTCATCCTCCTGTCAGGAGCCCCCATATCCTCCACACACCCCCATCCTCCTGTCAGGAGCCCCCATATCCTCCACACACCCCCATCCTCCTGTCAGGAGCCTCCATATCCTCCACACACCTTCATCCTCCTGTCAGGAGCCCCCATATCCTCCACACACCCCCATCCTCCTGTCAGGAGCCTCCATATCCTCCACACACCTTCATCCTCCTGTCAGGAGCCTCCATATCCTCCACACACCCCCATCCTCCTGTCAGGAGCCCCCATATCCTCCACACACCCCCATCCTCCTGTCAGGAGCCTCCATATCCTCCACACACCTTCATCCTCCTGTCAGGAGCCTCCATATCCTCCACACACCCCCATCCTCCTGTCAGGAGCCCCCATATCCTCCACACACCCCCATCCTCCTGTCAGGAGCCTCCATATCCTCCACACACCCCCATCCTCCTGACAGGTTTTCTGCCTGACATGCGCAGTGAGTCCGCACACCTCCAGCAGGAGACACTCGTCCTCTACGCTCCTTTCCCATCTCTATGACAACACGTACTTCTGACGTCACTGTTTCGCAGCGTGCACAGCACTCAGCCAATCACCTGTCAATACTCACGGTTAAGGCACAATCGCACGAGCTGACCAATAAACAGGCAGGATATCGGCCACGCCTCCCTGTCAACGTTTGACCAATCCCAGCGCTCAGTATGTTCCGGAAATGATTGTGTGCGGTGAAGAGGAAGCCGGAAGTGACTGCGAGAGGACTGCGGAGCCCGGAATGGAGCGGTAACCGGAGCCTATGGAAGGGGCGGAGCCTGGGGACACCGGAAACGGAGAACCTGGGGCCGTGTACACCATGGAGAACAAGCCTATCGTCACCTGTGAGAGATGAGTCCTGTATATCCCCTGTATATACCGTATACCCCCTCTATATACCGTATACCCCCTGTATATACCGTATACCCCCTCTATATACCGTATACCCCCTCTATATACTGTATACCCCCTCTATATACCGTATACCCCCTGTATATACCATATACCCCCTGTATATACCATATACCCCCTGTATATGCTGTATACCCCCTCTATATACCGTATACCCCCTCTATATACCGTATACCCCCTCTATATACCGTATACCCCCTCTATATACCGTATACCCCCTGTATATACCATATACCCCCTGTATATACCATATACCCCCTGTATATACCGTATACCCCCTGTATATACCGTATACCCCCAGTATATACCGTATACCCCCTGTATATACCGTATACCCTCAGTATATACCGTATACCCTCAGTATATACCGTATACTCCCTGTATATACCGTATACTCCCTGTATATACCGTATATACCGTATACCCCCTGTATATACCGTATACCCCCTGTATATACCGTATACTCCCTGTATATACTGTATACCCGCTGTATATACTGTGTAGCCCTATATACACTCCCTGTACTGCCCCATCTATATCTGTGTATAATAACTGTATATACTGTGTACCCCTATATATACACTCCCTGTCCTGCCCCATATATATCTGTATATAATACCTGTATATACTGTGTACCCCTATATGTACATTCCCTGTACTGCCCCATATATCTGTATATAATACCTGTATATACTGTGTACCCCTATATATACACTCCCTGTACTGCCCCATATATCTGTATATAATACCTGTATATACTGTGTACCCCTATATGTACACTCCCGGTACTGCCTCATTTATATCTGTATATAATACCTGTATATACTGTGTACCCCTATATACACTCCCTGTACTGCCCCATATATATCTGTATATAATACCTGTATATACTGTGTACCCCTATATACACTCCCTGTCCTGCCCCATATATATCTGTATAATATCTGTATATACTGTGTACCCCTATATATACACTCCCTGTCCTGCCCCATATATATCTGTATATAATACCTGTATATACTGTGTACCCCTATATATACTCCCTGTACTCCCCCATATATATCTGTATATAATGCCTGTATATACTGTGTACCCCTATATATACACTCCATGTACTGCTATATATATATCTGTATATAATACCTGTATATACTGTGTACCCCTCTATATACACTCCCTGTCCTGCCCCATATATATCTGTATGTAATACCTGTATATACTGTGTACCCCTATATATACACTCCCTGTACTGCCCCATATATCTGTATATAATACCTGTATATACTGTGTACCCCTATATATACACTCCCTGTCCTGCCCCATATATATCTGTATGTAATACCTGTATATACTGTGTACCCCTATATACACTCCCTGTCCTGCCCCATATATATCTGTATATAATATCTGTATATACTGTGTACCCCTATATATACAGTCCCTGTACTGTCCCATATATATCTGTATATAATACCTGTATATACTGTGTACCCCTATATATACACTCCCTGTACTGCCCCATATATATCTGTTTACCCCTATATATACACTCCCTGTACTCCTCCATATATATCTGTATATACTGTGTACCCCTATATATACACTCCCTTTACTGTCCCATATATATCTGTATATAATACCTGTATATACTGTGTACCCCTATATATACACTCCCTGTACTGCCCCATATATCTGTATATAATACCTGTATATACTGTGTACCCCTATATATACACTCCCTGTACTGCCCCATATATATCTGTTTACCCCTATATATACACTCCCTGTACTCCTCCATATATATCTGTATATACTGTGTACCCCTATATATACACTCCCTTTACTGTCCCATATATATCTGTATATAATACCTGTATATACTGTGTACCCCTATGTATACACTCCCTGTACTGCCCCATATATCTGTATATAATACCTGTATATACTGTGTACCCCTATATATACACTCCCTGTCCTGCCCCATATATATCTGTATGTAATACCTGTATATACTGTGTACCCCTATATACACTCCCTGTCCTGCCCCATATACACTCACTGGCCACTTTATTAGGTACACCTGTCCAACTGTGTGTTAAGACTTAATTTCTAATCAGCCAATCACATGGCGGCAACTCAGTGCATTTAGGCATGTAGACATGGTCAAGACAATCTCCTGCAGTTCAAACCGAGCATCAGTATGGGGAAGAAAGGTGATTTGAGTGCCTTTGAACGTGGCATGATTGTTGGTGCCAGAAGGGCTGGTCTGAGAATTTCAGAAACTGCTGATCTACTGGGATTTTCACGCACAACCATCTCTAGGGTTTACAGAGAATGGTCCGAAAAAGAAAAAAAATCCAGTGAGCGGCAGTTCTGTGGCCGGAAATGCCATGTTGATGCCAGAGGTCAGAGGAGAATGGGCAGACTGGTTCGAGCTGATAGAAAGGCAACAGTGACTCAAATTGCCACCCGTTACAACCAAGGTAGGCAGAAGAGCATCTCTGAACGCACAGTGCGTCGAACTTTGAGGCAGATGGGCTACAGCAGCAGAAGACCACACTGGGTACCACTCCTCTCAGCTAAGAACAGGAAACTGAGGCTACAATTTGCACAAGCTCATCGAAATTGGACAGTAGAAGATTGGAAAAACGTTGCCTGGTCTGATGAGTCTCGATTTCTGCTGCGACATTCGGATGGTAGGGTCAGAATTTGGCGTAAACAACATGAAAGCATGGATCCATCCTGCCTTGTATCAACGGTTCAGGCTGGTGGTGGTGGTGTCATGGTGTGGGGAATTTTTTCTGGGCACTCTTTGGGCCCCTTGGTACCAATTGAGCATCGTTGCAACGCCACAGCCTACCTGAGTATTGTTGCTGACCATGTCCATCCCTTTATGACCACAATGTACCCAACATCTGATGGCTACTTTCAGCAGGATAATGCGCCATGTCATAAAGCTCGAATCATCTCAGATTGGTTTCTTGAACATGACAATGAGTTTACTGTACTCAAATGGCCTCCTCACTCACCAGATCTCAATCCAATAGAGCATCTTTGGGATGTGGTGGAACGGGAGATTCGCATCAGGGATGTGCAGCCGACAAATCTGCGCCAACTGTGTGATGCCATCATGTCAATATGGTCCAAAATCTCTGAGGAATGCTTCCAGCACCTTGTTGAATCTCTGCCACGAAGAATTGAGGCAGTTCTGAAGGCAAAAGGGGGTCCAACCCCTTACTAGCATGGTGTACCTAATAAAGTGGCCAGTGAGTGTATATCTGTATATAATATCTGTATATACTGTGTACCCCTATATATACAGTCCCTGTACTGTCCCATATATATCTGTATATAATACCTGTATATACTGTGTACCCCTATATATACACTCCCTGTACTGCCCCATATATATCTGTTTACCCCTATATATACACTCCCTGTACTCCTCCATATATATCTGTATATACTGTGTACCCCTATATATACACTCCCTTTACTGCCCCATGTATATCTTTATATAATACCTGTATATACTGTGTACCCTATATATACACTCCCTGTACTGCCCCATGTATATCTGTATATAATACCTGTATATACTGTGTACCCCTATATATACACTCCCTTTACTGCCCCATGTATATCTTTATATAATACCTGTATATACTGTGTACCCCTATATATACACTCACTGTACTGCCCCATATATATCTATATATAATACCTGTATATACTGTGTACCCCTATATATACACTCCCTGTACTGCCCCATATATATCTTTATATAATACCTGTATATACTGTGTACCCCTATATATACACTCCCTGTACTGCCCCATATATATCTATATATAATACCTGTATATACTGTGTACCCCTATATATACACTCCCTGTACTGCCCCATATATATCTATATATAATACCTGTATATACTGTGTACCCCTATATATACACTCCCTGTACTGCCCCATATATATCTATATATAATACCTGTATATACTGTGTACCCCTATATATACACTCCCTGTACTGCCCCATATATATCTGTATATAATACCTGTATATACTGTGTACCCCTATATGTACACTCCCGGTACTGCCTCATTTATATCTGTATATAATACCTGTATATACTGTGTACCCCTATATACACTCCCTGTACTGCCCCATATATATCTGTATATAATACCTGTATATACTGTGTACCCCTATATACACTCCCTGTCCTGCCCCATATATATCTATATAATATCTGTATATACTGTGTACCCCTATATATACAGTCCCTGTACTGTCCCATATATATCTGTATATAATACCTGTATATACTGTGTACCCCTATATATACACTCCCTGTACTGCCCCATATATCTGTATATAATACCTGTATATACTGTGTACCCCTATATATACACTCCCTGTCCTGCCCCATATATATCTGTATGTAATACCTGTATATACTGTGTACCCCTATATACACTCCCTGTCCTGCCCCATATATATCTGTATATACTGTGTACCCCTATATATACAGTCCCTGTACTGTCCCATATATATCTGTATATATATGGGACAGTAAAAAAAAAAAAATAAAAAAAAATATTGGAGAAAGAGAAACCAATCACAAACTAAAATGTTTCTATACTAATGCACAAAGCATGGGCAACAAACAAGGAGAATTGGAACTACTAACACAGGAAAAGAAATATGATGTCATTGGAATCACTGAAACTTGGTGGGACAATACACATGATTGGAATACAAGACTAGAAGGATACAACTTATTTGCAAGAAACAGACTTGATAAACGAGGAGGGGGTGTCGCATTGTATGTTAGAAATGCGTATATCTGCACAGAGATTGAAGCTTCAGAGACTGGGAGTTCTGTGGAAACTGTTTGGGTAAGAATACAAGGACAGAACAATGGAAAGGACACCATTGTAGGCATTTACTACAGGCCGCCTGTGCAAGCTGAAGATATGGATGAACTCTTTATGCATCAAATGGCCAAGTTCTCCAAAAAATTTGACATAGTTGTCATGGGAGATTTCAACTATCCAGACATTTGTTGGGAATCTCTCTCAGGCAAAACTAACAGGTCAAGGAAATTCTTATCCTCTCTTGCTGACAACTTTATCTTCCAAAAGGTAAAGGAGAAAACAAGGGGAACTGCTACCTTGGATCTAATCCTTATAAACAGGGAGGAAATGGTTGAGGAGGTAAAAGTGGCTGGGACCCTAGGAGGTAGCGACCATGCTATTTTAGAATTTTGGATAACTAGAGGCGGAAGACCTGTGAAGACTCAGACGTCAAGGTTAGATTTCAGAAAGGCAGATTTTAAGGGATTCAGAAAGAGAATTGGAGGGATCCAATGGCTGGATATCCTTAAAGAAAAAAATGTCCAGGAAGGATGGGAAATCTTGAAAAATGAAATTCTCAAAGCACAGTTGTTAACAATTCCGAAAAGAGTGAAGAATAGGAAGCATTTAAGGAAACCAGGATGGATGAACACAGAACTTAAGCACATGCTAAAAAGGAAGCAAAAAATGTTTATAAAATGGAAAGAAGGAGGCATATCTAAAGAAGAATATAATGCTGTCTGCAGAACCTGCAAGGCACAAATCAGATTATCTAAAGCTGAAAATGAATTGAGGCTTGCAAGAGATGTCAAAAGCAATAATAAAGGATTTTGGGGATATGTCAAAAGTAAAAGAAAAGTCAAAGATGCTATAGGATTTTTACAGGATGAAAATGATGAAATGGTAAGACAGGATGTTGAGAAGGCTGAACTTTTAAATTCCTATTTTGCATCTGTTTTCTCTCAGAAAGGAAATGTAACATCAACTGTTATTCACTGTCCTATTAAGGGAAAAGAAGAATCCAGGATATCTATAAACAGAAAGATAGTGAGGAAACACTTAGCTAACCTAAATGTATTCAAGTCTCCAGGTCCAGATGAATTACACCCCAGAGTACTGAAGGAGATAGCAGAAGACATTTTTGAACCCCTCTCCATAATCTTTGAAAATTCTTGGAGAACAGGAGAAGTGCCAGAAGACTGGAGAAGAGCAAATGTTGTTCCTATCTTCAAAAAGGGGAAGAAGGTGGACCCAGGCAACTATAGGCCGGTGAGTCTGACTTCTATACCAGGAAAGATCTTTGAACAAATTATTAAACAACATGTATGTCAATACCTGGATAAGAATGAAGTGATTAAACAGAGTCAGCATGGGTTTGTAACTAATAAGTCATGTCAGACTAATTTAATTTCCTTCTATGATGGTATTACTGATTGGGTGGATCAAGGAAATGCTGTAGATATAGTATATCTTGACTTCAGCAAAGCATTTGACAAAGTCTCTCATACAATCCTTATTGAAAAAATGACTAAGTATGGAATGGACAAGGCAACTGTTAGGTGGATTCATAACTGGCTTAGTGATCGGACCCAAAGAGTGGTCGTAAATGGCTGCACATCCAGTTGGAAGAATGTCTCAAGTGGGGTACCACAGGGCTCTGTCCTGGGCCCTGTATTGTTCAACATCTTTATCAACGATTTAGATGAAGGAATTGAGGGTAAACTGATTAAATTTGCTGATGACACAAAGCTAGGAGGGATAGCTAATACTAGAGAAGAGAGAGAGAGGATTCAAAAAGATTTAAATAAACTGGAGAAGTGGGCAGCAACTAACAGAATGGTTTTTAACAGGGAGAAATGCAAAGTACTACATCTGGGCAATAAAAATGAAAAAAGCATATATAGAATGGGAGGAATAGGGCTAAGTGACAGCACATGTGAAAAAGACTTGGGTATACTAATAGATCACAGACTGAATATGAGTCAACAGTGTGATGCAGCAGCAAAAAAGGCAAATGCAATTCTAGGATGTATTAACAGAAGCATACAGTCTAGATCACGTGAAGTAATTATTTCCCTCTACTCCTCTTTGGTCAGACCTCATCTGGAATATTGTGTCCAGTTTTGGGCACCACATTTTAAAAAAGACATCAACAAACTGGAGCAAGTTCAGAAAAGAGCGACCAGAATGGTGACCGGTCTGCAAACCCTGTCTTATGAGGAAAGGTTGCAGGATTTGGGAATGTTTAGTTTGCAAAAGAGAAGACTGAGAGGAGACTTAATAGCGGTCTACAAATATCTAAAGGGCTGTCACATTGTAGAAGGATCAACTTTATTCTCATTTGCACAAGGAAAGACTAGAAGCAATGGGATGAAGCTGAATGGGAGGAGACACAGATTAGATATTAGAAAAAACTTTTTGACAGTTAGAGTGATCAATGAGTGGAACAGGCTGCCACGAGAAGTGGTGAGTTCTCCTTCAATGGAAGTCTTCAAACAGAGGCTGGACAGACATCTAACTGGGATGATTTAGCGAATCCTGCTTTGAGCAGGGGGTTGGACCAGATGGCCCAGGAGGTCCCTTCCAACTCTACGATTCTATGATTCTATGATTCTATGATTCTATAATACCTGTATATACTGTGTACCCCTATATATACACTCCCTGTACTGCCCCATATATATCTGTTTACCCCTATATATACACTCCCTGTACTCCTCCATATATATCTGTATATACTGTGTACCCCTATATATACACTCCCTTTACTGCCCCATGTATATCTTTATATAATACCTGTATATACTGTGTACCCTATATATACACTCCCTGTACTGCCCCATGTATATCTGTATATAATACCTGTATATACTGTGTACCCCTATATATACACTCCCTTTACTGCCCCATGTATATCTTTATATAATACCTGTATATACTGTGTACCCCTATATATACACTCACTGTACTGCCCCATATATATCTATATATAATACCTGTATATACTGTGTACCCCTATATATACACTCCCTGTACTGCCCCATATATATCTTTATATAATACCTGTATATACTGTGTATCCCTATATATACACTCCCTGTACTGCCCCATATATATCTATATATAATACCTGTATATACTGTGTACCCCTATATATACACTCCCTGTACTGCCCCATATATATCTATATATAATACCTGTATATACTGTGTACCCCTATATATACACTCCCTGTACTGCCCCATATATATCTATATATAATACCTGTATATACTGTGTACCCCTATATATACACTCCCTGTACTGCCCCATATATATCTATATATAATACCTGTATATACTGTGTACCCCTATATATACACTCCCTGTACTGCCCCATATATATCTATTTACCCCTATATATACACTCCCTGTACTCCTCCATATATATCTGTATATACTGTGTACCCCTATATATACACTCCCTTTACTGCCCCATGTATATCTTTATATAATACCTGTATATACTGTGTACCCTATATATACACTCCCTGTACTGCCCCATGTATATCTGTATATAATACCTGTATATACTGTGTACCCCTATATATCCACTCCCTTTACTGCCCCATGTATATCTTTGTGTAATACCTGTATATACTGTGTACCCCTATATATACACTCACTGTACTGCCCCATATATATCTATATATAATACCTGTATATACTGTGTACCCCTATATATACACTCCCTGTACTGCCCCATATATATCTATATATAATACCTGTATATACTGTGTACCCCTATATATACACTCCCTGTACTGCCCCATATATATCTATATATAATACCTGTATATACTGTGTACCCCTATATATACATTCCCTGTACTGCCCCATATACACTCACTGGCCACTTTATTAGGTACACCATGCTAGTAACGGGTTGGACCCCCTTTTGCCTTCAGAACTGCCTCAATTCTTCGTGGCAGAGATTCAACAAGGTGCTGGAAGCATTCCTCAGAGATTTTGGACCATATTGACATGATGGCATCACACAGTTGGCGCAGATTTGTCGGCTGCACATCCCTGATGCGAATCTCCCGTTCCACCACATCCCAAAGATGCTCTATTGGATTGAGATCTGGTGAGTGAGGAGGCCATTTGAGTACAGTAAACTCATTGTCATGTTCAAGAAACCAATCTGAGATGATTCGAGCTTTATGACATGGCGCATTATCCTGCTGAAAGTAGCCATCAGATGTTGGGTACATTGTGGTCATAAAGGGATGGACATGGTCAGCAACAATACTCAGGTAGGCTGTGGCGTTGCAACGATGCTCAATTGGTACCAAGGGGCCCAAAGAGTGCCCAGAAAAAATTCCCCACACCATGACACCACCACCACCAGCCTGAACCGTTGATACAAGGCAGGATGGATCCATGCTTTCATGTTGTTTACGCCAAATTCTGACCCTACCATCCGAATGTCGCAGCAGAAATCGAGACTCATCAGACCAGGCAACGTTTTTCCAATCTTCTACTGTCCAATTTCGATGAGCTTGTGCAAATTGTAGCCTCAGTTTCCTGTTCTTAGCTGAGAGGAGTGGTACCCAGTGTGGCCTTCTGCTGCTGTAGCCCATCTGCCTCAAAGTTCGACGCACTGTGCGTTCAGAGATGCTCTTCTGCCTACCTTGGTTGTAACGGGTGGCAATTTGAGTCACTGTTGCCTTTCTATCAGCTCGAACCAGTCTGCCCATTCTCCTCTGACCTCTGGCATCAACATGGCATTTCCGGCCACAGAACTGCCGCTCACTGGATTTTTTTTCTTTTTCGGACCATTCTCTGTAAACCCTAGAGATGGTTGTGCGTGAAAATCCCAGTAGATCAGCAGTTTCTGAAATACTCAGACCAGCCCTTCTGGCACCAACAATCATGCCACATTCAAAGGCACTCAAATCACCTTTCTTCCCCATACTGATGCTCGGTTTGAACTGCAGGAGATTGTCTTGACCATGTCTACATGCCTAAATGCACTGAGTTGCCGCCATGTGATTGGCTGATTAGAAATTAAGTCTTAACACACAGTTGGACAGGTGTACCTAATAAAGTGGCCAGTGAGTGTATATCTGTGTATAATACCTGTATATACTGTGTACCCCTATATATACACTCCCTGTACTGCCCCATATATATCTGTATATAATACCTGTATATACTGTGTACCCCTATATATACACTCCCTGTACTGCCCCTTATATATACCTGTATATACTGTGTACCCCTATATATACACTCCCTGTACTGCCCCATATATATCTGTATATAATACGTGTATATATTGTGTACCACTATACAGTGGGGAAAAAAAGTATTTAGTCAGTCAGCAATAGTGCAAGTTCCACCACTTAAAAAGATGAGAGGCGTCTGTAATTTACATCATAGGTAGACCTCAACTATGGGAGACAAACTGAGAAAAAAAAATCCAGAAAATCACATTGTCTGTTTTTTTTTTTTCATTTTATTTGCATATTATGGTGGAAAATAAGTATTTGGTCAGAAACAAAATTTCATCTCAATACTTTGTGATATATCCTTTGTTGGCAATGACAGAGGTCAAACGTTTTCTGTAAGTCTTCACAAGGTTGCCACACACTGTTGTTGGTATGTTGGCCCATTCCTCCATGCAGATCTCCTCTAGAGCAGTGATGTTTTTGGCTTTTCGCTTGGCAACACGGACTTTCAACTCCCTCCAAAGGTTTTCTATAGGGTTGAGATCTGGAGACTGGCTAGGCCACTCCAGGACCTTGAAATGCTTCTTACGAAGCCACTCCTTCGTTGCCCTGGTGGTGTGCTTTGGATCATTGTCATGTTGAAAGACCCAGCCACGTTTCATCTTCAATGCCCTTGCTGATGGAAGGAGGTTTGCACTCAAAATCTCACGATACATGGCCCCATTCATTCTTTCATGTACCCAGATGATCAGTCGTCCTGGCCCCTTTGCAGAGAAACAGCCCCAAAACATGATGTTTCCACCACCATGCTTTACAGTAGGTATGGTGTTTGATGGATGCAACTCAGTATTCTTTTTTGCCCCATATATATCTGTATATAATACCTGTATATACTGTGTACCCCTATATATACACTCCCTGTACTGCCCCATATATATCTGTGTATAATATCTGTATATACTGTGTACCCCTATATATACACTCCCTGTACTGCCCCATATATATCTGTGTATAATACCTGTATATACTGTGTACCCCTATATATACACTCCCTGTACTGCCCCATATATATCTGTATATAATACCTGTATATACTGTGTACCCCTATATATACACTCCCTGTACTCCCCCATATATATGTGTATAATACCTGCATATACTGTGTACCCCTATATATACACTCCCTGTACTGCCCCATATATATCTGTGTATAATATCTGTATATACTGTGTACCCCTATATATACACTCCCTGTACTGCCCCATATATATCTGTGTATAATATCTGTATATACTGTGTACCCCTATATACACTCCCTGTACTGCCCCATCTATATCTGTATATAATACCTGTATATACTGTGTACCCCTATATATACACTCCCTGTACTCCCCCATATATATGTGTATAATACCTGCATATACTGTGTACCCCTATATATATACACTCCCTGTACTGCCCCATATATATCTGTATATAATACCTGTGTATACTGTGTACCCCTATATACACTCCCTGTACTGCCTCATATATATCTGTATATAATACCTGTATATACTGTGTACCCCTATATATACACTCCCTGTCCTGCCCCATATATATCTATATATAATACCTGTATATACTGTGTACCCCTATATACACTCCTTGTACTGCCCCATATTTATCTGTATATAATACCTGTATATACTGTGTACCCCTATATATACACTCCCTGTACTGCCCCATATATATCTGTATATAATGCCTGTATATACTGTGTACCCCTATATATACACTCCCTGTCCTGCCCCATATATATCTATATATAATACCTGTATATACTGTGTACCCCTATATACACTCCTTGTACTGCCCCATATTTATCTGTATATAATACCTGTATATACTGTGTACCCCTATATATACACTCCCTGTCCTGCCCCATATATATCTATATATAATACCTGTATATACTGTGTACCCCTATATACACTCCTTGTACTGCCCCATATTTATCTGTATATAATACCTGTATATGCTGTGTACCCCTATATATACACTCCCTGTACTGCCCCATATATATCTGTATATAATGCCTGTATATACTGTGTACCCCTATATATACACTCCCTGTACTGCCTCATATATACCTGTATATACTGTGTACCCCTATATATACACTCCCTGTACTCCCCCATATATATCTGTATATAATACCTGCATATACTGTGTACCCCTATATATACACTCCCTGTACTGCCCCATATATATCTGTGTATAATATCTGTATATACTGTGTACCCCTATATATACACTCCCTGTACTGCCCCATATATATCTGTATAATACCTGCATATACTGTGTACCCCTATATATACACTCCCTGTACTACCCCATATATATCTGTGTATAATATCTGTATATACTGTGTACCCCTATATACATTCCCTGTACTGCCCCATCTATATCTGTATATAATACCTGTATATACTGTGTACCCCTATATATACACTCCCTGTACTCCCACATATATATGTGTATAATACCTGCATATACTGTGTACCCCTATATATATACACTCCCTGTACTGCCCCATATATATCTGTATATAATACCTGTGTATACAGTGTACCCCTATATACACTCCCTGTACTGCCTCATATATATCTGTATATAATACCTGTATATACTGTGTACCCCTATATATACACTCCCTGTCCTGCCCCATATATATCTATATATAATACCTGTATATACTGTGTACCCCTATATACACTCCTTGTACTGCCCCATATTTATCTGTATATAATACCTGTATATACTCTGTACCCCTATATATACACTCCCTGTACTGCCCCATATATATCTGTATATAATGCCTGTATATACTGTGTACCCCTATATATATATACTCCTTGTACTGCCTCATATATATCTGTGTATAATACCTGTATATACTGTGTACCCCTATATACACTTCTTGTACTGCCCCATATATATCTGTATATAATACCTGTGTATACTGTGTACCCCTATATACACTCCCTTTACTGCCCCATATATATCTGTATATAATGCCTGTATATACTTTGTATCCCTATATATACACTCCCTGTCCTCCCCCATATATATCTGTATATAATACCTGTATATACTGTGTACCCCATATATACACTCCTTGTACTGCCCCATATATATCTGTATATAATACCTGTATATACTGTGTACCCCTATATATACACTCCCTGTACTGCCCCATATATATCTGTATATAATACCTGTATATACTGTGTACCCATATATATACACTCCCTGTACTCCCCCATATATATCTGTATATAATACCTGTATATACTGTGTACCCCTATATATACACTCCCTTTCCTGCTCCATATATATCTGTATATGATACCTGTATATACTGGGTACCCCTATATATACACTCCCTGTACTGCCCCATATATATCTGTATATAATGCCTGTATATACTGTGTACCCCTATATATACACTCCCTGTACTGCCCCATATATATCTGTATATAATACCTGTATATACTGTGTACCCCTATATATACATTCCCTGTACTCCCCCATATATATCTGTATATAATACCTGTTTATACTGTGTACCCCTATATATACACTCCCTGTACTCCCCCATATATATCTGTATATAATACCTGTATATACTGTGTACCCCTATATATACACTCCCTGTACTGCCCCATATATATATGTGTATAATACCTGTATATACTGTGTACCCCTATATATACTCCCTGTACTGCCCCATATATATTTGTGTATAATACCTGTATATACTGTGTACCCCTATATATACACTCCCTGTACTCCCCCATATATATCTGTATATAATACCTGTATATACTGTGTACCCCTATATATATACACTCCCTGTACTCCCCCATATATATCTGTATATAATACCTGTATATACTGTGTACCCCTATATATACACTCCCTGTACTCCCCCATATATATATCTGTATATAATACCTGTATATACTGTGTACCCCTATATATACACTCCCTGTACTGCCTCATATATACCTGTATATACTGCGTACCCCTATATATACACTCCCTGTACTCCCCCATATATATCTGTATATACTGTGTACCCCTATATATACACTCCCTGTACTCCCCCATATATATCTGTGTATAATACCTGTATATACTGTGTACCCCTATATATACACTCCCTGTACTCCCCCATATATATCTGTATATAATACCTGCATATACTGTGTACCCCTATATATATACTCCCTGTACTCCCCCATATATATCTGTATATACCTGTATATACTGTGTACCTCTATATATACACTCCCTGTACTGCCCCATATATATCTGTATATAATACCTGCATATACTGTGTACCCCTATATATACACTCCCTGTACTGCCCCATATATATCTTTATATAATACCTGTATATACTGTGTACCCCTCTATATACACTCCATGTACTGCCCCATATATATCTGTATATAATACCTGTATATACTGTGTACCCCTATATATACACTCCCTGTACTTCCCCATATATATCTGTATATAATACCTGTATATACTGTGTAGCCCTGTATACACTCCCTGTACTGCCTCATATATATCTGTATATAATACCTGTATATACTGTGTACCCCTATATATACACTCCCTGTACTCCCCCATATATATCTGTATATAATACCTGTATATACTGTGTACCCCTATATATACACTCCCTGTACTCCCCCATATATATCTGTATATAATACCTGTATATACTGTGTACCCCTATATATACACTCCCTGTACTGCCCCATATATATCTGTATATAATATCTGTATATACTGTGTACCCCTATATATACACTCCCTGTACTCCCCCATATATATCTGTATATAATACCTGTATATACTGTGTACCCCTATATATATATATATATATATATACACTCCCTGTACTGCCCCATATATATCTGTATATAATACCTGTATATACTGTGTACCCCTATATATACACTCCCTGTACTGCCCCATATATATCTGTATATAATACCTTCATATACTGTGTACCCCTATATATACACTCCCTGTACTGCTCCATATATATCTGTATATAATACCTGTATATACTGTGTACCCCTATATACACTCCCTGTACTGCCTCATATATATCTGTATATAATGCCTGTTTATACTGTGTACCCCTATATACACTCCCTGTACTTCCCCATATATATCTGTATATAATATCTGTATATACTGTGTACCCCTATATATACACTCCTTGTACTGCCCCATATATATCTGTATATAATACCTGTGTATACTGTGTACCCCTATATACACTCCCTGTACTTCCCCATATATATCTGTATATAATACCTGTATATACTCCTTGTACTGCCCCATATATATCTGTATATAATACGTGTATATACTGTGTACCCCTATATATACACTCCCTGTACTTCCCCATATATATCTGTATATAATACCTGTATATACTGTGTACCCCTATACTGTATGTACACTCCCTGTCCTGCCCCATATATATCTGTATATACTGTGTACCCCTATATACACTCCTTGTACTGCCCATATATATCTGTATATAATACCTGTGTATACTGTGTACCCCTATATACACTCCCTGTACTGCCCCATATATATATCTGTATATAATACCTGTATATACTGTGTACCCCTATATACACTCCTTGTACTGCCCCATATATATATGTATATAATACCTGTGTATACTGTGTACCCCTATATATACACTCCCTGTACTGCCCCATATATATCTGTATATAATACCTGTATATACTGTGTACCCCTATATACACTCCCTGTACTGCCCCATATATATCTGTATATAATACCTGTATATACTGTGTACCCCTATTTACACTCCCTGTACTGCCTCATATATATCTGTATATAATATCTGTATATACTGTGTACCCCTATATACACTCCCTGTACTGCCCCATATATATCTGTATATAATACCTGTATATACTGTGTACCCCTATATATACACTCCCTGTACTGCCCCATATATATCTGTATATAATACCTGTATATACTATGCACCCCTTTGTACACTCCCTGTACTGCCCCATATATATCTGTATATAATGCCTGTTTATACTGTGTACCCCTATATACACTCCCTGTACTGCCCCATATATATCTGTATATAATATCTGTATATACTGTGTACCCCTATATACACTCCCTGTACTGCCCCATATATATCTGTATATAATATCTGTATATACTGTGTACCCCTATATACACTCCCTGTACTGCCCCATATATATCTGTATATAATACCTGTATATACTGTGTACCCCTATATATACACTCCCTGTACTGCCTCATATATATCTGTATATAATATCTGTATATACTGTGTACCCCTATATACACTCCCTGTACTGCCCCATATATATCTGTATATAATATCTGTATATACTGTGTACCCCTATATATACACTCCCTGTACTGCCCCATATATATCTGTATATAATACCTGTATATACTGTGTACCCCTATATACACTCCCTGTACTGCCCCATATATATCTGTATATAATACCTGTATATACTATGCACCCCTTTGTACACTCCCTGTACTGCCCCATATATATCTGTATATAATGCCTGTTTATACTGTGTACCCCTATATATACACTCCCTGTACTGCTCCATATATATCTGTATATAATACCTGTGTATACTGTGTACCCCTATATACACTCCCTGTACTGCCCCATATATATCTGTATATACTGTGTACCCCTATATACACTCCTTGTACTGCCCCATATATATCTGTATATAATACCTGTATATACTGTGTACCCCTATATATACACTCCCTGTACTTCCCCATATATATATCTGTATATAATACCTGTATATACTGTGTACCCCATACTGTATGTACACTCCATGTCCTGCCCCATATATATATCTGTATATACTGTGTACCCATATATACACTCCTTGTACTGCCCATATATATCTGTATATAATACCTGTATATACTGTGTACCCCTATATACACTCCCTGTACTGCCCCATATATATCTGTATATAATACCTGTATATACTGTGTACCCCTATATACACTCCCTGTCCTGCTCCATATATATCTGTATATAATACCTGTATATACTGTGTACCCATATATATACACTCCCTGTCCTGCTCCATATATATCTGTATATAATACCTGTATATACTGTGTACCCCTATATATACACTCCCTGTACTGCCCCATATATATCTGTATATAATACCTGTGTATACTGTGTACCCCTATATATACACTCACTGTACTGCCCCATATATATCTGTATATAATACCTGTATATACTGTGTACCCCTATATACACTCCCTGTACTGCCCCATATATCTGTATATAATACCTGTATATACTGTGTACCCCTATATACACTCCCTGTACTGCCCCATATATATCTGTATATAATACCTGTATATACTGTGTACCCCTATATATACACTCCCTGTACTGTCCCATATATATCTGTATATAATACCTGTATATACTGTGTACCCCTATATATACACTCCCTGTACTGCCCCATATATATCTGTATATAATACCTGTATATACTGTGTACCCCTATATATACACTCCCTGTACTGCCTCATATATATCTGTATATAATATCTGTATATACTGTGTACCCCTATATACACTCCCTGTACTGCCCCATATATATCTGTATATAATACCTGTATATACTGTGTACCCCTATATATATATATACACTCCCTGTACTGCCCCATATATATCTGTATATAATACCTGTATATACTGTGTACCCCTATATACACTCCCTGTACTGCCCCATATATATCTGTATATAATATCTGTATATACTGTGTACCCCTATATATACACTCCCTGTACTGCTCCATATATATCTGTATATAATATCTGTATATACTGTGTACCCCTATATATACACTCCCTGTACTGCTCCATATATATCTATATATAATACCTGTATATACTGTGTACCCCTATATATACACTCCCTGTACTGCCCCATATATATCTGTATATAATACCTGTATATACTGTGTACCCCTATATACACTCCCTGTACTGCCCCATATATATCTGTATATAATACCTGTATATACTGTGTACCCCTATATACACTCCCTGTACTGCCCCATATATATCTGTATATAATACCTGTATATACTATGTACCCCTTTGTACACTCCCTGTACTGCCCCATATATATCTGTATACAATGCCTGTTTATACTGTGTACCCCTATATATACACTCCCTGTACTGCCCCATATATATCTGTATATACTGTGTACCCCTATATACACTCCTTGTACTGCCCCATATATATCTGTATATAATACCTGTATATACTGTGTACCCCTATATGCACTCCCTGTACTTCCCCATATATATATCTGTATATAATACCTGTATATACTGTGTACCCCATACTGTATGTACACTCCCTGTCCTGCCCCATATATATATCTGTATATACTGTGTACCCCTATATACACTCCTTGTACTGCCCATATATATCTGTTTATAATACCTGTGTATACTGTGTACCCCTATATACACTCCCTGTACTGCCCCATATATATCTGTATATAATACCTGTATATACTGTGTACCCCTATATACACTCCCTGTCCTGCTCCATATATATCTGTATATAATACCTGTATATACTGTGTACCCATATATATACACTCCCTGTACTGCCCCATATATATCTGTATATAATACCTGTATATACTGTGTACCCCTATATATACACTCCCTGTACTGTCCCATATATATCTGTATATAATACCTGTATATACTGTGTACCCCTATATATACACTCCCTGTACTGCCCCATATATATCTGTATATAATACCTGTATATACTGTGTACCCCTATATATACACTCCCTGTACTGCCTCATATATATCTGTATATAATATCTGTATATACTGTGTACCCCTATATACACTCCCTGTACTGCCCCATATATATCTGTATATAATACCTGTATATACTGTGTACCCCTATATACACTCCCTGTACTGCCCCATATATATCTGTATATAATACCTGTATATACTGTGTACCCCTATATATACACTCCCTGTACTGCCCCATATATATCTGTATATAATGCCTGTTTATACTGTGTACCCCTATATATACACTCCCTGTACTGCCCCATATATATCTGTATATAATACCTGTATATACTGTACACCCCTATATATACACTCCCTGTACTGCCCCATATATATCTGTATGTAATACCTGTATATACTGTGTACCCCTATATATACACTCCCTGTACTGCCCCATATATATCTGTATGTAATACCTGTATATACTATGTACCCCTTTGTACACTCCCTGTACTGCCCCATATATATCTGTATATAATACCTGTATATACTGTACACCCCTATTTATACACTCCCTGTACTGCCCCATATATATCTGTATATAATACCTGTATATACTGTGTACCCCTATATATACACTCCCTGTCCTGCCCCATATATATCTGCATATAAAACCTGTATATACTGTGTACCCCTATATATACACTCCCTGTACTGCTCCATATATATCTGTATATAATACCTGTATATACTGTGTACCCCTATATATACACTCCCTGTACTGCTCCATATATATCTGTATATAATACCTGTATATACTGTACACCCCTATATATACACTCCCTGTACTGCCCCATATATATCTGCATATAATACCTGTATATACTGTGTACCCCTATATATACACTCCCTGTACTGCTCCATATATATCTGTATATAATACCTGTTTATACTGTACACCCCTATATATACACTCCCTGTACTGCCCCATATATATCTGTATATAATACCTGTATATACTGTGTACCCCTATATATACACTCCCTGTACTGCCCCATATATATCTGTATATAATACCTGTATATACTGTGTACCCCTATATACACTCCCTGTACTGCCCCATATATATCTGTATATAATACCTGTATATACTGTGTACCCCTATATACACTCCCTGTACTGCCTCATATATATCTGTATATAATACCTGTATATACTGTGTACCCCTATATATACACTCCCTGTACTGCCCCATATATATCTGTATATAATACCTGTATATACTGTGTACCCCTTTGTACACTCCCTGTACTGCCCCATATATATCTGTATATAATACCTGTATATACTGTGTACCCCTTTGTACACTCCCTGTACTGCCCCATATATATCTGTATATAATACCTGTATATACTGTGTACCCCTATATATACACTCCCTGTACTGCCCCATATATATCTATATAATACCTTTATATACTATGTACCCCTTTGTACACTCCCTGTACTGCCCCATATATATCTGCATATAATGCCTGTATATAGTATGTACCCCTTTGTACACTCCCTGTACTGCCCCATATATATCTGTATATAATACCTGTATATACTGTGTACCCCTATATATACACTCCCTGTACTGCCCCATATATCTGTATATAATACCTGTATATACTGTGTACCCCTATATATACACTCCCTGTACTGCCCCATATATCTGCATATAATACCTGTATATACTGTGTACCCCTATATATACACTCCCTGTACTGCCCCATATATATCTGTATATAATACCTTTTATATACTATGTACCCCTTTGTACACTCCCTGTACTGCCCCATATATATCTGCATATAATACCTGTATATAGTATGTACCCCTTTGTACACTCCCTGTACTGCCCCATGTTCAGTGGATACAGAAATTATTCAGACCCCTTTAAATTTTTCCCTCTGTTTCATTCCAGTCATTTGGTAAATTCAATAAAGTTCATTTTTTTCTCCTTAATGTGCACTCTGCACCCCGTCTCGACTGAAAACCCCCCCAGAAATGTGAGAATTTTTGAGAATTTATTAAAAAAGAAAAACTTAAATCTCCCATGGTCATAAGTATTCAGCCCCTTTGCTCAGACACTCGTATGTAAGTCCCATGCTGTCCATTTCTTTGTGATCCTCCTTGAGATGGTTCTACTCCTTCATTGGAGTCCAGCTGTGTGTAATTACACTGATAGGCCTTGATTTGTAAAGGCGCACACCTGTCTATATAAGACCTCACAGCTCACAGTGCATGTCAGACCAAATGAGAATCATGAGGCCAAAGGAACTGGCCAAGAAGCTCAGAGACAGAATTGTGGCAAGGCACAGATCTTGCCAAGGTTATTAAAGAATTTCTGCAGCACTCAAGGTTCCTAAGAGGACAGTGGCCTCCATAATCCTTTAATGGAAGAAGTTTGGGACCACCAGAAGTCTTCCTAGACCTGGCTGTCCAGCCAAACTGAGCAATCGTGGGAGAAGAGCCTTGGTGAGAGAAGTAAAGAAGAACCCCAAGATCACTGTGACTGAGCTCCACAGATGCAGTAGGGAGATGGGAGAAAGTTCCACCAAGTCAACTATCACTGCAACCCTCCACCATTCGGGCATTTATGGCAGAGTGCCCCGACAGAAGCCTCTCCTTAGTGCCAGACATATGAAAGCCCGCATAGAGTTTGCTAAAAATCACATGAAGGACTCCCAGACTATGAGAAGATTCTCTGCTCTGATGAGAAGATTCTCTGCTCTGATGAGAAGATTCTCTGCTCTGATGAGAAGATTCTCTGCTCTGATGAGACGAAGAGAGAACTTTTTAGCAGGGCTGTGGAGTTGGAGTCGGTGCTCATTTTGGTGGAGTTGGAGTCGGTGCTCATTTTGGTGGAGTCGGTATAAAATGGACCGACTCCGACTCCTAAAATATATAATAAATTGGGTACAGTAGTTCAGTGCAGAATGTGCTGAGTATTTTTTCATAGGAATTTGGGAAAGTTATGAAATGTCCTATGAATGGCTGGTCTACTCCTGATCTAAGGCTACATTCACACACAGCATTTTTGCTGCGTTTTTTGAGGATACGTTTTTCAGCTGCAAAAGCTGATCGGATTTTTAAAAAACGGCATCACCTGAAAGGCTTTTGAGCTCATAGATAATGTTTTCAATAGCAAAAACAGATTAGAAATCTGCTCTATCTATCCATTTATCCATATCTGTCTATCCATATCGTATCTGTACCAAAAAGAATGAAAGCCGGGTAGCACACAGACTAACACTTCCGCCAGGCAAAGGAGGAGGAAAGAGCGTCTCAAACATCATTAACAAGATATTTTGTAAGTGACAAAGTTACTGTAACAATGACAGCAGATATGTCTAACAGACGGCTCCTCCAGCTTGTTGTGAAGGACGGTGCACCACTATCACTATTGGCACGACCGGCTTTTACAGTTCTTAATGGAGAAATGGCCGCAAACTTGGTGTTTCTCTGGAAAGAGAAAGTATTAGAAAATTAGTGATTGAAGAAGCCCTTAAACAAAAGGAAGATCTTAAAAAGATTCTCAAAAGACGCTTCATGTTTCTTACACTGGACGCCTGCACACGTCACAGAGTGAACTATTTTACCATCAATGTTCGATATGTTTGTGACAACAAAAATTGTTACCAACACGCTGGCAGTAACAGATACTAAAGCTCCTCACAGCAGCCAGTTTCTCCAGGCCTTAGTGGAAAAAGTTCTGCAAGATTATGAACTCACAAAAGAACAGGTTCTTGTTATTGTAACGGACAATGCTTCAGACATAAGTGCAATTACACTGATGAGTGAGAGTAATGAACAACAGCTAGAAGAACATTCAGGATTCAGTATGAGATGGAAGGCCACAGTGCTGTTCACGTAACTGAGGAACAAACAGATATTACTACAGAAGAACATTAACATTATACAGTAGAAATAGATGATCTTGTTGAAGCTGCTTCACACCTCTTTCCTATTCATCACATGCGCTGTGTTGTGCACACGCTGTAGCTGGCAATAAGAGACAGTCTGCAAGAGGGACATGCTGGAAATCTGATTGGAAAAGTGAGGAAATTGGTTATTGCCGCCAGAACCCCTAAAACTGATTCCATCTTGAAGAGACGTGCTGGAAAAGGGTAATTGTTGATCAACTAAAACCGTTTCTTATAGATATGGCGAACCCTCAGGTAACCCTAAATGAAGGTCAATGGACACAGGTGGCTGAATTGAAGGAATTGCTTAATCACCCATTTACTGTGACTAAAAAATTACAGGCTGAGGATTTAACTCCTGGCATTTTCATGAGGGAGCGGAAGAACTTGCTATTTTGCTGTTTAATCGCAGGTGGCATTTCTGCTTCAATGAAACGGAGAGAGACACAGCTATTGGAAAATAACATTTTTCTGGCAGCTGTTTATGTGGACCCAAGTCATCGTATACTGCTGGATGATCAACAGATTACTAAAGGAAAAGAAGCTCTGACTGAGGTAGCAGTTAGGATGAGTGGCCAACAGGAGGACTGCCAGGCGCAAGAGGACTTGGGTCCTGACAGCGCTACTGCTGCCAAATCTTCATCCTCATCAGATGAGGAGTTTGACTTTGACAAGTATTTGTATGACATGGAGCCGGCAAAGCGTTGCCGCAAGGAAAAAGATTTCACTCCGTCTCCTATAGCAGTAGATTGACCATATTTCAGCAAAATGTTTCACTTGTTCTCAAAGAAATAGAAAAATTCAACCGTTCATCAAAACTGACTGTGCAGGAGGCAATTCCTTTATACACGGAAATTGCTAGAGATGTTCCCATGTGGTTACGGCTTTGCCTTCAACCCAAGTTACTGTAGGGATGTTGTTCTCTGGCCTTAACATTATTAGGTCCGATGTGAGGTCATCTATGAGGGAGCATCTGATGGAGGCAATTCTATTTCTTAGAACAAATTCATAGACTGCACAAATGTTATTTAGTATGTCTTTGTTGAAAACTGTTTTTTGCCACTTATAGCTTATTACATAGTGTTTTATATATATAATATATATATATATATATATATATATATCAATATTACATAGTGTATTACATGTTTACAATTTATTAGTTTTTTGTGTTCTAAAGTTGTATTCCAATATATATTCTGTTCTATCTAAATATTTTGATTATTGTATCATAAAAATGATTTAATGTCTGATGTTCACATTGTACTAGAATAAATTTTTCACTTAAATACAAGCAATATATGTCGGAGCCGCAGGTTTGGCTTACCGACTCCACAGCCCTGCTTTTAGTGATATTTCTAAGTGGTGTGTGTGGAGAAAACCAGGCACAGCTCATCACCTGCCCAATACAATCCCAACAGTGAAGCATGGTGGTGGCAGCATCATGCTATGGGGGTGTTGTTCAGCTGCAGGGACAGGACAACTGGTTGCCATTGAAGGAAACATGAATGCAGCCAAGTAGAGAGATATCCTGGTTGAAAACCTCTTCCAGAGTGCTCTGGACCTCAGACTTGGCCGAAGGTTCACCTTCCAACAAGACAATGACCCTAAGCCCACAGCTAAATTAACAAAGGAGTGGCTTCAGAACAACTCTGTGACCATTCATGACTGGCCCAGCCAGAGCCCTGACCTAAACCCAATGGAGCATCTCTGGAGAGACCTGAAGATGTCTCTACCAACGTTCACCATCCAACCTGATGGAACTGGAGAGGATCTGCAAGGAAGAATGGCCGAGGAGCCCCAAATCCAGGGGTGAAAAACTTGTGGCATCATTCCCAAGAAGATTCATGGCTGTACTAGCTCAAAAGGTGAGTCTACTCAACACTGAGCAAAGGGGCTGAATACTTATGACTAGAGTTGAGCGAAACAGGTCGGCCAGATTCATAAGTCACCGACTTATGGCAAAGTCGGGTTTCGTTGACCAAAACCCGACAACAGCGTGAAGTCAGCCATGCGGTCGGCAAAACGAGCGCCAAAATCGGATTTCCCAGAATGCCTGCACGTGACTTTTTTGAGCCACTGAGCAAGGACGTACACTGTGGGCAACGAGATGACATGTGCATCGTCCGGGGAGGAAGAGAGAGAGAGATTTCGCGCACTTTAAAAAAGAGGTCCGGCATACAGGTGTGTTTCCTGTCCTCCATTCCCTGCCGACTTTGCTTCCCCATTGATTTGCATTGGGTTTCGTGTTTCAGTCGGACCCCGACTTTTCCCGATAGTCGGCCGATTTCGTTCGACTCGACTTTTGAGAAAGTCGGGTTTCATGAAACCCGTCTCGACCCTAAAAAGGCAAAGTCGCTCATCTCTTCTTATGACCATGGGATATTTCAGTTTTTCTTTTTTTAATAAATTTGCAAAAATTTCTACATTTGTTTTTTTTTTCAGTAAAGATGGGGTGCAGAGTGCACATTAATGAGGAAAAATGAACTTTTTTGAATTTACCAAATGGCTGCAATGAAGAAGAGTGAGAAATGTAAAGGGGTGTGAATACTTTCTGTTCCCACTGTACATCTGCACATAATACCTGTGTGTACTTTGTACCTCTATGCGTACAATAGATATAAAAAGTCTCGACACCCTTCATATAATACCAAGTATGTGTCATGTTACAATCCTATCAAGGAGAATTATTTCAGGGCTTTTTCCCCGTTTGTCGTCCATAATCCACTAAGAAATGAACTGAAAGAATTTTGAGTGGAAATAATAACAAACCTATAATAACGTGGTGGCATAAATGTGAACACCTTCTTATAACTGGGGATGTGATTGTGCTCAGGATCTGCCGATCACATTCCCCTCATGTTGCGTAGTATTCAGTGCACAGCCGCAGTGACCCCAGAGAAAGTGTCGCTGTTCTGGGAGGATTTTCCGACCCATAAACAGCTGACACCACAGCAAAGGATCTCATAGTGGATAGTTGTCAGTCAGGACAAGGTACAAAAACATTTCCAAGGCCTTAGGTTTACCATGGACACTGAAGAAGTCATCAAGAAGGGGCTGAAATCTGGCATTTCAGTGACATTACGTAGAACTGGACTTCCCTCTGAAATTAATAAAAATACCAGAACATTGTCCTTGGAGGCTGCAAGAGGCCGATGGCAACTGTAAGGAAGCTCGAGAGCCGGGGGATACAGATATCCCCCCCCCCCCCCACCGTCACCATTCTGTGATGGAGCTTACACAGTCTCAGCTCTCTGGCGCACCCTGTTACTCTCAGGTCAGTCAAGGAGCTGCACCTAGGATAAATAGTTGCCGGAGAGACTGCCCTCCCACATACTGGTTATCGAGGAACTCTACAGTGAGTGCAGTATGTAGATCACCAGTCCCAGGCTGGAAATATAGCGTATACACTCGCGTATAAGCCAACCCGAGTATAAGCCGATTCTCTCCCCCCCCCCCCCCCCCTAATTTTGTCACAAAAAACTGGGAAAACTTAATGACTCGCGTATAAGCCTAGGGTGGAAAATGCAGCAGCTACTGGTAAATGTCAAAAATAAAAAGATACCAATAAAAGTAAAATTGAGACATCAGTAGGTTAAATCTTTTTGAATATCCATATTGAATCAGGAGCCCCATATAATACACCCTTCCAGTTCATGATGGCCCCACAAGATGCTCCATACAAAATAAACATATAATGCTGCACAAAGGTTAATAATGGCCCCATAATATTCCCCATATGCTGCTCCATAAATGTTATGGCCCCATAAGATGCTCCATAGAATAATATGCCCCACATAATGCTGCACAAAGGGTAATAATGGCCCCATAAGATGCTCCATAAAGGTTATGGCCCCATAAAATGTTTCATAGATTATGCTCCATAGATTATGCCCCCATAAGATGCTCCACAGATTATGCCCCCATAAGATGCTCAATAGATTATGCCCCCATATGCTGCTTCATAAATTATGCCCCTATATGCTGCCACAGTAAGATGCCCCATATCCTGCCGCCGTAAGATGCTCCATAGATTATGCCCCCATATGCTGCTCAATAGATTATGCCCCATATGCTATTGCAAGTAAAAGCAAAAATGACATTCTCCCCTCTCCGTCGCTGGGGGCCAGGTGCCGGGGTCCTGAGCAGGCGGGGACAGGTGCCGGTGTCACCGCTAGCTCAGGGCCCCGGCACTTGCAATATTTACCTGTCCCCGTTCCACCGCCGCACGCCGCTCTGTCTTCCGGGTCCTCTGTCAGTGACGTTCAGGCAGAGAGTGCGACGTGCACTAACCATGTCACCGCGCCCTCTGACCTGAACATCACAGACAGAGGATGTGGAGGACAGAGCGGCCGCAGGGGTGGACCAGGGACAGGTGAATATAGCTTTTACATACCCCCTCCTGGCACGTCAATGCAGCCCGCTTCTCCTGGTCTAAGGCTCCTTCCTTTAGCAGTCACGTGGTACCGCTCATTAAAGTCATAAATATGCACATATTCATGTCTTTAAGGAACGGTACCACGTGACAGCTGAAGGAAGGAGCCTGAGATGGGGAGAAGCAAAGGGGCTGCAGAGACGTGCCAGGGGGGTAAGTATGATGTCTGACACCTCCGCTCCACCTCCCCCGCCGATCCCCGGTATATGACTCGCTTATAAGCCAAGAGGGGGACTTTCAGCCCCAAAAAATGGGCTGAAAATCTTGGCTTATACGCGAGTATATACAGTATATATGTAAACCTCCAGTCCGTTACTGCCAGAATCCCCCAATAACACCAGGACGGTATACTGCCACCAGTTCCTCGTTAGATATAAGCCTGGTCCGTTATCAAGCTTATATTGGGTAAGACACCCAACCACATGTAGCGTATAAGCACTAGCCGGAATCACGGGCGTGGGAAATCAGGAGTCGAGGTAAAAGAGCAGAACAAAGTTAATTGATCTTGTAATTGGTGAAAGGCGCAGTAGATAATACAGATCTATACAGAGTAATATACAGAGATTACAGCCAGAGGTGCAGATACAGGGAGGGCATAGGATGGGGCAGCAGTCAGCTGGATAATACAGATATATACAGAGTAATATACAGAGATTACAGCCAGAGGTGCAGATACAGGGAGGGCACAGGATGGGGCAGCAGTCAGCTGGATAATACAGATATATACAGAGTAATATACAGAGATTACAGCCATAGGTGCAGATACAGGGAGGGCACAGGATGGGGCTGCAGTCAGCTGGATAATACAGATATATACAGAGTAATATACAGAGATTACAGCCAGAGGTGCAGATACAGGGAGGGCACAGGATGGGGCAGCAGTCAGCTGGATAATACAGATATATACAGAGTAACATACAGAGATTACAGCCAGAGGTGCAGATACAGGGAGGGCGCAGGATGGGGCGGCAGTCAGCTGGATAATACAGATATATACAGAGTAATATACAGAGATTACAGCCAGAGGTGCAGATACAGGGAGGGCACAGGATGGGGCAGCAGTCAGCTGGATAATACAGATATATACAGAGTAACATACAGAGATTACAGCCAGAGGTACAGATACAGGGAGGGCACAGGATGGGGCAGCAGTCAGCTGGATAATACAGATATATACAGAGTAATATACAGAGATTACAGCCAGAGGTGCAGATACAGGGAGGGCACAGGATGGGGCAGCAGTCAGCTGGATAATACAGATCTTAACAGAGATTACAGGGAGGGCATAGGATGGGGCAGCAGTCAGCTGGATAATACAGATATATACAGAGTAATATACAGAGATTACAGCCAGAGGTGCAGATACAGGGAGGGCACAGGATGGGGCAGCAGTCAGCTGGATAATACAGATATATACAGAGTAACATACAGAGATTACAGCCAGAGGTGCAGATACAGGGAGGGCGCAGGATGGGGCGGCAGTCAGCTGGATAATACAGATATATACAGAGTAATATACAGAGATTACAGCCAGAGGTGCAGATACAGGGAGGGCACAGGATGGGGCAGCAGTCAGCTGGATAATACAGATCTATACAGAGATTACAGCCAGAGGTGCAGATACAGGGGGGCACAGGATGGGACAGCAGTCAGCTGGATAATACAGATATATGCAGAGTAACATACAGAGATTACAGCCAGAGGTGCAGATACAGGGAGGGCGCAGGATGGGGCGGCAGTCAGCTGGATAATACAGATATATACAGAGTAATATACAGAGATTACAGCCAGAGGTGCAGATACAGGGAGGGCACAGGATGGGGCAGCAGTCAGCTGGATAATACAGATCTATACAGAGTAATATACAGAGATTACAGCCAGAGGTGCAGATACAGGGAGGGCATAGGATGGGGCAGCAGTCAGCTGGATAATACAGATATATACAGAGTAATATACAGAGATTACAGCCAGAGGTGCAGATACAGGGAGGGCACAGGATGGGGCAGCAGTCAGCTGGATAATACAGATATATACAGAGTAATATACAGAGATTACTGCCAGAGGTGCAGATACAGGGAGGGCACAGGATGGGGCAGCAGTCAGCTGGATAATACAGATATATGCAGAGTAACATACAGAGATTACAGCCAGAGGTGCAGATACAGGGAGGGCGCAGGATGGGGCGGCAGTCAGCTGGATAATACAGATATATACAGAGTAATATACAGAGATTACAGCCAGAGGTGCAGATACAGGGAGGGCACAGGATGGGGCAGCAGTCAGCTGGATAATACAGATCTATACAGAGTAATATACAGAGATTACAGCCAGAGGTGCAGATACAGGGAGGGCATAGGATGGGGCAGCAGTCAGCTGGATAATACAGATATATACAGAGTAATATACAGAGATTACAGCCAGAGGTGCAGATACAGGGAGGGCACAGGATGGGGCAGCAGTCAGCTGGATAATACAGATATATACAGAGTAATATACAGAGATTACTGCCAGAGGTGCAGATACAGGGAGGGCACAGGATGGGGCAGCAGTCAGCTGGATAATACAGATCTATACAGAGATTACAGCCAGAGGTGCAGATACAGGGAGGGCATAGGATGGGGCAGCAGTCAGCTGGATAATACAGATATATACAGAGTAATATACAGAGATTACAGCCAGAGGTACAGATACAGGGAGGGCGCAGGATGGGGCAGCAGTCAGCTGGATAATACAGATATATACAGAGTAATATACAGAGATTACAGCCAGAGGTGCAGATACAGGGAGGGCACAGGATGGGGCAGCAGTCAGCTGGATAATACAGATCTTAACAGATTACAGGGAGGGCATAGGATGGGGCAGCAGTCAGCTGGATAATACAGATATATACAGAGTAACATACAGAGATTACAGCCAGAGGTGCAGATACAGGGAGGGCACAGGATGGGGCAGCAGTCAGCTGGATAATACAGATATATACAGAGTAACATACAGAGATTACAGCCAGAGGTGCAGATACAGGGAGGGCGCAGGATGGGGCGGCAGTCAGCTGGATAATACAGATATATACAGAGTAATATACAGAGATTACAGCCAGAGGTGCAGATACAGGGAGGGCACAGGATGGGGCAGCAGTCAGCTGGATAATACAGATCTATACAGAGATTACAGCCAGAGGTGCAGATACAGGGGGGCACAGGATGGGACAGCAGTCAGCTGGATAATACAGATATATACAGAGTAATATACAGAGATTACTGCCAGAGGTGCAGATACAGGGAGGGCACAGGATGGGACAGCAGTCAGCTGGATAATACAGATATATACAGAGTAATATCCAGAGATTACAGCCAGAGGTGCAGATACAGGGGGGCACAGGATGGGACAGCAGTCAGCTGGATAATACAGATATATACAGAGATTACAGCCAGAGGTGAAGATACAGGGGGGCACAGGATGGGACAGCAGTCAGCTGGATAATACAGATATATACAGAGTAATATACAGAGATTACAGCCAGAGGTGCAGATACAGGGAGGGCACAGGATGGGACAGCAGTCAGATGGATAATACAGATATATACAGAGTAATATACAGAGATTACAGCCAGAGGTGCAGATACAGGGGGGCACAGGATGGGACAGCAGTCAGCTGGATAATACAGATATATACAGAGATTACAGCCAGAGGTGCAGATACAGGGGGGCACAGGATGGGACAGCAGTCAGCTGGATAATACAGATATATACAGAGTAATATACAGAGATTACAGCCAGAGGTGCAGATACAGGGAGGGCACAGGATGGGACAGCAGTCAGCTGGATAATACAGATATATACAGAGTAATATACAGAGATTACAGCCAGAGGTGCAGATACAGGGAGGGCACAGGATGGCGCAGCAGTCAGCTGGATAATACAGATATATACAGAGTATTATACAGAGATTACAGCCAGAGGTGCAGATACAGGGAGGGCACAGGATGGGACAGCAGTCAGCTGGATAATACAGACATGTACAGAGTAATATACAGAGATTACAGCCAGAGGTGCAGATACAGGGATGGCACAGGATGGAGCAGCAGTCAGCTGGATAATACAGATATATACAGAGTAATATACAGAGATTACAGCCAGAGGTGCAGATACAGGGAGGGCACAGGATGGGGCAGCAGTCAGCTGGATAATACAGATATATATACAGAGTAATATCCAGAGATTACAGCCAGAGGTGCAGATACAGGGAGGGCACAGGATGGGACAGCAGTCAGCTGGATAATACAGATATATACAGAGTAATATACAGAGATTACAGCCAGAGGTGCAGATACAGGGAGGGCACAGGATGGGGCAGCAGTCAGCTGGATAATACAGATATATACAGAGTATTATACAGAGATTACAGCCAGAGGTGCAGATACAGGGAGGGCACAGGATGGGACAGCAGTCAGCTGGATAATACAGATATATATACAGAGTAATATCCAGAGATTACAGCCAGAGGTGCAGATACAGGGAGGGCACAGGATGGGACAGCAGTCAGCTGGATAATACAGATATATACAGAGTAATATACAGAGATTACAGCCAGAGGTGCAGATACAGGGAGGGCACAGGATGGGGCAGCAGTCAGCTGGATAATACAGATATATACAGAGTATTATACAGAGAATACAGCCAGAGATACAGATACAGGGAGGGCACAGGATGGGGCAGCAGTCAGCTGGATAATACAGATATATATACAGAGTAATATCCAGAGATTACAGCCAGAGGTGCAGATACAGGGAGGGCACAGGATGGGACAGCAGTCAGCTGGATAATACAGATATATACAGAGTAATATACTGACATTACAGCCAGAGGTGCAGATACAGGGAGGGCACAGGATGGGACAGCAGTCAGCTGGATAATACAGATATATATACAGAGTAAAATACTGTGATTACAGCCAGAGGTGCAGATACAGGGAGGGCACAGGATGGGGCAGCAGTCAGCTGGATAATACAGATATATACAGAGTAATATACAGAGATTACAGCCAGAGGTGCAGATACAGGGAGGACACAGGATGGGACAGCAGTCAGCTTGATAATACAGATATATACAGAGTAATATACAGAGATTACAGCCAGAGGTGCAGATACAGGGGGGCACAGGATGGGACAGCAGTCAGCTGGATAATACAGATATATACAGAGATTACAGCCAGAGGTGCAGATACAGGGAGGGCACAGGATGGGGCAGCAGTCAGCTGGATAATACAGATATATACAGAGTAATATACAGAGATTACAGCCAGAGGTGCAGATACAGGGAGGGCACAGGATGGGACAGCAGTCAGCTGGATAATACAGATATATACAGAGTAATATCCAGAGATTACAGCCCGAGGTGCAGATACAGGGAGGGCACAGGATGGGGCAGCAGTCAGCTGGATAATACAGATATATATACAGAGTAATATCCAGAGATTACAGCCAGAGGTGCAGATACAGGGAGGGCACAGGATGGGACAGCAGTCAGCTGGATAATACAGATATATACAGAGTAATATACTGACATTACAGCCAGAGGTGCAGATACAGGGAGGGCACAGGATGGGACAGCAGTCAGCTGGATAATACAGATATATATACAGAGTAAAATACTGAGATTACAGCCAGAGGTGCAGATACAGGGAGGGCACAGGATGGGGCAGCAGTCAGCTGGATAATACAGATATATACAGAGTAATATACAGAGATTACAGCCAGAGGTGCAGATACAGGGAGGACACAGGATGGGACAGCAGTCAGCTTGATAATACAGATATATACAGAGTAATATACAGAGATTACAGCCAGAGGTGCAGATACAGGGAGGACACAGGATGGAACAGCAGTCAGCTGGATAATACAGATATATACAGAGTAATATACTGAGATTACAGCCAGAGGTGCAGATACAGGGAGGGCACAGGATGGGGCAGCAGTCAGCTGGATAATACAGATATATACAGAGTAATATACAGAGATTACAGCCAGAGGTGCAGATACAGGGAGGGCACAGGATGGGGCAGCAGTCAGCTGGATAATACAGATATATACAGAGTAACATACAGAGATTACAGCCAGAGGTGCAGATACAGGGGGGCACAGGATGGGACAGCAGTCAGCTGGATAATACAGATATATACAGAGATTACAGCCAGAGGTGCAGATACAGGGAGGGCACAGGATGGGGCAGCAGTCAGCTGGATAATACAGATATATACAGAGTAATATACAGAGATTACAGCCAGAGGTGCAGATACAGGGAGGGCACAGGATGGGACAGCAGTCAGCTGGATAATACAGATATATACAGAGTAATATCCAGAGATTACAGCCCGAGGTGCAGATACAGGGAGGGCACAGGATGGGACAGCAGTCAGCTGGATAATACAGATATATACAGAGATTACAGCCAGAGGTGCAGATACAGGGGGGCACAGGATGGGACAGCAGTCAGCTGGATAATACAGATATATACAGAGTAATATACAGAGATTACTGCCAGAGGTGCAGATACAGGGAGGGCACAGGATGGGACAGCAGTCAGATGGATAATACAGATATATACAGAGTAATATACAGAGATTACAGCCAGAGGTGCAGATACAGGGGGGCACAGGATGGGACAGCAGTCAGCTGGATAATACAGATATATACAGAGATTACAGCCAGAGGTGCAGATACAGGGGGGCACAGGATGGGACAGCAGTCAGCTGGATAATACAGATATATACAGAGTAATATACAGAGATTACAGCCAGAGGTGCAGATACAGGGAGGGCACAGGATGGGACAGCAGTCAGCTGGATAATACAGATATATACAGAGTAATATACAGAGATTACAGCCAGAGGTGCAGATACAGGGAGGGCACAGGATGGCGCAGCAGTCAGCTGGATAATACAGATATATACAGAGTATTATACAGAGATTACAGCCAGAGGTGCAGATACAGGGAGGGCACAGGATGGGACAGCAGTCAGCTGGATAATACAGACATGTACAGAGTAATATACAGAGATTACAGCCAGAGGTGCAGATACAGGGATGGCACAGAATGGAGCAGCAGTCAGCTGGATAATACAGATATATACAGAGTAATATGCAGAGATTACAGCCAGAGGTGCAGATACAGGGAGGGCACAGGATGGGGCAGCAGTCAGCTGGATAATACAGATATATATACAGAGTAATATCCAGAGATTACAGCCAGAGGTGCAGATACAGGGAGGGCACAGGATGGGACAGCAGTCAGCTGGATAATACAGATATATACAGAGTAATATACAGAGATTACAGCCAGAGGTGCAGATACAGGGAGGGCACAGGATGGGGCAGCAGTCAGCTGGATAATACAGATATATATACAGAGTAATATCCAGAGATTACAGCCAGAGGTGCAGATACAGGGAGGGCACAGGATGGGACAGCAGTCAGCTGGATAATACAGATATATACAGAGTAACATACAGAGATTACAGCCAGAGGTGCAGATACAGGGGGGCACAGGATGGGACAGCAGTCAGCTGGATAATACAGATATATACAGAGATTACAGCCAGAGGTGCAGATACAGGGAGGGCACAGGATGGGGCAGCAGTCAGCTGGATAATACAGATATATACAGAGTAATATACAGAGATTACAGCCAGAGGTGCAGATACAGGGAGGGCACAGGATGGGACAGCAGTCAGCTGGATAATACAGATATATACAGAGTAATATCCAGAGATTACAGCCCGAGGTGCAGATACAGGGAGGGCACAGGATGGGACAGCAGTCAGCTGGATAATACAGATATATACAGAGATTACAGCCAGAGGTGCAGATACAGGGGGGCACAGGATGGGACAGCAGTCAGCTGGATAATACAGATATATACAGAGTAATATACAGAGATTACTGCCAGAGGTGCAGATACAGGGAGGGCACAGGATGGGACAGCAGTCAGATGGATAATACAGATATATACAGAGTAATATACAGAGATTACAGCCAGAGGTGCAGATACAGGGGGGCACAGGATGGGACAGCAGTCAGCTGGATAATACAGATATATACAGAGATTACAGCCAGAGGTGCAGATACAGGGGGGCACAGGATGGGACAGCAGTCAGCTGGATAATACAGATATATACAGAGTAATATACAGAGATTACAGCCAGAGGTGCAGATACAGGGAGGGCACAGGATGGGACAGCAGTCAGCTGGATAATACAGATATATACAGAGTAATATACAGAGATTACAGCCAGAGGTGCAGATACAGGGAGGGCACAGGATGGCGCAGCAGTCAGCTGGATAATACAGATATATACAGAGTATTATACAGAGATTACAGCCAGAGGTGCAGATACAGGGAGGGCACAGGATGGGACAGCAGTCAGCTGGATAATACAGACATGTACAGAGTAATATACAGAGATTACAGCCAGAGGTGCAGATACAGGGATGGCACAGAATGGAGCAGCAGTCAGCTGGATAATACAGATATATACAGAGTAATATGCAGAGATTACAGCCAGAGGTGCAGATACAGGGAGGGCACAGGATGGGGCAGCAGTCAGCTGGATAATACAGATATATATACAGAGTAATATCCAGAGATTACAGCCAGAGGTGCAGATACAGGGAGGGCACAGGATGGGACAGCAGTCAGCTGGATAATACAGATATATACAGAGTAATATACAGAGATTACAGCCAGAGGTGCAGATACAGGGAGGGCACAGGATGGGGCAGCAGTCAGCTGGATAATACAGATATATACAGAGTATTATACAGAGATTACAGCCAGAGGTGCAGATACAGGGAGGGCACAGGATGGGACAGCAGTCAGCTGGATAATACAGATATATATACAGAGTAATATCCAGAGATTACAGCCAGAGGTGCAGATACAGGGAGGGCACAGGATGGGGCAGCAGTCAGCTGGATAATACAGATATATACAGAGTATTATACAGAGAATACAGCCAGAGGTACAGATACAGGGAGGGCACAGGATGGGGCAGCAGTCAGCTGGATAATACAGATATATATACAGAGTAATATCCAGAGATTACAGCCAGAGGTGCAGATACAGGGAGGGCACAGGATGGGACAGCAGTCAGCTGGATAATACAGATATATACAGAGTAATATACTGACATTACAGCCAGAGGTGCAGATACAGGGAGGGCACAGGATGGGACAGCAGTCAGCTGGATAATACAGATATATATACAGAGTAAAATACTGAGATTACAGCCAGAGGTGCAGATACAGGGAGGGCACAGGATGGGGCAGCAGTCAGCTGGATAATACAGATATATACAGAGTAATATACAGAGATTACAGCCAGAGGTGCAGATACAGGGAGGACACAGGATGGGACAGCAGTCAGCTTGATAATACAGATATATACAGAGTAATATACAGAGATTACAGCCAGAGGTGCAGATACAGGGAGGGCACAGGATGGGACAGCAGTCAGCTGGATAATACAGATATATACAGAGTAATATACAGAGATTACAGCCAGAGGTGCAGATACAGGGAGGGCACAGAATGGGACAGCAGTCAGCTGGATAATACAGATCTATACAGAGTAATATACAGAGATTACAGCCAGAGGTGCAGATACAGGGAGGGCACAGGATGGGACAGCAGTCAGCTGGATAATACAGATATATACAGAGTAATATCCAGAGATTACAGCCAGAGGTGCAGATACAGGGAGGGCACAGGATGGGACAGCAGTCAGCTGGATAATACAGATATATACAGAGTAATATCCAGAGATTACAGCCAGAGGTGCAGATACAGGGAGGGCACAGGATGGGACAGCAGTCAGCTGGATAATACAGATATATACAGAGTAATATACAGAGATTACAGCCAGAGGTGCAGATACAGGGAGGGCACAGGATGGGACAGCAGTCAGCTGGATAATACAGATATATACAGAGTAATATACAGAGATTACAGCCAGAGGTGCAGATACAGGGAGGGCACAGGATGGGGCAGCAGTCAGCTGGATAATACAGATATATATACAGAGTAATATCCAGAGATTACAGCCAGAGGTGCAGATACAGGGAGGGCACAGGATGGGACAGCAGTCAGCTGGATAATACAGATATATACAGAGTAATATCCAGAGATTACAGCCAGAGGTGCAGATACAGGGAGGACACAGGATGGAGCAGCAGTCAGCTGGATAATACAGATATATACAGAGTAATATACTGAGTTTACAGCCAGAGGTGCAGATACAGGGAGGGCACAGGATGGGGCAGCAGTCAGCTGGATAATGCAGATATATACAGAGTAATATACAGAGATTACAGCCAGAGGTGCAGATACAGGGAGGGCACAGGATGGGGCAGCAGTCAGCTGGATAATAGAGATATATACAGAGTAACATACAGAGATTACAGCCAGAGGTGCAGATACAGGGAGGGCGCAGGATGGGGCGGCAGTCAGCTGGATAATACAGATATATACAGAGTAATATACAGAGATTACAGCCAGAGGTGCAGATACAGGGAGGGCACAGGATGGGGCAGCAGTCAGCTGGATAATACAGATATATGCAGAGTAACATACAGAGATTACAGCCAGAGGTGCAGATACAGGGAGGGCACAGGATGAGGCAGCAGTCAGCTGGATAATACAGATATATACAGAGTAACATACAGAGATTACAGCCAGAGGTGCAGATACAGGGAGGGCACAGGATGGGGCGGCAGTCAGCTGGATAATACAGATATATACAGAGTAATATACAGAGATTACAGCCAGAGGTGCAGATACAGGGAGGGCACAGGATGGGGCTGCAGTCAGCTGGATAATACAGATCTATACAGAGATTACAGCCAGAGGTGCAGATACAGGGAGGGCATAGGATGGGGCAGCAGTCAGCTGGATAATACAGATATATACAGAGTAATATACAGAGATTACAGCCAGAGGTGCAGATACAGGGAGGGCACAGGATGGGGCAGCAGTCAGCTGGATAATACAGATATATACAGAGTAATATACAGAGATAACTGCCAGAGGTGCAGATACAGGGAGGGCACAGGATGGGGCAGCAGTCAGCTGGATAATACAGATCTATACAGAGATTACAGCCAGAGGTGCAGATACAGGGAGGGCATAGGATGGGGCGGCAGTCAGCTGGATAATACAGATATATACAGAGTAATATACAGAGATTACAGCCAGAGGTGCAGATACAGGGAGGGCACAGGATGGGGCAGCAGTCAGCTGGATAATACAGATATATACAGAGTAACATACAGAGATTACAGCCAGAGGTGCAGATACAGGGAGGGCGCAGGATGGGGCGGCAGTCAGCTGGATAATGCAGATATATACAGAGTAATATACAGAGATTACAGCCAGAGGTGCAGATACAGGGAGGGCACAGGATGGGGCAGCAGTCAGCTGGATAATACAGATCTATACAGAGATTACAGCCAGAGGTGCAGATACAGGGGGGCACAGGATGGGACAGCAGTCAGCTGGTGTGACGGGAGTATTCTCCAGAGCAAGGAGGGACAACAGGCCTGGGAACGATCCAACAGATTTATTGACCAGAACACAGGAACAACACAAAGGTAATTTGCAGAGTCCCAAAATAAGTCCACAGGAAACTGATTCGGGGGCACCTCCCGACAATCCTTGTGCCAGATCACAAAACCATAGTCCTTTTAGAGTCCCAGAAATCCGCCATGATCACACTAAGGCCGAGGCTTCCTCAGACAGCCTCGCCCTTCTCTTTCAGCATCCAACTCACATCTGACTGAGTTGCATAGGGATCTAGTGTCTCTGCTCCTGGATCAGCCCATGTGTGTAGTGGAGGAGGGTTCCACTCCTCCTATGCAATGGTTTGGCCCACAGCAAGGCACCGCTGTGTCTACGAGGATGTGTATTGTGAGTCCTCCCCCTGCTGAGGAGAACAATGGTGATTCCCCTAGCTGTGTTGACCCAAGCCTGAATTCAATTATGGTCTAGATACACAAGTCTTGTGGAAAGGAGACAGGTTACTTACATAATTACATTATAGTCCCAGAGACACAGGCAATGGGGGAAGGAAACATATTGTTACAGGTACACACAAGACATTGCAAAGTATTGGGGAAAAATACATATCATGACAGCTGGATAATACAGATATATACAGAGTAATATACAGAGATTACTGCCAGAGGTGCAGATACAGGGAGGGCACAGGATGGGACAGCAGTCAGCTGGATAATACAGATATATACAGAGTAATATCCAAAGATTACAGCCAGGGGTGCAGATACAGGGGGGCACAGGATGGGACAGCAGTCAGCTGGATAATACAGATATATACAGAGATTACAGCCAGAGGTGCAGATACAGGGAGGGCACAGGATGGGACAGCAGTCAGCTGGATAATACAGATATATACAGAGTAATATACAGAGATTACTGCCAGAGGTGCAGATACAGGGAGGGCACAGGATGGGACAGCAGTCAGATGGATAATACAGATATATACAGAGTAATATACAGAGATTACAGCCAGAGGTGCAGATACAGGGGGGCACAGAATGGGACAGCAGTCAGCTGGATAATACAGATATATACAGAGATTACAGCCAGAGGTGCAGATACAGGGGGGCACAGGATGGGACAGCAGTCAGCTGGATAATACAGATATATACAGAGTAATATACAGAGATTACAGCCAGAGGTGCAGATACAGGGAGGGCACAGGATGGGACAGCAGTCAGCTGGATAATACAGATATATACAGAGTAATATACAGAGATTACAGCCAGAGGTGCAGATACAGGGAGGGCACAGGATGGGACAGCAGTCAGCTGGATAATACAGATATATATACAGAGTAATATCCAAAGATTACAGCCAGAGGTGCAGATACAGGGGGGCACAGGATGGGACAGCAGTCAGCTGGATAATACAGATATATACAGAGTAATATACAGAGATTACAGCCAGAGGTGCAGATACAGGGAGGGCACAGGATGGGACAGCAGTCAGCTGGATAATACAGATATATACAGAGTAATATACAGAGATTACAGCCAGAGGTGCAGATACAGGGAGGGCACAGGATGGGGCAGCAGTCAGCTGGATAATACAGATATATACAGAGTATTATACAGAGATTACAGCCAGAGGTGCAGATACAGGGAGGGCACAGGATGGGACAGCAGTCAGCTGGATAGTACAGATATATATATACAGAGTAATATCCAGAGATTACAGCCAGAGGTGCAGATACAGGGAGGGCACAGGATGGGACAGCAGTCAGCTGGATAATACAAATATATACAGAGTAATATACAGAGATTACAGCCAGAGGTGCAGATACAGGGAGGGCACAGGATGGGGCAGCAGTCAGCTGGATAATACAGATATATACAGAGTATTATACAGAGATTACAGCCAGAGGTGCAGATACAGGGAGGGCACAGGATGGGGCAGCAGTCAGCTGGATAATACAGATATACACTCACTGGCCACTTTATTAGGTACACCTGTCCAACTGTGTGTTAAGACTTAATTTCTAATCAGCCAATCACATGGCGGCAACTCAGTGCATTTAGGCATGTAGACATGGTCAAGACAATCTCCTGCAGTTCAAACCGAGCATCAGTATGGGGAAGAAAGGTGATTTGAGTGCCTTTGAACGTGGCATGATTGTTGGTGCCAGAAGGGCTGGTCTGAGAATTTCAGAAACTGCTGATCTACTGGGATTTTCACGCACAACCATCTCTAGGGTTTACAGAGAATGGTCCGAAAAAGAAAAAAAATCCAGTGAGCGGCAGTTCTGTGGCCGGAAATGCCATGTTGATGCCAGAGGTCAGAGGAGAATGGGCAGACTGGTTCGAGCTGATAGAAAGGCAACAGTGACTCAAATTGCCACCCGTTACAACCAAGGTAGGCAGAAGAGCATCTCTGAACGCACAGTGCGTCGAACTTTGAGGCAGATGGGCTACAGCAGCAGAAGGCCACACTGGGTACCACTCCTCTCAGCTAAGAACAGGAAACTGAGGCTACAATTTGCACAAGCTCATCGAAATTGGACAGTAGAAGATTGGAAAAACGTTGCCTGGTCTGATGAGTCTCGATTTCTGCTGCGACATTCGGATGGTAGGGTCAGAATTTGGCGTAAACAACATGAAAGCATGGATCCATCCTGCCTTGTATCAACGGTTCAGGCTGGTGGTGGTGGTGTCATGGTGTGGGGAATTTTTTCTGGGCACTCTTTGGGCCCCTTGGTACCAATTGAGCATCGTTGCAACGCCACAGCCTACCTGAGTATTGTTGCTGACCATGTCCATCCCTTTATGACCACAATGTACCCAACATCTGATGGCTACTTTCAGCAGGATAATGCGCCATGTCATAAAGCTCGAATCATCTCAGATTGGTTTCTTGAACATGACAATGAGTTTACTGTACTCAAATGGCCTCCTCAGTCACCAGATCTCAATCCAATAGAGCATCTATGGGATGTGGTGGAACAGGAGATTCGCATCAGGGATGTGCAGCCGACAAATCTGCGCCAACTGTGTGATGCCATCATGTCAATATGGTCCAAAATCTCTGAGGAATGCTTCCAGCACCTTGTTGAATCTCTGCCACGAAGAATTGAGGCAGTTCTGAAGGCAAAAGGGGGTCCAACCCCTTACTAGCATGGTGTACCTAATAAAGTGGCCAGTGAGTGTATATACAGAGTAATATCCAGAGATTACAGCCAGAGGTGCAGATACAGGGAGGGCACAGGATGGGACAGCAGTCAGCTGGATAATACAGATATATACAGAGTAATATACTGACATTACAGCCAGAGGTGCAGATACAGGGAGGGCACAGGATGGGACAGCAGTCAGCTGGATAATACAGATATATACAGAGTAATATACAGAGATTACAGCCAGAGGTGCAGATACAGGGAGGGCACAGGAAGGGGCAGTATTCTGCTGGATAATACTGATATATACAGAGTAATATACAGAGATTACAGCCAGAGGTACAGATACAGGGAGGGCACAGGATGGGGCAGCAGTCAGCTGGATAATATAGATATATACAGAGTAATATACAGAGATTACAGCCAGAGGTGCAGATACAGGGAGGGCACAGGATGGGACAGCAGTCAGCTGGATAATACAGATATATACAGAGTAATATACAGAGATTACAGCCAGAGGTGCAGATACAGGGAGGGCACAGGATGGGGCAGCAGTCAGCTGGATAATATAGATATATACAGAGTAATATACAGAGATTACAGCCAGAGGTGCAGATACAGGGAGGGCACAGGATGGGGCAGCAGTCAGCTGGATAATACAGATATATACAGAGTAATATACAGAGATTACAGCCAGAGGTGCAGATCCAGGGAGGACACAAGATGGGGCAGCAGTCAGCTGGATAATACAGATATATACAGAGTAATATACAGAGATTACAGCCAGAGGTGCAGATACAGGGAGGGCACAGGATGGGGCAGCAGTCAGCCGGATAATACAGATATATACAGAGTAATATCCAGAGATTACAGCCAGAGGTGCAGATACAGGGAAGGCAGAGGATGGGGCAGCAGTCAGCCGGATAATACAGATATATACAGAGTAATATACAGAGATTACAGTCAGAGGTGCAGATACAGGGAGGGCACAGGATGGGGCAGCAGTCAGCTGGATAATACAGATATATACAGAGTAATATACAGAGATTACAGCCAGAGGTGCAGATACAGGGAGGGCACAGGATGGGACAGCAGTCAGCTGGATAATACAGATATATACAGAGATTACAGCCAGAGGTACAGATACAGGGAGGGCACAGGATGGGGCAGCAGTCAGCTGGATAATACAGATACAGTGCCTACAAGTAGTATTCAACCCCCTACAGATTTAGCAGGTTTACACATTCGGAATTAACTTGGCATTGTGACATTTGGACTGTAGATCAGCCTGGAAGTGTGAAATGCACTGCAGCAAAAAAGAATGTTATTTATTTGTTTTTTTTTTTAAATTGTGAAAAGTTTATTCAGAGGGTCATTTATTATTCAACCCCTCAAACCACCAGAATTCTGTTTGGCTCCCCTAAAGTATTAAGAAGTATTTCAGGCACAAAGAACAATGAGCTTCACATGTTTGGATTAATCATCTCTTTTTCCAGCCTTTTCTGACTATTTAAGACCCTCCCCAAACTTGTGAACAGCACTCATACATGGTCAACATGGGAAAGACAAAGGAGCATTCCAAGGCCATCAGAGACAAGATCGTGGAGGGTCACAAGGCTGGCAAGGGGTACAAAACCCTTTCCAAGGAGTTGGGCCTACCTGTCTCCACTGTTGGGAGCATCATCCGGAAGTGGAAGGCTTATGGAACTACTGTTAGCCTTCCACGGCCTGGACAGCCTTTGAATGTTTCCTCCCGTGCGGAGGCCAGGCTTGTCCAAAGAGTCAAGGCTAACCCAAGGACAACAAGGAAGGAGCTCCGGGAAGATCTCATGGCAGTGGGGACATTGGTTTCAGTCAATACCATAAGTAACGTACTCCACCGCAATGGTCTCCGTTCCAGACGAGCCCGTAAGGTACCTTTACTTTCAAAGCGTCATGTCAAGGCTCGTCTGCAGTTTGCTCATGATCACTTGGAGGACTCTGAGACAGACTGGTTCAAGGTTCTCTGGTCTGATGAGACCAAGATCGAGATCTTTGGTGCCAACCACACGTGACGTTTGGAGACTGGATGGCACTGCATACGACCCCAAGAATACCATCCCTACAGTCAAGCATGGTGGTGGCAGCATCATGCTGTGGGGCTGTTTCTCAGCCAAGGGGCCTGGCCATCTGGTCCGCATCCATGGGAAGATGGATAGCATGGCCTACCTGGAGATTTTGGCCAAGAACCTCCGCTCCTCCATCAAGGATCTTAAGATGGGTCGTCATTTCATCTTTCATCAAGACAACGACCCAAAGCACACAGTCAAGAAAACCAAGGCCTGGTTCAAGAGGCAAAAAATCAAGGTGTTGGAGTGGCCTAGTCAGTCTCCTGACCTTAACCCAATTGAAAACTTGTGGAAGGAGCTCAAGATTAAAGTCCACATGAGACACCCAAAGAACCTAGATAACTTGTAGAAGATCTGCATGGAGGAGTGGGCCAAGATAACTCCAGAGACCTGTGCCGGCCTGATCAGGTCTTATAAAAGACGATTATTAGCTGTAACTGCAAACAAGGGTTATTCCACAAAATATTAAACCTAGGGGTTGAATAATAATTGACCCACACTTGTATGTTTAAAATTTATTAAAATTTAACTGAGCAACATAACTTTTTGGTTTGTAAGATTTATGCATCTGTTAATAAATCCTGCTCTTGTGTGAAGTTTGAAGGCTCTAACTTATTTGCAACTTATCAAACCTGCTAAATCTGCAGGGGGTTGAATACTACTTGTAGGCACTGTATATACAGAGTAATATACAGAGATTACAGCCAGAGGTGCAGATACAGGGAGGACACAAGATGGGACAGCAGTCAGCCGGATAATAGATATATACAGAGTAATATCCAGAGATTACAGCCAGAGGTGCAGATACAGGGAAGACAGAGGATGGGGCAGCAGTCAGCTGGATAATACAGATATATACAAAGTAATATACAGAGATTACAGCCAGAGGTGCAGATACAGGGAAGGCAGAGGATGGGGAAGCAGTCAGCTGGATAATACAGATATATACAGAGTAATATACAGAGATTACAGCCAGAGGTGCAGATACAGGGAAGGCAGAGGATGGGGAAGCAGTCAGCTGGATAATACAGATATATACAGAGTAATATACAGAGATTACAGCCAGAGGTGCAGATACAGGGAGGGCACAGGATGGGGCAGGAGTCAGCTGGATAATACAGATATATACAGAGATTACAGCCAGAGGTGCAGATACAGGGAGGGCACAGGATGGGGCAGCAGTCAGCTGGATAATACAGATATATACAGAGTAATATCCAGAGAATACAGCCAGAGGTGCAGATACAGGGAGGGCACAGGATGGGGCAGCAGTCAGCTGGATAATACATATATATACAGAGTAATATCCAGAGAATACAGCCAGAGGTGCAGATACAGGGAAGGCACAGGATGGGGCAGCAGTCAGCTGGATAATACAGATATATACAGAGTAATATACAGAGATTACAGTCAGAGGTGCAGATACAGGGAGGGCACAGGATGGGGCAGCAGTCAGCTGGATAATACAGATATATACAGAGTAATATCCAGAGAATACAGCCAGAGGTGCAGATACAGGGAGGGCACAGGATGGGGCAGCAGTCAGCTGGATAATACAGATATATACAGAGTAATATACAGAGGTTACAGCCAGAGGTGCAGATACAGGGAGGGCACAGGATGGGACAGCAGTCAGCTGGATAATACAGATATATACAGAGTAATATCCAGAGAATACAGCCAGAGGTGCAGATACAGGGAAGGCACAGGATGGGGCAGCAGTCAGCTGGATAATACAGATATATACAGAGTAATATCCAGAGAATACAGCCAGAGGTGCAGATACAGGGAGGGCACAGGATGGGGCAGCAGTCAGCTGGATAATACAGATATATACAGAGTAATATCCAGAGAATACAGCCAGAGGTGCAGATACAGGGAGGGCACAGGATGGGGCAGCAGTCAGCTGGATAATACAGATATATACAGAGTAATATACAGAGGTTACAGCCAGAGGTGCAGATACAGGGAGGGCACAGGATGGGACAGCAGTCAGCTGGATAATACAGATATATACAGAGATTACAGCCAGAGGCGCAGATACAGGGAGGGCACAGGATGGGACAGCAGTCAGCTGGATAATACAGATATATACAGAGTAATATACAGAGATTACAGCCAGAGGTGCAGATACAGGGAGGGCACAGGATGGGGCAGCAGTCACCTGGATAATACAGATATATACAGAGTAATATACAGAGATTACAGCCAGAGGTGCAGATACAGGGACTGCACAGGATGGGACAGCAGTCAGCTGGATAATACAGATATATACAGAGTAATATACAGAGATTACAGCCAGAGGTGCAGATACAGGGAGGGCACAGGATGGGGCAGCAGTCAGCTGGATAATACAGATATATACAGAGTAATATACAGAGATTACAGCCAGAGGTGCAGATACAGGGAGGGCACAGGATGGGGCAGCAGTCAGCTGGATAATACAGATATATACAGAGTAATATACAGAGATTACAGCCAGAGGTGCAGATACAGGGAGGGCACAGGATGGGGCAGCAGTCAGCTGGATAATACAGATATATACAGAGTAATATACAGAGATTACAGCCAGAGGTGCAGATACAGGGAGGGCACAGGATGGGACAGCAGTCAGCTGGATAATACAGATATATACAGAGTAATATACAGAGATTACAGCCAGAGGTGCAGATACAGGGAGGGCACAGGATGGGGCAGCAGTCAGCTGGATAATACAGATATATACAGAGTAATATACAGAGATTACAGCCAGAGGTGCAGATACAGGGAGGGCACAGGATGGGGCAGCAGTCAGCTTGATAATACAGATATATACAGAGTAATATACAGAGATTACAGCCAGAGGTGCAGATACAGGGAGGGCACAGGATGGGGCTGCAGTCAGCTGGATAATACAGATATATACAGAGTAATATACAGAGATTACAGCCAGAGGTGCAGATACAGGGAGGGCACAGGATGGGGCAGCAGTCAGCTGGATAATACAGATATATACAGAGTAACATACAGAGATTACAGCCAGAGGTGCAGATACAGGGAGGGCGCAGGATGGGGCAGCAGTCAGCTGGATAATACAGATATATACAGAGTAATATACAGAGATTACAGCCAGAGGTGCAGATACAGGGAGGGCACAGGATGGGACAGCAGTCAGCTGGATAATACAGATATATACAGAGTAACATACAGAGATTACAGCCAGAGGTGCAGATACAGGGAGGGCACAGGATGGGACAGCAGTCAGCTGGATAATACAGATATATACAGAGTAACATACAGAGATTACAGCCAGAGGTGCAGATACAGGGAGGGCACAGGATGGGGCAGCAGTCAGCTGGATAATACAGATATATACAGAGTAATATATAGAGATTACAGCCAGAGGTGCAGATACAGGGAGGGCACAGGATGGGACAGCAGTCAGCTGGATAATACAGATATATACAGAGTAATATACAGAGATTACAGCCAGAGGTGCAGATACAGGGAGGGCACAGGATGGGGCAGCAGTCAGCTGGATAATACAGATATATACAGAGTAATATACAGAGATTACAGCCAGAGGTGCAGATACAGGGAGGGCACAGGATGGGACAGCAGTCAGCTGGATAATACAGATATATACAGAGTAATATACAGAGATTACAATCAGAGGTGCAGATACAGGGGGGCACAGGATGGGACAGCAGTCAGCTGGATAATACAGATATATACAGAGTAATATACAGAGATTACTGCCAGAGGTGCAGATACAGGGAGGGCACAGGATGGGGCAGCAGTCAGCTGGATAATACAGATATATACAGAGTAATATACAGAGATTACAGCCAGAGGTGCAGATACAGGGAGGTCACAGGATGGGGCAGCAGTCAGCTGGATAATACAGATATATACAGAGTAATATACAGAGATTACAGCCAGAGTTGCAGATACAGGGAGGGCACAGGATGGGACAGCAGTCAGCTGGATAATACAGATATATACAGAGTAATATCCAGAGATTACAGCCAGAGGTGCAGCTACAGGGAGGGCACAGGATGAGGCAGCAGTCAGCTGGATAATACAGATATATACAGAGTAATATCCAGAGATTACAGCCAGAGTTGCAGATACAGGGAGGGCACAGGATGGGACAGCAGTCAGCTGGATAATACAGATATATCCAGAGATTACAGCCAGAGGTGCAGCTACAGGGAGGGCACAGGATGGGACAGCAGTCAGCTGGATAATACAGATATATACAGAGATTACAGCCAGAGGTGCAGATACAGGGAGGGCACAGGATGGGACAGCAGTCAGCTGGATAATACAGATATATACAGAGTAATATACAGAGATTACAGCCAGAGGTGCAGATACAGGGAGGGCACAGGATGGGGCAGCAGTCAGCTGGATAATACAGATATATACAGAGTAATATACAGAGATTACAGCCAGAGGTGCAGATACAGGGAGGGCACAGGATGGGGCAGCAGTCAGCTGGATAATACAGATATATACAGAGTAATATACAGAGATTACAGCCAGAGGTACAGATACAGGGAGGGCACAGGATGGGGCAGCAGTCAGCTGGATAATACAGATATATACAGAGTAATATACAGAGATTACAGCCAGAGGTGCAGATACAGGGAGGGCACAGGATGGGACAGCAGTCAGCTGGATAATACAGATATATACAGAGTAATATACAGAGATTACAGCCAGAGGTGCAGATACAGGGAGGGCACAGGATGGGGCAGCAGTCAGCTGGATAATACAGATATATACAGAGTAATATACAGAGATTACAGCCAGAGGTGCAGATACAGGGAGGGCACAGGATGGGACAGCAGTCAGCTGGATAATACAGATATATACAGAGTAATATACAGAGATTACAGCCAGAGGTGCAGATACAGGGAGGGCACAGGATGGGACAGCAGTCAGCTGGATAATACAGATATATACAGAGTAATATCCAGAGATTACAGCCAGAGGTGCAGATACAGGGAGGGCACAGGATGGGACAGCAGTCAGCTGGATGTGGCACCTTCTTAGTTTCTGGTCCTTCTCCACACGTGACGTGATGCGGCTTCCATGGCACAACAGTGACAAAGGCTAAACGTGTGTAGCTAGCTTTTAACCCCTAGCTCTCCCTCCCATATTTGCCACTGGCACTCTGGGTTGGACTGAATTCTCCTCCCTTGATCTCCTAGTTGAAATAATTCCCAATATCTAGGATGGGTACTAATTTCTTAGTGGGAGGTCCAAACGGGACGACTGACGTCTCAACTGGTTCGTTGGGGCTGGACCGATATGGAGAGTCCAAACTTGGGTCGGCTATGTGGTTCTGGTGAGCCTGTCTCGATAATCATTATCCGAGTATCGCTAGAGAAAGATGAGATGCAGGGGTGCGTGCGGAGGGCTCCCAGGGTTTTGGTGGTATATTGGACTTAACCCTGAGGAGCACGGTACTCTCATAATTCATCTCTAGATGTCGGTGGCGTTTAGAGCTTCCATTGATAGCTATTTTTGGCCGCCTTGCACAAAGACACTAGGGGGTCCCAGCTCTTTCCCCGTCGCCTTAATTAACAGGTGGCCTTTAATTCTCTTGCCATATGGCAAAGTTCTGTTCTTTTGGGAATTGTGTACTTATCCCAAGGGTGGGTGCCACAACCCTGCTGTAAAGGGAGATCTCTGGATAATCTATGGGGCTTGAATTAATAAAACCAAAATGGGATCTCCCTCGTCCCTCACAGCAACTTTAAAGGAGCTGCAGGAATTTGTGGCCAGTCCTGCTTGTGTCCAGCATGTGACGACAATCTCCCATATTCTTCATATGTCCGGACTGTTGGGTGGGAAGATGGAGCCTTTTCTTGCAAAAAAAAGCATCGAGGCTGGCTATGTTCTGCAAAACCTCCATCACGTCAGCCATAAGAGGGGGACGTGTTCTGTCTGATAATGCCGAGGGGGATCTTTGTGGCCATAATTCCACAAGACACAAAGCCAACACCGAGCATCACCAGAAGATCCCCATCCTCACAATGACGCAGGGTGAAGGCAGCATTGTGCTTTGGGGAAGTTTTCTGCAGCTAGAACTGGGGCTTTAGATAAGAGGAGGGGATTATGGACAGTCCAGATATCAGACAATTTTACATGAGACTCCTCCGAATTCAGCTGAAAAACTGGAGATGAGGAGGAATTTCGCCTTTCAGCAGACAACTCTAAACGACCTCCAAATCCCCCAAAAAACTGCTTCACCAAAAGAAGATGGATGTTCTGGAACGGCTGAGCCCAGACCTGAAACCTAGGGGCAATCTGTGGTGACCTGAAGAGGGCACTGTACACAGGGGATGCCCCCGTAATCTGACAGATGTGGGGCTACTGCAAGGAGGAACTGGCAAAGTTTCTAACTCTAGTTGTGCCACGCTGATAGACCCCCCATCCCAAGACTGAACGCTGGCACAAATTCAAAAGGGTCTCCATCAAAATATTAGGGTAAGGTTGTGTAGACTTATGCAACCTCATAGTTTTTATTCTCCCCCCCCCCCCCCCCCGAGTTTTTCCTTGTATGTGTGTATATATGTTAAGAGGTTTGAGTTCGGAACTCTGAAATCTGTACCTCGCTCCCTCAGGTGCTGGAGACCAGAGTCTTTTCACTGCAGTTTATTCCACCCTGACACAGCAGCTGCCACGAGACGCGATGGAGTGGAGGAGGTGAGAGTGCTGCCATTTATTGTCAGTTTCCAAGCTGTTTGTATCGGGGTCAATCTCATCCATATTGTAAGTGTATGTAGTCTTGGAGCCCCAAGGTGTGGAGCTAGAGGTGGGCTTGGTGTACAAAGTTTGGTTTGGGGTTGGGTGGTGGTCCCAGGGTGCCGGAGGTTTTGGCACAGGGGGCAGTCCCAGGGATGCAGGGTATGGGGCAGGTGGTGGTCCCCGTTTACAAGGTTTGCATTTGAGTGGTTGTTCCAGGGCGTTGCAAGGTTTGGCATGGGTGACAGTCCCGGGTCTACAGGGTTTGGGGCAGGTGGCGGTCTCTGGGCATTAGGGTAATTGTAGGTAATAATTTCTTCTCCTCTCCAGGGCTTATGGCCGTGCTCCAAAGATGATCCACCTGGAGTCCAACTTTGTCCAGTTTAAAGAAGAACTTCTGCCTAAAGAAGGGAACAAAGCTCTGCTGACCTTCCCTTTCCTACACATCTACTGGACCGAGTGCTGTGTCAGTATTCTCAACTCCCTCTGTGGCGGGTGACTGGGGTCACTGGACAAAGTGTAAAGGGCTTCCCAGTAATGAGGAGACCCCAAACACAAGGGGTCAGTGTACTATTGTGATGCCACACTCTTAACTGTAGCCCTGGCATTATGGTGTGCCCCGCCCTCTAGCCGCACAGTCTGGGGTGCCCCGCCCTCTAGCCGCACAGTCTGGGGTGCCCCGCCCTCTAGCCGCACAGTCTGGGGTGCCCCGCCCTCTAGCCGCACAGTCTGGGGTGCCCCGCCCTCTAGCCGCACAGTCTGGGGTGCCCCGCCCTCTAGCCGCACAGTCTGGGGTGCCCCGCCCTCTAGCCGCACAGTGTTTTTGTGACTCCCTGACAAGTCCCCCTAGCGAAACACAAGTGACACTGTACAATATTGTGGTCACTATTTCCTAGATGCCCGATGACCTGCAGATCTGTTATTCTGTCAGGTCTGTTAGATAGTATTAGGTGTAAAGTGCTGCTCCTCTGGTCGGATTCTGCACCAATAGTAAAAGATAATTATTCTTGATTATTGGCAGAAACCTGTTGCCTTTATGGGGCAGAAAGAAAGGGGCGGCGGGTGGTTGTCCCGGGAGCTCTGCGCGTGAGGAGCGGCGGGCAGTTGTCCCGGGAGCTTTGTGCGAGAGGGGCGGCGGGCGGGTGTCCCGGGAGCTCTGCGTGTAACGGGCGGCGGGCGGGTGTCCCGGGAGCTATGCGTGTAACGGGCGGTGGGGAGGTCAAGGATGTCTGTACATAAGATGCAGTACAGTATGGCTGCGGTGTCCAGAGAGCATTTCCCACAGGCGGGGGAGGTGCGGGATACTGCAGGCGTAGTGGGTTTGGAGATTCCCACAGGATCTGGTGCAGTGTCGTGAGGTCGGAGGGAGGGCTTGGTATTTGACGTCCAAGTCTGATGATGTCTTGTGTTATATATGAAGCGTATTAGAGTTTCAGCCTGAATGTAGCCGGAGTTACCGAGGTGAGAGGACTCCACACTGTGCACCCCCATCTATAGGGGTCAGCTGCGGTGTTGTATGGTGGATGAGATGTTACATATGAGGTGTGTACAGTAGACAGTATTACTAAGCAGCTGGTGATCAGTCCTGTGTGTATGAGGCTGTGCTGGTGGATGAGATGTTACATATGAGGTGTGTACAGTAGACAGTATTACTAAGCAGCTGGTGATCAGTCCTGTGTGTATGAGGCTGTGCTGGTGGATGAGATGTTACATATGAGGTATGTACAGTAGACAGTATTACTAAGCAGCTGGTGATCAGTCCTGTGTGTATGGGGCTGTGCTGGTGGATGAGATGTTACATATGAGGTGTGTACAGTAGACAGTATTACTAAGCAGCTGGTGATCAGTCCTGTGTGTATGAGGCTGTGCTGGTGGATGAGATGTTACATATGAGGTGTGTACAGTAGACAGTATTACTAAGCAGCTGGTGATCAGTCCTGTGTGTATGGGGCTGTGCTGGTGGATGAGATGTTACATATGAGGTGTGTACAGTAGACAGTATTACTAAGCAGCTGGTGATCAGTCCTGTGTGTATGGGGCTGTGCTGGTGGATGGGATGTTACATATGAGGTGTGTACAGTAGACAGTATTACTAAGCAGCTGGTGATCAGTCCTGTGTGTATGAGGCTGTGCTGGTGGATGAGATGTTACATATGAGGTATGTACAGTAGACAGTATTACTAAGCAGCTGGTGATCAGTCCTGTGTGTATGGGGCTGTGCTGGTGGATGAGATGTTACATATGAGGTGTGTACAGTAGACAGTATTACTAAGCAGCTGGTGATCAGTCCTGTGTGTATGGGGCTGTGCTGGTGGATGAGATGTTACATATGAGGTGTGTACAGTAGACAGTATTACTAAGCAGCTGGTGATCAGTCCTGTGTGTATGGGGCTGTGCTGGTGGATGAGATGTTACATATGAGGTGTGTACAGTAGACAGTATTACTAAGCAGCTGGTGATCAGTCCTGTGTGTATGGGGCTGTGCTGGTGGATGGGATGTTACATATGAGGTGTGTACAGTAGACAGTATTACTAAGCAGCTGGTGATCAGTCCTGTGTGTATGAGGCTGTGCTGGTGGATGAGATGTTACATATGAGGTGTGTACAGTAGACAGTATTACTAAGCAGCTGGTGATCAGTCCTGTGTGTATGAGGCTGTGCTGGTGGATGAGATGTTACATATGAGGTGTGTACAGTAGACAGTATTACTAAGCAGCTGGTGATCAGTCCTGTGTGTATGGGGCTGTGCTGGTGGATGAGATGTTACATATGAGGTGTGTACAGTAGACAGTATTACTAAGCAGCTGGTGATCAGTCCTGTGTGTATGGGGCTGTGCTGGTGGATGGGATGTTACATATGAGGTGTGTACAGTAGACAGTATTACTAAGCAGCTGGTGATCAGTCCTGTGTGTATGAGGCTGTGCTGGTGGATGAGATGTTACATATGAGGTATGTACAGTAGACAGTATTACTAAGCAGCTGGTGATCAGTCCTGTGTGTATGGGGCTGTGCTGGTGGATGAGATGTTACATATGAGGTGTGTACAGTAGACAGTATTACTAAGCAGCTGGTGATCAGTCCTGTGTGTATGGGGCTGTGCTGGTGGATGAGATGTTACATATGAGGTATGTACAGTAGACAGTATTACTAAGCAGCTGGTGATCAGTCCTGTGTGTATGGGGCTGTGCTGGTGGATGAGATGTTACATATGAGGTGTGTACAGTAGACAGTATTACTAAGCAGCTGGTGATCAGTCCTGTGTGTATGGGGCTGTGCTGGTGGATGGGATGTTACATATGAGGTGTGTACAGTAGACAGTATTACTAAGCAGCTGGTGATCAGTCCTGTGTGTATGAGGCTGTGCTGGTGGATGAGATGTTACATATGAGGTGTGTACAGTAGACAGTATTACTAAGCAGCTGGTGATCAGTCCTGTGTGTATGAGGCTGTGCTGGTGGATGAGATGTTACATATGAGGTGTGTACAGTAGACAGTATTACTAAGCAGCTGGTGATCAGTCCTGTGTGTATGAGGCTGTGCTGGTGGATGAGATGTTACATATGAGGTGTGTACAGTAGACAGTATTACTAAGCAGCTGGTGATCAGTCCTGTGTGTATGAGGCTGTGCTGGTGGATGAGATGTTACATATGAGGTATGTACAGTAGACAGTATTACTAAGCAGCTGGTGATCAGTCCTGTGTGTATGGGGCTGTGCTGGTGGATGAGATGTTACATATGAGGTGTGTACAGTAGACAGTATTACTAAGCAGCTGGTGATCAGTTGGTGATCAGTCCTGTGTGTATGAGGCTGTGCTGGTGGATGAGATGTTACATATGAGGTGTGTACAGTAGACAGTATTACTAAGCAGCTGGTGATCAGTCCTGTGTGTATGGGGCTGTGCTGGTGGATGAGATGTTACATATGAGGTGTGTACAGTAGACAGTATTACTAAGCAGCTGGTGATCAGTCCTGTGTGTATGGGGCTGTGCTGGTGGATGAGATGTTACATATGAGGTGTGTACAGTAGACAGTATTACTAAGCAGCTGGTGATCAGTCCTGTGTGTATGAGGCTTGTGCTGGTGGATGAGATGTTACATATGAGGTGTGTACAGTAGACAGTATTACTAAGCAGCTGGTGATCAGTCCTGTGTGTATGAGGCTGTGCTGGTGGATGAGATGTTACATATGAGGTGTGTACAGTAGACAGTATTACTAAGCAGCTGGTGATCAGTCCTGTGTGTATGAGGCTGTGCTGGTGGATGAGATGTTACATATGAGGTGTGTACAGTAGACAGTATTACTAAGCAGCTGGTGATCAGTCCTGTGTGTATGAGGCTGTGCTGGTGGATGGGATGTTACATATGAGGTATGTACAGTAGACAGTATTACTAAGCAGCTGGTGATCAGTCCTGTGTGTATGAGGCTGTGCTGGTGGATGGGATGTTACATATGAGGTGTGTACAGTAGACAGTATTACTAAGCAGCTGGTGATCAGTCCTGTGTGTATGAGGCTGTGCTGGTATATGAGGTGTGTACAGTAGACAGTATTACTAAGCAGCTGGTGATCAGTCCTGTGTGTATGGGGCTGTGCTGGTGGATGAGATGTTACATATGAGGTGTGTACAGTAGACAGTATTACTAAGCAGCTGGTGATCAGTCCTGTGTGTATGGGCTGTGCTGGTGGATGAGATGTTACATATGAGGTGTGTACAGTAGACAGTATTACTAAGCAGCTGGTGATCAGTCCTGTGTGTATGAGGCTGTGCTGGTGGATGAGATGTTACATATGAGGTGTGTACAGTAGACAGTATTACTAAGCAGCTGGTGATCTGTCCTGTGTGTATGAGGCTGTGCTGGTGGATGAGATGTTACATATGAGGTGTGTACAGTAGACAGTATTACTAAGCAGCTGGTGATCAGTCCTGTGTGTATGGGGCTGTGCTGGTGGATGAGATGTTACATATGAGGTGTGTACAGTAGACAGTATTACTAAGCAGCTGGTGATCAGTCCTGTGTGTATGGGGCTGTGCTGGTGGATGAGATGTTACATATGAGGTATGTACAGTAGACAGTATTACTAAGCAGCTGGTGATCAGTCCTGTGTGTATGAGGCTGTGCTGGTGGATGAGATGTTACATATGAGGTGTGTACAGTAGACAGTATTACTAAGCAGCTGGTGATCAGTCCTGTGTGTATGAGGCTGTGCTGGTGGATGAGATGTTACATATGAGGTGTGTACAGTAGACAGTATTACTAAGCAGCTGGTGATCAGTCCTGTGTGTATGAGGCTGTGCTGGTGGATGAGATGTTACATATGAGGTGTGTACAGTAGACAGTATTACTAAGCAGCTGGTGATCAGTCCTGTGTGTATGAGGCTGTGCTGGTGGATGGGATGTTACATATGAGGTATGTACAGTAGACAGTATTACTAAGCAGCTGGTGATCAGTCCTGTGTGTATGAGGCTGTGCTGGTGGATGGGATGTTACATATGAGGTGTGTACAGTAGACAGTATTACTAAGCAGCTGGTGATCAGTCCTGTGTGTATGAGGCTGTGCTGGTGGATGGATGTTACATATGAGGTGTGTACAGTAGACAGTATTACTAAGCAGCTGGTGATCAGTCCTGTGTGTATGAGGCTGTGCTGGTGGATGAGATGTTACATATGAGGTGTGTACAGTAGACAGTATTACTAAGCAGCTGGTGATCAGTCCTGTGTGTATGAGGCTGTGCTGGTGGATGAGATGTTACATATGAGGTGTGTACAGTAGACAGTATTACTAAGCAGCTGGTGATCAGTCCTGTGTGTATGAGGCTGTGCTGGTGGATGAGATGTTACATATGAGGTGTGTACAGTAGACAGTATTACTAAGCAGCTGGTGATCAGTCCTGTGTGTATGAGGCTGTGCTGGTGGATGAGATGTTACATATGAGGTGTGTACAGTAGACAGTATTACTAAGCAGCTGGTGATCAGTCCTGTGTGTATGAGGCTGTGCTGGTGGATGAGATGTTACATATGAGGTGTGTACAGTAGACAGTATTACTAAGCAGCTGGTGATCAGTCCTGTGTGTATGAGGCTGTGCTGGTGGATGAGATGTTACATATGAGGTATGTACAGTAGACAGTATTACTAAGCAGCTGGTGATCAGTCCTGTGTGTATGAGGGCTGTGCTGGAGGATGAGATGTTACATATGAGGTGTGTACAGTAGACAGTATTACTAAGCAGCTGGTGATCAGTCCTGTGTGTATGAGGCTGTGCTGGTGGATGAGATGTTACATATGAGGTATGTACAGTAGACAGTATTACTAAGCAGCTGGTGATCAGTCCTGTGTGTATGGGGCTGTGCTGGAGGATGAGATGTTACATATGAGGTGTGTACAGTAGACAGTATTACTAAGCAGCTGGTGATCAGTCCTGTGTGTATGAGGCTGTGCTGGTGGATGAGATGTTACATATGAGGTGTGTACAGTAGACAGTATTACTAAGCAGCTGGTGATCAGTCCTGTGTGTATGAGGCTGTGCTGGTGGATGAGATGTTACATATGAGGTATGTACAGTAGACAGTATTACTAAGCAGCTGGTGATCAGTCCTGTGTGTATGGGGCTGTGCTGGAGGATGAGATGTTACATATGAGGTGTGTACAGTAGACAGTATTACTAAGCAGCTGGTGATCAGTCCTGTGTGTATGAGGCTGTGCTGGTGGATGAGATGTTACATATGAGGTGTGTACAGTAGACAGTATTACTAAGCAGCTGGTGATCAGTCCTGTGTGTATGGGGCTGTGCTGGTGGATGAGATGTTACATATGAGGTGTGTACAGTAGACAGTATTACTAAGCAGCTGGTGATCAGTCCTGTGTGTATGAGGCTGTGCTGGTGGATGAGATGTTACATATGAGGTATGTACAGTAGACAGTATTACTAAGCAGCTGGTGATCAGTCCTGTGTGTATGGGCTGTGCTGGTGGATGAGATGTTACATATGAGGTGTGTACAGTAGACAGTATTACTAAGCAGCTGGTGATCAGTCCTGTGTGTATGAGGCTGTGCTGGTGGATGAGATGTTACATATGAGGTGTGTACAGTAGACAGTATTACTAAGCAGCTGGTGATCAGTCCTGTGTGTATGAGGCTGTGCTGGTGGATGAGATGTTACATATGAGGTGTGTACAGTAGACAGTATTACTAAGCAGCTGGTGATCAGTCCTGTGTGTATGAGGCTGTGCTGGTGGATGAGATGTTACATATGAGGTGTGTACAGTAGACAGTATTACTAAGCAGCTGGTGATCAGTCCTGTGTGTATGGGGCTGTGCTGGAGGATGAGATGTTACATATGAGGTGTGTACAGTAGACAGTATTACTAAGCAGCTGGTGATCAGTCCTGTGTGTATGAGGCTGTGCTGGTGGATGAGATGTTACATATGAGGTGTGTACAGTAGACAGTATTACTAAGCAGCTGGTGATCAGTCCTGTGTGTATGAGGCTGTGCTGGTGGATGAGATGTTACATATGAGGTATGTACAGTAGACAGTATTACTAAGCAGCTGGTGATCAGTCCTGTGTGTATGAGGCTGTGCTGGTGGATGAGATGTTACATATGAGGTGTGTACAGTAGACAGTATTACTAAGCAGCTGGTGATCAGTCCTGTGTGTATGAGGCTGTGCTGGTGGATGAGATGTTACATATGAGGTGTGTACAGTAGACAGTATTACTAAGCAGCTGGTGATCAGTCCTGTGTGTATGAGGCTGTGCTGGTGGATGAGATGTTACATATGAGGTGTGTACAGTAGACAGTATTACTAAGCAGCTGGTGATCAGTCCTGTGTGTATGAGGCTGTGCTGGTGGATGAGATGTTACATATGAGGTGTGTACAGTAGACAGTATTACTAAGCAGCTGGTGATCAGTCCTGTGTGTATGAGGCTGTGCTGGTGGATGAGATGTTACATATGAGGTGTGTACAGTAGACAGTATTACTAAGCAGCTGGTGATCAGTCCTGTGTGTATGAGGCTGTGCTGGTGGATGAGATGTTACATATGAGGTGTGTACAGTAGACAGTATTACTAAGCAGCTGGTGATCAGTCCTGTGTGTATGAGGCTGTGCTGGTGGATGAGATGTTACATATGAGGTGTGTACAGTAGACAGTATTACTAAGCAGCTGGTGATCAGTCCTGTGTGTATGGGGCTGTGCTGGTGGATGAGATGTTACATATGAGGTGTGTACAGTAGACAGTATTACTAAGCAGCTGGTGATCAGTCCTGTGTGTATGAGGCTGTGCTGGTGGATGAGATGTTACATATGAGGTGTGTACAGTAGACAGTATTACTAAGCAGCTGGTGATCAGTCCTGTGTGTATGGGCTGTGCTGGTGGATGAGATGTTACATATGAGGTGTGTACAGTAGACAGTATTACTAAGCAGCTGGTGATCAGTCCTGTGTGTATGAGGCTGTGCTGGTGGATGGGATGTTACATATGAGGTGTGTACAGTAGACAGTATTACTAAGCAGCTGGTGATCAGTCCTGTGTGTATGAGGCTGTGCTGGTGGATGAGATGTTACATATGAGGTGTGTACAGTAGACAGTATTACTAAGCAGCTGGTGATCAGTCCTGTGTGTATGAGGCTGTGCTGGTGGATGAGATGTTACATATGAGGTGTGTACAGTAGACAGTATTACTAAGCAGCTGGTGATCAGTCCTGTGTGTATGAGGCTGTGCTGGTGGATGAGATGTTACATATGAGGTGTGTACAGTAGACAGTATTACTAAGCAGCTGGTGATCAGTCCTGTGTGTATGAGGCTGTGCTGGTGGATGAGATGTTACATATGAGGTGTGTACAGTAGACAGTATTACTAAGCAGCTGGTGATCAGTCCTGTGTGTATGAGGCTGTGCTGGTGGATGAGATGTTACATATGAGGTGTGTACAGTAGACAGTATTACTAAGCAGCTGGTGATCAGTCCTGTGTGTATGAGGCTGTGCTGGTGGATGAGATGTTACATATGAGGTGTGTACAGTAGACAGTATTACTAAGCAGCTGGTGATCAGTCCTGTGTGTATGAGGCTGTGCTGGTGGATGAGATGTTACATATGAGGTGTGTACAGTAGACAGTATTACTAAGCAGCTGGTGATCAGTCCTGTGTGTATGAGGCTGTGCTGGTGGATGAGATGTTACATATGAGGTGTGTACAGTAGACAGTATTACTAAGCAGCTGGTGATCAGTCCTGTGTGTATGAGGCTGTGCTGGTGGATGAGATGTTACATATGAGGTGTGTACAGTAGACAGTATTACTAAGCAGCTGGTGATCAGTCCTGTGTGTATGAGGCTGTGCTGGTGGATGGATGTTACATATGAGGTGTGTACAGTAGACAGTATTACTAAGCAGCTGGTGATCAGTCCTGTGTGTATGAGGCTGTGCTGGTGGATGAGATGTTACATATGAGGTGTGTACAGTAGACAGTATTACTAAGCAGCTGGTGATCAGTCCTGTGTGTATGAGGCTGTGCTGGTGGATGAGATGTTACATATGAGGTGTGTACAGTAGACAGTATTACTAAGCAGCTGGTGATCAGTCCTGTGTGTATGAGGCTGTGCTGGTGGATGAGATGTTACATATGAGGTGTGTACAGTAGACAGTATTACTAAGCAGCTGGTGATCAGTCCTGTGTGTATGAGGCTGTGCTGGTGGATGAGATGTTACATATGAGGTGTGTACAGTAGACAGTATTACTAAGCAGCTGGTGATCAGTCCTGTGTGTATGAGGCTGTGCTGGTGGATGAGATGTTACATATGAGGTGTGTACAGTAGACAGTATTACTAAGCAGCTGGTGATCAGTCCTGTGTGTATGAGGCTGTGCTGGTGGATGAGATGTTACATATGAGGTGTGTACAGTAGACAGTATTACTAAGCAGCTGGTGATCAGTCCTGTGTGTATGAGGCTGTGCTGGTGGATGAGATGTTACATATGAGGTGTGTACAGTAGACAGTATTACTAAGCAGCTGGTGATCAGTCCTGTGTGTATGAGGCTGTGCTGGTGGATGAGATGTTACATATGAGGTGTGTACAGTAGACAGTATTACTAAGCAGCTGGTGATCAGTCCTGTGTGTATGAGGCTGTGCTGGTGGATGGATGTTACATATGAGGTGTGTACAGTAGACAGTATTACTAAGCAGCTGGTGATCAGTCCTGTGTGTATGAGGCTGTGCTGGTGGATGAGATGTTACATATGAGGTGTGTACAGTAGACAGTATTACTAAGCAGCTGGTGATCAGTCCTGTGTGTATGAGGCTGTGCTGGTGGATGAGATGTTACATATGAGGTGTGTACAGTAGACAGTATTACTAAGCAGCTGGTGATCAGTCCTGTGTGTATGAGGCTGTGCTGGTGGATGAGATGTTACATATGAGGTGTGTACAGTAGACAGTATTACTAAGCAGCTGGTGATCAGTCCTGTGTGTATGAGGCTGTGCTGGTGGATGAGATGTTACATATGAGGTGTGTACAGTAGACAGTATTACTAAGCAGCTGGTGATCAGTCCTGTGTGTATGAGGCTGTGCTGGTGGATGAGATGTTACATATGAGGTGTGTACAGTAGACAGTATTACTAAGCAGCTGGTGATCAGTCCTGTGTGTATGAGGCTGTGCTGGTGGATGAGATGTTACATATGAGGTGTGTACAGTAGACAGTATTACTAAGCAGCTGGTGATCAGTCCTGTGTGTATGAGGCTGTGCTGGTGGATGAGATGTTACATATGAGGTGTGTACAGTAGACAGTATTACTAAGCAGCTGGTGATCAGTCCTGTGTGTATGAGGCTGTGCTGGTGGATGAGATGTTACATATGAGGTGTGTACAGTAGACAGTATTACTAAGCAGCTGGTGATCAGTCCTGTGTGTATGAGGCTGTGCTGGTGGATGAGATGTTACATATGAGGTGTGTACAGTAGACAGTATTACTAAGCAGCTGGTGATCAGTCCTGTGTGTATGAGGCTGTGCTGGTGGATGAGATGTTACATATGAGGTGTGTACAGTAGACAGTATTACTAAGCAGCTGGTGATCAGTCCTGTGTGTATGAGGCTGTGCTGGTGGATGAGATGTTACATATGAGGTGTGTACAGTAGACAGTATTACTAAGCAGCTGGTGATCAGTCCTGTGTGTATGAGGCTGTGCTGGTGGATGAGATGTTACATATGAGGTGTGTACAGTAGACAGTATTACTAAGCAGCTGGTGATCAGTCCTGTGTGTATGAGGCTGTGCTGGTGGATGAGATGTTACATATGAGGTGTGTACAGTAGACAGTATTACTAAGCAGCTGGTGATCAGTCCTGTGTGTATGAGGCTGTGCTGGTGGATGAGATGTTACATATGAGGTGTGTACAGTAGACAGTATTACTAAGCAGCTGGTGATCAGTCCTGTGTGTATGAGGCTGTGCTGGTGGATGAGATGTTACATATGAGGTGTGTACAGTAGACAGTATTACTAAGCAGCTGGTGATCAGTCCTGTGTGTATGAGGCTGTGCTGGTGGATGAGATGTTACATATGAGGTGTGTACAGTAGACAGTATTACTAAGCAGCTGGTGATCAGTCCTGTGTGTATGAGGCTGTGCTGGTGGATGAGATGTTACATATGAGGTGTGTACAGTAGACAGTATTACTAAGCAGCTGGTGATCAGTCCTGTGTGTATGAGGCTGTGCTGGTGGATGAGATGTTACATATGAGGTGTGTACAGTAGACAGTATTACTAAGCAGCTGGTGATCAGTCCTGTGTGTATGAGGCTGTGCTGGTGGATGAGATGTTACATATGAGGTGTGTACAGTAGACAGTATTACTAAGCAGCTGGTGATCAGTCCTGTGTGTATGAGGCTGTGCTGGTGGATGAGATGTTACATATGAGGTGTGTACAGTAGACAGTATTACTAAGCAGCTGGTGATCAGTCCTGTGTGTATGAGGCTGTGCTGGTGGATGAGATGTTACATATGAGGTGTGTACAGTAGACAGTATTACTAAGCAGCTGGTGATCAGTCCTGTGTGTATGAGGCTGTGCTGGTGGATGAGATGTTACATATGAGGTGTGTACAGTAGACAGTATTACTAAGCAGCTGGTGATCAGTCCTGTGTGTATGAGGCTGTGCTGGTGGATGAGATGTTACATATGAGGTGTGTACAGTAGACAGTATTACTAAGCAGCTGGTGATCAGTCCTGTGTGTATGAGGCTGTGCTGGTGGATGAGATGTTACATATGAGGTGTGTACAGTAGACAGTATTACTAAGCAGCTGGTGATCAGTCCTGTGTGTATGAGGCTGTGCTGGTGGATGAGATGTTACATATGAGGTGTGTACAGTAGACAGTATTACTAAGCAGCTGGTGATCAGTCCTGTGTGTATGAGGCTGTGCTGGTGGATGAGATGTTACATATGAGGTGTGTACAGTAGACAGTATTACTAAGCAGCTGGTGATCAGTCCTGTGTGTATGAGGCTGTGCTGGTGGATGAGATGTTACATATGAGGTATGTACAGTAGACAGTATTACTAAGCAGCTGGTGATCAGTCCTGTGTGTATGAGGCTGTGCTGGTGGATGAGATGTTACATATGAGGTGTGTACAGTAGACAGTATTACTAAGCAGCTGGTGATCAGTCCTGTGTGTATGAGGCTGTGCTGGTGGATGAGATGTTACATATGAGGTGTGTACAGTAGACAGTATTACTAAGCAGCTGGTGATCAGTCCTGTGTGTATGAGGCTGTGCTGGTGGATGAGATGTTACATATGAGGTGTGTACAGTAGACAGTATTACTAAGCAGCTGGTGATCAGTCCTGTGTGTATGAGGCTGTGCTGGTGGATGAGATGTTACATATGAGGTGTGTACAGTAGACAGTATTACTAAGCAGCTGGTGATCAGTCCTGTGTGTATGAGGCTGTGCTGGTGGATGAGATGTTACATATGAGGTGTGTACAGTAGACAGTATTACTAAGCAGCTGGTGATCAGTCCTGTGTGTATGAGGCTGTGCTGGTGGATGAGATGTTACATATGAGGTGTGTACAGTAGACAGTATTACTAAGCAGCTGGTGATCAGTCCTGTGTGTATGAGGCTGTGCTGGTGGATGAGATGTTACATATGAGGTGTGTACAGTAGACAGTATTACTAAGCAGCTGGTGATCAGTCCTGTGTGTATGAGGCTGTGCTGGTGGATGAGATGTTACATATGAGGTGTGTACAGTAGACAGTATTACTAAGCAGCTGGTGATCAGTCCTGTGTGTATGGGGCTGTGCTGGTGGATGAGATGTTACATATGAGGTGTGTACAGTAGACAGTATTACTAAGCAGCTGGTGATCAGTCCTGTGTGTATGAGGCTGTGCTGGTGGATGAGATGTTACATATGAGGTGTGTACAGTAGACAGTATTACTAAGCAGCTGGTGATCAGTCCTGTGTGTATGAGGCTGTGCTGGTGGATGAGATGTTACATATGAGGTATGTACAGTAGACAGTATTACTAAGCAGCTGGTGATCAGTCCTGTGTGTATGAGGCTGTGCTGGTGGATGAGATGTTACATATGAGGTGTGTACAGTAGACAGTATTACTAAGCAGCTGGTGATCAGTCCTGTGTGTATGAGGCTGTGCTGGTGGATGAGATGTTACATATGAGGTGTGTACAGTAGACAGTATTACTAAGCAGCTGGTGATCAGTCCTGTGTGTATGAGGCTGTGCTGGTGGATGAGATGTTACATATGAGGTGTGTACAGTAGACAGTATTACTAAGCAGCTGGTGATCAGTCCTGTGTGTATGAGGCTGTGCTGGTGGATGAGATGTTACATATGAGGTGTGTACAGTAGACAGTATTACTAAGCAGCTGGTGATCAGTCCTGTGTGTATGAGGCTGTGCTGGTGGATGAGATGTTACATATGAGGTGTGTACAGTAGACAGTATTACTAAGCAGCTGGTGATCAGTCCTGTGTGTATGAGGCTGTGCTGGTGGATGAGATGTTACATATGAGGTGTGTACAGTAGACAGTATTACTAAGCAGCTGGTGATCAGTCCTGTGTGTATGAGGCTGTGCTGGTGGATGAGATGTTACATATGAGGTATGTACAGTAGACAGTATTACTAAGCAGCTGGTGATCAGTCCTGTGTGTATGAGGCTGTGCTGGTGGATGAGATGTTACATATGAGGTGTGTACAGTAGACAGTATTACTAAGCAGCTGGTGATCAGTCCTGTGTGTATGAGGCTGTGCTGGTGGATGAGATGTTACATATGAGGTGTGTACAGTAGACAGTATTACTAAGCAGCTGGTGATCAGTCCTGTGTGTATGAGGGCTGTGCTGGTGGATGAGATGTTACATATGAGGTGTGTACAGTAGACAGTATTACTAAGCAGCTGGTGATCAGTCCTGTGTGTATGGGGCTGTGCTGGTGGATGAGATGTTACATATGAGGTATGTACAGTAGACAGTATTACTAAGCAGCTGGTGATCAGTCCTGTGTGTATGAGGCTGTGCTGGTGGATGAGATGTTACATATGAGGTGTGTACAGTAGACAGTATTACTAAGCAGCTGGTGATCAGTCCTGTGTGTATGAGGCTGTGCTGGTGGATGAGATGTTACATATGAGGTGTGTACAGTAGACAGTATTACTAAGCAGCTGGTGATCAGTCCTGTGTGTATGAGGCTGTGCTGGTGGATGAGATGTTACATATGAGGTGTGTACAGTAGACAGTATTACTAAGCAGCTGGTGATCAGTCCTGTGTGTATGAGGCTGTGCTGGTGGATGAGATGTTACATATGAGGTGTGTACAGTAGACAGTATTACTAAGCAGCTGGTGATCAGTCCTGTGTGTATGAGGCTGTGCTGGTGGATGAGATGTTACATATGAGGTGTGTACAGTAGACAGTATTACTAAGCAGCTGGTGATCAGTCCTGTGTGTATGAGGCTGTGCTGGTGGATGAGATGTTACATATGAGGTGTGTACAGTAGACAGTATTACTAAGCAGCTGGTGATCAGTCCTGTGTGTATGGGGCTGTGCTGGTGGATGAGATGTTACATATGAGGTATGTACAGTAGACAGTATTACTAAGCAGCTGGTGATCAGTCCTGTGTGTATGAGGCTGTGCTGGTGGATGAGATGTTACATATGAGGTGTGTACAGTAGACAGTATTACTAAGCAGCTGGTGATCAGTCCTGTGTGTATGAGGCTGTGCTGGTGGATGAGATGTTACATATGAGGTGTGTACAGTAGACAGTATTACTAAGCAGCTGGTGATCAGTCCTGTGTGTATGAGGCTGTGCTGGTGGATGAGATGTTACATATGAGGTGTGTACAGTAGACAGTATTACTAAGCAGCTGGTGATCAGTCCTGTGTGTATGAGGCTGTGCTGGTGGATGAGATGTTACATATGAGGTGTGTACAGTAGACAGTATTACTAAGCAGCTGGTGATCAGTCCTGTGTGTATGAGGCTGTGCTGGTGGATGAGATGTTACATATGAGGTGTGTACAGTAGACAGTATTACTAAGCAGCTGGTGATCAGTCTGTGTGTATGAGGCTGTGCTGGTGGATGAGATGTTACATATGAGGTGTGTACAGTAGACAGTATTACTAAGCAGCTGGTGATCAGTCCTGTGTGTATGAGGCTGTGCTGGTGGATGAGATGTTACATATGAGGTGTGTACAGTAGACAGTATTACTAAGCAGCTGGTGATCAGTCCTGTGTGTATGAGGGCTGTGCTGGTGGATGAGATGTTACATATGAGGTGTGTACAGTAGACAGTATTACTAAGCAGCTGGTGATCAGTCCTGTGTGTATGAGGCTGTGCTGGTGGATGAGATGTTACATATGAGGTGTGTACAGTAGACAGTATTACTAAGCAGCTGGTGATCAGTCCTGTGTGTATGGGCTGTGCTGGTGGATGAGATGTTACATATGAGGTGTGTACAGTAGACAGTATTACTAAGCAGCTGGTGATCAGTCCTGTGTGTATGGGGCTGTGCTGGTGGATGAGATGTTACATATGAGGTGTGTACAGTAGACAGTATTACTAAGCAGCTGGTGATCAGTCCTGTGTGTATGAGGCTGTGCTGGTGGATGAGATGTTACATATGAGGTGTGTACAGTAGACAGTATTACTAAGCAGCTGGTGATCAGTCCTGTGTGTATGAGGCTGTGCTGGTGGATGAGATGTTACATATGAGGTGTGTACAGTAGACAGTATTACTAAGCAGCTGGTGATCAGTCCTGTGTGTATGAGGCTGTGCTGGTGGATGAGATGTTACATATGAGGTGTGTACAGTAGACAGTATTACTAAGCAGCTGGTGATCAGTCCTGTGTGTATGAGGCTGTGCTGGTGGATGAGATGTTACATATGAGGTGTGTACAGTAGACAGTATTACTAAGCAGCTGGTGATCAGTCCTGTGTGTATGAGGCTGTGCTGGTGGATGAGATGTTACATATGAGGTGTGTACAGTAGACAGTATTACTAAGCAGCTGGTGATCAGTCCTGTGTGTATGAGGCTGTGCTGGTGGATGAGATGTTACATATGAGGTGTGTACAGTAGACAGTATTACTAAGCAGCTGGTGATCAGTCCTGTGTGTATGGGGCTGTGCTGGTGGATGAGATGTTACATATGAGGTGTGTACAGTAGACAGTATTACTAAGCAGCTGGTGATCAGTCCTGTGTGTATGAGGCTGTGCTGGTGGATGAGATGTTACATATGAGGTATGTACAGTAGACAGTATTACTAAGCAGCTGGTGATCAGTCCTGTGTGTATGAGGCTGTGCTGGTGGATGAGATGTTACATATGAGGTGTGTACAGTAGACAGTATTACTAAGCAGCTGGTGATCAGTCCTGTGTGTATGAGGCTGTGCTGGTGGATGAGATGTTACATATGAGGTGTGTACAGTAGACAGTATTACTAAGCAGCTGGTGATCAGTCCTGTGTGTATGAGGCTGTGCTGGTGGATGAGATGTTACATATGAGGTATGTACAGTAGACAGTATTACTAAGCAGCTGGTGATCAGTCCTGTGTGTATGAGGCTGTGCTGGTGGATGAGATGTTACATATGAGGTGTGTACAGTAGACAGTATTACTAAGCAGCTGGTGATCAGTCCTGTGTGTATGGGGCTGTGCTGGTGGATGAGATGTTACATATGAGGTGTGTACAGTAGACAGTATTACTAAGCAGCTGGTGATCAGTCCTGTGTGTATGAGGCTGTGCTGGTGGATGAGATGTTACATATGAGGTGTGTACAGTAGACAGTATTACTAAGCAGCTGGTGATCAGTCCTGTGTGTATGGGGCTGTGCTGGTGGATGAGATGTTACATATGAGGTGTGTACAGTAGACAGTATTACTAAGCAGCTGGTGATCAGTCCTGTGTGA